>NC_136383.1:138715666-139315666 GCF_965140285.1 Lepidochelys kempii
CACAACTGATTCTCAAACCCCCGATCTTTCCACCAGATCCTAACACCACTGATTTTCCCACTAGACCGCAATGCCACCAGTCCTCCCACTAGGTACTGATGCCACGGATCCGTCCAACACATTGAGACACTATCGATACCAGCACCATATTGAAGTTTTGCAGTTTGAGCCACTCAATCTCATTTGTCTCTGAACAGGGAAAAAATATCTTAGTGTGTCCCTCTACTTGCCTTTCTCCAAACAAAGGTCTGGGTTCTGGTGAGTTTAAACTTTTGCAAATGGATACAGTGACCAATGGACTCTGTGGCATTCTTTGTGGTCTGGCACATTGTTTGTGTCACTTTATGTATCTTTTCAACCTACAATAAACAGCACCCCACACATGACTCAGCCTGAGGTGGTGATGTGCTATCTCCAGTGATTCAGTGAGAACTGAACTTGTGCAGTTCGGACACCCACCCAGATCCTTCCACAGGCTCAGAAAACGATACAGGTAAATGTTCGAAACTTGGGCCCAGGATGAACATGATGAGCCATGCTTTGAAAAGAACGGCCACAACCTATCCCGGTCCTTGGGACAAACACGCAGTGAGGTGGTCAGGAGTTCAGGTTATTGGTGCCGCGGGTTCTGATCCGTCTCTGGGATGTGATGTGAAACCAAAGTCCTGACTTGTGGTCCATAAGTTCCATGAGGGACCAGCCCCCACCTCCTTGGGATCTGTCTCTATGCACATCTAGTGCTAACGCCTTGGCCTCACCTCCAGGGCTATGCACAGCTCTGCTGCAGCCTACATCTCAGCTGTCCCCTGGCCTACTCTCCTCTTCCCTCTGCTTCCTTCTCTCCCATTCACAACTCTGCATCTTTCATTTCAGCCTATCCTTCTTCCTTGGCACCAGGCTGCTTGCCTCGCCCCCTCCAAATCCCTTCTCAGAATTCTCTCCCTAAGATGATGCTTTCCTGTCTCTCACGCACCAGATACTAAATATACCCTGGGTTGAAAAGCAGCTGGCCCAGCTCTCTCCAGCTGGAAATCCACTCAGCATGGAAGTCCCTAGCAGGTGCAGAACCAACACAGAGGGTGTACTGGGGAAGGAATGGGGGTGTGGCCAGGGTACAGTGCACACTAGCAATTCCCAGCCAGAAGGTGGTCCCTTGGGGACCATAACCCAGTAGATTAGAGCAGCTCCCAACCTCCCCATCATGTCGAGCAGCATGGGGGCTGCTCTACTCTGCGCCAGAGCAATGGTTAGAACCACGAGGCACAAGCAGCTCCTTTGCATCCCACTCCCTCCCAGCTGCACCCAGTGGAAGCTACGTGGAGCCGAGAATCTGGAGCCGGATCAGAATTCTTCATGCTAATGATCATGAGAGGAAAGTGATCAGGAACAGTCAGCATGGATTCACCAAGAGAAGGTCATGCCTGACTAATCTAATTGCCTTCTATGATGAGATTACTGGTTCTGTGGATGAAGGGAAAGCAGTGGATGTATTGTTTCTTGACTTTAGCAAAGCTTTTGACACAGTCTCCCACAGTATTCTTGTCAGCAAGTTAAAGAAGTATGGGCTGGATGAATGCACTATAAGGTGGGTAGAAAGTTGGCTAGATTGTCAGGTTCAACGGGTAGTGATCAATGGCTCCATGTCTAGTTGGCAGCCGGTGTCAAGTGGAGTGCCCCAGGGGTCGGTCCTGGGGCCGATTTTGTTCAATATCTTCATAAATGATCTGGAGGATGGTGTGGATTGCACTCTCAGCAAATTTGCGGATGATACTAAACTGGGAGGAGTGGTAGATACGCTGGAGGGCAGGGATAGGATACAGAGGGACCTAGACAAATTGGAGGATTGGGCCAAAAGAAATCTGATGGAGGTTCAATAAGGATAAGCGCAGGGTCCTGCACTTAGGACGGAAGAACCCAATGCACAGCTACAGACTAGGGACCAAATGGCTAGGCAGCAGTTCTGCGGAAAAGGACCTAGGGGTGACAGTGGACGAGAAGCTGGATATGAGTCAGCAGTGTGCCCTTGTTGCCAAGAAGGCCAATGGCATTTTGGGATGTATAAGTAGGGGCATAGTGAGCAGATCGAGGGACGTGATTGTCCCCCTCTATTCGACATTGGTGAGGCCTCATCTGGAGTACTGTGTCCAGTTTTGGGCCCCACACTACAAGAAGGATGTGGATAAATTGGAGAGAGTCCAGCGAAGGGCAACGAAAGTGATTAGGGGTCTGGAACACATGACTTATGAGGAGAGGCTGAGGGAACTGGGATTGTTTAGTCTGCAGAAAAGAAGAATGAGGGGGGATTTGATAGCTGCTTTCAACTACCTGAGAGGTGGTTCCAGAGAGGATGGTCCTAGACTATTCTCAGTGGTAGAAGAGGACAGGACAAGGAGTAATGGTCTCAAGTTGCAGTGGGGGAGGTTTAGGTTGGATATTAGGAAAAACTTCTTCACTAGGAGGGTGGTGAAACACTGGAATGCATTACCTAGGGAGGTGGTAGAATCTCCTTCCTTAGAAGTTTTTAAGATCAGGCTTGACCATGCCCTGGCTGGGATGATTTAATTAGGGATTGGTCCTGCTTTGAGCAGGGGTTTGGACTAGATGACCTCCTGAGGTCCCTTCCAACCCTGATATTCTATGATTCTATGATCATCCCCAGAGCACCATGGCTTCCTTAGCCCTGGCCTTCTGTTATCTCCCTTCTCCCCCAGCGTCACAGCCCTGGCACCGTCTTGCTTCCAGTTTTCCTGCCTAATTTAAGCTGTGAGCTCCTTGGGGCTGGGCCATGCACCACAATGGTACTAAAGCATTACACAATGTCATATACTGGCAGGCTGGTAACCCCAGGGTCCTTGCCAACTTCCAGCTGGGGTAACTCTATTCTGCTGCTTACATTCCCCCTCAGGTTCAGTGGGATGAGAGGTTTCATTCCCTGAATGGCTACACTGGCTGCAGAATCAAGCTCATTGTCTGATAAATAAATAGCAATAACCGCAGACATCCCCGAAAGAGGAAAAACAAGGGTAGCTAGACATTTTTGAACCTTAAAAACAGCAAGGAAGGGATATTAAACCTCCTGCTTTAGAACTCAAGCCAATCTCTAGCTGTTACAGACCCGGGGGAGTCCTCGATGGGGGGCAGATTATCCCACATCTACTACTGTCAGGTTTCTTGCACCTTCCTCTGCAGCATCGGGCGCTGGCCACTGTCAAAGGCAGGACACTGGGCTGGATGGGCCTCGGGTCTGATCCAGTCTGGCTATTCCTGTGTTCCTACTTGTGTTGTATGTTTAGGGCACAGGTTCAAGGGTGAGATAAGGAGCCCTATGTTAATCCAATCACCAGCCTGCTGGGCCAACTGGAAAGGCTACTTTGAAGAGAGATGGATGTGTGACTGGGCCCATTATAAAGACAGGAAGCAGTCACTCCATTCTGCTGTGGATCTGAACAGCTCCAGAGTTTGGAGGCATCTGGTTCCATGGTTTTGGTTTGGCCCATTTGGGACAGGCTTTAAGTTCAGATTTACATCCAGGTCCAAACTTCCCCAAAAAGTTCAGATGTCTGGATGCAGGGTTTTAGTGCAGTACTGTATCAAGTGTAGGACCCTGCATGGAGGTACAGAGTTATTCTGCTGACTCAGCCTGGTAGCCAGGACACATGGGTCTCATTATCTCCACTCAGGAACATCAGACTCTGAGCCCGGGCAGAGCCAGAGAGAAAGAGGGGTAGCTCCTCCAGGAGAAACCTCTGATCAGTTCTCTCAGGGGTTAAGGTTTATGTTTGTGTGTGCTGTCCAGTCTTAGGACTTCATTATTTTAATGAAGAATAAAGGCAAAGCCAAGAGAGAGAGTCGGAGGTGAGCTGCAAAACAGCTCGTATACACAGAATGGATGTGTTGGGGGAACGGGGAGTGCCCTTTTATAGAAAAAAGGGTGCAAAATTCAGATCTGGATCTGAACCTCTCCAGTGCCCCAGGGTGTTTGGATGTCAACCCTCCAGCTTCAGGGCACAAACCAACCTTAACTCAGGAGGGTCAGGAAGAAATTATTCCTGGAGACAGATTATCCCAGGAGCGTGGGGTTTCTTGCGCCTTCCTCTGAAGACACTGATGGTGAGAGGATACTAGATGGATCTTTGTCTGACAAAAATCCATCTGATGTTCCTAGGACTTGAGAGTTTGGCTCAAGATCGGCTCTGGGGTTGAACCCTGCATCATCCATCCTTCCACTTGCCCTTGATACAAACCTCTGTCCCCTTTGGCGTTCAGAGCGTCCTCATGCAGACAGGACCACAGCAATGGAGGCGGCAGGCGGGGAGAACAAACACGCTCTCCTTTGGTAATCTGCTGGTTATAAATAATATATTTCTAAGACTGAAAGAGAGCCTGGACTCAGCTCGCCTTGGCCCAGGGAAGATGAAGGTTGTAGCCAGGGGAGATGCAGGGGCCGGGGCAGGCCTTAGACAGCTCCTGCACTTGGCAGGATTTTTCCAGATTGCAATCGGCGCTGGAGCGGCTCAGTCCCAAATATTTAAAGAGAAGGGCTTAATTCCACTGCTTCTGGGGGTTAGAGCAGGGCAGCCAAAGGACACAAGCCCAGCCAGCGGCCCCTGGATTGTTTGGTTAGGAATTAGCCTCTGTGTGTGTGAGAGTGCGTGGGGGGTTGGAGAGGGGTCACTGGGATCTTGGCATTGTTATTTGTCAAAACAGAGCACACGTGGATGGTGGGGAGGCAAGGGGGGGCCACGGACAAATTACAGACCAGAGGAGAGGGGGTGATATTGTCTCAGTAAATAGAGTCTAAGAGGATGGCTAGGAAAGAAGTGGATCTTCCTCTTTACTCAAATAGCTTTATAATGACAGGGGTGGAGTCTCCCTGAGCGCTTCCCTCAGCCTGCCTTCTCTCTCTGTCTTTCACCTCCCATGTCCTTCTGCTCTCCCTTCTTCACTCTGCTTCATTCCCTCCTTCTCCCCTCACCCTCCTCCCTCCCTTTCCCTTCTCTTGTTCTTTCTCCATCCTCCCCTCTCACTCTCTTTTCACACACTCCCTCCTTCTCTTGTTCTCTCGCTCTCCTTCCTTCTATCCCTTCTTCCCTCCCGTTTTTCTCCCTCCCTCCCTGAAGGTTTGCTTCTGCAGAGCACGGTCCACCTTGGGTCTTAAACCTCAATGCACAGAGTGGGCCAAAGTCAGACCTACGGCCAGATCCTAGCCTGGGATAGTTTCACCAACTTCACTAGAGCTCTGCTGATTTACATCTGCTTCCTGGCATAAACCAGTGCAGCTTCCATTGATGGAGACACACCTCCTCACACTGTATCTGAGAGCAGTGTAATAACAAATTATTTCTTATAACACTTCTGCGGGTGGTTTGATTTTCACCATCAGGCATGCACAGAAAATGCATGCTTAATTTGAGCACACAACTGCTGCGATTACTTACCCCCATGCCAGGTGTGCACGCACATGGTTCCATGGCTAACCAGCTGAATGCACAGGCAGCTACCTAAACCTCTGACCCGAGGGGCAAGGTACTGGATCCCAATGCAATGTGTGAATGGTCCATATCCGCCAGGCTAACATGGTGGGTGTGTTAAGAGGAAGGGGGTTGATTCAACCCAGCTCTGTTATAAATCAAGAAGATTCTGGCTCTGAACCTGGGCTACAGTTCAGCCACTTTGTACCATGCTGCTAGCAGAAAACAGCTCTTAACCTGGTATACCTGCCAGCATGGGCAGGTCTAGAGCAAAGGGGGTATGGCTGGGACCACCGGAGGCTACTGGCAGCTGCCATGACTTAGAGCAGCCTTCGGGCTTCTCTAACCCACTCAAGGGGAGCAGCCTTGCAACACAGTCAATCAGGAATAAGGGACACACAGAGGTGAGCAACACTGTAGCCCAGCTTCTGTTATCCTATGCTGCAATCTGAACTCCTTGCCACAGCCAAGGATCCGAGCCAGTGAGTGAGGTGCAGATCTGATGTCCCAGCCCTTGAGATTAGCTTCATAACACTGTTGACAGAAGGCCTGGCTCTCCGTCAGCCTGCGCTTTGTGTAGTCATATGCACTTGTGCAAAGTGAATAGAAAATCCTACGCTTCTGGTCTGGGAGCGCTTTACCGTTGGTTTGCACAGGAGTGAATGGCAACACAAGGTGCAGGGAATCAGGGAATCCAGGCTCAAAATGCTTAAAATATGTCCCTCGGCATTTCTTTCACAGCCTGTCATTCACTCGCACGCCCTATGGCCAGCCCCCTTTTGTAGCAAATTCCTCTCTTTTCAAACCCAGTCACAATAGTTAGTGATGGAAAAGTCCTATGAGACTCTCAAGCTTAGCTCCTTCCTAGGAGAGCCCATGTCTCCTACACAGAAGCCAGAGGAGACATTAAATTGATGGCATGCTATGTCTACACACAAAGCAAACGAGGGGTTAGGCTAGGAGCAGCTTGTCTTTAGCTCACTAGGCACAGCTATCGTTCACATTACAGCTCAAAATCTGTCTCTTCTGCACAACCCAGGCTCGCTAATTCCCTCCTGCAAAAAAACCCAAAACAACATACCAAATCCCACTCCAGGAGCCTTCCAGTTTTCTCAGTCAATTATTCTCTTCATCAACTCACCCTTACACTATGGATCTAATTCAAATGGGAAAGGAGACAACATTTGAATAGTGAAGGTGACCGATCCTTGGAAGTGGGGGGTCGGTCATCTCTCAGAGTCTTTAAACATGGAATGAACATCTGTCTAAAAGATATGCCTCAGCTCCCACACAGTGATTGGCTCAATAGTGTCACATAGCAGGGATATTCTCTCCTCCAAAGGAATCATTGGGTGACATTGTCTGGCCTGGGCTACATAGGGTTTGGCAGAATTGGATTTATATATACACATGAAGTCACATTACCCAGTCGATGGAAATGACACACCCCTGACGTACTCCTGTTTTGACTTCAAAACTGAGCTCACTGTGATCAACACAGCATGTAAAGTTGAAATAGAAGCTTTTGACGACGTTGATTCTATGGAAAGGAATTCCATATGCCCGCAGAATGCGCCAGAGGCTGGTCTTGTGATGGCTTTCAAAAGCCTTCTCAAAATCTATGAAATTTATGTAGAGTTGCCGTTGCTATGCTAAGCACTGTTCTATTCTCTTTCGTAGAATGCAGATCTGGTCTGTGCATCCACGCCCTTTCCAAAACCCAGCTTGCTCTTTCCTGAGAATGCTCAGAGAATCCTAGAATATCAGGGTTAGAAGAGACCTCAGGAGGTCATCTAGCCCAATCCTCTGCTCCAAGCAGGACCAACCCCAACTGCCTCCGATATACACTGGGCTATGATGTTACACAATATTTTGCTTGGCACAGATAAAAGTGTGATGCCCCACCTGTTATTACAATCACTGAGAGTGCCTTTTTTTGATATCAGAGTAACAGCCGTGTTAGTCTGTATTCGCAAAAAGAAAAGGAGTACTTGTGGCACCTTAGAGACTAACCAATTTGAGCATAAGCTTTCATGAGCTACAGCTTACTTCATCGGATGCATACTGTGGAAACTGCAGAAGACATTATATACACAGAGACCATGAAACAGTACCTCCTCCCACCCCACTCTCCTGCTGGTAATAGCTTATCTAAAGTGATCACTCTCCTTACAATGTGTATAATAATCAAGGTGGGCCATTTCCAGCATAAATCCAAGTTTAACCAGAACGTCTGGGGGGGCGGGTAGGAAAAAACAAGGGGAAATAGCCACTCCCAGTCTCTATTTAAGCCTAAATTAATAGTATCCAATTTGCAAATGAATTCCAATTTAGCAGTTTCTCGCTGGAGTCTGGATTTGAAGTTTTTTTGTTGTAAGATAGTGACCTTCATGTCTGTCATTGCGTGACCAGAGAGATTGAAGTGTTCTCCGACTGGTTTATGAATGTTATAATTCTTGACATCTGATCTGTGTCCATTTATTCTTTTACGTAGAGACTGTCCAGTTTGACCAATGTACATGGCAGAGGGGCGTTGCTGGCACATGATGGCATATATCACATTGGTGGATGTGCAGGTGAACGAGCCTCTGATAGTGTGGCTGATGTTATTAGGCCCTGTGATGGTGTCCCCTGAATAGATATGTGGGCACAGTTGGCAACGGGCTTTGTTGCAAGGATAGATTCCTGGGTTAGTGGTTCTGTTGTGTGGTATGTGGTTGTTGGTGAGTATTTGCTTCAGGTTAGGGGGCTGTCTGTAGGCAAGGACTGGCCTGTCTCCCAAGATTTGTGAGAGTGTTGGGTCATCCTTCAGGATAGGTTGTAGATCCTTAATAATGCATTGGAGGGGTTTTAGTTGGGGGCTGAAGGTGACGGCTAGTGGCGTTCTGTTATTTTCTTTGTTAGGCCTGTCCTGTAGTAGGTGACTTCTGGGAACTCTTCTGGCTCTATCAATCTGTTTCTTCACTTCCGCAGGTGGGTATTGTAGTTGTAAGAATGCTTGATAGAGATCATGTAGGTGTTTGTCTCTGTCTGAGGGGTTGGAGCAAATGCGGTTGTATTGCAGAGCTTGGCTGTAGACGATGGATTGTGTGGTGTGGTCAGGGTGAAAGCTGGAGGCATGTAGGTAGGAATAGCGGTCAGTAGGTTTCCGGTATAGGGTGGTGTTTATGTGACCATTGTTTATTAGCACTGTAGTGTCCAGGAAGTGGATCTCTTGTGTGGACTGGACCAGGCTGAGGTTGATGGAGGGATGGAAATTGTTGAAATCATCGTGGAATTCCTCAAGGGCTTCTTTTCCATGGGTCCAGATGATGAAGATGTCATCAATATAGCGCGAGTAGGGGTGTTAGGGGACAAGAGCTGAGGAAGTGTTGTTCTAAATCAGCCATAAAAATGTTGGCATACTGTGGGGCCATGCGGGTACCCAGAGCAGTCTCGCTGATCTGAAGGTATACATTGTCCCCAAATGTAAAATAGTTATGAGTAAGGACAAAGTCACAAAGTTCAGCCACCAGGTTAGCCGTGACATTATCGGGGATAGTGTTCTTGACGGCTTGTAATCCATCTTTGTGTGGAATGTTGGTGTAGAGGGCTTCTACATCCATAGTGGCCAGGATGGTGTTATCAGGAAGATCACCGATGGATTGTAGTTTCCTCAGGAAGTCAGTGGTGTCTCAAAGGTAGCTGGGAGTGCTGGTAGCGTAGGGCCTGAGGAGGGAGTCTACATAGCCAGACAATCCTGCTGTGAGGGTGCCAATGCCTGAGATGATGGGGCGCCCAGGATTTCCAGGTTTATGGATCTTGGGTAGTAGATAGAATATCCCAGGTCGGGGTTCCAGGGGTGTGTGTGTGCGGATTTGATCTTGTGCTTTTTCAGGAAGTTTCTTGAGCAAATGCTGTAGTTGCTTTTGGTAACTCTCAGTGGGATCAGAGGGTAATGGCTTGTAGAAACTCGTGTTGGAGAGCTGCTGACCTCTTGTTCATATTCCGACCTATTCATGATGACAACAGCATCTCCTTTGTCAGCCTTTTTGATTATGATGTCAGAGTTGTTTCTGAAGCTGTGGATGGCATTCTGTTCTGCATGGCTGAGGTTATGGGGCAACTGATGCTGCTTTTCCACAATTTCAGCCCGTGCACGTCGGCGGAAGCACTCTATGTAGAAGTCCAGTCTGCTGTTTCGACCTTCAGGAGGAGTCCACCTACAATCCTTCTTTTTGTAATGTTGGTAGGGAGGCCTCTGTGGATTAGTATGTTGTTCAGAGGTATTTTGGAAATATTCCTTGAGTCGGAGATGTCCAAAATAGGATTCTAGGTCACCACAGAACTGTATCATGTTCGTGGGGGTGGAGGGGCAGAAGGAGAGGCCCCGAGATAAGACAGCTGCTTCTGCTGGGCTGAGAGTATAGTTGGATAGGTTAACAATATTGCTGGGTGGGTTGAGGGAACCATTGCTGTGGCCCCTTGTAGCATGTAGTAGTTTAGAAAGTTTAGTGTCCTTTTTCTTTTGTGGAGAAGCAAAGTGTGCGTTGTAAATGGTTTGTCTAGTTTTAGTAAATTCCAGCCACGAGGAAGTTTGTGTGGAAGGTTGTTTTTTTTATGAGAGTATCCATTTTTGAGAGGTTTCATTTTTGAAAGCTCATTCTTAATCTTTCCCTGTTTGCTGTAGAGGATGTTGATCAGGTGATTCCGCAGTTTCTTTGAGAGCGTGCGGCACAAGCTGTCAGCATAGTCTGTGTGGTATGTAGATTGTAATGGATTTTTTACCCTTCAGTCCTTTTGGTACGATGTCCATCTGTTTGCATTTGGAAAGGAAGATGATGTCTGTCTGTATCTGTACAAGTTTTTTCATGCAGTTGATAGATATCCACTCCATACGGCTAAATGCAATGCCTTGCATAATGACAGGTTTCAGAGTAACAGCCGTGTTAGTCTGTATTCGCAAAAAGAAAAGGAGTACTTGTGGCACCTTAGAGACTAACCAATCTGAGCATAAGCTTTCATGAGCTACAGCTCACTTCATCGGATGCATACTGTGGAAACTGCAGAAGACATTATATACACAGAGACCATGAAACTGTACCTCCTCCCACCCCACTCTCCTGCTGGTAATAGCTTATCTAAAGTGATCACTCTCCTTACAATGTGTATGATAATCAAGTTGGGCCATTTCTAGCACAAATCCAGGTTCTCTCACCCCCCCCCCCCAAAAAAAAAAAAAAAACACACACACAAACTCACTTGTTAGGATAAAGATATTCAGGCCTGTCTGCAAAGGCCTGTACTTTAAGAATTTAGGTGTATTCTTATCACTTGGTTAGTTCTAGAGGTATAAAAGAAGAATCAAAATCACTGTCTGCTAGTGTAAGGGCCTTCTCTTACTGTGACAGTCTGAGGCCCTGTTCTTAGGCTAAGGCCTTTGGCTAAGCAGCAGAGGCAGCCATAAGCTAGGAAGCGAACGGTCACATCCTCCCATTCCAAACTAGTCACATTGAAATAAGGTGCTATTGGGCTGTTCGGCACTATCAGGACAGGATTGTATTCCTATCACCTCCAGAGAAAGGGAAGTGCCTAGAAAATGTAAAAGGAAACTTAGTTTGATAGCATCCTGTCTGGCAAGAACTCACTTATCAATAGCTGGGATGTGAAATCCTCACTTCTGTATTGTTTTGTCATTATAGTTCCCACTTTGCTATTGTTTGTCTGTATAATCTCGGTCTGGTTCTGTGATTGTTCCTGTCTGCTGTATAATTAATTTTGCTGGGTGTAAACTAATTAAGGTGGTGGGATATAATTGGTTACATAATCGTGTTACAATATGTTAGGATTGGTTAGTTAAATTTCAGGAAAATGATTGGTTAAGGTATAGCTAAGCAGAACTCAAATTTTACTATATAATCTGTAGTCAATGAGGAAGTGGGTGTGGATAGGAGGGGGTGGGTTGTGGGTGGGGGAGGGAGATGGGAACAGGGAATGGGGGTAAGAAAATTGGAATCATGTTTTGCTAAAGGGGGAAATGGGAACAGGGAATGGGAGTAAGGAAGTTGGAATCATGTTTGGCTAAGGGCAGGAATGGGAACAGGGACACAGGTGTAAGGCTCTGTGGTGTCAGAGCTGGGAAGGAGGATACTAAGGAAGGAAACTGGAATCATGCTTGCTGGAAGTTCACCCCAATAAACATCAAATTGTTTGCACCTTTGGACTTTGGGTATTGTTGCTCTCTGTTCATGCGAGAAGGACCAGAGATGTAAGTGGGTGAAGGAATAAGCCCCCTAACATCACTCTCCAGCTGGTAATAGCTTATCCAAAGTGACCACTCTCCTTACAATGTGTATGAAAATCAAGGTCCACTCATCTGGCACTTTTTCCCTTTCCCAGACTGATGTACATAGAGGGGCCAGGATAGATGCTGCTAATTTAGGTAAATGTACCTTGAACAATTCTGCATTCAAGTTATTTTTTAAGGATTTGATTCCATCACTAGAGTAGCAATAAGATGGCCGCCTGAAAACACAGCGAAGAGCTGTGGAAGCCGAGCTGAAAAACCTGGGCACAGCTGGGGAACCATTGACAGACTTGCCAGAAACAGACAGGAGTGGAGGAGCTTCATCACTGCCCGAATCCCCAGAGGTGTAATAGGAACATGATGATGATGATATATGAAGTCACGGAGTCTGTGACTTTCCGTGACCTTCGTGACTTATGCAGCAGCCAGTGCGGCTGGCTCTGGGGCTGCTTGAGGCAATCTTGGGCCACCGCCTTCCCCCAGGTGCAGCAGAAGGAGTTTGGGCGTGGGAGGGGGCTCAGGGCTGGGGCACAGGAGGGGATGAGGGCTCTGGGCAGCGCTTACCTTGGGGGGGGGGGAGCTCCCCATAAGCAGCATCAGGTCCCTCCCTGAGCTCCTAGCTCCACGTGCTGCCTCCACCCACAGGCACCGCCCCCGCAGCTCCCATTGGCCACAGTTCCCAGCCAATGGGAGCCGTAGAGCTGGCAGCGTGTGGCACTAAGAGCTTAGGGAGGGACATGTCTCTGCTTCTGAGAAGCCTGGTAGAGAGCCTGCCAGCCCCACCAACCCCCACCCCTGCACCAGCAGGGGCCCTGGGCTGCTTCCACCCAAGTACCCATGACTTTTATTAAAAATACCTGTGACTAAAACATAGCCTTAATTTTGATGGATAATATTGATGTTTATTTTTAAGGGTTTTTTTTTCAATTTTTATCTATTTAAATTTTTATTTGCAAGAAATTATGGTGTGCAGGGGTCAGACAGTGGTTACTGAGTGACAGTCAACATTGAGGTTCATAAAGTTAAAGCTTTATAACTGTGAAACATAAATTTTCAACAGCACGTGCCAAACAATCCAAAGTAAATATCCTTACACCAAACTAAGTTCTCAAGCAGCATTTGTCTTATTTTGCCTACCTATAAATTTTGATTATCAATTGAAATATTTGTTGTTGGTTTGCATGTGTGTGGTGAAATTGATTTTGACACTTACTTATAAAAATCTAATCCAAGCTTAGTTATACAGGAGGTCAGAGGTGATGATCATAATGGTCCCTTATGGCATGTAAAGTCTATCTAATTTATAGAGGTCACTTATGATCCTTAGTATGTAGTACAGAACTTTACATAACATAAAGCTGAACCTGTAAAGGGACCCGCTTCTCTTTCCATTCTGGGGTTTAAACTTTTAGACTTGGAACACTGTTTGTTACCCCTTTCCATTCCCTTGCCACTATAGCTGGGCAACATTTTTTGGATGAAAACTTTTTTTTGGAGAAAAATGCAGATTTGGAGACACTGAGTTGTTTGTTTAGAAACCTCCCCTCCCACCACAGAAAAAACATCTGAAAAAGTCAAAATGTTTCATGCAGACATTTTCAAAATGAAACGTTTCTATTTTTCAGTTTGAAACGACTTTTCATTTCAAAATATCCTTTACTTTTAAATTTTAAAAAAAATTCACAAATGGTCAAAATCAAAATGAAACTGACAAGTTTAAACCAGTGGGAAGGTTCTGTTGAGGACAAACAGGGAAAGATCTTCACATGGCCAAGTGGTGTTGAACAGACCAACGCCACAAGAAACTACTGACTTTGACGAAGAAGCCGAACACCCAGGACTAGACATGGTAACATCTCACACTACAAACAAAGAAGTGATGGATTCAATAAAAAAAATGTAAACCTGGGAAAGTGTGATCTTAAGACCATCCCAGAGCCAGTCGGCACACTGTTGTCATAATATATACCCAAAGGGTGCCACACAGATGATCAATGGAAAAGTAAGCTATTACCAGCAGGACAGTGGGGTGGGAATAGGTATTGTTTCATATTCTCTGTGTATATATAAAGCCTGCTGCAGTTTCCACGATATGCATCTGAGGAAGTGAGCTGTAGCTCACGAAAGCTTATGCTCTAATAAATTGGTTAGTCTCTAAGGTGCCACAAGTCCTCCTTTTCTTTTTGCGAATACAGACTAACACGGCTGTTACTCTGAAACCTGTCACTGATCATTAATATTCTTGCAAGATATATGAATGGTAAACCCACAAAGGACTTTATAGAAATGCACTGCAAATATTTTCCTGAAATGTATTTGCCAAGCAGTGTCTGAACCATGCCTATTCCAGACAAAGGAATGTGGTCCTGCCTGCTTGAATGTGTCGGTTGTAAATTAAGCAAGGTGTATTCCAGGATAAATAAAGTACATTTACATTAAAAGTAAACAAAGACATCAGGAAAGCAAGTGGGGGAAGATGACTCCTTAACAATCTTACTGGGGATGGAGACTGCACCCACAGGAAGTCTTCCTGCCTCTTGAATCAGGGTCAGTATGCTAGAAGGACAGAGAAAAAGCCATTTAGGCACCCGTCACCTCAAAAGCCAAAGGAACTAAGCACTTTGAGATCTGTGAAGGCTCCTGGCTAGAGACTCTGGTCAGCCATGCTGGAAAAGAGACTTGGTGAGAAACACATCTTTGAGCAAGGGAGTCTAATTTGTTAAATCAGGTTTTCATCTTAGCAGCGTATTTTTACTTTTGTTTCCTTGTCACCCTTTCTATCTTAATTTCTTATACTTGGTATCACTTAATCCTCTGTGATTCTGTTAAATAAACTTCTTTTACTTTAACTAATCCTGCATCTTGATATGGGGTTAGACAAGATGAACCTTGTGGTCCTTTCTAATCCCATAGTTCTAGGATTCCACTATAAACCATTTCAGTGCACTGATTCACGGGAAGGGAGTGTGAACACCAGTTAAGCGAACAGACTGCAGCATATTGTCTCTTTAAAGGAGTCGCGAATTTAATAACTTGGGCGAATGTTCAGTAAGGGGGCTGGGCACTGCAGGGAGACATCTCTGGGGACCTTGGGAGTTGGGGTTCACTGTTACCAACAAGGCTAAGTTGAGACTGGCAGAGTCCTGAAGTGTTTGGTAGGCAAGCTGGTGCGTGAGGGAGTCGTCACTCAGGTTAGGAGAAGCAAAACTCTCACTTGCTGGGGTTGAGCAGAATAACACAGTAACTTACAATTCTAGGGAGCCCAGCAGATGGTCACAGCAAGACGCAGGTGGAGAGCAAGTCACTGGGGAACTGCTGAAAGCTTGTGACAATGAGAGGATCGATAAAACCACCAAGCTTTACAACAAAGTGAGGCACTAGGAAAAGCCTCCAGGGCAAGAGGGAAATGGTATTACAGGCAAAAATACCACGAGAAGAGTGACCTAAGCAACTGCAATAACTGGCAAAGTGTTCCTCTTCTTTCAAAAAGAAAAGGAGGACTTGTGGCACCTTAGAGACTAACAAGTCCTCCTTTTCTTTTTGAAGATACAGACTGACCAGGCTGCTACTCTGAAACCACTTCTTTCAGTGACAGGAAAGGCTGCCACTGTAGCAGCGCACACAGAATAAAGGACGCAAGTGAGGCAATGCCTGTGTGCTGCCACAAGCCAAATGAAAAATAATTAGGGGAAAAAAAGCTTAAAAACAGGAAACCTACAGGCTGAAAATCCTGGAGGGAAATAAAAAGAAACTAAAATGTATCAGTTTTAAAAAGTTCTGATTTTTAAGCCAGTCTCCTGGTTTTTCCGGGGTGCCTTGTTCACAGTTTTTGAACACTCGGCCTTGGCGACACAGCGTTGCCAGCTCGTGATATTCAGAGTTCTGCAGCAGCCCATGGTTCCTGGAGCCAGGTGATCATGAGAAAATCTCAGCTTCCATTTTTTTTTTTAAAAACAAGAAGTTGCTAGCTGCCATGGTTCAGAGGAAAGCTTGCAAATGTGAACCCAAAGGCCCCCCAACGCCAGAAAGTGAATCATAGACTATCAGGGTTGGAAGGGACCTCAGAAGGTCATCTAGTCCCACCCCCTGCTCAAAGCAGGGCCAATCCCAAATTTTTGCCCTAGATCCCTAAATGGCCCCCTCAGGGATTGAACTCACAACCCTGGGTTTAGCAGGCCAATGCTCAAACCACTGGGCTATCCCCCCATGAATGAAAAATGATTGTTGTTTAAAATCTCATGATTTATGGAGAGGAACGATTTTTGAACACTTGACATCACCAGCACTGTCAGCAATTCTTGCATCTTCTTCCTCTTTCTGTAGCACGTCAGGAGGATGTTCAAATTCCTCTCCAGTGGAAAAGAAACCCATAAAAGCCCTCAGCATGCAGAAGAAAATCACAGTCCAGCTCTTGCCTAAGAATATTTTTTAGCACATCTCTGGTTTTTAAAGGGAATTCAGGGTTTGGGGAAAGAAGCCTACCTGATAGCTGTGAAGATCTGACTCCCTTCATACTCTATGAAGCAAGGCATAACCTGGGCAGAATGAATCTGTGTCTGCTCTTGAGGGTGTCCTTACAGCCTGGCTTCTCTGTGAGCCTCTCTAGGACGCCAGCCTCTTTCCTCAGCACAGGAAGGACTAACACCAGGCCCAAAAATCTGTCCAGGTCCTGCCTGCAGGGAACAATTCCATTCTTAAACACAAAACCTAACAAAGGATGTTACTCCTCTGAGCAGCTCTGCCTGCAGGGTCCTTTCCCCTCTGCTCCAGGGCCAGCCACAACTGAGCTCCATCAGCCCTTTATTGCGATCACCTGAGTCATTCCCAGCTGGATCTGATCATCCCCTCTAAGAGACAGAAAAACCTGTTCTGAACAGGGCTGGCCAGCTCCAGAACCCCTGGCCCTTAAAGAGGTAGACCCACCCTTTGACTTGTCTGTGTATATAGCCCTATCTGTGTATAGACACTTCCTTCAGCGGGTCTAGTAGGATCATGTGAAGTATCTGTTTCCCATACACCTTCATGGAGCTTCCCTCCATAAAGCACAATAGCCTCATAAAGCACAATAGCCTCATAAGAGAATTAAAGGCCACTTGGTTCATCCATTCATCCATTCTGGCCACCCCCCTCCCATCCCCCAATTTACTCCTTCCCAAGTCCCACCCTGGAATGTCCCCTCTGGCCAGGGCTCCTGCAGAGCTGACATAGAACGGGAGGAGCTGGCTGTGGCCCAGGAGCAGAGGTCCCCTGGGCAGGGGTTATTCTTGGCTTAACGGCACCATGAGACAGTTGTGGATGTTGCCTTGGGAAATGCGCTGATTCTCCACAGCCTTGCACCTTGTACAGGCATGCCCACTTGTGTCCCATGGGTGTGAAATGCTGACAAATGGTAGCAACTTTTGTTCACTTGGCATAGGGCTACATGATTCCACAGGACACATGGCAGTGGACAACCAAGCCTGTTAGGTGGGCAAGGTGTCTCCTAACTGTGGACAGCTGTAAGTATGAGCTGTCCACTCTGGTGTTAGTTTGAAGGAGCCTTCATCTCAGACTTCACTTGCTTTTAGGGCCTCAACTTTAATTCCATTGGAATGATTTTCTTTTTAGGTTCAATGAAAATATACAGCAGCATCCACTATCCTCTGATACGCATAATCTCCTGTAATTGGGTATTTCCTCAAATCTGTCTTGTCGGCTCAAAATATTGAATGAACTAGCTGTCATGATCGATTAAGGTTCATTAAAAACTGAAAACCAGGAGCTTTGATGTTTGCCTGCTGGAAACTGCCTGACATAATTCTGTAAATTCCTTCGAAAGCACAATCATGGGCATGACCTGGATGTTTTCCCAAGAAGTTTATACAGCATGAAGCTGTAGTCAGGGCCCCCACATAAATTAGAAGTGAGGAAAAGACCTTTTATTACAACATGGTTTGGGGCACAGATAGTCACATTTGGAAATAAGGGCATCCCTAAGAGAGAGGCAGAGATAGTTAGCAGTAGAACTCAGGAGTTCTGTCCACTTGGCCTAGGGGATCTAACCAGTAGGTCACACTTCTCTGTTCTTCACATTAACGCAAAGACGACTTGGGTTAAAAATTATACATTCTTTTATATTTTTACATGCACTAACAGCCTGCTCCTAATTGCAGCAGGTAGCTCTCTGATCTCACCATTCTGCATAGCCAACTCGTATCCCGAGCCCCCTGATATTTGATGTTTTACTCAGGGTCCCAGCTCCTGGAGTCACGTGATGATGTGAAACTCTTGGCTTCTGTTTAACAACAAAAGGAGGTTTCTAGCCTGCCTGTTTGTGGAGAAAAGCTTTAATATGTGACCCAAGTGCACTCTGAAGGCTCAGAAACCAGAAAGGAAATAAAAAGATACCCCAGAATTTATTATTTAAAAAACAAACACACAACACCCTCATGATTTTTAAGCCAGCTCCATGAGTTTTGGAGGCCTGACTGGTGATTTTTTAAAGTTTGGAGCTGGCGATATTGAAGATTTTGAATCCTGTACCGCTGGGTAAACAGTGACCCTTTGACCTCTCCAGCCACACCCAACACCCTCCACAAGAGCAGCTGCAGCCATCCAATTGCCAACTGGCTTGCTGGCTGGATCCAATCTACTTAATGTTATTTATTTGGCCCATGTGGCATATTCCAATTCTGCTTCATTTCAGCCTTTAGTTTGGAAAAAGAGTGCCATTTTCTAGCCCTCATAATTGCAGAGAAAAGCTTGAAAACGTGACCTGAGCGTAATCGATGCACTGATATCTTCCTTAGTCTGCAGAGAGCCTGAAACAATGACTCCAAGAGTGGCGAGTCCCTCCATCTGCTGTTCAGCTCACTGGGGTGTTAACTCTAAAGCCCTGTGATGGTACTTTAGTGTGAGCTATTCCATTGCGGATTAGGAGTGAAGCCAACAGACCAGGGAGTTGGGAGCTGCTGTAGGGATGGAAGGAAATATAAATGGGACAAAAGAACAGGGAAGAAGGAGGGAGAAAGGAGGATGGGGAAGAAGAGAAACAAAAGGAGACATATTGGGGGCCCTAAAGGAGAGTAGATTTTCCCACTGAGCCAAGCTGACTGTAACAATATCATATTTAATGAATAATAAATAATAAGAACTTTACATATTGTTACTCCATATAGACCAGATTCTGGCCCTGATCTCCATGTATTCATCCCATGGGCAGTTCAGCAGTGGATTGAGGGGAGTATACAGCCTCACATCTATTCCATGGCCCATGGGGCACTATTAAAACTGGACTTTAGCCCTGTCCACACAATGACTTTGATGTCCCTGCTCTAGGCCGAGTTCTTGTTGAAATGATGACTTTAACGTGGCTGGGAGTTAACTTTTATTAATGAGGCATTAGGGTGACCAGAGCCTTGGTTTAGGCATCTTTTAAAAATTATTCCTAAATAGATAAATAAACGAGCAGCTCCTGCTGGGTCTAGCAAGACGAGGATCAGCACATCTTCGTCAAACCTGTTCTCTTCTTCTCAGCTTGATTCCTTGGCCTTAAGGAGCCTTCGGTTAGAACAAGAGACAAACAGTTTCATAGAATCGAAACAGCAAAACCTCAACCTGGGATGTAATCCAGCCTGCTAGTGCTTCACTGGCTACACTTGCTACTAAGCTTTCATTTATAAATAGCTTATACAAAGTCAGTCAAGGGTTAGCCAATAGCAATGGTTATGGAGTCTAACAGGGTGCTTATGACCACTATAAGACCTTCTACTGATGTGCTTATAACCATTTATAACAGCATATGCTACTCATGTCTGTAACATGCTTGTGACACCTATAGATCATTTATTAAACCTTTATTTGATTTTATTTAACCAATTTTTAAAAGCTGCTTCTTTGCCTCTGACCTCTTCTTTTACTCTGCTATTTAACCACGGGGGTATTTTTTCGGTCCTCTTATTGAGGTTTTGTTTGTTTGTTTTTATTTGGGGTAGACATTCATTTGAGCCTCTGTGATGGTGTTTTTAAATAGTCTCCATGCAGTTTTCAAACATTTCACCATTGTGACGGCTCCTTTTAATTTCAGGTTAACTAGCTGCCTCATTTTTGAATGGTTACCCTTTTTGGAATTAAATGCTACCATGGTGGGTTCCTTTGGCATTTTTATCGCTACAAGGATGTTACATTTAGTTACCTTATAGTTGCTAGTACTGAACAGTTCAGCTATATTCACCTCTTGGACCAGATCCTAATCAAGAATGTCTCTCCCCTTGTGGGTTCCAGGACAAGCTGCTGCAAGAAGCAGTTATTTATAGTGTCTAAAATCTTTCTCTCTGTCCTGTCCTGAGGTGACATGTACCCAGTCAATAATGAGGATAGTTGAAATCCCCCATTGTTATTGGGTTTTCTGCCTTTGTAGGCTCTCTAATCTCCCTGAGCATTTCACAATCTCGGTCACCATCCTGGTCAGGTGGTCAATAGTAAATTCCTAGTGCTACACTGTAATTGTACTCGGTTATTACCACGTCCCATGGATTACCTTCATTCCACCAAGTTTCCATGATGCTATTATCTCATTTAATGACGAGCACTGTAGCTTACCCATCTTAGCACTTAGACTTCCAGCATTTATATATAAGCATCTGTACATTTTGTCAATGCTCAATATCCAGTCACTTCCAGCGGGGAAGCAATTTACTGAGAGGTACTGTACTGTAAATAAAATACAGTGGCTCAAGTTGGTGGGGGTTCCTGAACAACAACTTCTATCCATCTCTCCGATCAAGGCAGTGAGCTATAAACATACCATACCCCCGTACTCAGAGGGGCTGGAGCAGATTAAAAAGAGATTGCTCCATTTAGCACCCGGTTCCTTTTGTACATTTCCAAAAATGGCCTTAATTTGCAGGCAGACTGCAGCTCATGCAGGGTTTCAGAGCAGCCAGAACTCATCATAATCCAGGGTCTTTAAAAATCAGTAGCTCTGGGAACATGCTGCAACTTTGGGGTGGAGAGGGATTTGCTGATGTGAAGCAAAAATGAGATCATAAAAAAAATCTCCCTCCAAACTAGGACTCCACATCCAAATGTTCCTTCTCCACTCCCACCAGCTCTCACGCCTCCTTCCAGCAAACTCCAACCAGATCTTTGAGGAAATCACTTTCTGCGACCCCACCCCCATGAAAGCAAAACAAAGAGTTACATGTCTAATAATAGGAGACAGTTCCCCCCACAAGTTAGGGTATTTTTAGAGAAAATGACATTCATGAGCATTTTTGGCATAGTCTCATCATTTGCAAAAAAGAGAGAGAGAAAAAGCTCAAACTCTGATATTTTGGCACCTACATCAAATCCCTTTAAAAGAGGAGGGAAAAAACCCACACTAATATCTTTTTCATAACCCTAATGCAGGGACATGTTTTAGTCATTTACGGCTTTGATGGGTTCACAACTCCCATGAATGCTTTCAATTAGAGAGCTTGAGTCCGGTTTTCCCAGAGTTTCCCAAGTTATAAACAGTGTTTTCTTTCCCCATCTCTCCTTTTTCACGACCACCACATATATGGATGTATGTGCCTATTTTGTCAGTGCAATAGAGGTCACTTCCGTCACGTCCAATACCAGACACGGTCTTGATCAAGCCATGGCTTGATTTTGTGAGGATTCTCCATCCTTTGAAGTCTCTAAGTCATGAGAGGATGGCTTCCTAAAAACGTGCTCTAGCTCAGCTGTGAGATAAGGGCTGGATGCAGGATTACTAGGTGACATGCTATGACCTGTGTTATGCAGGAGGGGAGACTAGATGATCATCGTGGTCCCTTCTGGCCTTGAAATCTATGAGTCTTCACAGCCCCTGGCCATACTAGTGAAAGCTGCAGCTGACAAGCACCTTCAGCAACCAGGACTCTAAGGATCTCTCAAAGCTCTTTACATTATCAGCATCAGGCAAACCTCCCCATTGTACCAATGGGGGGCTGAGTCACAGAGAAGGGAAGGGACTTGCCCCAGGTCAGTGGCAGGAGTAGGTGTAGCACCCAGGATTAATGATATTCTAATGGCTAGATAACCCTGTGTGGCAGAGTGCGCGAGCTGGGTCTGTATTCTGGCATTCAGATGTGTTGTGACAATACAGCCAAGAGCAGGCCTCCCTTGGATCTTTTCTCTGTCTGGACGCAGGGGGTCAGCACGGCAGGTGATCCCATTTACACACAGCTCTCAGCATCGGTCTTGCCATTTATTAAGACCCAAAGCGGGTCTTTATCTCTTGGCACTAGGCATCTCTTCCCTAGCCTACGGTGGGATACACAAGAGGGTAACGGGAGAGATGGAGGGAGTGGTGGGTGGCTATGCTGTACTGTTAAATATTCATGAGCTGGTGATGGGGTTCCTCCCACTCCCTCTTCTCTTCTCTTCTCTTCTCTTCTCTTCTCTTCTCTTCTCTTCTCTTCTCTTCTCCCGGCCCATCCTCTTCATCCCTCTGTTGCTGCTCTCATTGCTGAACGGGGCTGTGGGTGATGCTCAGCGTCAGCAGGTAGGGTTGCATGGATGAGTCTGTGACACAAGGGATAGATCGACCCCATCTGACCCTTCCCTTCCCCATCTTCACCTCTCCCCACACTTCCTCCCGGAGTCAGTGAAACCCAAGACACATCCTCAGCTGACATCAATCGACATAGCTCTATTGGAGCCAATGGGCCAGATCCCCAGCTGGTGTAAATCAGTATCGCTCCACTGAAGTCAATGGGACAATGCTGGCTTATGCCATTATGACTTATCCTTATGACTTAAGGATCTGGCTCTAGTACAGTGCGTCTCCACCCCCACCATGACCAATACATTAGCCCTGTGCTGTTTTTATAGCATCATGTCACAGAGCAGGGTATGCAGATGGCAGTGCTGATTCCGGTAGCACAGGGAGCAAGGTCCCAGGCCTCTTTCACACTTTTTATTCATTTTAAACTCGGAATTAAGGCAGAGGAGCAATTCCCGGCCCGGCCCTGTTCCAAGAGCTGTTGATGCCCCTCTAATTCTTGCCCCGTCCCAATCTCTCGGCATGGACGATGGCTGACTCATAGGGAGACGCATTAGAAAACAAAACTCATTTTTCAGTTTGTGTGAGGAATCTGGGTTTCTTTCCGGGAATCACATGAAGGGAAGTCAGATTTCAAAGCACTTCTTTAATCTCTGCTTTCTGGCCCAGGTTAGTTTTTTCCATTGCCAACATTTTTCCCCCCCGAGTTCCCCATGCTAACAAGAAATAAAAATAAATTGCAGTACTCATGAAAAGACTGATAGCTCAGGAGGCAAAAGGTCGCTATCTACCCACAGAACAGGTACAGCTCAGTCAGTGGTAGGGAAACTTTCCCAACGCTGCCTCATCAATGTGTCCCTCTCTTGACCTGAACTGGCCATCTCTGTGAGTGTAAGAGTGGGTCCATCTCCAGAGCCTTGAGACAGGCAACGAGATTGCTCATCAAGTATAGTGATGAACCAGACAAACACCAGTCATGTTGCTTAACGTGCTATTGGGAGGCACTCTGCTCCAGATTCTCAAAGTTATTTAGGCACCTAATTCCCACTGGTTAGGTGCCTAAACAGCTTTGAGGATCTGGGTCTCACACAATACGGCAAACCTGAAGAGAAGAACACGACAGTTGGGCTGGTGGGGATATTTACTGTGGCTATCTGTCCACTAGGGATGTCGCTGAGACCCATCAAACTCATTACAACCATCTCCAACAGCTACTGGAAATGAACCACTTTCCAGTCGCTACCAAAAGGTGGGTTGGGAATGGAACTGTTTTTCTGTGGTCCATTACCTGCCTATTCCAATTCCATGCAGTCCTCTCCACGCTGTAAGAATAGCTCAGGAATACAGCTGCTGATGAAAGTATTGGGTCTGGAAATGGACCTAACTTAGGGGCACGGAACTTCCCTGCTGTCCAGTTGTAAAAGGTTGGAGGCATAATGGCACACTCACCCAACCTCCTAGTGTCACGCCAGAGGCTCAGTTCAAACAATCACCCCAAAGTTTGGATGCCCCACCAAACCTTCTCCAAACCTCTTGAAGGCTCAGTCTTGAAGCCAACAGGAGTTTTGCCCTTGATGTCAGGATCTGGGTCTGCAAAAACAGAGCTGGAAATATGGAAAGGACAAGCTTTCTTGACTCTTGCTGTGGTGGTCCCTGCTGTGGGGGGGGGGGGGTGCACGCACGTGTGTGTGACTAGAAATTCTGTGAACAGAGCCTCTCTCATAGTCTTTAGATTCCAGGACCTCGCTGGGATCAGGGAATGTGGATTTGCCCATGGAAACGGAATATTTCCCTGAGACACAACACAGGGGTCCCACCTCGTGGCAATGAGCTCTCTCTCTCTCCTGCTGGATAGGAGCTGCCAGGGATGGCAGGGTGAAATGCAGTCAGTCTTTCCTCTCCCCCTTTGTGTCACTGAATGGTGGAATGCAGGGTGAACCTGAGGAAGCGAGCTTGCTCAGATAAAATCAGAGCCCACCAGGCCTCTTGGCCAAAATTTAAACTGAACGTCCCCCACCCCCTGAAGGATATTTCCTACCACATTTCCACACCCCCGCCCTTCTTCTGGGAGCAGCCAGGGATCAAATTAGCCCCTAGTGCAAAGTAGAGCCGTTGTAGTGTGGCTGTAATTTACCCTAGCTGGAAAGCCCCGACCCGGGTTGGTCAGCTGGCTCGGGATCACTGTGTGATGAAGCGGGACTGTTCTTAATGTTTCCTCTGAATACTGTAGGGGTGCCTCAGTTTCCCCTATGCATTTCTTAAGTCTCTAGGTGATGGGATAAGGGAGTGTAATTGTTGCAGAGCAAAGGGCCAGGGTACATAAATGGTGACACTCTGTCTCCTGGCAACTGATGGCCTGGGCCCTTCCCCCCTGCAAGGTGAGAGCTAAAGTGTTGGAGAACAAAGGAATCCGGTGACCTCCTGGCCCGGGAAAGGGACAAAGTCCAGAGGGGCAGGGGCTGGAGGGGGAGTCAGTTTGGGACTGGCTGGGGACATGGAGTGAAGTGCAGACGTGGTTGTCTGGCTCACTGCCCACCAAAATGGACCCGGCTGAGGGGTCCTGTTCTCTGCATCTACAAGCTCTGTTTTAGACCATGTTCCTGTCGTCTAATAAACCTTCTGTTTTACTGGCTGGCTGAGAGTCACGTCTGACTGCAAAGTTGGGGGGCAGGACCCTCTGGCTTCCCCCAGAACCCGCCTGGGCGGACTTGCTGTGGGAAGCGCACGGAGGGGCAGAGGAGGCTGAGTGCTCTGAGGTCAGACCCAGGAAGGTGGAAGCTGTGCGTCCTGAAGACAGTCTGCTCACAGAAAGGAGACTTCCCCAGAGTCCTGCCTGGCTTCGTGGGGAGCAGTTCCCGAGCATCGCCCGGGGACTCCGTGACACACTGAAACACAGCCTGCTCTGCCCACACCCACTCCTACCCCGGACGCATGCCCTTCCCTGGGCGGACAGGGAGCATGTGACGTAGCACCAGCTGTGCCAAGGATTCCCCTAGGCAAAGGGAAGCTGGACTGGCATGAGGAGGATGGGGCAGGTTCCACGAGAGTTTTGACATCGGCTTCAATGGGAACAGCGGCAGGCGCTTCATGAAATCTCCGATCCCGCTTCCCTAAGCAGAGGCAGGTTATTTTACTTCTCGGAGCGCTGCCTATCAACTTGCCAGGGGCTGCACCGAGGAAGGGGAGGGAGGGAAGTCCCCCACAGAGCTCCAAATGCTTTAGAAAAGCCTCCTGAGGTCTCGTCCAACCCGAATCTTCTGTGGTTCTGAAAGCTCCCCCCTGCCACGCTGCGCCTGAGGACAGGGGCCGCCGGCCTCCGCCAACCCTCCCCAGCGGGGCGTGAGGGACAGTGACAGAGTTCAAACAGCCCCGGGCCAACCGCCTCCGCACCAGGCCTGAGGCACAGTCCTGTGTCAATGTCAACTTTGTTTGGCCTCCTAGCGGGGCAGGCGTGCTGCTAATCTGGACCGAGACCCGGACCCAGGGGAGGTTTGCTTATTACTGAATGTGGGATAAATTTCCTTTGAGGGTTTACCTTGAGAAACCGTCGGCGTCAGAAAACCTTGAGAAACCGTCATGCCCTGCCATGGGGAGCTGGGGAGGGCTCCCACACGGTCCTTCCGGCCTTAGGTGCGTGGGGCTGTGCAAGCTGGACGTAAATTCTTCCCTTGTAGCTCCGCCAACGTATCTCAGCTCTGCCAGTCTGGGCTCATTAGGAGTCACACCCATCTGTCCAGCTGGGAAGGGGGAGAGGTAGGAGAAGACAGTTACATATTCTGCCCCAGTGAAATGATTTGCTCAAATGACTGAGAGTTCAAACCAGCCCTGGGCAGAGGGAACAAGAAACAACAACCCCCCACATCCAGACTATACAGAGGCTCGGTTCTGATCACATTTTTCCAATTAGCTAAAATATTTACCAACACTTTAAAATACAAACTAATCTTCAACGCCTGGCCTCAGCATCCCTGTCCTCAGCGCAAGGATTTATTTAAAATGTCCCCATCTGGATTTTTCTGGGCATTGAGTAGACCCAAGCTGCTGGCAGCAGGGCAGAGAAAAACAATCACCATTGTAGATGTAGGAGCAAGATCTTCAGCTGATGCTCATCACCACAGGCCCACTGATTTCAATGGCTCCATGCCAGTTCACACCAGCTGAGGATCTGTGCTACAGAGCTCTGATCCTTATAACGAATAGCCCTTCAAGGAATTTTATGACGGTGAAACAATAGCAAAGTGCCCTTCTGCTGCTATCCAATCACAGGTCAACATATTTTCCACCGTCGCACTTTAGTGGCTGGACAGCTATGACAGATTTATGGTGGATTTAGCATAACAAACTCGGGGTTATATTTTAGTAGCTCTCTGCCTAGTTAGCAGAGTGGAGTGAGGCTCTAACAGGCACAGCATGTCGGGCCAGCTTTAAGCCACATGGCTGTGTAATATGGGTTTTATTGCTGCAGGGTTCCTACTAAACAGGTTTTCATTGGAACCGCCAGGTTTTCACCCAGGCAAAGGCAACATCCATCAGGCCTGTTATTATTTTTGGTGGGGTTCACAAGGCTGAGCAGTACAGACAGGAAAGTGAGCTCATGCCAAAGTATTCCCACCTGCTGGATTCAGAGCTGGTCAATAGCTGGCGAGTTGATTCTCAGCTGGGGGCTGTGATCTGAGTAGGTTCAGGGAGAACCAATGCTCGTGTGGGAGACGGTCAAGGAAAACGCGGTGTGTTGTGTAAAATGGTATTGAGGATCTAGCGACCCCATTCCCACTGAATCAGCAGTGCACAACAGCTGGGATTTTGAACACATCGAAGGGAGTTAGGTGCACAGCTCCCATGGGATCTCAGCGGGTGTTGAGCAGCTAGCCCTTAGAAGTCCCAACCCAAAGCTCTACCATGGGGTTAGGCGCTGTTGCATTGGCCGTTGTCTTGGCCCTCCCCAGGGATCTCCAGAGCTGAAAGTACGTCTCTGTAGCTTAAGCCCAGGAGCCAGGCTCTGTGTAATTGGTTGCACCAGGCCTATTGGCCTCCACCCTGATTACTCGCTGCTTGTACATGGGTGCAATACCGTTGACGTCAGTGGAGTGATTCCTGATTTACACATGCGTATCTGAGATCAGAATCAAGCCCAAAGCCTCTTCAAGGATAATGTTGTAATTTCACAAATGAATCTGATCTGCAAGGAAGTCCTTCTTCACACAATGCTCAGTCACCCTGTGGAACTCATTGCCAGGGGACATTGTGAAGGCCAAAAGTATAACTGGGTACAAAAGAGAATTTGATAAGTTCCTGAAGGATGGATCCGTCAATGGCTATTAGCCAAGATGATCAGGGATGCAACCCCATGTTCCGAGTGTCTCTACACCTCCAACTGCCAGAAGCTGGGACTGGCCAACAGAGGATGGATCATTCAGTAATTGCTCTGTTCTGTTCATTCCCTCTGAAGTACCTAGTATTGGCTACTGTTGGTAGACAGGACACTGGGCTAAATGGACTATTAATCTGACCCAGTCTGGCCATTCTGATGTTCATTGACACAGAGCCATTTGTCGGGTCTGAACCCATTATTTCTGCTGACATTTATAACAGTGATAAGGAGAATGCACACAAGCCTTGGCCCAATCAGTAGCTATTTGTGTAGCTTGTTCTTTGTTTCCAAGCCGCAGTCTCTCTTCAGCGAGTGATTTATGTCCAGGAATTTAAGAAAAAGATTACCACGCACACATGTTAACTAACCTCGATTACAGGGAGGGACAAATTAATCCACACTGGTTATTAATTCTTTTCTAAAGCAAATAAATCTAATCGCGAGCCGAGAACGGGCTCCAAGACTCAATTCTTTTTGCGGGGCTCCCCAGCTGTGTTGCAATGAGCTAAGAATAACAGATGTGGTCATCTTCTCGGAGCCCTGTGAGAACGGTTGTACCAGCCCAGTCGCACTGATATGAGGAGACCACAAAGCCTCATCAGGCGAGGATGTTATCTGCAAGAGGCCTGTGAGAGCCAGGGTGGGGAACATTTTCCCATCACAGTCACCCTGGGCATCAGCAGTTCAGCCAACGGTGTTAATTGACATTTAGGCTACTTTAGTTTATGTGTATTTATTTTATTGCTCATGCTGGAACTTGCTCTATTTGAGCTATTTCTTCCTTCTGGGGGGACACGTGCCCTGTTATTGCTGAAGGTTTTGTCATAAACTTAAGTCCTGATGCAGCACATGTCATCTGAGAGACCCAAAGCACCATACATAGCAGGGTCAGTATCAGCATCCCCATTTTTCAGATAGGGAAACTGAGGTATGTAGAGGTGAAGTGAGTTTCCACAAGGAGATCCAGTGGTGGAGCTGAGCGCCTCATAGCATCTCTCATCTTCAAGGGGTTTACAAGGTTTATTCTGCAAAAATAACCTCACCGTCAATGAAATGCCGCGGCATCTGGGGTGGGACTCGGTATTTATTTATTTTATATTTAAACATACATATCAGGAGCACCCATCCCATGCTTGGAGCGTACTTCCCAGAATGTAAAATAGCACGACAATAAACAATTACGCTGAACTGCTGAAATCCACCACCTGCTACCCATCTGGCCACCATAGCTCTCATTGACATATGTGGTAGTGGGTCCTGTGGGTAAAGAAGCAGCCTGGGAGTCAGGAGATAAAGTTTGTACTGTTGGTTCTGCCACCGGCCTGCTGTGTGATCTTGGGCAAGTTACTGTGCCTCTCTGCCTCAATTTCCACATCTGTAAAATGGATAGATTGGGAGGGAAAATAATTTCTCATCCCGAGAAAATGTTTGAGATATCAAAAAATGTTCCCATATTGCTTTGGGAGAAAACTACAAAATCTTGAATATTTTCATGAACTGAACATCCAAAAAGATATTTCAGTTTGGCTCAATCAGAAGAGTTTTGTTTCTGTTTCAACTTTGACCCTTTTTTGTATCGGAAACAAATTGTTTTTACTATCGTTAGCTGAAATTTCGAAAGAAAAACTCATTTTGAATGGGCAAACCAGAATTTTTCATTTGGAAAATGGTAAAATGAAATGCACTGTCAAGCTCAACCCCCCTTTTATCCCCCAAAAAGATTTCAAGTAAAAAAAAACCTCATGAAAATTCCTGATTTTGCCAAATTGCCTTTTTCAGATGAAGAAAAGATTGGTCTAAAAATGGGGATGAGGAAACGCAGCCACCTCTATGGAACCCTTCGAGTTCTGTGAAATAGTACGTTGTAAGAGCTAGCTATCATTATCATTCATTCCTACATCATATATCTGTTATACGGCAACAGCCAATCATCCCCACATCAGTCCCATCTCCCCTCCCCATAAATATCTGGTACCTGTTTAAAAATTCACAGCAAAAGGGCACAATAGGATTGGAAAGAAAGTGAAGACATTTATTAAATCCACATGACATAAGGGAAGTTGGACAGAGCTATAGATAAGGCACACTGGACTGCGGGTGTTATGATATAAATAGCA
The DNA here is from genome assembly GCF_965140285.1 of Lepidochelys kempii. Taxonomy (NCBI): domain Eukaryota; kingdom Metazoa; phylum Chordata; order Testudines; family Cheloniidae; genus Lepidochelys; species Lepidochelys kempii. The sequence goes on from NC_136383.1 coordinate 138,745,422, forward strand.
CATGGAAATATACGTTCTAAATATAAGTAAATCTCTGCTCTGCCAGTCTCTTAAAATGGGGTCACTTGCTTTTTTCATGGTACCCGTTGTAATTACTGGAACAAACCGCAGATCCAAACAACCCCAAATACTGAGAATGTTTGACTCAAGATTCAAATCCTAACACTGGCCCCAATCAGGAAGGTACTTGAGCACATGGGTCACTCCACTGTAAGCCTAAATCAGGGTCTTTACGACAGGTCCCATTACTATAAAGGGCTGACCATAAAACTCAGATCTGAACACCTGAATTTTCGGAAAGCTTGGATCCAGATCCATCACTAATAAATACTCAAGACATCAAGCTGACGGAAAAAGGAGCAATGGTCTCAGATTGCAGTGGGGAGGTCTAGTCAGGATATTAGGAAACACTGTTTCACGAGGAGGGTGGTGAAGCACTGGAATGGGTTACCTAGGGAGGTGGTGGAAGCTCCATCCTTAGCGGTTTTAAGGCCCAGCTTGACAAAGCCCCGGCCGGGATGATTTAATTGGGGATTGGTTCTGCTTTGAGCAGGGAGTTGGACTAGATGACCCCCTGAGGTCCCTTCCAACCTTAATCTTCTATGACTCTACGATTCTAAGTTAGCTCTCCCTACTCTTGTGAACAGTGATTTGGGATCTTTAACACCCACAGGTGCTCTGGACCTTTGGGTAATATCTTGTCCTGCAGAGACATGTACAATTGCTCCCCAACACATATTTGTTTAGTACAGTAACTGTGAAAGTGCTCAAGAAGAGTTAAACTGGTAAAGTGCCTCTCTAAGCAGCAGCCAGATGCTTCTAAGTGCCTCTTAAGTACGGGTCTGCAGGAAACACAGCACAATCAGTCTGGTGGGCTTCTGTTGTCATCCTCGGGTTTTGGAAAAAAATTTCCCGTGTGGAGAATTCCCATAAAATATCATAATGATGAAATTGATCGGACTCTATGGAAATTTACCAGGATTCTATAGAAGTGACTCTGTGAAGTTGGAGAGTTCAACAGAAAATGATTATTTTTAACCGACCTAGAGAACTCAGTTACAAGGATTAAATTACCTATTGGAGGATAACATTCTGTACAAGAGGAAGGATGGGCCAGTGGTTAAGGTGGTAGCCTGGGACTCAGGTTTGTCTGTGCTCCATCACAGACTTCCTGGGCAAGTCACTTAGGGTCAGATTTTTAGAGTGATTTAGATGCCTGAAGGTGCAGATAGGCGCCTAATGAGGTTTTCTAAAGCACCTAACTCTCTGAAATCATTGATTTCAGTGGGATTTAGGTGCCCAGGTGCTTTTAACGGCCCACTTCAGGCACCTGTTGCTATCTTTAGGCATTTAACTACCTTAAACAAACCTTGGCCCTTTGTCTCTCTGGGCCTCACTTGTCCATTTGTAAAAAGGAGATAATAGGACCTTTCTGTCTCGCAGGGGTGGTGTACGGATGGATCCGTTAAAGATTGGGAGCTGCTAAGATACAACAGTAATGAAGCCCGTCTAGGTCTAAGATAAATAGATACTGAATTTAGAGCGAGTCAAAATATTTTGATTTTCAGTGATTTTGTGTCAAACATTTGCATGTTGACATCCACCCTGAAAGATGTGAATGAAAATGTTTATTGCCCTTTCTATTTTTTAATCTTTCCGAGAAGCTCTGTAACTGGCTGAGGATTTTTGACTTTCCAAAAATTCCATAGGATTTGGGGGCCGGGGGGGTGGGGGGGGGTGGGTTGGGGCGGGGGCGGGAAGGAACCGCTTACAATTTTTGATCAGATTTTGTGATATTTTTCACTGGCTTTTTTCAGCCAGCTCTAATTGAAGCCAATAGAATGGTGGAAAAACCCAATCCAAAAATTGATCATTTTCTACACTTTTCCTCAGGGTTTTGCCTCTTAGCCACAGCCAGGAACCCTGGCATATTACACGTATTGAACGCTGTGCTAGGCTAACAACACACTCGGTAGATTTCTCAATAACAGGATATAAATATTCCCAGTGAAGTGCACTTTAAGAGGTGCCTGCTTGCCAAAGGACGCTGCCTCCCTCCTCAGTGATGGTGATGAGAATGTGTGGTTTGGTTTAAATGGGAAAACAAATACATTTTCCCCCTCCTTCTCCCCTCTTCACTCTCTGAGCACACTCAGCCTTCATCAGAGACTAAAAGGGAAATATTTACAGAAGACCCACGTTAAAATGTTGGCAGAGCCATGAACGCTTGGGGGAGGGGGATTCACAAAAGCCAACGCACCACTTAATCATCTCCCTGAAATGGGATTTCAATGGGGTGCAGGGCTTGCATTGGAGCTCTGCATAGGGATGACTTGCACCCACAGACAGGTCACTTAACCTTGCCATGCTTCGCTTTCCCCTTCCGTACGATGGGCCTAAGAATGACAGTCATGAGCAGACACCGGGGTTTGGCAGAGGCTCAGGTTTGCAAAAGGATCTGCAGATGCACGATATAAAGTGTTACCGTTATGTGTCAATCTGCATCATTAGGCTACAGACCCAAACCTCTTCCCTGGCTTCCTGCTGCTTTGGGGGCTGCTCAGGAGAGCAGCCTGCTGCTAATTAGAGCTGGGTGACATTTTCTGGACAGGTCATTCAATGGAAAAGACAATTCCCCTTGATCTGAAACGATCTGCCGATTTGAAGGCCATTCTGCAGGAGAAAGTGGAGGCGGGGGTGGTGCTGCGGCTGCCCCTTTCTCCTCTCCCCCTGCCCTTTCATAACGCACACTCCAGGGGTTAGGACACTCAGTTGGGATGTGGGAGACTCGGTGTCAGGAATCGGAGCCTGCAGATGAGCCTGGGACCAGCTAGCTGACCTGCAGCTGAACCCCCTGATCAACCAGACTCCCTGATTGACTGAGAGGCATCACGAGCCCTGCTCTTAAACTCAGTAGCAGCAGAAGGCTAGTGCCTGGTCAAGGCTTACTCCTGCATCTCCAATTGCTCCTGTTCCTGCCTTGTTCCCAGCCTTGTTCCAGCCCTGATCCTGCCTTGATTCTGCCCAGCTCCAGGCCTGCTCTTTTGCCTGGTGCCTGACGCTAGCTCTGACCCTTGCCTCTCTGTTCCTGGCCACTAACTCCGGCTCCGAGCATGAGGCCTGACGGCTACTGCTCTGACCGCTAGACATGACTACCCATGCCCCATTTCAGGACACCCAGGTCTCTCTGGAACAGATCTAAAATGGACTTTTCCAATTCACCAACATTTCAGAGGTTATGGGTCCATTGCAGGAGTGGGTGGGTGAGGTTCTATAGCCTGCAATGTGCAGGAGGCCAGACTAGATGATCATGATGGTCCCTTCTGACTCTTAAAGTCTATGAGATTCTGAACCAATCCCCCTCTCCCCCCAGAACTGCCACTGCTCCAAGAAGTCAGTTATTTGCTGATTATCCCACATTTGCCTACTCTGGAGTTCTTACTCTGTCCTCTAAAGAATTTGGTGGTGGCCACAGTCGGAGAAGGGATACTGGAGTAGATGGACCTTGGGTCTGATCCAACCTGGCAATCCCTTTGTTCCTATAGTGGGCGAGCACTGGGTCAAGGCCCTCTTCCCTGCAGGCCATATAGGCAGACACTCAAGGAAGCTCATTATATTGCACAGCGTGCAGGCTGAAATGGATGAGAAACTCCAGTAGGCAGAGCTCAGGGGTTGCTAATCCAATGGCACCCAGATGAAATGTATTAGAATGCATGTATGTGCTTGAACGGTGAGCCGGCTGGATTTTCACGGAAAAGGCTGTTCGTTCCAAGTATGTATGTAGTCTCTTTGCCATTCTATTTTCTCCCTCTCTCTAGTGAAAAGATCTGAAATGCTGTGTGTTGATGTAAAAAGAAAAGGAGGACTTGTGGCACCATAGAGACTAACCAATTTATTTGAGCATAAGCTTTCGTGAGCTACAGCTCACTTCATCGGATGCATACTGTGGAAAATACAGAAGATGCTTTTATATATACAGACCATGAAAAAATGGGTGTTTACCACTACAAAAGGTTTTCTCTCCCCCCACCCCAGTCTCCTGCTGGTAATAGCTTATCTAAAGTGATCACTCTCCTTACAATGTGTATGATAATCAAGTTGGGCCATTTCCAGCACAAATCCAGGTTTTCTCCCCCCTTCCCTCCCCCACAAACCCACTCTCCTGTTGGTAATAGTGATCACTTTAGATAAGCTATTACCAACAGGAGAGTGGGTTTGTGGGCGGGGGGGTGGGGAGAATGGTTTGTATGTATAAGAACATCTTCTGTATTTTCCACAATATGCATCCGATGAAGTGAGCTGTAGCTCACGAAAGCTCATGCTCAAATAAATTGGTTAGTCTCTAAGGTGCCACAAGTCCTCCTTTTCTCTTTGCGAATACAGACTAACACGGCTGTTACTCTGAAACCTGTGTTGATGTAATGCCTTTCCCTAATCGTCGTTCCAATAAACCCAAGAGAGGAGCTGCATCTGTGGCATGCTGAAAAATTCCTCCAAAGCAAATGGCTAGTGCAGCTGGCTACTGGCCAATGGAGTAGCATGGGGGACTTTCCATTTTTTTTCCTCTTTGATTATGTTGCCAGCTGGCTTTACCTATGAGCAACGGTCCACTGGGGGGACTTCTGTCTAACAACGAGTGCTGGCTGAGGACTGCAAAAGACCTCGTGAATATTCATTCAGGTCCCCATAGGCTGTTTGGTTTGACTGTCATTGGTGCCCCCAATTTATTGGAGAATATTGACGCTGAGTCATGATCATACTTTGCTCTTCTCCAGCATTTCTCATCGGTTGACCTCAAAGCACTGTACAAAGGAGGTCAGTGGCATTAACCCAATTTTGGGGAAATTGAGGTAAAGCATCTGACGAAGTGGGTATTCACCCATGAAAGCTCATGCTCCAATACGTCTGTTAGTCTACAAGGTGCCACAGGACTCTTTGCCGCTTTTTGAGGTAAAGCAGTTTGCCCTAAGTTCCCCAGCAGGCTAGTGGCAGAGCTGGGAACAGAACCACAGTCTCCTAATTCTAGGCCACCGCTCTGTATTTCCCAGTGCACAGGGCCAGTACACGACTTCAGACCAACTTCAACCTTCTACACTGGGCTGAGATGGGACTTGAGTGATGCGACATCTTCAGCATGGGGTGAATTTCACCCTTTATCAATCACTGTATTCACATCCACCTGTATATACGTGTGGACATGCAAGACACCTTGTGCATGAGCAAGGAGATTTGCCATTTGATATTTGCTATCCAAAGTCCATCAGTGACTATTATCCAGGCTGGGCAGGGATGGTGTCCCTAGCCTCTGTTTGCCAGAAGCTGGGAATGGGCAACAGGGGATGGATCACTTGATGATTCCCTGTTCTGTTCATTCTCTGTGAAGCACCTGGCATTGGCCACTGTCAGTAGACAGGATACTGGGCTAGACAGACCACCGGTCTGACCCAGTATGGCTGTTCTTATGTTCTATTCACCTATCCAACTAGGGAGCAAAACCAATACCACATGACTTAGCTAACCAAACTGGGGACGAGTTAATGCCAAGAGTTCACAGACGTTGCAAAGTCTGGATTACGTTCCCTTGAGCTCTGGATTGCAAACTGGAGAAAGGACAGGTCATTTCTATGCAGGGAATAATGATACCTGAGAAGAGAGGGAAATCTATAGGTCCTGGCTGGGCTGTCCTTCCTTCTGCTGAGCACTCCTTACTCCATGAGTCGCCCTATTGAAATCAATGGGACGACCTGCATAGAAAGGGACAACTCAACATGAGGCAGAATCTGGCTCTTCCTGAAAGACTTACTGAGGGGATGGAGAAGCTGGATTTGCCCAACTTGTGGATATCGTAACCGGGCACAAACGGACTCTGTTAAAATATCAAGTGATGGTTGAACCGCAAAAGATTTGGAGATTGTAGATCTTGGGATAAACCCCAAAACTTCGAAGGCAGCACCCTTTGTCGGCTCTGCACGCAGGACTCCCCACGAACACCAGCAGGCCTGCTATGCAAGGAGCAGTTTATCTGAATCTTCTGAAAAACTGGCCTGGAAATTCCACAAGATCAGGCTTTCTGGTGAAGTCTCCAGTGATTCTGGATGCTGCTTGGCCACAAATACCTTGAGGGGAGCATTTTGCCTCACGGCATTTCCCCTCCACCCCTTCTAGTCTCCTTCAGAACTAGGTAGCACAGAGGCAGCTGTATTGTGAAGTCAAGATAAGGGGGTGTGGGGAAAAGTTAACCGGAATATTTTTAGTCTAAACAAAAGTTCAGTTTGGGCTATGTGCACCGTTTTGGGTCATGGAGACTGGGATCAGAACCTTTTTACCCACCCATAAAGATGTCTTGTAAGCCCAGATGCCAGTGCCTAAATTGCACCCTTCAGACCCAGAAGCTGGACACTGCCCAGCGGTGGGACGTTTGGATATGTGGTTTGCTTTGGTCCATTAGGGGGACGGGGCCTGCAGTATTCGAGGAAGCTCTACTTCAACCACCAAATATGGGCTTCATGCAGGAATCACTGGGCAAGATTCTCTGGCCTGTGGTATGCCAGGGGTCAGACAAGAGGATGGTCACAATGGTCCCTGCCGGCCTTAGAATCTATTCCTGGGGGAAGCAGGGAATCCCAGGTTTCTATGTAACTGTTACACCAGCAACTTAATGGATGAGATTAGACGAAACTCAGAGGACCCCATCCCTCTATCCATGCCTTTGCTTCTCCATCTCTTGCCTCTTCCTGTAAAATATCTCCACAAGATGGCACGCTGCCACCAGGCCACACAAAAAGTGGATCCCAAACTCTGCCAAAGTATGGGGGAGATGTTCAGACCTGGCGTTTTCCTTCCATCCCTAGTTACTTACTTTAATTTGAAAGCAGCACTGTTGATTTCTTTATATTCTTCCTACTTTGAACACCAGCCACAGGACAGGATCCTCTCCTGTATGTACAACGTTCTGTGCTTCTGTTATCCTCCCACATGGTTCAGTTCGACCCTGAATCTATCATCTCTTTATGAGTGTTTAGACAGCATGCTTCCATTGCCTTTGAAACCTACGCATAGCTAGGGCTCCCGGGAACCTGCGCTTGCCAAACCAGTAGCTTATGACTGAGCGCCTTCCTATTGTTCAGGATCATCATGAGCATGGTCACCATTACTTATCAGCTGCTGCTGTTTTCCATTACGGTTTGCTGCAGCTTGCTTGGAGATGGACTGGATATGAGCACTGGGCTATAGCATTGCCTGTTAGCAGTCCCTTGACAGTGTGAATTGTTTCCAATTACTCCTTAGCAGCTGCTCAGTAAAGAATCGCACTCATGGGCTATTTACTTCTCCACTTGTGTCTCTTGACAGAGAGTTCAAACCAGCCCTTTCATCAGTCCTGTTCAGAACCCATGGATGGTTGCAGGCATTTTTCAAGCCATAACACACATGCTGTTGCCAATCTGCTACAGGCTCAACACTCAAATCAGGGATGGTAAAATACTATTTAATTTCAATAACTCTTTGCATTTGGATAGCACCTTCTCTTCAGGAATCTGCACCACTATTACCAAACTTAGCCCCAGCCCTGACAAGTGGGTATTAGCCCAAGGTCAATCATTTGGACCATGATTTTGCCAATTATTATAATACATTCTTTCTATTGCAGTTGTACCCAAAAGACTCAGTTTAGATCTGGGCCTGTTGTGCTGGGTGCTGTACAAACACACAATCAGAGACAGACCTAAAGAGCAACGGTTTGGATTTGGGGATTTTTATAGGGTTCTGTCATTCAGTATTCATGAATATTGGAGAGGAAGAATGGTTTTGTTGTTAAGGCACTGGCAAGGAGATCTTTTGGACAAATCACATAATCGCTGTGCCTCAGTTTCCCCATCCTCCCTTGTCCATTTAAATTGCCAGCTCTTTGGGGGCAAAGACTGAGTGTCATCTCCACCACTGCCCCCCATCGCAGTGGCCATCCCCTGCTGAGGCGAGATTAGCCATGTTGGTGGATTAGGATCCTTTCATTGTATTTTGCTAGAGCAGAGTGATTTGGGGCAAGGGTCTGTAGGTGGTTACTCGGGGGGCCAATGCACTGAGTCAGCCAGAAGATGCATGTGACCAAGGGGAGGCCGCTGTTGTGTCACCGAGCAGGGGTCAGACACTCCCAAGAGAGGCGAGATCGAAGGACAGAGCATTAAACTGGGGAAGAAGCAAGTTGCTAAATCTGGCACTTGCAAGAAGAAACCTGGTCTTTCTGCCGAGGGAGCCAAGGTGGACATCAGTCCAACCACGGCATAAGGCGAGCTCAGAGCTCCTCTGTAGGCGGCATCAAGCTCTTTTGTATATTGCAGTGAGCCAGCCAGCTGGCAGATGGTTCCCAAGACAGACGTACCAAAGCCTTCCCTTGAGAGCCCATAGCTTCTGCCTCTCTCCACCACAGGAAATGGGAGTTGGTCTGTGGCTTTCCAGTAAGGTCAAGCTACAGAACCTGGGGGGCGGGAGAGATCCACAGCCTGCAAGTTCTCTTTTATACCACACTCATCTCCAGGGTATCTGGGCTTGCCTTTATTATAACGGCACTTAGTGCTGATCAGGGGTTGAGATCTCTGGAGACTGAATCAGTGGCTCTCAACCTTTCCAGACAACTGTACCCCTTTCAGGAGCCTGATTTGTACCTGATTTGAACTGTACCCCTTTCAGGAGCCAAGTTTCACCTCACTTTAAAGCGACTTGCTTACAAAATGAGACATAAAAATACCAAAGTGTCCCAGCACACTAGTACTGAAAAATTGTGGACTTCCTCATTTTTACCATCGAATTATAAAGTAAATCAATTGGAATATAAATCTTGTACTTACATTTCAGTGTCTAGTATATAGAGCAGTACAAACAAGTCATTGTCTGTATACAATTTTAGTTTGTACTGAATTTAGTTAAAATTTTAGTTTGCTAGTGCTTTTTATGTAGCCTGTTGTAAAACTAGGCAGATCTCTAGAGGAGTTGATTTACCTCCTGCGTACCCCTAGTTGACAACCACTGATCGTAGGACAGGTCTGGCCTGCATAAACATCCTCACCTCACATGCGCCCAACATGCCTCAAAGGGTCTGACCTAAGCATGGAAAATAAGTTCAATGTCCATGCGTGTTCCAGTCTAATCCTCTACACCAGTGGTCCCCAAACTTTTCACGGTCGTGCCCCCCTTACACCTTTCCACGCCCCCCCTCCCCAAGCTGGGGCTAGAAGCGGGGCCATGGTTCCCAGGGGCAGGAAGGGGCATGGACAGGGGCAAGGGGGCTGATGCTGGGGCCACAGCTGGGGGCGGGTCTGGGGCCAGGAGTGGGGCTGGTGCCAGGAACAGAGCCACAGCCAGGGTCTGGGCCCTGGAGTGGAAGCCGTGGCCAGGGTGCGGTTGGGTGCCAAGACCGGGGGCTGGATTGGGGCCGGGAGCAGAGCTGCGGTCAGGGACGGAGCAGAACTGGGGGCAGAGCGGGGCTGAGTGATGCTCTCTTCCCGCCCCACATAGGGGTTGGCCTGGGCCCCTTCGCATCCCCCCATATGTTCCTCCGCACCCTCCCAGGGAAGCGCGCCCCACAGTTTGGCGACCACTGCTCTAGGCTGAGAGTAACTGACGCAGAGAACAGGGCAGGCATATTAGTTAAAATTGTTCCTAACATTTTGGAGCTTCTTATGCAAGATATCGTGCTGCTCGAGAGTGAGAGAATTAGCTGCCGATCTTGCTATCCCTAGAAGTAATGCTGATTCTCTGTGTCATTCTCCAGTTATCATTAATAAAGAACACTCCTTGGCCGAAAGCATACATGCTTCTGTCTGATCTTTGCTCCTGCCGACACCTAAACCAGATCGATGACTGATGCCACACTGGGACGCAGACGGCGATACAAAGCCATTCGTGAGGACATACCTGGAGACGCCGGAAGGGCACACCTGGAAGGCTGCAAAGAAGCTACATTGACAATGGGCCACTATGAGAATGGATCCTCGACTTTGTTTCCGTAGTGAGTGCACATAGTGGGAAATGGAAAGTGCAGTAGGGCTGGGGGCAGTGTAGACCGAGGGATTGGGAGCTACTGGATGAGCTCGGTGGTCATGTTTGGTCAGGAGATATGGCATCATGGAGATGGCTGGGATAGAAAATGAATCACCTAGGCCAACATAGTCCATCCTCATTGCCCATGGTTTGTCCTTTGTATCTGTATTTAGGCGCCTACATAACTTATTAGCTGGTGCCAACAATAATGGCTTTACAATCCCAGAGCATTTAAATTTCACCCAGCCGGCTCCAGTTTGGACCATGATCCTGACAGTGCTGGGAACGCAATGCAAGCTGCTCTTTGAACTGCCCCACAGCAGACAAGGGCCTGGATAATTTCTCTCCCCTGCCCCCAAATCCCCTGGCAACTTCCACATCTGCTAAGAAGGCCAGCCATAAACAGCATACAGAAGAAAGCCGCTCTTCCCTGCTGCCCGTGGGACAATGAGAGGTAGGCATATGTTGCCTCCCCATTCTCATGCTGGCCCTGGATGGAAACCTGCTATACACTTTTATACCCCACACATTTCCACACTTCATCATCTGGCTCAGGATCCCTGGCGCTCGCCTCTTGTCTTGGGCCAGGAGCAACTGTGTGAAAATTGCACAGCAGCCCGGAGAGGAAGTGGCTTTTCCGCCCTCCCCATTCCAGCTCCCTGTGCGTGCCTGTCACTGGCCTTTCCTTTGGGATAGGGAAAGCTGTGTCGGCTTTCTCATTTCCATAGGGGCCAAAGCTAGGCAGTGTGATAACAGGGCCAGGCTGGCAGGAGCAAGGTATTTCATTTTGCTGGCCTCTCTGAAAACCATCTCTACAATTTTGCACAGTGTTTCTAAAGCAGACAACGTGGTTTGTGGATGGGAAGCAGAGGCCATATGGGCTGTGGCTTACCCTGCCAAGCAAATGTCCCATTCATGGGGAATATGTCACATGCTTTATCCATCCAGATATGGTGACCCCGTCACCTGGGCCTTATCCCTCTCCTGTTCCTCGTGTCCTCAACAAAGCCTTTTGTGCGTCTTTTCCCGATCCCAGCCTTGCAAAGACATGACTCACTCCAGCCACCTCCCCAGCATCTGGAGACCAGCTGGGTTCCCACTGCGAACTCCCCGGAGGAAAATCCCCCTTCCAAACGTGTCAGCAATGTGTAAGAGTTGCTTTCTTGGCCCAGCTGCATTTAAGCCGTCGAAAGGTTATGGTAGCGTTTGCTCCACTCCCTCATCAAATGACTGCGCGGTTGGGGGTGTTTTATGCAAGATCGGGCTAAAGCCCATTCAGACCACACATGCTGCATCATGTCCTCAACTCACCCTATACCGGCCCTGGCCAGAGGCCCTGTTGTTCAGCTCCATAGAAGTTAGGGCCTCCTTGTCCCACCACTTGCCTGCAGTCTCTGCAGCCATGATGCGACCCGTTAGCTTTTCACCCTTTCCTTTTAACACCCCCATGGGGCTATTCCCCAGCACCTGTACAAATGTCCCCCATTCCCCTGTAGTCATATCCCCTTGCCGGGGGATCTTGGTAGGTCTTGCAGGCTAATCAGGGCCAGGTCTGCTCAGTACGTGAATGGGAACCCAGGGTGCTGTGGGGCAGTGATTTAATAGCCTACAGTATGGGAGAGGGTATTTTGGAGGGCTGGACTTCCAGACTGACCCCAGTATCCCTGAGTCTCACCGTGAGGGTTGGATTAAGACAATTCTGTGCCATAGGCACACCATGCCCCTGGCCCCACATAGTCCGGCATTGTGACTCTTTACATAAGAATGGCCAGACTGGCTCAGACCAACAGTCCATCTAGCCCAGGATCCTGTCTTTGACAGTGGCCAGTGCCAGATGCCACAGAGGGAATGACCAGAACAGGGCAACTATCGAGTCATCCAGCTCTCGTCGTCCAGTCCCAGCTTCTGGCAGCTGGAAGTTATAGGGACACCCAGACCATGGGATTACGTCCCTGACCATCTTGGCCAATAGCCATTGATGGACCTATCCTCCAACATGGAGAGGCTCGTGCAATGATCTGGGGACCCAGCCAGAGGGTCCCTGGTACTTACCAGCTGCTGGGGTCTATCTGCTGGGTGTGTAGGATGGGTTCACTGCTCTCTTCTCCCCTGGGTGGGGCTAGCAAGGCCACCCAGGAAATTAAAAGGGATTCCACTGAAATTCACCAGGAGCCAGTGGCTGGTGGACAAACAAAGTGCAAATTTTGAACAGTGAGAGTAATTCACCACTGGAGCAGCTTCCCGAGGGGTGCGGGGGAGTCTCCATCATGTGGAATCTGAGACTCAATGTCCTTCTAAAAGATGAGTAATAGCTCAACCGCATATGAATGGGTTCAACGCAGGTGTAACTGCAAGGAGGAATAGCTCAGTGGTTTGAGCATTGGCCTGTTAAACCCACGGTTGTGAGTTCAATCCTTGAGGGGGCCATTGAGGGATCTGGGGCAAAAATTGGGGATTGGTCCTGCTTTGAGCAGGGGATTGGACTAGATGACCTCCAGAGGTCCCTTCCAACCCTGATATTTTATGAAATTTTGTGGCCTGGGATATACAGGAAGTCAGACTATATCAGGGATGGGCAAACTTTGGCCTGAGGGCCACATCGGGGTTCTAAAACTATATGGAGGGCTGGGTAGGGAAGGCTGTGCCTCCCCAAACAGCCTGGCTCCCGCCCCCTGACTGACCTCCTTAGAATCTCGCCCCCCCCCCGCTCCTTGTCCCCTGACTGCCCCCTCCTGGGACTCACTGTACCCCCTGGGACCCCACCCCTATATCCAACCCCCCCGCTACCTGTCCCCTGACCTCCCCCTGGGGTCCCCTGGCCCTTACCATGCCGCTCAGAGCACCAGGACTGGCAGCCGCGCTGCCCGGCAGGAACTCGCAGCCCAACCGCCCAGACCACTGGTGGCACGGCACAGCGGGGGAGGGACCGGGGGGAGCCTCCTCGGCCGGGAGCTCAAGGAGCGGGCAGGACGGTCCTGCAGGCCGGATGTGGCCCGCGAGCCGTAGTTTGCCCACCTGTGGACTAGATGGTTAACTCAGGCCTTAACATCTATGGAGCTTTGGGTCATTATGCCCTGGTGATCCCTGGCTGCTGCAATGGCCCTTTGGGGACATACGCAGCTGGGCACAACTTAGAGCTGCTCGAAGTGTCCAAAGTGCCTTGAGGCTCCTCTAAGTGTCCAAACCAGCCCAGAATCAGACATCAATCCATCTTTGCCCCTCTCCCCAGCCCTGCACTGAGCACAGCTCAACCGGAGTGGAGGACTTCGTCCCTCACATGAAAAGTCCTCTATGTATCAAGCTCTTCTCTCTGTCTCTCTTTTCTGATTACTGATTTTTTTCTCCTTCCTTTACTATTGCTCTAGGCTTTGCTCCATCAGCAAATATGGCAGAATGCAGTTACGCAGACTGAATTTGGCCTTGTCAAGATTCCTTCCCCACTCTGAACTCTAGGGTACAGATGTGGGGACCCGCATGAAAGACCCCCTAAGCTTATTCTTAAAAACTTCCCCAAGATACAAATTTTGCCTTGTCCTCGAACCGTATGCTGCCACCACCAAGCGTTTTAAACAAAGAACAGGGAAAGAGCCCACTTGGAGATGTCTTCCCCCAAAATATCCCCCCAGCCCTACATCCCCTTTCCTGGGGAAGGCTTGATAAGAATCCTCACCCATTTGTACAGGTGAACACAAATCCAAACCCTTGGATCTTAAGAACAACGAAAAAGCAATCAGGTTCTTAAAAGAAGAATTTTAATGAAAGAAAAGTTAAAAGAATCACCTCTGTAAAATCAGGACGGTAAATACCTTACAGGGTAATCAGATTCAAAACATAGAGAATCCCTCTAGGCAAAACCTTAAGTTACGAAAGACACAAAACCAGGAGTATACATTCATAGAATCATAGAATCATAGAATCATAGAATATCAGGGTTGGAAGGGACCCCAGAAGGTCATCTAGTCCAACCCCCTGCTCGAAGCAGGACCAATTCCCAGTTAAATCATCCCAGCCAGGGCTTTGTCAAGCCTGACCTTAAAAACCTCTAAGGAAGGAGATTCTACCACCTCCCTAGGTAACGCATTCCAGTGTTTCACCACCCTCTTAGTGAAAAAGTTTTTCCTAATATCCAATCTAAACCTCCCCCACTGCAACTTGAGACCATTACTCCTCGTTCTGTCATCTGCTACCATTGAGAACAGTCTAGAGCCATCCTCTTTGGAACCCCCTTTCAGGTAGTTGAAAGCAGCTATCAAATCCCCCCTCATTCTTCTCTTCTGCAGGCTAAACAATCCCAGCTCCCTCAGCCTCTCCTCATAAGTCATGTGTTCCACACCCCTAATCATTTTTGTTGCCCTTCGCTGGACTCTCTCCAATTTATCCACATCCTTCTTGAAGTGTGGGGCCCAAAACTGCACACAGTACTCCAGATGAGGCCTCACCAATGTCGAATAGAGGGGAACGATCACGTCCCTCGATCTGCTCGCTATGCCCCTACTTATACATCCCAAAATGCCATTGGCCTTCTTGGCAACAAGGGCACACTGCTGACTCATATCCAGCTTCTCGTCCACTGTCACCCCTAGGTCCTTTTCTGCAGAACTGCTGCCTAGCCATTCGGTCCCTAGTCTGTAGCTGTGCATTGGGTTCTTCCGTCCTAAGTGCAGGACCCTGCACTTATCCTTATTGAACCTCATCAGATTCCTTTTGGCCCAATCTTCCAATTGGTCTAGGTCCTTCTGTATCCTATCCCTCCCCTCCAGCGTATCTACCACTCCTCCCAGTGTAGTGTCATCTCAAACTTGCTGAGGGTGCAATCCACACCATCCTCCAGATCATTTATGAAGATATTGAATAAAACCGGCCCCAGGACCGACCCTTGGGGCACTCCACTTGATACCGGCTGCCAACTAGACATGGAGCCATTGATCACTACCCGTTGAGCCCGACAATTTAGCCAGCTTTCTACCCTCCTTATAGTGCATTCATCCAGCCCATACTTCCTTAACTTGCTGACAAGAATGCTGTGGGAGACCGTGTCAAAAGCTTTGCTAAAGTCAAGAAACAATACATCCACTGCTTTCCCTTCATCCACAGAACCAGTAATCTCATCATAAAAGGCGATTAGATTAGTCAGGCATGACCTTCCCTTGGTGAATCCATGCTGGCTGTTCCTGATCACTTTCCTCTCATGCAAGTGCTTCAGGATTGATTCTTTGAGGACCTGCTCCATGATTTTTCCAGGGACTGAGGTGAGGCTGACTGGCCTGTAGTTCCCAGGATCTTCCTTCTTCCCTTTTTTAAAGATTGGCACTACATTAGCCTTTTTCCAGTCATCCGGGACTTCCCCGGTTCGCCACGAGTTTTCAAAGATAATGGCCAGTGGCTCTGCAATCACAGCCGCCAATTCCTTCAGCACTCTCGGATGCAACTCGTCCGGCCCCATGGACTTGTGCACGTCCAGCTTTTCTAAATAGTCCCTAACCGCCTCTATCTCCACAGAGGGCTGGCCATCTCTTCCGCATTTTGTGATGCCCAGCGCAGCAGTCTGGGAGCTGACCTTGTTAGTGAAAACAGAGGCAAAAAAAGCATTGAGTACATTAGCTTTTTCCACATCCTCTGTCACTAGGTTGCCTCCCTCATTCAGTAAGGGGCCCACACATTCCTTGGCTTTCTTCTTGTTGCCAACATACCTGAAGAAACCCTTCTTGTTACTCTTGACATCTCTGGCTAGCTGCAGCTCCAGGTGCGATTTGGCCCTCCTGATATCATTCCTACATGTCCGAGCAATATTTTTATACTCTTCCCTGGTCATATGTCCAACCTTCCACTTCTTGTAAGCTTCTTTTTTATGTTTAAGATCCGCTAGGATTTCACCATTAAGCCAAGTTGGTCGCCTGCCATATTTACTATTCTTTCGACTCATCGGGATGGTTTGTCCCTGTAACCTCAACAGGGATTCCTTGAAATACAGCCAGCTCTCCTGGACTCCTTTCCCCTTCAAGTTAGTCCCCCAGGGGATCCTGGCCATCCGTTCCCTGAGGGAGTCGAAGTCTGCTTTCCTGAAGTCCAGGGTCCATTCCATCCAGCACAACTTATTTTACCAGCAATTAAACAAAAGAAAATCGAATGCATTTTCTAGCTAGATTACTGATAGATTACTTACTAACTTTACAGGAGTTGTAAGGCTGCATTCCTGATCTGTTCCCAGCAAAAGCATCACACAGACAGACCAAACCCTTTGTTCCCCCCTCTCCAGATGTGAAAGAATCTTGTCCCCTCATTGGCCATTTTGGGTCAGGTGCCAGCGGGGTTACCTTAGCTTCTTAACCCTTTACAGGTGAAAGGCTTTTGCCTCTGGCCAGGAGGGATTTTATAGCACTGTATACAGAAAGGTGGTTATCCTTCCCTTTATATTTATGACCGGCCTGGAGGCTGGTGTCAAAAAAAACCCCTCATTGTCTCATTGCCAGTCCTGCTATAGTTAATCAAAATCTAACTCAGAAATGGCTGCCTGGGTGTCTTAACGCCACAAGAAAAACAAACAGCTTGTTGCTTGCTTTAACCGAAGGTGGAGTGTGATTACAAGGCCCTGACCAGGACCGGCTCTAGGCACCAGCAAAGCAAGCACGTGCTCGGGGCAGCATGTTTCCAGGGGTGGCGTTCCGGCCATCCCGAGCACGTGCTTGCTTTGCTGGTGCCTAGAGCCGGTCCTGTCTCCGTCCCTGCGCGCATGCCCAGAGGCTTGGTGCTGCCCTCCAGAGCTGGGCGTCGCAGCCCCGTGCCGGCAGGAGCAAGCAGCGGGTGCTGGGGAGAGGTTTGCCCGGTCCCTCCAGCCAGGGCACAATCACCTCCGCTCCCCCGGCGCCAATCCCAGTCTGAAATGGCTGTAGCAGCCCTGCCCACGGCCCCACGTCTTGCTATGCAGCACGGGGCGGGAGCATGTCCTGGCGCCAATCCCAGGCACTGGGGGAGCGGAGGTGATTGTGCCCTGGCTGGACGGACCGGGCAGCCCCCCCGCAACACCCGCTGCTTGCTCCTGCTGGCACGGGGCTGCGACGCCCAGCTCCGGAGGGCAGTGCCAAGCCCCCGGGCATGCTCGCGGGGAAGGAGAGACAGGAGGCAGAGCTGTTTGGTGCCCCCCACGCAGCTCCAGGCCCCTCTGGTTACTCGGCAGCGACAGCCAGGCTGGGCACCCGGCCAGCAGCGTGACTTGGTCCGACCCACGCGGACCACGTGAGCCCTGGGGTCGGCGCTGACGTCCCGCCTATGCCAAGGCCTCTGGCGCAGGGGCAGCCCCAGGCAGACACAGGCCAGCTCACGCCATGGGTGGCCCGGTGAGTAAATGAGTACCCTAGTAGGAAACGGTGTTATTTCACTAACTACAAATTCTCTGTTTGATTTTTTTTAACAATTTTAACAGTCAATTTTAACAGTCAAAAAACAAAACAAAACCATTGCAAAGTGTAAACGTGTGTAAAAGCCAAAAAAAAAAGGGGGGGGGGCACCAAAAATTGTTTTGCTTGGGGCGGCAAAAAATGTAGAGCCGGCCCTGGCCCTGAGCAGGGTGTTTTGGGTGAAGACTGGGAAAGTGGCTCCCCTGACCCAGCTCCACCCAACATTCCCCCTTAGAATAAGCAGGTAAGCCTTTTAAACTCGCTTGGTGGGTCCTGATTGGCTACTGACTCTCAGTGCCAGCTCTAAACCAAATGGCATCCCAGGTAAGGAGAGTCTTGGCCCCCCGCATTGGTTAAGCTTTTGAATACCTTATTTTTTTATTGCATTTGTAGCCAATTTCAATGCAGACTTTGATGCACGATTTGCATGCATGATTTAACCCTGCCATATTAGACGATACACTGCACGCTAGGATGGGTAAACTGTAGTTATTCAGGCCATATATAAGCACATTTTTTTCAAAAATTGTTTCCTCTAAGCGTATAGAAAGTGAACTGTGCACCGACATTGGTCGGACCAGTATTAAATAGGGTTACAGTAGGTGGCAGCCTTACAATGTTAATCCTAGAGCCCTTTAGCTCAACCGGTCACTTTTCTCACCTTTGCCCTGACGAAATGAAGCACAGTGTCTCATTAAATATGTCCTCCGCGAGTCGCTACTTACACTCTTCAAGTCTTAAAACACGGGTGCGCTTTCACAACTGCACAGTGAAACAAGGTTCACACTGTCGCAGCTGGGGACTCCCTTCACTTCACTTTGTTCTTCCGTCTCACTGACAGACTGGTGACGCCCCGCCCCCGTGAATACCCGCGAGGGCCTGGCTGACAACATGCTAGGAGAGTCGAGGAAAATGTCGTTCTCAGCGTCTGGAGGGTTCCACGAGATTCCACAGAGATCCAGAGCATTCTAGGAGGTCAGCGAACAATGAATCCTCCTCCGGGATACCTGCAACGTGTTAGTTCAAATTTTAGCTCTATTTTCCCTTTCGTCACCAGCAACAAAAGCAGCATGCTGAGCTCGGCACTCCAGACAGTTGCGGGGGTCACCTGTCCCTAAATCCAGCCCTGCTCCCCGTGCTTCTAGCCACTGAGCCTGGTTGGTTCCATCAGTACCGGAGCTGGAGTGGCTTCTCTAGGCATCCCTCGGAGGACTACCCTCCCTGCCCCTCTTTCCTAGGTGACCTTTTTCCTTCGGCCGAGCGTGCCAGGCAGCAGCTCCTCCAGCCCGTGGTGGAGAAGGCCTGGAATGCCCCTGCAAAATCACATTGCTTTCAGCACCACGTTCGGGCGTTTGCTCAGCGCTGACCGCTCACTGCTTCCCTGATCAGCCCCACCCAGCCCCCTGGGGGACAGTAGCGTCTCGGTGAAGAGCACCCCTTGATGAATCACCCGCATCACCCTGTCCCTAGGACCGCCCTGGGGCACTGAGATTAGCAGCCGCTCAGTAAAGAGCACCCACTACTGCACCCCACAGAGCACAGCGCCCCCTCACACTAGGCTGGGGGGACGGATCAGTTGGGGCAGCTCCTTCTCTGGAGGAACGCTGCCTCCTGAAACGCCCTGCAGTTTGTTCACACGCTTTCCATTTTAACCGGTAGGGTCAATTCCACCCAGCAAGCTGACATTTTCTTCTTCCTCTCTGAGCCAGTATAAGAGATTGTAACGAAATCACAAAAGAGTCTGCATTTTTCCACATTGAGACTGAATACCTTGGAAAGCAGCCCTGGGCCAGAAATAACCAGGAAAACTTCCCTGATTTCAGAAGATAATTGGGTTTCCCCTTTTGTTCTAATAATAAATAAATAATAATCATTAATAAAACCCCCAACTGGCCTCCCTACCCCTCACCCCAGAAGGGAAAACCTCTCTCACAAATACACACAAAAATCCTGGTGCCACAGTGTCTCATAAACAAACTCCAGGCTGGAGACTGGGGCCAGAACTCTGTGCCTCCTAGATATTTTGGACAGGAGGACGCTTTCTTTCTCTGCCGCAGCTTAACAAGACATCGGAGCTCTCCTTGCATCCGGAGGCATGAGCAGCTACACAGAGCCACAGAAGGGAAAGGTCATTTCCACTCACTGACATTCTGTCTGTCTCCCCGTTCCTCCCGTTCAAATGGTATTTATATTTAAAGAGCACCAGCGTGGCTCGGAAAAGATTTTCCATCCGCCGGGGGTTCTGGGAAGAGGGGACTTTCACGCCTGGTGGGAAGGCAGTTTATTTTTTGCCGGAAAAATAACAGAATATTGATATACCTCCCACCGCTCAGCTACTCCACTGAATGTGCTAGCTGATTTTCTAGGCCTACCATTGGCCCCTTCTGCTCTGAAACCCCCTCGACACACCCGTTTTGAGACAGCCCCGCATTCAGTTACCCACTCCTGGCAGAGAGAAAGATGCATCTGCAGCCATTCTGAGACATCTTGGTGATGGGTGAGGTGGACGTGTTTAGAGCAGCAGTTCTCAACCTATTTACCACTGTGGGCCGTGTATGCAGCTCTCTATGTGTTATGTGGGCTGCATCCACACAATATATAGATCACACTACCTGTGTGGCCCTGAGGGTGTCACTTGGGCTGCAGCTGTGTGCTGATTGGGCCACAAGTGGCCCGCGGGTTGAGAACCACGGGTCCAGAGAGATAGTTCTGTGTTTGTACAACAATGAGCACAGCAGGTTTGTGGTCCAGGACTGGGGCTTCTAGATGCTACCTCAGTACGAACAGATAATAAATAACGAATAATAATAGTTGTAAGTAAACATGGAAATCAGTAGGTAGAGAGAATAGTTCTGCCAGTCTCCATTCCTGTTCAGTCCTTGGACTCCCTGTGGAGACAGACAACCAGCGGACCATCAGCTGCCAGCTGTTTGTGGGTCTTGTGGAAGGTGCAAAAGCCTGGGATGGGAATGGGGTCTCAGCCAAGTCTCTAGAAAGTGAATCCCTATATCATAGCATGGAATACAGCACACCAGGGGCTGGCTCAGCTGGGAGACCGGGGGTTGGCCCAATTGGCAGAGAGTGGATTTCAGCCCAGGAAGGACACATGGGACTTCCTCAACCTAGAGGGGTCTAATCTGGAGGGACGTTGGGTGGGCCAGGTGGCTCTGAGCCTCGCCCGGTGGAGTTTTTGAGCTAAGTGAGGGAGGTGGGTTGGAGTCACGTACATGTGGGGGGAGACGGGGATGTTTCTGAGTGCGGGATTAGGGGTGGGTACTGAATGGAGGGGACCATGGGGGCTGAGCTAGGGTGGGGGGTGTAGGCTGGGTTGACAGGTTTGTCTATAGGAGAATAAGTTTTTGAGTATTTTCAATGTGGTTGCTATTTCTCAAAGATCTGGCTCTAGAGAAGAAACCTTGACTCTGTGATGGTAGAGCAGCATGTAGGAACCCCATCCCAGGGTCAGGGCCCCCTTGTGCCCTGCACCACACAGACCCATAACAAGGAATGTACTCCCTGCCCCACGGGGCCCACCAGCTGCATGCCAGACAAAAGGCAATGGGGGACATAGCAGATAAACTGGGCTGTTGTGGGTTGGGCAGGTGAGGAAACAGTCGAACAAACAGAGTTAGGCAGAAAGCAGAAATCAGCCACGCCTGTAAGAGACGCTTGTCTGAACAGTCAGACAACACTATTCCTGTAACTTCCTGTGGGAAAGGGACGTGAGGGGGGCCTGACCTGCACTCGCTGCACAGAGCAGTCCTTCTCTTCCAGTGCAGGACCTTAGAGCCCAGGCTGGGTGAGCTCTCTGTTGGACTATGATGGCTGTTCTTGACTGCACAATTGCTTTTGCCAAGCTAGCCACCTAAAACAACAACGTCATACAGAACAACCCAGCAGTGGTTCAGTTAGGGCACTGCAATGAACTGGCGAACAGTGTGGAGGTGCATGTGCCTCTTTTGGACCGATTTAGAAGAGCTCAACTGTGTTTCACAGGCCCTATACTGCTCAGAGCAACTCTCCTTAAGCACAAGACTTAGGGATCCTGTGCCTGTGGGGCAGGAGGATCGGACTTCTGTCCGGGTTGTTGTAAATTCCTTCTCTGTACGACACTGGGCCTTGAGACTTTCTGGAATTGTGCTAACCTGAGCACTGGGGGGGCGGGGGTTGATGTGGAGAAGCAGGGATAAGATCACTAATCTCACTTTCCCTCAGAACCTGAGCGGGGCCTCAGAGCATAGACCAAACTGCTCAGGCCTTAAACCATCAATGGTATCACCTTCCTTTCTTATTTTTCAGCAGAGCCTCCCTTCCGCACTGCTTGTGTCCCCACCGGGCTACCTCATCCACTGTCTGAAGTGTTCCATCATGCTCTGTTCCTGGCATAATCCTTAAAACAGCAAAGTGTTTGATCTCTCTCCTTTGGGAAGGCCAAGGGGATAAAAGGCAGGTCTCCTTGGCACACATGGTGGAAAAGATCTCCTACCAGGTAATCCTATTGTTCCTTCCTCACTCTACCTGATACAATCACGTGGTGTTTGGCTTGGAGATCCCAGACATTATAAGAGCACTGTGAAAATTCAGCTTCACGCTAACGGCTCCAAACACATTAGTATTAAATTCTTATACAATCAAAACTGCCTGCAGAATAAAGCCAATGATCTACCTGATTTGGATGTTCTTGGCACCAGAACTAGGCTGCGATTCGCCAACAACATCGAATTGTTCTAACACAAGAGGGTTTGTTTTTTTAATTTGTTAGGCTAGCCTGTTTGCCCTCTTGCCAGATTTCATTAGTAATGCACTGGCATCCCGCCAGCTCGCAGTGCGGTTGGAGTTCATCCCAAAAATTCCCATCAAAAAGATAGGTGTGCGATCAGTGTTTCCCTGAAAGGACAGAAAGCTTCCCGACGCCGTGTGTGAAAGAAAAGCAGACTGCTTATGAAACCAGTCCCAACACTACCCTCTCACCGAAATAACGGTAGTTTTGCCTGAATACGGACTCAGGGAAATCTAAGTAAAGACCTCAGAGTCTGATCCATTCTTTTAGTGCCAGCAGTTATCCAGTCAAAGTTTATCCCTTGAGCTCCCTTATCTGCTTCGCTTCCTACTCACCCCCTTTAAACCATGGCTCTGCCCTGTGACAGGACTGTAAAAACGGCATTGTCCGTTCCAGTGTTTATTGCCCCTTCCTGACTCCCGATGAAGCATGCTCTGGTTTTTCTAGTTTTGCCAGCTCTGCAGATTCCCCCACAGGTGTCGAGCCGGGTTCCTTCTGGAACTGACTGAAAGCTTCCACAATGGGATATTTCAGGGAATGAAAGGTTTCACTGAAATGTCCAAATGTCAAGGGGAAACAATACGCCCAGAATCTTCGTGCTGTTTCTCAATCAGCTGTAGAACTCTTGGAAAATGTTTCCAACGGGCAAAGCGTGGTGGCATTTTTTAAATCAAAATGTTGAATTTTGACCCAAAAATAAGGGATGAAATGTTCATGAAAATTTTCACAAATGTCCTGTTTTCAACCTGCCTCTAGTTCTTTCCTTCTGGTGCCTTCTTATTAGCGTTAAAGCTTCTGGGGGCTAATTAGGTCCTAAATTAGGCTATTGCATGATATCACTTTCTTCAGACTATACCCTCGTGAAAGCCTATTGCCTTCGGCATGTGTTCCCTCTCCCACTGCGAGGTTGACTTTGTGGGACTCACAGGAATCAAAAGAGGCAGGGAATAATTTTTACCACCAACATGAACATCTCTGACTGAATGCCCCGGGTCTGATGGGCGAGAAGGGGCCATTTTTACCCTGCCTCTGTTCCAGCTGGAGGAATGTTGACTTGAGTAGCAATGGGGTTTTGCCTAGCGCTAGGCAACACACACTCAGTGGTGGGTCAGAGTTAGATAAGTGACAACCATTGTTGCTACGGTTAGGACAGCCATATCTGCCCCATTGGAACCAAAATACTGCTGGTGCCTCTCTTCCTAGGTCTGATTCTTGCCGAACCAGTTTTACTCGAGATTTTATTTTGTGACACCCACATATAAACAGTGGTGGTTGGGGTTTGCAAAAGTGCCCACCTCCAGTTGAGGTTTTCAGGCCTCCTTGAAGATCCCAACCTACAGGGACATCCCAAATGGGGATTTTCTAGGGTGGGTCCAAGGGAAGAGATGTTTAGTCGGCATGTAAAGGAAAACTTCCTGACACATTCTGTTGGCCTGTGGAACAGTCTTCCACTGGAAGTGCTGGAAAACCCAGCACATTTAAAACAAGACAGGACGAACCACTAAGAAACTAAGAATCAAAACATCAGATCCAACCAACCCAGAATTTGGAAAAAAGTTTATAGTTGGGTCTGGCCTTCATGACAGACTCCTGGCTTTAACATGAACCAACCCAAAAGGCTGGCTCAGATGTCTTTCTGAAAGACACAAAAAACAAAGAAGCTATTGGGCTCCAGGCAGTAATCGCTGGATGATACTCTATGGCCTATGTTATGCAGGAAGTCAGACTTAGAAGATCACAGAGGTCCTTCAAATCTATGAAAAACCCAAATCCAACCACTCTTGAACACACCGTAGCAAACAATCTTGTAATGTGGAGGAAAAAGCAGGATACCCTAATATGTATTTTCTGTGTCTAATGCATATTATTCTCTGGATTAAGAAAAGTGTAGATTAAGTTTAAAGTCTTGAAGCTGGCACCGTGTGGATCTCGCAAATTTCAGAGTTTCGAGTTCAGATAAGCATCCACTTTGAACGCTTATCAGAGTGCAACTGAATTGGATCCAAACCTCTTTTATCAAGAAATCAAGCAGGAAATATTTTGCAACGTCCAGTACTTCCTGGATTCAGGGAGCCAGAAATTCCACAAGAACAGTTCTTTCTCATGGTATTTTTTTGGGGGGGGGGGGGTTACTTTTGCTACTGGCCTCAACTGGCGACTGCAGAATCAAAGTGGGGAAAAAAACCAATCAAAAGGGACCCAAGCACATTTGATTTCTCTCCCCTTTATGTTTCCACAGTCTCTGCTCTGCAGCGTGTAGCAAGCTGCATCAAGTTCAGCAACTGGGTCTCTGCCGGGATTTGTGAAAACTCAGTAGGTCTCAGTGGGAGTAGATCTTTTCCCTTTGGTGCTCATGACAGTGATGGGCTGTTAACGACGACTAGTGTCAGACTTTGTCTTGGGCAGGCTGCAGAGCTGATCAGGAAAAAAAAATCATTCTGCAAGTTTTTCCAGTGGAAAATAGTGGGGGGGAAAGAATCGGCTAAAAAATTTCACACTGAAAAATGTCTAGTTTATAACCAGCATCAACACAAGCTTGTCCACGCGTGAATGGACACACAAATGAACACACATGTATAAAGAGGCACACACATGCCCGCACACATGTCGGCACACACACACGTCCGACATACATACACATGCACCATTCTGGGTGCTGAGAGAGTACCTGAATGCACGCCGATGCAAGAGAGATTGGGGACCGTACCCGGGGACAGCACTCCACAACGCAGCGCCCCCTTTAGGCTTTCTGAGAGCCGTGCGCGTACAGTAAAACGCTTCCACCTACCATTTAAACCCAGAGTTTAAAGAGAAAATCACTGTGGTTAGCACAGCTGGTGAACAGCTTTGCTTCAGAGATTTATAAAGTTTAAGGCCAGAAGGGATGATTAGATCATCTAGTCTGACCTTCTGCATTGCACAGGCCATAAAATGTCACCCCAGATTCAGTGAATACCCCTGGACTGAACATTTCACCCAGTGAATACCCTTCAGTACCCCTGTACTGAGCCCAATAGCTCGTGTTTGACTTAAGTATCACTTTTGGAGGTGGCAAGGGTGGGAACTAAGGATGCTGCATTAATTGCAGTGTCTGATTGGCTGCACTGGCTCTGTGAGTTTCCCTGCATACACATTTATCTCCTACGCATTGCCATGGTGATTGAGCATCCCACAGGTCTGCTGGCTCTGTGCTGAGACGCTGAGGAAGAATAGTCATGTGGTCAAAGGGCTGGACTAGAAGCCAGGAGATCTGTGTTCAATGCCTGGCTTTGCTGCAATCTGGGTGGCCATCATCTCTGTAGGCCTCATTCAGCACCCCATGGAACCAACCAAGAGACTGATGGAGGGTGGGCCTACACTGCAAGCAGAAGCGTGACTGCAGCAGGTGGACATTTACCTGAGCTAGCTTTGGTCTAGCTAGCACAAACCCTAGCAGCGATGGCTCGAAGACCTGGGGGAGGTACTCGAGCGGCTAGCCCATGCTGCTGCGACTTCCCTTCCATTGGTGTTTGAGTTAGCTAGATCCCCTTTTTGCCCTGCCAGGTCCCCTTTTTGACTGAAAGCCGGGCACCTCGTAACCCTAAATGGCACCCAGACACAGAAGCAAAAATGGGATTGTCCAGGTAAAAACCGGATGGGTGGCAACCCTAGCTAGGAGGATAAATCCACCAATGACTGAACAGCTCCGATGCTTCAGGGATGAGCACCATAACAAGCCTAAATAACCCCCACTCCCATGGTATCGTAGCATCTCACAAGCTTTAATTCTGTGAGGCAGAGAAGTGCTCTTATCCCCATATTCCAGATGAGGAAGTGAAGTCCACAGAAGTTAAGTGACTTGCCCAAGGTCGAACAGTAAGGCTCTAGCAAAGAGGGAAAATGAACACGGCTTTCCCCAGGCCCAGGCTAACATCCTCACCTCCAGCCCATCCTTCCACTCCTGCCCTCTGCAAGGAGAACACGACTGTGGCCCAGCTGTTTGGTTTAATACAGGTTGGACTTCTTTCAAGGAGATCTAGCTGAGGGCTTGATTTTCAACATGCTGCACAATGCGCAGGCAGCCAGGAGCCTCGAAGACGGGGGTTGTTTTTTTCAAATGTCTCTCTCCAAGTTATGTTTAGCGACTCTGTGGTTTGGCGGGCCGCCAGCCCAGGACCCATTAGCTAGTGCACCTCACTAGGAAACAGATACAGCACCAATAACAAACACAGCTTAGTGGTTAGAACTTTCCAGGGACCGGAGATTGGAAATGACATTGGATCTGACGTTTCATTGCGAGCCCAAGATAATCCAGCTCCGAAACACACTGTTCTTTTGCTGGGTGCTCTTCCAGTAAACGATGGGGCGAGGGCTTTTATTTTTGTCCTGCCATGCTGGAAAGTACACTCCCATGTTGAAGAGGAGCCTAAATCAGGAGACCTAGGTTCCTTGCCACCCGCCACTCAAATCCAAGGGAACAGAACGGGGCAGAAGTTTTGCAACTAAACCTTGCTCATTGGCTTCATTAAAATAGGCAGGATTCATAGGAACACAGCTGTGGGGCACTGAGTCCAGTACCCTGCTATTTTAGGCGACCCTGTCATTTCATCCTGTTCATAAACTTATCAAGCTCCGTCTTCCAGCTAGTTACGTTGTTTGCTCCCACTCTTCTTACTGGTAGGCTGTTCCAGGACCTTTCAAATCTTCGGGGGCTTGGACTGGTGGGTAAAGGAGGGGGAAGTGTGAGGAGCTTCAGGGCTTAGAGGAGCTCCCCTACAAAGGATGGTTCAGGCTACGCCTGTGATACTGGCTTGGCGAGAGTTGGAGGGGGGCGGATCTGGGATACAAGCATCACTGGGAGGGGAGAGATGTTTGTTTGAAAAGGGCTGGAGAATGTGGGGAGGAGCCAGGCCAAACCACCAAATTGCTCCCTGCTAATGAGAACAAAGCTGAGGCTGGTGCCCCTCCTGCCCCCAACATTAGGTGAGGCCACTGAAAATCCCCCTGGGGTATTTCCTAGCAGGAGTTTGGAAAGGGGATTGTAAGCCCTCCTGCATCAGGATCTGAGTCAGTCTCTACCTCTTGGGGGACAGGAGGTGCTTTCCCCAGGTTCTCTCATACCTGCCTGCTGCAGGGCCTTCCTCCAAAGCAGCTGGTTCCGGCTCCTGCCGGAGCCAGGACACAGGACTAGATGGGCCTCAGTCTGACTCGCCACGGCACCCCTTACGTCCCTGTGAATTATTTGGGGGTGAAAGGAAGGGGAGTAGATGTCAGAGACTAGCATGCTAGACGTGGGATGTGCCAGCACAATGCAAGCCCACCCTCTCCCCCGCACTGCTCTGCCAACGCACCTAACTCTTGCCTGCCACGCCCCACTATTATTCCAGATCTTGGTCCCCGTCACAACCCTGCCACTGCCCTTTGTGATACTTTCCAGGGGGGCCCAGGGCTGTGAGCACCCACCCTTAGTGTTATGTAGCCTTATCTGTGCCCGCTGGGGGTCAGCTCCCCAACTCTACCAGCCCCGGAGAACACAAGCACCTCCCTCTAGGCCTACGGAGGTCCAGCTGTCTCTCTGCGGGTTAGCACTAGGCACACTCCAAGGCCTGAGCCCTCAAAGTGTGTCCCTGGAGGTCCAGCCCCTATTGCACTGGACATCCGCAGCATCCGCACAAGGGAAAAACGATGACCTCACCCGCCTTGGCTCTCTCACCTCCTGGGACCGACACGGCCACAACACTGCAAACTCACTGTCTGCACAGATTCGCTGCTCCCAAAGACCCAGTTCATCGGGCCCACCTCAGCTCCCCCGCTCCGCTGAACCCACCGCCCTTAGACGTGCTCCTAATGAAAACCAGCAAAAGTTTCTTTAACCAAGTAGCGAGAGTCGAGTGAGAGCGAGGAGACGTGTTGGAACCAGACGGTTAGATATGAAATAGAACCATAACACGTGGTTCTAGAACCCAGACTTACTTAACCAGATACTTTCATGTCTCACCCAAAGTCCTTCCAGCGTTTTACAGCCAGGCTTGGCCGTGATCTGGGAAAGACTCCCAACTTTCAGTCCCACCTCCTCCAGACGTCCGGCGCTTTCTAAAGCCACGAGATTTGCTACAACCACAGTAGCAACTACAGGACCCCACTGAAGAACCCAGCTGCTACAGCAAAGAACCGAGAGCCACTTGCAAAAGGCACGGCACCGAGGAGACGCATGGGGCCACACCTAACATCCTTATCTAGGGCTCCCATTGGGTCTCTCCTAAGATTTCCAGGGCTTCCTGGTTCTGCCCAGGCCTGCCTGGGCTCAGCCTGTCTCCTGATATTTTGGCTCTTTCCCATTCAGAACCTCAGACAAAGCCCAGTTCTTGTTAAATTCCAAACATGGAGGGTAGAGTCTTGGCCCCAGGGACATCGCTGAGTTTTTATGATGTCCAGTTTTTGCCAGCTTCCGGTCTAGTCTAGTCTCTTGCCACTTGGATTTTGCAGTGAGGGGGAGGGGTCAGGTTTAGGATCAAACACATTTTCTTGTGCATTTCCACAAGGAAATCATTTGTGATGCTGGGCGAGCTAACGAGGCACTGACAGGAAACTCACTTGGCTGGAGAGCCACTTACAGTCTCTTCCTCCTGGACTTTGCTTCCGAGAGGCTCAATCAGAGCAGCGGAGAGCTCGGTACAATTCGATCTACCCCAGAGGCTATGCATTTCCTCCCTCTTCAGGTAGCTGCCTGTCGTTAGACAGACTTCCCCAGTAATGAGGAGAGAAAGCATCTGCTCTGGGCTTCTGTGCGAAAACGCACATGGAGGACGGAAAGAACACATGTGATAAAGGATCATGCAGAGCATATGTAGTCCAGCAAGCATCAAACCGTTGTATGCATCACATTACCCATGCATAAGCTACTGCTGTGTACACAGAAACATGTGTCTTCACTAGGAATAAAAGTGTGTTTTTAACCTGTTAACAAAGCTGTCTTCAAATCCTAGCGAAGGCAAGGCAGGTGTAGTTTTAACCCATGTTAACTGGTCAAGGTGAACCCTAGAGGGGAGGGTGCATAGGAGTTATCAAGATAGACCAGAGAGTGTATTTGAAAGCAGTGTCCCAGACGACTAAGAAGAACTGAATTGCTAGAGTGGAGCTTCCAATGTATCTCACAACCTTAGGGAGGTACGTGGCACCTATCACCAGAGCATTTAAGAACTATACAGTCTTTAATGTATTTAAATCCCCATTTTACAGATGGAAAACTGAGGCACAGAGAGACTAAGGCCCAGATCCTCAGAAGTATTTAAGTGCCTAATTCCCATTGATTTCAAAGGGAGTTAGGTACCTAGATGCCTGTGGGAATCTGAGCCTACATGACTTGCCCAAGGTGTCACAGGGGTAGAATAGGGACTTGAACCCAGGTCTTCCAGTGCATCACCCTAACCACTATGCCATGCTGCCTACTCTGTTTCTGACAATAAGCTGTCACTCTCTGATTAGCAGAACTAAGTGAATAATTATCTCAGAGAAATGTCACTGCTTTTTCAAATCACCAACATAGGATTTGCTCGCATTTGTTACTGGAAATGATTCCCAGAACAGCAGTATTTCTTGGTCTGCAGCTCAAATAGTGAGAATCCAAAACTCCAGCTGCATTGGGTGGTTTTCCAGAGGCATGAAGGGCTTATGGTAAGAACATAACATAAGAACATAAGAATGGCCCTACTGGGTCACACCAAAGGTCCATCTAGCCCAGTATCCTGTCTTTCGACAGTGGCCAATGCCAGGTGCCCCAGAGGGAATGAACAGAACAGGGAATCATCAAGTGATCCATCCCCTGTCGCCCATTCCCAGCTTCTGGCAAACAGAGGCTAGGGACACCATCCCTGCCCATCCTGGCTAATAGCCATTGATGGACCTATCCTACATGAATTTATCTAGTTCTTTTTTGAACCCTGTTATGGTCTTGGCCTTCACAACATCCTCTGGCAAGGAGTTCCACAGGTTGGCTGTGTGTTGTGTGAAGAAATACTTCCTTACTTGTTTTAAACCTGCTGCCTATTAATTTCATTTGTTGACCCCTAGTTATGAGAAGTAGTAAACAACTCTTCCTTATCTGCTTTCTCTACACTAGTCATGATTTTATAGACCTCCCCTTAGCCATCTCTTTTCCAAGCTGAAAAGTCCCAGTTTTATTAATCTCTTCTCATACGGAACCCGTTCCATACCCCGAATCAGTTTTGTTGCCCTTTTCTGAACCTTTTCCAATTCCAGTATATCTTTTTTGAGATGGGGCGACCACATCTGCACCCAGTATTCAAGATGTGGGAGTACCGTGGATTTATATAGAGGCAACATGATATTTTCTGCCCTATTATCTATCCCTTTCTTAATTATTCCCAGCATTCTGTTTGTTTTTTTGACTGCCGCTGCACACTGAGTGAATGTTTTCAGAGAACTATCCACAGAGACTCCAAGATCTCTTTCTCAAGTGGTAACAGCTAATTTAGACCCCATCATTTTATATGTATAGTTGGGATTATGTTTTCCAATGTGCATTACTTTGCATTTATCAACATTAAATTTCATCTGCCATTTTGTTGCCCAGTCACCCAGTTTTGAGAGATCCTTTTGTAGCGCTTCACAGTCTGCCTGGATCTTAACTATCTTTAGTAATTTTGTATCATCTGCAAATTTTGCCACCTCGCTATTACCTCTTTTTCCAGATCATTTCTGAATATGTTGAATAGGACTGGTCCCAAAACAGACCCCTGGGGGACATACTATTGACCTCTCTCCATTCTGAAAACGGACCATTTATACCTACCCTTTGTTTCCTGTCTTTTAACCAGTTACCAATCCATGAGAGACCTTTCCTCTTATTCCCTGGCAGCTTACTTTGCATAAGAGCCTTTAGTGAGGGACCTTGTCGAAGGCTTTCTGAAAATTTAAGTACACTATATCAACTGGATCCCCTTGGTCCACATGCTTGTTGACCCCCCTCAAAGAATTCTAGTAAATTGGTGAGGCATGATTTCCCTTTACTAAAACCATGTAGACTCTTCCTCAACAAATTATGTGCATCTATATGTCTGACAATATTGTTCTTTATTATAGTTTCAACCAGTTGGCCGGTACTGAAGTCAGGCTTATAGGCCTGTAATTGCCGGGATCACCTCTGGAGCCCTTTTTAAAAATTGGCATCCCATTAGCTATCCTCCAGTCATCTGGTACAGAAGCTGATTTAAATGATGGGTTACATACCACAGTTAGTAGTTCTGCAATTTTACATTTGAGTTCCTTCAGAACTCTTGGGCGAATCCCATCTGGTCCTGGTGACTTATTGTTGTTTAATTTATCAATTTGTTCCAAAACCTCCTCTAATGACACCTCAATCTGGGACAGCTCCTCAGATCTGTCACCTAAAAAGAATGGCTCAGGTTTGGGAATCTCCCTCACATCCTCAGCCGTGAAGACCAATGCAAAGAATTAATTTAGTTTCTCCGCAATGGCCATATAGTCCTTGAGTTCTTCTTTAGCACCTCGATCGTCCAGTGGCCCCACTGGTTGTTTAGCAAGCTTCCTGCTTCTGATGAACTTAAAAATAAATTGGCTATTACTTTTTGAGTCTTTGGCTAACTGTTCCTCAAATTCTTTTTTGGCCTTCCTAACTGTATTTTTACACTTCATTTGCCAGTATTTATGCTCCTTTCTATTTTCCTCACTAGGATTTAACTTCCACCATTTAAAGGATGCCTTTTTGTCTCTCACTGCTTCTTTTACTTAGTTGTTTAGCTACAGTGGCTCTTTTTTGGTTTTCTTACTATGTTTTTTAATTTGGGGTATAGATTTAAGTTGAGCCTCTATTATGGTATCATTAAAAAGTTTCCATGCAGCTTACAGAGTATTCACTTTTGGCACTTTTCCCTCTCATTTCAGTTTAACTAACCTCCTCATCTTGTGTACTTCCCCTTTCTGAAATTAAATGCTACAGTACCGCTCCGATTGGACACCATGGACAGGGTAATTCTTAGAATCAGGCTTCTGGGACGGGGGAGGACAACTTATGTCTAGGAAGTCCAAATTCCCCATTTCCACGGTTCTTTTTCGAAATTCACTTAGCAGTGCTGCATATATGAACATTCATGCCTGGAGACTCATTTGCCGGAGCATCTGTGGGAATCTAACACAACACATCAAGAAGGCTCTTTGAACACCCTTTACCGCATCCCTGGACCTTCAGAGCCCATGCCCCACGCTCTTCTCCCATCACCCCCTGTGACCCCAGGCAGTGTCACTGAACACTCTGCCAGGAGATGCCCCTTTGCACAGCACCACGCACCACACTGACCCATGTGCCTAGGAGAGAATTCAGGAGCTCTGCCTAACCTCTGCCTCGGGATGGCGTGCTGGGTTGCCTGGAGTTATGCTGCAAAAAGCAGCTCTGCGAGGTGGGTGGAGCTGGTCATTGACAAGGAAGGGGGACGTGGGCCAGGCTTTGGCGTGGTTTTCTGAAGGGCAGAGGAAGCGCAGTGCTGAGCCTGGGCCATTTGCCAGAAGGGCTCCTGCTCTTTTTGGTACATAGCGAAAAGCGCGGACACTCTTTCGTGCCCGGCCAAGATGTGTTTGCAAACTATCCAGTGGGTCCTGGTAGGCTGGGGCCTGCATCTCTGAGCTGCAATGGAGCTGGGAGAGCTGCCCTGATGCCGGCCCCGAGTTTTACCGTACAGCCTGGGGCCCGCTCCTGTCGTCTCCGCTCTGCCAGCGGAGTCCAACCCAGGGCCGTTTGGCCTGCGTAAAGACCAAGAGGAAACTGAGCAAGAGCTTTGAGCAATAAACCGGCCCACGTTGGGCTCGCTCCAATTCCCAGGGAACCCCACTGGCTTCACTGACAGCAGACTTTGTCCTGTTACCGCTTAGGGCTCATGGGAAGGGCGGGAGATGCTAACCCCTGCAGTTTCTGCTGCTGGTCCCTGAAGCAGGCTGATAAAGAAGGGATGTCCCTCTAGTGGCGGAACAGAGAAAGTGCTTCTAGTCCCTAACAGATGACACAGACCGGGGATGAATCCTCCCCAGCCGGGTACGGGGAAGGAGGTAGGAAAGACACCCCAGGATCAATACAGTCACTCCCACCAAGGAGTTCCACTTCCTGAGAAAAGCAGGGAAAGGGTTCTTTAGCAGAGAGCTCAAACCTCTCCCAAGGTCCGACCGTACCAAAGAAGGGGGTTGCCAACTGCTAATGCCTGGACTATTTCGTGTGTCTAGGATGCCTCGTGCACCCAGGCATTCGGAGATCAGGGCAGCCGGCATTGCTGCAGTGTGCCCTGATAGCACCCTGGTGGGGTGTCAGGGCCTTTCTGCTCAGGAGCCTCAAGCCTGCCTCTCCCTGAACAGAAATCACAAACCCAGGGCACGGCTGGAACACACGTTAGTATCATTTTCTCTTTCTTTTCATGCTGGCACCAGACTGGCAGCATTGGAGAGAGAAGCTCCCCAGTCACAGGAGAGCAAGGGGCAAGGTCCTCTCTGCTTGCTGACCCTCCCCGGGCACCTCAAGAGATGAGCGTGCCTCCAAGGCCTCTGTTGAGACCATCCACTAAGGGCCATCTGGTGCAATGTCAGGGTTTCCAGTGTGGACACCTGTAACCTGGATCCTGACGCAGGGAAGAAAGGTAAGCAGCAGGATACGGACCCTGGACTCCAGGAAAGCAGACTTCGACTCCCTCAGGGAACGGATGGCCAGGATCCCCTGGGGGACGAACTTGAAGGGGAAAGGAGTCCAGGAGAGCTGGCTGTATTTCAAGGAATCCCTGTAGAGGTTACAGGGACAAACCATCCCAATGAGTCGAAAGAATAGTAAATATGGCATGCGACCAGCTTGGCTTAATGGTGAAATCCTAGCGGATCTTAAACATAAAAAAGAAGCTTACAAGAAGTGGAAGGTTGGACATATGACCAGGGAAGAGTATAAAAATATTGCTCGGGCATGTAGGAATGTTATCAGGAGGGCCAAATCGCACCTGGAGCTGCAGCTAGCAAGAGATGTCAAGAGTAACAAGAAGGGTTTCTTCAGGTATGTTGCAACAAGAAGAAAGCCAAGGAATGTGTGGGCTCCTTACTGAATGAGGGAGGCAACCTAGTGACAGAGGATGTGGAAAAAGCTAATGTACTCAATGCTTTTTTTGCCTCTGTTTTCACTAACAAGGTCAGCTCCCAGACTGCTGCGCTGGGCATCACAAAATGGGGAAGAGATGGCCAGCCCTCTGTGGAGATAGAGGTGGTTAGGGACTATTTAGAAAAGCTGGACGTGCACAAGTCCATGGGGCCGGACGAGTTGCATCCGAGAGTGCTGAAGGAATTGGCGGCTGTGATTGCAGAGCCATTGACCATTACCTTTGAAAACTCGTGGCAAACCGGGGAAGTCCCGGATGACTGGAAAAAGGCTAATGTAGTGCCAATCTTTAAAAAAGGGAAGAAGGAGGATCCTGGGAACTACAGGCCAGTCAGCCTCACTTCAGTCCCTGGAAAAATCATGGAGCAGGTCCTCAAAGAATCAATCCTGAAGCACTTGCATGAGAGGAAAGTGATCAGGAACAGCCAGCATGGATTCACCAAGGGAAGGTCATGCCTGACTAATCTAATCGCCTTCTATGATGAGATTACTGGTTCTGTGGATGAAGGGAAAGCAGTGGATGTATTGTTTCTTGACTTTAGCAAAGCTTTTGACACGGTCTCCCACAGTATTCTTGTCAGCAAGTTAAGGAAGAATGGGCTGGATGAATGCACTACAAGGTGGGTAGAAAGCTGGCTAGATTGTTGGGCTCAACGGGTAGTGATCAATGGCTCCATATCTAGTTGGCAGCCGGTATCAAGTGGAGTACCCCAAGGGTCGGTCCTGGGGCCGGTTTTGTTCAATATCTTCATAAATGATCTGGAGGATGGTGTGGATTGCACTCTCAGCAAATTTGTGGATGATACTAAACTGGGAGGAGTGGTAGATACGCTGGAGGGCAGGGATAGGGAACAGAAAGACCTAGACAAATTGGAGGATTGGGCCAAAAGAAATCTGATGAGGTTCAATAAGGATAAGTGCAGGGTCCTGCACTTAGGACGGAAGAACCCAATGCACCGCTACAGACTAGGGACCGAATGGCTAGGCAGCAGTTCTGCGGAAAAGGACCTAGGCATTACAGTGGACGAGAAGCTGGATATGAGTCAGCAGTGTGCCCTTGTTGCCAAGAAGGCCAATGGCATTTTGGGATGTATAAGTAGGGGCATAGCGAGCAGATCGAGGGACGTGATCGTTCCCCTCTATTCGACATTGGTGAGGCCTCATCTGGAGTACTGTGTCCAGTTTTGGGCCCCACACTTCAAGAAGGATGTGGATAAATTGGAGAGAGTCCAGCGAAGGGCAACAAAAATTATTAGGGGACTGGAACACATGACTTATGAGGAGAGGCTGAGGGAGCTGGGATTGTTTAGCCTGCAGAAGAGAAGAATGAGGGGGGATTTGATAGCTGCTTTCAACTACCTGAAAGGGGGTTCCAAAGAGGATGGCTCTAGACTGTTCTCAATGGTAGCAGCTATCGAGGAGTAATGGTCTCAAGAACGAGAACGAGGAGTAATGGTCTCAAGTTGCAGTGGGGGAGGTTTAGGTTGGATATTAGGAAAAACTTTTTCACTAAGAGGGTGGTGAAACACTGGAATGCGTTACCTAGGGAGGTGGTAGAATCTCCTTCCTTAGAGGTTTTTAAGGTCAGGCTTGACAAAGCCCTGGCTGGGATGATTTAACTGGGAATTGGTCCTGCTTTGAGCAGGGTGTTGGACTAGATGACCTTCTGGGGTCCCTTCCAACCCTGATATTCTATGATTCTATGAACCTAGAAGCTGGACTGAGACCCACCCAACTCATTCCAACTGGCTGGATGCAAACTGACAGTCTATCCATCAAGGAGGCCCCAAAGCCCACTGCAAGTCCTCAGAGGTCTCCAGCTCCTTCCCAGCCCAAGGTGAAGTCCTGGCCCCATGGAATTTTTGCCATGGCCTTCAGCGAGGCCTGGATTTCAGCCACAGTTGGGACAGGAAGGAATAGTTAGCCAGCCACATGTTCACAGGGTGGTTCTGAATATAAATCTTTTCTGCTACGTCCGCACTGGCATTTCAAAAAGTCCCCTCCTGAATTGTGTCCCCGGAATGACAAGTCCTGTCCCCTGTCAAATCCCACTGCCTTGCTTTTCTGAGAACTGGGATTTCCCAGTCATTCACTCCGATCGCCCAACAAATAGTCATCGGTACAGACGAATGACAAAGCCCTGATGTGACGAACGTTCCCCCACCTCACCGCCCCGCTCCC
The DNA here is from genome assembly GCF_965140285.1 of Lepidochelys kempii. NCBI lineage: Eukaryota > Metazoa > Chordata > Testudines > Cheloniidae > Lepidochelys > Lepidochelys kempii. Next base: position 138,781,948 of record NC_136383.1, read on the forward strand.
CCCAGAAGCAGCAGAGACAGGATCTTGCGCACACAGGGCTCCCGAATGCTAACCTTCCCACTGATTCAGCGCTCCGTCAAACAACCAAGCTGAGCTCCAGCTGTTTGCAATTTGGAGACAGAGGAGACATGAATGAGAGCGCTCCTTGTGCAAGGCCGGGCGGCTTGTGACAGACGGAGGGGAATGTGATGCCAGGATCAGTCCTCAAAGCAGTTTGTCAGCTGGCAAGAAGATGTGCTCGAGGACAAACGTATAGCCAGCCCTCCCCTCCCCCCCGTACTCCCCCCTCACGCACACATATGCAGGGCATCACTGCTCCAGCTTCTTACGAGACAACGAGGGAAAGGGGAAAACTGAGGCCCTGGCCCACCACAGCCATTAAAGACCCCAAGGCAGATCCCCCCCCCCACCCTCCAAGATGAGAGGTGGTGGTGTTCCCAGTGCCCTAGCCAAACTAGAGGCAGAAAGGTCTGATAGGGAATTGGACTAGAACTCAGGGGCTTGAGTTGTATCCATAGCTCTCGTGAAGGTATTTATCTAGCCCCATGGCCATCCTATCTGGGCACTTCACTCTCTGTAATGCATTTATCCTCACCCACTGATTTCAGTGGGAGTTGGCAACCTAACTATTATTGCGGACAGGGGCACAAATGACTTTACCAAGGTGTCACAAAGTCTGTGGCAGAGCAGAGCATTGAACCCAGGTCTCTGATGTCTTATGTTAATGCCCTAACCACTAGGCCATCCTTCCTCTCAGTCACCGGCACTCATCCCCACTCTGCCACTTGTTCCCAGCACATTTAGCTGTCTCTAGAAAAGAGACAACTCAGGGGAGAGATGATAGAGATTGAAAACATTCTGAATGGTGTGGGGAAAGTGAACAGAGAATACACACAGCACAGAAACCAGGGGTCACCTCATGAAATTAATAGGCAGCAGGTTTGAGACAAACCAGAGGAAGTACTTCTTCATACAATGCACAGCTAACCTGTGGAACTCATTGTGATGGGATGGTGTAATGGCCAAAAAAGAACTGGATAATTTCATGCAGGATAGGCCTATCAATTGTTCTTAGCCAAGATAGTCAGGGATGCAACCCCAGGCTTGCCGGGACGGTGGGTCACTCCATACTTGTCATGTCCTGTACACCCCCCCGGTGCTCTGGAATGGGCCATTGCTAGAGATAGCAGATCCCATTGCAGCCACTCGTTGCTCCCGAATGGAGAGTGCTCAGGCCTGGGGCCCTGTGCCTCACCCGCAGAGCGGGGACAATACACGAAAACATCCCTCACCCCACTGCCCTGCCTCGCTCTGGGCTGAAGTTCATCTACCACTTGAATGTCAGACTAGAACATCTGAGGAGGATGTATATAGGCCTCAGTGCAACTTAGCCAGAATGACACTGCCCCGGCTTTCCTCCTGGCCTCTCCTAAGGAGAGGCAGCAGCCCCACCTGTCACATGGCTAGTATGTGGGCAATCAGGCCAAGTGGTTACAGCAGGAGTTGGTAGCCAGGAATCGGAGCCCAGGGTCAGAACCAGGTTTAACTGGCATGGGTGAAGGCTAGGAACAAACAGATGCAGCAGGTATCGCAGCTGTGGGTGAGTGCTTTGAGCAGCCACTGAACTGATGCTGCTGGGTTTAAGACCCAGTCTGCTGGCTCGTCTCAACAACCAGGCAGTGGAGCCAATCAGGGACCTGACTAGAAGTCAGCTGAGCTCATTAGGTCGCCCAGACACTGGCTCTGCTGCTGGCCCTGATTCCTGATACCACCAGCCTCTGCCATGGATGCTTCTGCCACTGCACTGCCTAATCTAGGTATTTACACTACCCATGGTGGCAGGTATCTGAATGGGCTTCTGATCTATTGCAGACTGCGGCATAACCTGGCCCTTTGTTAGCACAGAGCCTAACTGCCTTCAGCAATGGATCAGGGAGCTGAGGCTTGAGTGAGAAATAAATACACATACAAAGAGAAGGAAGTAAATGTTTGGGGAGTGCTCATGGTCACAGCTTGTCATTGACATAACTGAGACAATGTGGCAGCTGTTCAGCCCCCAGTATGCTTGTGCTGAGATGGGGTAAGAAGAATGGTAGAAAATTGATAAGGGACACAAGGAGAAATCTATGGCCAGTAGCGATAAGGACAATAAGGAGTTTTAAAGTATATTAGGGAAAAAAAGACTCATAAAAATGGTATTGTCCATTACTAGATGAACATGGTACAATAATAATGCAGAAAAGGCAGAAGTGTTCAAAAATATTTCTGTTCTGTATTTGAGCTAGAACCCTTTGTGTACTCATATCATACAACATTCCATTCCACGAGTATCCAGGGAGGATGTTAAAGAGCAGCTCTAAAAGATAGAAATTTTTCAGTTAGCAACTCCAGATAACTTACCTCCAAGAGTTTTAAAAGTGGAGGAACTCACTGCACCATTACTGCTGATGTACAATAAAAGTCTTGGAACACTGGGGAAGTTCTAGGAAACTGGAAGAAAGTTAATGTTATGCCAATATTTTAAAAGGGTAAATGGGATGACCCCGGCAATTATAGGCCTGCCAGCTTGATATTGATTCTGGGCAACATAATGGAGCAGCTGATAAAGAATTAATGATGGGGATATAATTAATGTCAATCAACATGGGATTATGGAAAATAGATCCTGTCTAACTTGATCTCTTTTTCTATGAGATTATACTTTTGGTTGCTAAAGGTAATAGTGCTGATGTAATGTACTTTCACTTCTGTAAGGCATTTGACTTTGTACTACACAGCCGTTTAATTAAAAACCAGAACAATATGAAATTAACATGGTACATATTAAATGGATGAAAAGCTGGTGAACTGAGAACTCAAAAACATAACAGTAAATTGTGTTTCCAGTGGAATTCCACAGGGATCTGTTCTTGGCTCTATGCTATTTTAATATTTTTATCAATGACGGAAGAATAAAGTCACTGATAGAGTGTACAGACAAAAATGTAGGGAATGGTAAATGAAGACAACAGGTCACTGATACAGAGTGATCTGGATCACTTGGTAAGATGGGTGCAAGAAAACAAGTGCATTTTTATATGGCTAACTGTAAGCATCTATGCACCTAACAGCTTTCTTTGACAGGATAACAAACCTTGTGGTATATCTTTAGTAAGGCTTTTGATACTGTGTTGCATGAATCTCTCAAACAAGCTAGGGGAATACAGCCTAAATGGAGCTACTATAAGATGAGTGTGACGGGTCCCCCTCGGGGTGCCATCTGGAACTGGGGTACAGCGAGCCCTCTGACTCACCAGCCTGGGCTCCCTCTCACACTGTGCTGTTGTTAAAAGCTGCAGACTGCTCCCAGTCCTACACTCCCATCATCATTCACACAGCGAGGGACACACCCAGCTGTAGTTACATGGAGGCTCTGACCAGCCACTGCATGAAACAATAGAGAGGCTACAGGCAAAAAACACACCCAGCTCTCCAGCCTAGGACCCCAGAACTGTACCATCCTGCCCTGGTCAAAAACCTGACCAGTATAAATTACCATTACCCAGTTCACCCCCCCTCGATGTGAAGAGGTATATGCATAGAACCTTTGTTAACTGAGCTGAGATTTTTCCCTCAAACACTTCACTCAAAAACACACTAGTTAAGATAAAACATAAAATAAGTTTATTAACTACAGAAAGATAGATTAAGTCACAACAGACAGATCAAAGCAGGTTACCTAGTACACAGGATTTGAATTAAACAGTGTCTCACCCTGTTAGATAGCACAAGCAGTTCACCAAGCTTCCATACACAGGCTAGAAATCCTGTTAGCCTGGGACCAGCACTTTCCCCCAGTTCAGTCTTTGTTCCTCAGGCGTTTCCAGGTGCTCTCATGTGTGGGGAGTGAGGCCAAGAAATGAGGTCACTCCCCATCTTTTATTGCCTTTCCATATGGCGGGAATTCCTTTGTTCTAAGCTAAATTCCCAACCCAGATTGTGGAAAAATACAGGTTCCAAAATGGAGTGTAGTATCATGTGATCTGGTCACATGACCTTGCATGCGCCTGATGAGTCATAGCAGCAATTCTGTATAGGCCATCTGAAGCATTCCCAGGTATGGACAAACCTTTTCCACGGCCACTGTCTTTGATGATGGGTCATTAGCACTGTCTAGCTTTTTCACTGTTGTACCTGAAAGGCTAGTTGTGGGTGTTATCCAGAGCAAGCACATTTGAAATACAGATACATAGTCAATATTTATGACTTCAGATACAAAAATGATACATGCACACAAATAGGATGATTGTATTCAGCAAACAATTTTTCCATGGACACCTCATGACACATTTTATACAATTTGCTTCATAATTCTATCATAATCATAATATCACTGTGATGAATATGGGGTGCAGTGTCACAATGGGTGTACAACTGGTTGGAAAACTGTTCCCAGAGAGTAGTTATCAGTGGTTCACAGTCAAGAAGGAAGGGCACATTGAGTGGGGTCCTGCAGGGATTGGTCCTGGGTCAAATTCTGTTCAATATCTTGAGAAGTGATTTAGATAATGGCATAGAGAGTACACTTATAAAGTTCGCAGAGGATACCAAGCTGGGGATGGGTTGCAAGTGCTTTGAAGGATAGGATTAAAATTCAAAATGATCTGGACAAACTGGAGAAACGGTATGAAGTAAATAGGATGAAATTCAATAAGGACAAATGCATAGTACTCTGCTTAGGAAGGATCAATCAATTACACACATACAAAATGGCAAATGACTACCTAGGAAGGAGTACTGTGGAAAGGGATTTAGGGGTCATAGTGGATCACAAGCTAACTATGAGTCAACAGTGTAACACTGTACAAAAAAAAGAAAAGAAAAAAGCTAACATCATTCTGGGATGTAATAGCAGAAGTGTTGTAAGGAAGACACAAGTAGTAATTTTTCTGCTTTACTCCAAGCTGATCAGGCCTCAGCTGGAGGATTGTGTCCAATTCTTGGCCCCACATTTCAGAAAAGATGTGGACAAATTGGAGAAAGTCCAGAGGAGAGCAACAAAAATGATTAAAGGTCTAGAAAACATGACCTGTGAGGGAAGATTGAAAAAACTGGGTTTGTTTAGTCTGGAGAAGAGAAGACTCAGAGGGGACATTATGACAGGTTTAAAGTATTTAAAATGTTGTTACAAGGATGAGGGTGAAAAATGTTGTCCTATCCTCAGAGGTTAATGAGAAGACGCAATGGGCTTAAATTGCAGCAAGGGTGGTTTTTTTGTTGGACAGTAGGAAAAACTTCTTAACTTGTCAGAGTGGTTGAGCACTGGAATAAATTGCCTAGGGAGGTTGTGGAATCTCCATCACTGGAGGTTTTTAAGAGCAGGTTAGACAGACACCTGTCAGGGATGGTCTAGATAATCCTTAGTCCTGCCATGAGTGCAGGGGACTGGACTAGATGACCTCTGAGGTCCTTTCCAGTCCCACACTTCTATAGTTCTATGAACAAAGAATGCAGGCCCTAGTTACAGGATGGGGTATTCTATCCTGGGAAGCAGAGAGTCTGAAAAATGTTTACCGGCTACTCCCTGATACTTGAAAAATGTTTGGGGATCATGGTGGATAATCCGCTGAACATGAGTTCCCTGATTGACGCTGTGGTCAAAGGAGATAATGCTGTCCTTGGATGCATAAATGGATATCTCAAGTAGAAATAGAGAGTTTATTTTAGCTCTGTATTTGGCACCAGTGTGATTGCTGCTGGAATAGTGTGTCCAGTTGTCATGTCCACGATTCAAGAAGGATGTTCATAAACTGGAGAGAACTCAAAGAAGAGCGAGGAGAATGATTAATGGGTTAGAAAGCATGCCTGATAGTGAGAGACTCAAGAAGCTCAATCTATTTACTTTAACAAAGAAAAGGTGACGGAGTGACTTGATCACAGTGGGTACCTACATGGGGAACAAATACTTGATAATGGGCTCTTCCATCTAGCAGAGAAAGGTCTAACATGATCCAATGCCTGGAAGTTGAAGCTAGACAAATTCAGACTGGAAATAAGGAGTAAATTTTTAACAGTGACAGTTAATGGACTTATCTCCATTAAAGGATGCTTAGACTGCTGATTGTCCACATGGCCACTGGAGCAAGGGGACAGCAGCACAATAGAGATCCAAGAGCCCAGACCTAAGTTTCCTCTAAGCTGCGCAGACACACAGCAGCCTACTAAGGGCCACGCAGACAAGGAGAGGTGCCTCTCCCCTGGCCCCAGCCCAGGGAGAGAGGGCCTGGGGGAGTCCTCTCTCCCTGCTGCAGTCCCGGGGCAACCTACACCCCAAACCCCTCATCCCGGGCCCCACCCCAGAGCCCTCACCCCCCTCAACATCCCAACCCTCTGCCCCAGCCCCAAGTCCCCTCCTGCACCCCAAACTCCTTGGCCCCACCCCTGCCACACATCACCTTCATATTGGTGCACATAACAAAATTCATTCCGCACAGGGATGGGAAAAATTAGAGGGAACACTGACCCTCTGAGAGGTGTCCGATTCACGACCTACCTCCTGCTCTCCACAACCTCACCAAATCAAAACACCGCATCTGCCCCAAAGAGTTTCATCTGAGGGTAGCAGTCAAGAGGCACCAGGTGGATATGCAGAGGGACATCCAAGGAAACACTGAGCCAATTCCCCTTCTACCTGTTGTCTGGTTAGATTGTAAATTCTTTGGAGCCAGGACTTGCCCTCGCCATGGGAGTGTATTGCATGCAGCACACTGGGGCCCTGATCTTGGTTTGGTTCCACTGTAATACAAATACATAACCATAACAGAGTAGTTTGAGTTTCAAGAAAGAGGACAAATCCCTAGTGGCTGAGAGAGACATTTCCCGTCTGAGCACAAAGACGATAGACATGGCTGGGCATGCCCATGCAGCTGGGGGTGACAAGTGGTACATAAAAACTCCCATGGCCTGCAGAGAAGTTTACCACAGAACCATGGGGTTAGACAGGACAGCAAGGGTCATCTAGGCCAACCCCCTGCCAAGATGCAGGACTGCTTGTGTCAAAATCATCCAAGCTTGTAACTGTGTGAATCTGAGCCTGGGAACCACTCTCCAAAGTTTCCCCTCACTCACATCCTTTGGTATATTATAACCGAGGAAATGTGTTCACCCCCAAAAATCCCTCTGCTGCAAAAAAAATCCCAGGCAGTGGTGACCTTACCATCCCAACTGCTGAGTGATCTACAGTTGATAAGATGACTCACAGGCTTCCTCTAAATGCAAAGAAAGGCAATGACACAATATTGAGGTCAAAAGGACACCGATTCTCTCTGAGAGCAGGACTTGGAGTAGTTATAAAACCTCTCATTTCCTTCCACAGCCTTAGAGATCACACTGGATTGTGCAAGACCAAGCTTAAGTCATGTTTGGGCATTTTTTTTTGCCCATTGAGTGAATTAAAACCACATTCACTGCACCCAGAATACTTCTGCCTACTGATTCTGCCTCCTATAGGTGCTGAGAGACAAGATAATGTCTTTTATTGGACTTGCTTCTGTTGGTGAAAGAGACAAGCTTCGGAGATTAGGCAGAGCTCTTCAGGCCTGTGTAAACTCAAAAGCAGGTCTCTTTCACCTCCCCCACACCTTGTCTCTCTAATAGACTGGGACCAACACAGCTACAACACTGCCAACAACAATGGATGCTGAGGACAGAGTAGTTACAAACATGATGTCATGGTGAAGACTCAAATGGCGCCACATTCTGATACCTGCCCTGCAACAAAGGTGGATTGAAATATCCTTTACAGAAAACGCTTATGATAAGCATTACCCCTGGCCGACCAATCCTGATGGTTTTCAAGCACATTCGTTATTCGCAAGCACTTGTCAAATAGTTTGGCTGAGGCACTGCCCAGCTTATGGCGCGTCCCTTAAGGGCTCACGTTGACTACACACTCACTAGTCATTGTCTGTGTTTTGTGATTGGTTGCCTGAGTCACATGGATTGTTTCTGTTCCCCTACTGGAGGACTGAAATTTATGAAAGAGGGATATAATGAAGGACCATTAATATGGCCATTAAAGTGTGTTCAGCTTTTGGGATGGGTGAACTTTTTCATGGCATGGTTACGTGAATGCTCTCAGACAACTAATCGCTGCTCACGCAGAACACCACTGAGTTCAGGGCCCTTACTCTAGACTTATGCTGTGTAAGTGCAAGGAGGGTCAAACTCCTTGGGCCTGGTTCTCATTGGCACTGAAACGCCTTTTCACCACTTTGGCAGTGTAAACCATTTACATCCCCTTTAAGGACTATACTACCAGAGCGGTGAAAAGGGGCCTCAGTGTAACAGATTTCAGGCCAGACTCCCTAAATCATCCCTAGTGGAAGGATGTCAAGTGATCTCCACAAAATCCCTTTGCCACTGTTTCCATTGCCCTCAATTCCTTACAGCATTTGTTCTTATACTAATTTATCCCTCCTTCCCTCCCTGCTTCTATCTGTGACTCACCTGCAGACAAAAGTTGTACGGCTTTAGCTACACCTGTATAGTTAAATGTATACAATCCCCCCGCATGTGGAAGAAGTTATACTGATAATAAAGGGGCTTATAGCAGTATAGCTATTCCCATATGGGAACATGCTGACTATATCAAGGATTCTTATGGCACATCTCCCCCAGCCAGTCTTCACCACGTTTCAAAGGGTAATACCAATAAATCAACCTATTGAGTTGGCAACAGCTGTCCTAATTCGATCTAGTGTTCTAGTCAGTTCCACTCTGCCAGAAGCTGCAAGAGATGTTTGATCTGTTCTTATTTAATATCTTTATTAAGGATTTAAAGCAAGAGAGGGAACTCTCATCAATGAAATTCATGGACAATTGGGCCAATAGCAATGAGGGAAGAAAAATGAGGTCTAAAATCAAAAACATAGGCAGGAAATAGAATCATAGAATCATAGAATATCAGGGTTGGAAGGGACCCCAGAAGGTCATCTAGTCCAACCCCCTGCTCAAAGCAGGACCAATAATAATAAATAAAAAAAATAACTCAATGATATCTTCCACTTGGAAAATGAAAGCTAACGCACCTGAAGAATTATCGGAAACAGCTATTCAGCACAGAACAGTAACCTGGAAAGCAATTCTGAAATTGCTTTAGGAATGGTAGTTGACAGCAGATTAGACAGGAGTTTGCAATGCAACATGTCATCCAAAAAAACCCCAATGCATCTTCAGCGGCACCACAGTATAGAAGAGGGTGATAATAATTAGGGTGGGTTTCCTTCCATTTGGACAGAAATGGATTTCCAACAAAAATAATATTTTTTGCAAAAAGCATCCACTTGCCCCAGAAAATATCGAGCTTTCATCAAAAAAGCCAAAAACTCACAACCCATTTTTTCCCCATAAATTCTAGATTTTAAAGATGGAAGAGGCAATTAGATCATCTCGTCTGACCTCTTCTATAACAGGCTGTAGAACATCAGCCATTTACCCCGGTATCGACCCCAGTAACTTCTGTTCGGCAAAATCCCCTTCCAGAAAGGGATCCAATCTTGATCTGAAGATGTCAAGAGATGGAGAATCCACCGCTCCCTTGGTTATTTGTTCCAATGAAAGAAAAGAACTTTTGGGCGTTTGGATGAAGGTTTTAATTTTTTGATTAAAAGTTGATATTTTCTGCAATAAACATTGCTGAAAAATTTTTTTTGGGGGGGGGGGGGGGGGTTTGACATTTTTTCTTTTTTACTTCTACCAATAATTTCTCCTTAGACAGCTCGGGTACAACAGCTTCTGGAACACTGCATTCCCTCTTCTAGCCAGACTTTGCCCAAGAGTAGACTTTTACGTCCCCACATTAGCATTCTGTTATTATTGATGCTAGTAGCTGTATCATCCGGTGCTGGCCACTGTCCTGTGTCCTTATATTGTAAAGGGAGATTGAGATATTAATTAAATCGTTCATTCATTGCTGGCCACCTAGGCTGTGAGTTGCTGGTTTAGATCTTCAGCCCATACTCTGCAGAAGTGAAGCATACAGCTGCTATGGCCAAAGTGATCTGCTGTCAATTTTAGAGCACTTAAAAAAAAAACCCATCACCTGTGAAACAGCAAACCAGTCTTCACCTTAATCATAGTTGTGCTATCATCCCATTACCATAGATGGATAAACAGTCTGTTTAAGAGTTATGTAGCAAGAGAAACTGTATTCTCCATTGACAGGTTTCAGAGTAACAGCCGTGTTAGTCTGTATTCGCAAAAAGAAAAGGAGGACTTGTGGCACTTTAGAGACTATCCAATTTATTTGAGCATGAGCTTTCTCCATTGCAATGCATTGGTTTTGTACTGGCTACGGTGACAGATAGAAAGACAGACATTATAGAGAAAGTGTGGTGGTGCAAAGATCATCGTCAGAGGCTGCCAATGATGCAAGAATCACTGAAATTCTCCGGCCTGTGCTATGGTCCCTCCTGGCCTCACACGCTATGAATCATTCTTCAAGTAAGAAAAACTCCATGTTGGATCAATTATATAATTATTATTACTTGTTTTACAGCGGTGCCTGAAGACCTCAACCAATATCAGAGCCCACTTGTGCTGCGTGCTGTGCACACAGAATATGAGACTGCTCCAGTCTCAAAGAGTTCACAATCCAAATAAACGAAAACAGGCCAAGGAAGTATTATGATCCCCATTTTACAGATAGGGAACTGAGGCAGAGACATTAAGTGAATAAATTTATCGATTCCAAGGCTAGAAGGGAACTATTCTGCCCAGCTCCACTCTGTCAGGGCCCTTAAAAAGACTTTTTTAGGGGGAGGTGCACTCAAACCAACTGAGGGATTCCTGGAAGAGGGGAAAGGGCATCAGGCCCCTGCTCTGCTCGAGGGACTTCATCCTTCGATGTGGATCCCAAAAGTCATTGCATCATGACGTGCAGTCCTCAGCACATCGGCAGGGACACCTGACCATCACCGCCCACATCAGCCGAGACTGCACCAGACACACGCAAGAGCCTGCTCTGTTTCCCCTGCCTTATGTGTTCCTTTCTGCCCGTCTTCCACACACCCATTTTTCCTCCTATCCTCTCTCTCTCAGCTTTTCATTTGAGCCTGAGGTCATCTGTACAATGACACAAGATGGCTCCTCCAGTGCCTCCGTGAGAGAGACCAGTAAAGGAGAGGGACCAGATCAAGTTGATCCCAGACCCCAGATCGAGAGATGAGCTACAGGCCAGGGGAACTGCTGACGTGACTGACCTGCCAACCCTAAGCACCTGGAACTGACCTGAGAATGTCAACCAAAGCTGCATTTCCCACACCTTTATGATCCCGTCCCTTCTCCCCCTTGCATCTGTCTGTCAAGAGCAGGCAAAGTGACCATCCTTCACATCTCAGACCTGAGCAACAAAACTAACCTCCTGCCCACCAAGAAGAGTTGTCCAACAAATAAGAAACTTGAACGGATATCCTTCCTCTCTTTCAAAGGGGAGTTTGACTGGGTTTGGATAGGATCATTTAACACCCATTTTAAATTGCTGTATAACTTGTTTTAGCTCTTGCATATCCTTAACCAATAAATTTCCAAACTTTGGCATGAATTTGCTCATGTTTGCCATGGAATTCAGCAAACCAATGTCTCTGTATACCGAACCTTGACCCATGTTTAAAGCAGTTTAATGTTGGACAGTGACAGGTCTTTGATTCTTTCGAATCATATAGTCCACTTAATTAATACAACACCAGCCTTAGGACTTCCTGGAATTAATTCCTGATTGAACTAGAGCATATCCTTTTATTAATAAACCCAACCTTGATTTTTTAAAAAAATATGTTGTTATTTGAGCAGTTCTTTGGCAAAGCCAAGACTGAACTCAGGTGTTCTGAGCCTAGAGTTTTTGTTTTTATTTGTTAAAACTTTTGATTATATATACACACACGCGCGCACCTTTGTGACTACAATGAAAAAATTCCACTTTTACTGAAAAGGTTCTGTTTTCAGTAGAAAACCGGAGTTCTGGTTTAAAAAAAAAAAAAAAAAAGTGGGATTCGGTTCAGTTTTTCAGTACCACTTTTCAAGTTTTGAATTTCAAAAAACCAAATTTTGACTGAAAACAAACCAAAAAAATTGCACTAAAATTTGTTTTCAAATACTGAACATTTTGGAGTTTTGACTTTGCTTTTTTCCATTAAAAAAGGAGTAAAAATCAGGGGAAATTAAAAAAAATTCAACTAAAGACAGCAAATTCTTGCTAAAATATCGGGTATTATCCAACCGACTTCACCTGAGTCTCAATCCAGTGCTTGAAGCCCCAAACCACCTAAGACCTTACGTGAATAAGAATGAAGAGCTCCCCCCCACACACACACGATATGCCACCTTTGGCTGTATCCTGCATGCAGTGCAGCCTTTGGAATAAAGCAGAGGAGTGCAAATCCGCCCCTTTCCTGCGCGTCTCTGATCCCAACCCCCACTCCAGGCACGCAGAAGGAAAGTAAATAAAGTTAGCTCTCTGGCTGCTGCCAAAAAATTCCAGTTTCTGAGTCGTTGCAACTGTATTCGTCAGGCAAAAAAAATGCCTTGGAAAGTGCACTTGGATGGTGATGGGCAGGGAGGAGGGAGGGTTGGGGAGCGGGTGGGGAAGTGTGTGCATATGTGCGGTCAAGGCCAGGGCAGAAGTTCATGCAGTTGGTTTGCAAAAAAATGTGTTTTGTTTGTTCTGGATTAGGCTGTGGAGTCTTAAAAGAAAACATGTTTTAGTAAGCTAATTTCAAATCAGGAGGGGAAAGAGCAAGGTCACGGGCAGAGCAAATTCGCATCTGGATGTCAGCGCAATGAAAGGTGGATTCAGCAGAGGGTGAAAGCGGGCAGGGGAAAGTCGAACCGGGTGCAGTGTGCCCCAGCAATAAATAAATACAAAATCAATCCATCAAGCCCAGCGGCTCAGGCCAAGCACCGCCATTAGCAACAGCTACTGGGCGGAAGTGCAAGTGTGGGTTGGTTTGAAATAAGCCGGCTCCCTCGGTGGAAGCTGGCTGGGATGCTGACAGGGCTGTCGTTAGGAATCAATCAGTTCACACTTGGGCTATCGATTAACACATCACAGAGGACGCAGGTAGTGGCTGCTGGTACTTTGGACGCAGTTGCTTGGGGAACCAAGGCCCCTTTCCAGTCAGACAGGCTTGCCTCAGATGTGGAGACAGATGCGGGCTGGATGGAACAGCATCAGCTGAAGTCAAATGCCTGGTTCCCTTTCATTTTGTTCATTGTGGTTCCTGAGAAGAGGAGGGTGGAAATTATTGCTGGTCCGAATGCATCTGAACACATCAAAAAGCACAAATGTAACATGCACATGGTATGGGACGCCCCTGGTCTCCCTGTGGATGGAAATGTGGCCCTGGTTCAAAGCCTGCTGCTTCCCTTCGAGAGGCTGAAACAGCTCAGCTGTGGATGAAACGAGAAGAGCTGTTTGTGTTCAGAACCCTGGCTGGAATTGCACCGAGTGCTCAGCAGCCAAGGCCTGGCTTGGAGGAGGAGGAGGATCGATTTGAAGTTGATTTCTTAGAGACAGATACTGTCCTTGGTGATGGACAAGCCAAACACCTTGGAGGAGCTAAGCGCTGAAGGGATCAATCCTGCCTGGGAGTTTAGCCACAGTCTGTAAAAGGAGCACATTCAGCTGCTTCTTGTGCATTCTGGTCCGGATTCTCTGCTGCACCCATGAGCCAGTGCAGAAGAGCTGGCTGCAGTTCCCTTATTCACCAGTCCCAGCACAGTTGTAGTTTAGAACAGGGTGCTGGTATCGGTCCTTAGGGTCCGGCCATCAGCTGAGAGTAGCTAGAGTGAAGTAACGTTCTGGCTTTGCCCTCAGATGCCTTTTCCTACTCTGGCTCTAGGTGAGGGAGGAGAGGGGCAGCATGGGAACTACACCAGCAGAAGACTCCTCCATGCCACAGAGGAGATCCAGCCCATTTTCGGTCTCTTTATACCCGCTAAGTGGCACAAAGTTAGCCGAGATTAATAGAGGATTATTATTAATTTATATAGCCTTATCACCTAGGGGCTCCAGTCATGGGTCCCACTGTGCTAAGCGTAACACAACCTCAGTACAACTGGTCGGTGGTGTTCCTCTTGGGTATTTCATGCTCCTGTTCCCAGATTTTTGATGATTTTTTCCAAAATGAACCATTTCCAGAGAACTGCAGGCAGATAAATACATTTGGCTTGTGGCAAAAACGCATGAAACCGTATCAAGGGAAACTGATTTTTTAAAAAGTGAACTGGTCACAAAACCAGCAAAAAACCAGACCCACTGTTTTTTTTTGCTGCAAAGGAAAAGTTAGTGCAACTTCCATCGGTGATGGGGAACATGGTTCAATTTCCGTTCAAGACCTTGTGGGACCTTCCTGATGCCAATTCACCTCAGCTGTAGATCTGTATATTCAATGAATTTCGGAACATGGGAACTGCCAGACTGGATCAGATCCAAGGCCCATCTAGCCTGGTGTCCTGGCTCCAACGGTGGCTGGCACTAGCAGCTTCAGAGGAAGGTGCAAGAAACCCTGCAGTTACAGAATAGCCTGCCTACAGGCTATGTTTCTTCCTGATCCCCATTAAGTAGCCATCAGCTTCTGCCCTCAGGAGGGTTTATAATGCAGCTGAAATGCTGGACTATTTTTTTTTTTTTAATTCTTCACTTGGTACATTCCTGATTGATCCAAATGGCCGATACCAAGGGGAAAATTAACTATGTTGTGACCACCTGACACTGTTAGAGTGATGTGAGATACAAATCAGGAATCCTTTCCCTGTCACCGACACTGAAATTTCTCATCCACTCTGCTCCTCTAACCCCTCCATTTTCCCCATCCCATCTTCCAGTCTCCCGCACCTCCACTCTCATTCCCCTCCCTTAACCTTCTCCTGAAGTGGTCACTCTTGCTTTTCACAATACAAGCATTCTTCAGCCTCTGCCATCTTAACAAAACTCACCCCCCAGGCCCCACTTGCCTTTTCAAGTACTGCCCCACCTCCCTTCCACCTCTAAGGTCATTGCATGCACTGTTTGGGATTGCTGTCTGGAGTTCCTCTCCTCCAATTCTATTCCAGACCCTTTCCAGTCTGTCTTCTGTCCCTGGCATACAACTGACAGCTCTCAGAGTCACTAGTGACCAATTACCTAGCCAAAGATTAGAACCAGCACTCCATGCGTATCATCCTTGGACTTGTCAGCCACCTTCAACTCTTTCAGCCAGGCTCTTCTCCTCCTGCCTTTCTAATCACTCCCTCAGCATGTCCTTGGCAGGATCCATCCTCATTTAGTTGGGGATTGGTCCTGCTTTGAGCACGGGGTTGAACTAGATGACCTCCTGAGGTCCCTTCCAACCCTGATATTCTAGGATTCCCCCTCCAATTTTCTGTGGTGATTCTACAGGGTTGTCCTTGGTCCTCTTCTCTTCCCCCTCTACACTTTCTTTCTGGGTCATTTCATCCACACACACAAATTCAACTAACATCTCTAGGCTGAGGACTCACCGATCTACCTCTCTACTGCAACCGTGTTTCTGAATTCCGTCTCAACTAAAATCTCAGCCTGTCTCTGACATCTCCTCCTGGATGTCTAGTCATCAGTTCAAGCTCGACACAGCTAAAACAGAGCTCTCAGTCTTCCCCTCCCACTCAAAGCCCTCCCTGCTACCTCCTTCCTCAACCACTGGAGGACACCACCACCATCCGATCTGTCACTCAGGCCCATAACCCGGGTGCCATCTTCAACTTGGACCCCTCTCTAGTCCTCACATCCAGCTTATGTCTAAATCTTGCAGATTCCGTCTACATAATGCCTCTAAGATACGGCCTTTCTGATCCAGCCACACAGTTAAAACGCTTGTACAGGTGGTGGTCTTGCATCTCGATCACCAGTGACTCCTTTTCACAGACTTTCACCCAGGCCAGCTCCTGAAAGTCCTGCTCACATCCAATGGTTAGAGCGCTCGTGTGCAGAGACCACAGCCTATCATGCTGGTCTGATTATCTCCTTGCATTCCCCGCCTGTCTGTTTCCACCTAGTGCCTTGTCTTATGCTCAGCTTGTAAGCACTTTGGAGCAGGGACTGTCTGTTGTGTCTGTACAGTGCCCAGAGCAGTGGGGGCCTGCTTCATGATGGAGGCTACTAGATACTCCAGCAACACAAATAACATAAGGTGACTGTAATACTGCATCAAGCCATGGAGGCCATTTTGCAATGACAGTGCAATGGTCATGTGTATGGAGGGCAATGAAGTAACCTTCAGTAACTGGTGGCCCCCGCTGCAGAACCTGCCGTGGCTGCTTCTGTGCCAATTCTTGCTTCTTCGCTTTCTTTTGTCCCTTGGGGCTGGCTCCTCTGTGGAATTTCCTTCTTCCTCAAGGCCACAGATTTGGAGTGGGGAGGATGCTGGATGGTTTCTAGGGCTCCTGGAGGTGCGGAGGTATCATCCCTGGATCCGTGAGTGGCTAGAGGGAGAGGTGCCCCATGTGTCCTATCTTTCCCCTCACCTTCACTCTTGCCGTTCCTGAAATGATGATGTCAGCCTCACGTCAATGCCAATCTATGGTGACCATACTGTGCATCTAGTTCCTCCTACACCCTCAGGACAGGAATAGCTTTCCATTCCCCACCAGAGGCAGAAAATGCAGAGGTGCACTGGAGAATGCAGGGACAGATCTTCAGTGTGTGTAAGTCAGCATAACTCCAGTGAGGTCAACATCAGGATGATGGTGGACTCCAGCTGGGGATCTGGCCCATTGACTCCCATTGGGCTATGCTGATTTACTCCTGCTGGAAACCAGGGCTGAACATTTTAAAAGGATTTGAATTTTCAGTCTTGGTTGACTCAAAGCAGGCTAACGGTTCAATTCAGGTTGAGTTTGGGGCAAAGGCTCAAATCTCTTATTTTATTGGAACCTGTTTGTCCCTGCATGTGCTAAAGGCTCAGTTCACACAGTGAATCCTATCTGTGAACCCAAATCTACCTATTATTCCTGTCTTGTCAGTATGCCAGGTGCTTCCCAGGCCAAAAAAGTTTACCCACCCCAGGACCAGATTCTGGCCCCCTACTCTGGATGAGTAGTACCCCACATCCAAAGTAATGGCATCTAGCTCTCATACAGAGGTTTGCATCAGGAGATCTCAGGAGGCTTTATAAAGGTGGTCAGTATTATCCCTATTTTACAGATGGGGAAACTGAGGCACAGTGTGGCAAAGTGGCTTGCCTAAGGTCACTCAGTTGGCCACTAGCAGGAACAGAACCCACAGTGCTTAATACCCCAGGTCACTGCCCTATCAGCTAGGCTACACTGCTTCCCAGAGACACCAGAAGGCACTATCTGCAGAGTCAGACACTACTCAGCATGAGTGAAAGGGGAAAAAATCTGGCTCTAAAGAGCCAACATATAAACAAGGGGCCAGACAGTGAACCTATTACTCCTGCCGATGAGCAGTTATTCATGTGAGTCAGGATGATGCCAGTAGCTGCTCACCAAGAAGAGTCAGAGATTCAGAATCTGGCCAAAGGAAGGGAAAATTAAAACTTCAAAAGCAATATGGTGGAATGGAGGAGAAGTTAAGCCTTGGGTCTTGTTATTGCCTCTGAGCCGGAGTTTCCTTCTGTGGCCATGAGCACCAATGCAAACTGAGTGGAAAATTCTACCCTTCTGATGGATAGCAAGTAACATCTACTTTGCACGGGTCTTGAAGACAGGTCAGGCTACTCTCGCTACCGTAAGTAACAGTAGACTGTTACTTGCAACTGTTGACCAGAGTGACACCTGGCTCCCTCTGGAAAGTCTTCTCTGGTGAAGAAGGCAGTCAAGCAGATAGGCTTATCTCCCTGGCTGTGAAGGTGGATGTTAAGAGCTGTGTGGACAGCCTAGGAAATCAGTTCAGGAGCAGTAGGACCTGTTGGCCTTCCGCTGCACCCATACCTGTCTCCAGACACCTTGACGTCTTCAGGCTACTGGATTCAGACAGGCCTGGGTGAGAGAGCACGAGAGAGACTCTGCACAACTTTCCCTCACTTAAATCCAATTCCCGCGCTAGTCATGATATCAAGTAGCCTGTCCGCTGTTAACCATCGCGGCAGCTCTTGTTCAGGATGCCACAGACAGTTCAAAGCTCCAATTGGCCTGATCTGCCACTCACGTGTTCACCGAAACCAAACCCATCAGTGATGTCGTGGTCATCTTCGAACTCTAAGGATGAACACCACACAACACACGCTTTGCACAGGGACCAATGACAGCACAAGGAGCAGGGAAATGGAGAATTGGGTCCAGAATCTTTAAATACATTAATTCACATCTTTCCAGTAGGCGAAAAGGTCGGGGGGGGGGAGAGAGCACACCCTAGGTTTTATTGGCAGGAAAAAATAACCCCGTTTTCCCTACAGGTTAAAATGAACTGATACGCTCTCTGAATCTCTGAAAGCTGTGCAGGAGAGAGCTACTCTGGAAACAAAATAAACTATCCATGAACATGGTGACTCTAGTTCTGGGTCATTACCCTGACAGCTGGGAGCCCCTCACTCTTTGGCTTTTGAAGGAACTTCCACAAAGGCCAGGGAGAATCAAATGACAGTCGCCAGGACTTGAGACCTGCCTAAACAAGAGTGGATTAGGAATGGCTATCAGCCGTTCCCACCATCAACCCAGTGGGAGAGAAGTCACAGGAGCAACAGAACCTATTTAGGGAGGCTGTCCAAGGTGGGAAGGGAAGGATTTAGAAGTGATTGTGATTTGACAATGAAAGGAACAGAATGAAAACCTAAAGAGGCTGAATATTTTTTGTTGGGGAGAAAGCGGGGGGCGGAACCCAAAACCAGCCAGAATTCAACTATTCTGAAGGGTGCTAACAGCGAGGAGCTGAACTTACCATGGATGAATTTCAGCCATGAATTCTTTTCCAGAAGTTTCCCAGGGTCAGTAGACCTGGGCCAAGCCTCGGAGCACTTGACATTTGGCTATAAATCTATGCGTCAGCAGCCTGGGAGCAAAAAGGAAAAGGGAAAATAAACCGTGTAATGAAAGAGGGATGAGCTCCATGCCCGGCGGAGAAGAGTTTGGAGCTGGAGCAATGAAGCAGGGGAGGGGGAACTGTGGTTGCCGGCGTCGAGAACAACCAGACTGGAGAGCACAGAGCACACGGTGGGCGAGCTGGCAGGATGATCAATGGGTGTCAAGCGGTAATGGTGCCGTCTGGAAGGAACTGGATGGTTAGTCCCATTGAGGGAGTGGTCCATAGGTCATACTGACTTGGACGCTTGCCACATGCATGTTACGAGACTGAGCATGTCTCCTGACTGAACTCGCAGGATCTTGGGTTTGGGGCTTTTTTTTTTTTTAAATACAACAGAATCTCTGTTCGTGCAGAGGGGGGTTAATGGATGAGCTCTCCAGCTGCAGTTATGGACACTGTTTGGATTCAGGGGGTGTTTTCTTGGGGAATGATTGATGGCGCCTTTCAAGACACTGGGAAACCTAAACCCCTTGTGAAAGAGGCTGCACAAATCCAGGGGCTGTTAAGCAGGCAGGATCGAATCTAACCCCGCACAGGTGCGGGTTACAAATGTTGAGAGCCAGTAAAAAAAAAAAAATCCCACCACTTTTGCTCATGCTGTCCTTCACTGAGTAGGGACTTTCATGTCTTAGCAGCCAATGTGGTTTAGATCAGGGCTGATGGGGCTTTTAAAGAGACAGTTTTGTCTTGCTTTAAGCACTTAGATACTTGTCCTGAGGTTCCTCTGGATAAGCAAAAATCAGGCTGCAGGAGCTTTCACATGGAACATGTCCAAGAAACAGCTGGGTGCCGCAGGAAGCTGTATGGGGGATCCAGCATGCAGCGCTCTTCCCTTTGGATCAATGCACACTCAAGTGTCTCCAAGTGCTATTTTGGAAATGCTGACCAGCTTGAAGAAGCGATGCAACACTGATGCCCCTTATTAAAGATGGTGTGGCGCTTTTCACAAGCACATTGCCATTTGTCCCACTGTCCCTTGAGGCATTTTAGTTGGCCCCCCTAAAATTTCCCCCTGATATTTGAGTTGGAGACCGTACAATTCATTTCACAGCTCCTTGCTGCTGTGCGGTTTTGGAATGCACTGTTAGACAGCTGCTGATTTCCACCCCAGAGGTGGCTGCAACTCCATGGTGCATGAGCCCAAATGCATTTTTGTCTTTTCATGAGACTGTCTTGCCTCAGAGCCACTTATGGAACAGAAACAATGCGAGGTCTGGTCTGCATGAGGTATTTCCACCATCCATGAACTGCCACAAAGACTGGACTGCAAGTTAGTTTGATCCCATAATTCGGTCCCAGAAGCATTAAAAAAATCTCATGGTAAGTGTAAAGGCAAATAATGCCACACTCCCCCCTCATTGGGCTTTGTTATCAGTTAAGGACCCCAGAACAGATTCAGGATTCATTTGGAGATTTGGGCAAAGGTGTGTTTTGGTTCTTATTTTTCACACCTTGACTCCCTGCATAACAAGCGTCACCCACTTGTTCTTCAGAGACTAGTGAGAGGGGCAAAGTGGGCCAGTGGGTAGATCACTGCCAGGCATTCAAAGGACTCAGGTTCTAGTCCTGTCTGTGCTTCTTGCCTTGCCTTCCCATGGGTTGCCTGTTTCGACTACAAGCTCTTCAGGGCAGGGAGTGTGTCTTACTAGTTGAGCGTACAGCGCCTGGCACAATGGACCCTGATTTCCATTGGAGCCTCTAGGGGTTAATGTTAATTTTTATTCCTCTTTGGAACCCCCCTTCAGGTAGTTGATAACAGCCTTCAAATTCCCCCTCACTCATCTGCAGACTAAACAAGTCCAGTTCCCTCAGCCTCTCCTCGTAAGTCGTGTGTCCCAGCCCCCTGATCATTTTTGTTGCCCTCCACTAGACTCTCTCCAATTTGTCACCATCCCTTCTGTAGTGGGGGGGCCAAAACTGGACGCAGTACTCCAGGTGTGGCCTCACCAGTGCTGAATAGAGGGGAATAATCACTTCCCTCAATCTGCTGGGGGAAATTCGGGAAACTGAGGCACAAGACAAGCAACAACTTGCCTAAGGTCACCCAGCAGGCCAATATCAGAGCTGGGAATAGAAGCTGGGTTTCCTGAAGCCCACTCCAGTGCTCTAACCACTAAGCCACACTTCAGCCCCCAATCATGGGATGTTGTCTTGCCTCTTTTGGCTTTACTTTGTGGTTTCCTTCCCTGTGCTGCTTGCAAGAGGGACACTAGGCCCTCTCCGTGCTAAGGATAAGAGACTGTCAAAACCTTTTGTTCTCAGCCTTCTCCCCTACAACCTTTAGTGGGTCTCCTACTGAAAACGAGTAAGTACCCGTGTCCACCCACCCCTGATTCTCTGAGGCCGAGACTCTTTCAAGGCCAAATCATGTATTGTTTGAACTCAAGGACACAGTGCCCCTGCTTCCCATCCACTGCATCACAAGACAACGTCAGTGTTAGGGTAACAGGGTCTGCTCCCCAAGCCCATTACTACCCATGAGATTGCTGTGGGGCAAACAAGAGCAGAACTTGGCCCTTCAGCTCATTTGGGTCAAGCCCCGGTTACATCCAAGACCAAGCTTTAACTCTGAGCCCTTCAGTGACAGCTGCACACCTGTGAGACAATGAAGACTGCAAAGCCCTGAACGGAACCAGGCAGCAAAGAGCCCCCTCTCGAGCAGATCAGGCAAACCCGGAATCTGACCCACTTTAAGAAACACAGCAAAGCCTTCCCCTTTGAGAGAGCCCTCCCACCACAAGTCACGCTCACCATACAGACACGCTCTGCTGTTCTCAGACTTCCTGCCACTCTCCTCCCCCAAAATACCTACCCACCCTCTACATCTCCCCCCAGAAAACCCTACCCAAGCAAAGTTTTGGCCCTGAAGCAGGAGATGGGCCAGAGACTTCCTGAAGCCCACCACGCTCTTGCTGTTGATTTTACATGGAAGGTACACAGATCCTGTGATGAGCAGCAAGATAAACCCTAACCTTGATATTTACCATTGCTCGCTTTCAACGCATCATGCTACAGATCGCGCTGGCTTCTTCCATGCACCTGGCCCAGGGAGAGCTCCATTCGGTCGGTTATGAGACACGAAAATTCAGTCAAACTATGTACAACGACACACCCAGTGTGACCTGTGAACACAACTTTGCAGGCTGTTGAGTTTGTCCAGGGCCTCTGCCGGTGATGTACACATAGACAAACAGAACAGCACTTCACCCCCACATCAACTTTCACTTTATATTTCAAGTAGAAGTGAAATAAATCACAATCCATCCAAGTGTAACACCAACAGACCCCGGTCGTCGGCAGGTGGGATCAAACCTGGGACCTCTGAAGCTTAGTGCGTGAGCCTCCACCGCATGAGCTAAAAGCCAACTGCCCGTTAGCTCAGGCAGTAAAGCAGACTCATTTGATCTCTCTCTCTAAGTGGTCTCGGTGCCACTAGATGGGACAGACACCACACCCAAGAGGTGTGTGGGTTACACTAGCAAACAGGAGACTTCTCGCTGTCTACTGGAAGTGTAGACTTCCTCTGACTGGCAGACAGTCACGGGCTGACCGGCAGCTGCACCGCAGGAGAAACTAAACACATGACCCAGTGGCGAGCATGGGAAATTAAGCACCATTGGATGATGTGTCACTTACACAGCCCGAAATCGCTCCTCTCCCAGGCACTGTACAAAGTAGTGTCACGGGCAGACTTGCAAACAGCTAAGCAAGGCAAGAGAGAAAGGATGGTCTTGTGTGAGAGGCATAGGGCTACAACCCACGAGTGCTTGATTCAATTCCTGCATCTAGTCCGGACTCCCTTTTTGACCATGGTCAACTAACTTAATGGCTATATGCCTCGGTTTCCCCATCAGTGTTATACGGGTGATAACCGCTTCTACCTCCTGTCTATTGAGATGGTAAGCTCTCTGGGGACTGCTTTTTACTACATCTTTGTACAGCTCCTAGCACAATGAGGTCCTGATCTCCATTGGTGCTTCCAGGCACTCCTATACTATAAATAATCGTAAAAATAACACCTGGATCTACTCCTAATGAAGTCAAGGGGGAGTCTTGTTTTGCCTGCGTTGGGTGTTGGACCAGACCCTTAATAAGGGATAGCTCAGGAAATGTGCCTGGAATCATTTCAGAGGCAGATCGCCTGCTGTACCACAGTGCAGGCCTGTTAGTGCGTGATGGCATCTGTGAACTGAGTGGACGTATTAGCTGTACAGAGCCTTTTGCTCAGAGGCCACAAGTGAGTACCCTTGACAGAAGGTTACGGTCAGTATTAACAATCAACAGGAAAACATGGCAGTCCTGAGCAAAATATTGGCCTGCAAGCAGACGAGGAGAAAGAACAGCGAACGTGGGAAAATGAATTGAGAGGCAGCGCAGCCTAGTGGCTAGGGCACAGAGCTGGCACCCCAGAGGCTGGGGGGAGAGGGGAGGGAAGGTGTGTGTCTGTTTTCAGCTTTGCTGCTCAGTTGTGTTACCTTGGTCACATCTTAATGCCTCTGGTTGTGTCTTGTCTGTCTAGACTGTACGTTTTTCAAAGCAGTCACTGTCTCTTACTCAGTTTATGGCCGGTGCCCCACATAATGGGGGTCCCAATCTTGTGTGGGGGTATCTAATTATGGTAATACAAAGAATAGCAGCACACTGCCCTTTTGTAGAGTCTCCTCTAAGCATCTCAAAGTGCTTTCCAAACACTAACCCTCATCCCATCCCCCTGAGGCAGGTAACCAATGTAACAATGTGTGACCTCAAAAAGAAAAGGAGGACTTGTGGCACCTTAGAGACTAACCAATTTATCTGAGCATGAGCTTTCGTGAGCTACAGCTCACTTCATCGGATGCATACCGTGGAAACTGCAGAAGACATTATATACACACAGAGACCATGAAACAATACCTCCTCCCACCCCACTGTCCTGCTGGTAATAGCTTATCTAAAGTGATCATCAAGTTGGGCCATTTCCAGCACAAATCCAGGTTTTCTCACCCTCCGCCCCACCACACAAACTCACTCTTCTGCTGGTGATAGCCCATCCAAAGTGACAACTCTCTTCACAATGTGTATGATAATCAAGGTGGGTCATTTCCAGCACAAATCCAGGTTCTCTCACTCCCTCACCCCCCTCCAAAAACCACACACACAAACTCACCCTCCTGCTGGTAATAGCTTATCCAAAGTGATCATTAAGTTGGGCCATTTCCAGCACAAATGTGTGACCTCACAGCTGTTGCTAGGCTGCTCCTAAATCCAGCGGATTTAAGAGGGATGCGTCCGCTCTGGGTTTAGTGCACAGGGGTCTTTCAGATGCATTGGGAGCAGTGAAATACAGCGAGGGAGGAAATGTGGCATAACTCCCACTGAGGCCTCTCAGCCCTGCGGTGTCACTTGTGTTTCATCAGCAGTGGGCGCAGGGGCCGGCCAGCAGCGTTGGAGGAGGGAGATCTTTACTGAGCCCGCTGAGAGGCCCGTGTTACTACGGTTTGCACAGCAATAGCCTGGCCTTGCCTTCCAGACCCCCCCCCAGTCACAGCGAACTAAGTCCTTCCTGTACCCTGATGCGCCTTCTCCATTGCCTCCCTTCCTACCACAGCTTGTGCTAACAGGGCATTGGGGGGGCGAGGGGGGACGGTGCACATCTTACACACCAAGAGGGGCAGAGAGGGGTCTAGCAAGAGAAGCAGCTCAGAGGAGGCTGTAGGTAGATTCCCCTCACCCCGACTTTAATTTGCGCTGGCATTATTCCCCAGTCTTGGAGCCAAATGCAACCCTGGTGCAAATGGACACAACCCCCACTGGCTCACTTTGCATGGCCACTGCATGCCAAAAAGGCTCGATTTACTCTTCTTTGCCACCGACACCCATTTCCTGTCCAATTACACGCTGTGGGTAACTCACACCACCATTTACATCCCCACTGCATTTGGCCCACATAGCCCAGGTGGATGGGGATCTGTGCCGGGAACACCTACCCGGATCGCTCAGCCTGGAGACAGTCTTCACCCCACGGAGCTCGCATCTGTGTTTCTCTTCGGTTGGTTCCCATGTTGGACCCAGGTTCGAGGCAAGTGGATACCGCAAGGAGGGAAGATCATGGTTACATTTTTAACTTACTAACAATTCCTCTTTCGGCGCACTCTGAGACAGCAGCAGCCTCTGCAGAGCGCGGGGCATTTACTTAGTAGCAGGAAGCCGGACACCTGTTGCTGCCTCCAGGAAAATCGTTAACTACATTCTAACAATGGCCTTTGTTTACAGGCATAAATCATTCGACTCCCACTTTTCTCTAGTGAGGCAACAGTGAATGCGGCAAAATTTGACTCCCGAGCCCGATTCAGTTCTCAGGTGCAATTACTCCACATCTACACCAGTGTAACTAGGAGCAGATTCTGGCCTTCTTTGATACCCTCCGGCCAGTTAGAAAACACAGAGACATACACTGAACAAAAATACAATGCTAGCACAAAAACAAATGGGGATAAACTGGCCAGGAGTCAACTGAAGCTAGAAATTAGAAGGTGTCTAACCATCAGAGGAGAGAGGGTCGGGAACAGCCTCTGCATAGCAGCAGTGGAAGCAAACAACCGGACTAGTTTGAAGATGAAGCTTGCTAAGTTTCTGGGTTGCCTGCAATAGCAGGGACTGGACGCAAGGACCCAGGAGGGGCCTCACTGGCCTGTATTCCTAGTGAGCTGTTTAATAAAGATGCCCAACACCTTGGTAGCTAAACACCAAACAAAATTATTATGCTAGAAGACAGAAATGCAGGGAAAAAGGGTGGTTTTCCTTGTCACATTCGCTGTTATTTAGGAGACTGGTCCAGATCTGGGAAATTTATTTAGGTTCATAACTTCCACTGATTTCAGTTAGTGCAGCCTTGTGGGTCCCAGGATATGAGAGAGACAAGGTGGGGGAGAGAATATCTTTTATTGGACTAACTGCTGCTGGTGAGAGACAAGAGCTTTCGAGCTACCCAGGCCCTGAAGAAGAGTTTGTCTCGCTTGAAAGCGTCTCTCCCACCGAGAGAAGTTAGTCCAATAGTTAATCCTCACTCAGCTTTGTCCCACTGATTTCAGTGGGACTTTGGAGCCTAAATACCTTTGAGGGTCTGGGCCTGCGAGTCTGGAGTACAATCACCTGAAACTCCCATCAGGAGAACGGGCAGAGGCTGAGCACAAGACGCGTGGTGGTTTGAAAACGGCTCAGCACAGCCTTCCGACTCTGCGCAGCAGGAAGCCAGGACTAGAGCAACTGGCTGCTGGTGAAGGCAGAGGAGGGGAGTAAGTAGATCTGTGCGTGTGCGCAGAGCTGCAGGGGGGAGAGAAGAGGGGTAGTCCTAGATCAGAACTAAGGTGCATTAACAGAGCTGCCTAGATCTGGTATGAAGGGGGTTGGGGCCCACGCCGTGACAGAGGGGCAGCAGCAAGGTTGTGCGGGTAGCCCAGGGCTGGAAGACAGGATGTAGGTCAGGATTGAGGCAGGGGCACTCGTACAGCTGCGTGTGGGCAGCCCGGGAGGGAAATAGGGCTGGGGAGCGGGTTGCAGGCTGAGACTGCAATGCACTGGCAGAGCCCAGCACTGGAACGGCAGGTCAGGACCCAGGTGCATTGGCCCAGCAGCGTGCAGGTTCAGGACTGCACAAGCGGGGCATGCTGGAGGACAGAGTCACAGGGCGCTGGTAAGCCTGGTTAAGGCCTCCTGGCTGGAGCAGCGAGGTGCCGCAAGTCAGCATGTATTGGCAGGGTGGAAAGGGCCGGAGGGGCTGCAAACACACACACCTCTCAGCAGAGTTAAAGGAGATGCCCCCAACAAAGAGCCAAGCACAGCTGCCCGCTGGCTTGTTCGCTGCACCCTCAAAACGGCTGCAGAGGCCAGTCATCAGGCACCGGCTCTCACACCTGGTGACCCCGAACTAACATGCAGGGAAATAAACTAAACGGGACAGTGGACAGCAGCTGCTAAAGGGGAGACCAACAAACCAACACATCCCCGTTCAGAAGCCCCCCCAAACCAGCCAGCAGAGTGCAGTTTCCTTAACATTCGAGGTGACAGGCAGGCTTTTCCCCGTTCCCCCAGGGTGTCAGGTCGGTGGGGTGGGGGTGGGAATCCATTTAACCCACTAAAGGCTCTTAGTTCAGAGCAACCAGACTTACAGTCGGAACAGCTAAGTCTCTAAGGCCCACGGCAGGCTGCTGACCTGGTGCCTGCAACAGCCAGCTCAGCTTCCAATCCCTTCCCCCTGCTCATCTGTCTTTCCTTGTTATACAGCCAAGCCCCAGGGCGGGGTAGGGCTCCTACATAGCCCAGCCAAGGGTGTTGAATAGGTAATTACACCCCTCCCCTGGGGTGGGGGGAAAGAGACTTCACAGAGTCATACACTGTAATGCTATGAAGGCTAATGGTGATCATTTATTAGGTGCCCTCCTGCATAACAGAGGCCAGAGAACTGCACCCAGCAACTCCTGCATTCAGCCCATACCTCGTGGTTGAGCTAGAGCATATTTGCCCTCTGATAAACAGTGTAACGGTGCTGGGGCAGTCCTAGAAATCCCAGCACCACAGGATTTGATGTGTCGCAGCCAGACCCTGACCCCAAATCCGATGCTGTTTGGGTCTTGGATGGCATTTGGACGGCTTCCATTGCAGCTCCCCGGGAGCGGCCTTCAAGCTCAGAGCTGGAAGCAATGTAGCAAAAACGCTGGGCTCGCTCGGCTCATGGTGATCTCTTCTGCAGCCCTGGGACCGTGTTTCAGGGCTGTCTGCTGGAGTTCTTTGGCTGCAGAAGGTGAATGCTGCAAACCTCGGAAACCGGCGTATGGTGCAAAACGGTACTGGCTCATGTACAAGGGCTAAATTCACCTTGTCCCTCTGAGCTTTCAGTGGGACCAACACGTGCTAGGGGTGAATGTCACAGAGACTGAAAAAGAAAAGGAAATAGGGACAGATGGCTACTTGGGCATGATTAGGGCACTAGGCTGGGACTCAAGCACCTGGATTTGATTCCCTGCACTGACACAGACTGTCAGTGGTGACCTGGGGCAAGTCTCTTTGTGCCTCAGTTTCCCATCTGTACATTAGGGATAACAGCACTGCCTTACCTCACAGGGGTGCTGGGAGGATACATACGTACAGTTGAGACTATGAGATTAACAGAATGCACATCTCATTTTGGTAAGCAGAGTGCTTAGATAAGAAGGAAGCTGGAAATCAGGGCTCCTGGGTTCTATTTTTTGCTCAGCCTGATGGTCTCACCATAGGTAACTCATGTGTTAACCTCCCACGTGCCTCAATTTCCCCACTTATAAACTAGGGTTTATACCTCACAGGCGGCGGGTGCAAGCTTAACCAATGTTTGTAAATAATTAGTGGTCCCTTAATGAAAAATGCAAAAGATCACCAGGCCCACAGGATTTATCATATTGTAGCAAATCATTGGCCGTCTACGACATCACTGTTCTGTAACTATAGCTATCCATAGCAGCAGCATAGATAAAAAGCTCAGCACCCCTAGCACCTGAGCTAACAGAGAATTGCGAGCGGCTGTGCAGGGCTTGTTACACACAGTTAAGCAGTTTCAGTTCCATCCAGCAGACAGTCGCAGCTCACATACAAACCATGACAAAAACAAGTTATACCCTTTCCTTCTTAGAACCTGAAATTATGCTAGGAGTCACCTGGGACTAAACTCTAGTTATCTAACAAGGGGAGGTCAATTAATATCCCTGTTACTGATCCTGGCCCGCCAGCCCCAACCAGCAGTAAATTCACTTTACAGGAGACTAGATGCAATTCACAAATATGCTCTCGAAATGAGGGGTGGAATGCAAAAACCACCAATGTCCTCGCTGGGAAAAAGAAACCAATTACAGGATGCAAAGGTGATTAGGGGATGGATCCAGAGTTCGGTGTGTCCTCAGCCAGCTAGGGTGTTTCTCTGATGGTAACGCCATCCATGTACACAGCACAGTGATTGGTTTCCTTGCCTAGTGTGTGTCCTCCCACAGGAGGGGCAGGGTATTTGTAACCATCTCTCCTGCCTTCTTGGGAAAAGGCCCCTTGACAAAGGTGTAGGTTCTTTTTCCCCCCTCCCCTATAAGGAGGGCCATACTGAATCAGAGCAATGGTCCATCTAGCCCATTATCCTGTTTTCTGACAGTGGCCAATGCTAGGTGCTTCAAAGGGAATAAACAGAACAGGGCCATTTACTAAGTGATCCACCCCCTGCCATCCAGTCCCAGTTTTCTGGCAGTTGGCGGTTAGGGACACCCAGAGCATGGGATTGCGTCCCTGACCATCTTTGCTAATTCACTATCCTACGATGGTTGCATCCCTGACCATTCTAGACAAATTGGAGGATTGGGCCAAAAGAAATCTGATGAGGTTCAACAAGGACAAGTGCAGAGTCCTGCACTTAGGAAGGAAGAATCCCAGGCACCGCTACAGGCTGGGGACCGACTGGCTAAGCAGCAGTTGTGCAGAAAAGGGCCTGGGGATTACAGTGGACGAGAAGCTGGATATGAGTCAGCAGTGTGCCCTTGTTGCCAAGAAGGCTAACGGCATATTGGGCTGCATTAGTAGGAGCATTGCCAGCAGATCGAGGGAAGTGATTATTCCCCTCTATTCGGCACTGCTGAGTCCACATCTGGAGTATTGCGTCCAGTTTAGGTCCCCCCACTACAGAAGGGATGTGGACAAATTGGAGCGAGTCCAGCGGAGGGCAACAAAAATGATTAGGGGTCTGGGGCACATGACTTACGAGGAGAGACTGAGGGAAACTCGTCTTATTTAGTCTGCAGAAGAGAAGAGTGAGTGGGGATTTGATAGCAGCCTTCAACTACCTGAAGGGGGATCCCAAAGAGGATGGAGCTCGGCTGTTCTCAGTGGTGGCAGATGACAGAACAAGGAGCAATGGTCTCAAGTTGCAGTGGGGGAGGTCTAGGTTGGATATTAGGAAAAACATTTTCACTAGGAGGGTGCTGAAGCAGTGGAATGGGTTACCTAGGGAGGTGGTGGAATCTCCATCCTTAGAGGTTTTTAAGGCCCTTCTTGACAAAGCCCTGGCTGGGAGGATTTAGTTGATGTAGGTGCTGCTTTGAGCAGGGGGTTGGACTAGATGACCTCGTGAGGTCTCTTCCAACCCTCATCTTCTATGAGGACTGGTGTCAGAGAGCTGGATGGGAGCAGTCAGGACTAGTGGGGAGAGCAGAAGTTAGTCACCAGGAATCAGAACCAGGGGTCAAAACCAGAGTCAGAAAACAGAGCCAAGGGTCAAAGCCGGGTTACCTGGAGCGAGGCAGGGCTTCACCAACGCAGGCACAGGAGTAATCACAGCAAAGGCTTTGAGAAGCCACTGAATTGCTCCTGCAGGGCTTAAGAGCAGGCCTGCTGACCCTGCCCACCAATCAGGCAGCGTAGCCAATCAGGCCAGCTGCGCTTGCTCGTTAGGCCACTCAGAGCCTGGATCTGCTGCTGGCCCTGATTCCTGACAGCCAGAGAGTAAATGATCAAGTACCATGCAGCGCTATTCACGAGAGCTGACAAGGACAGGACATGGGGCGGGGGATGAGGTGGGATTTCCGTACTGAGGAATGTGCCTGGACATAGCCTCTCACCTGCTTAGAGGCCCCATTGACTGGGTACTGTCCAAATACAGAGCAAGAGGCAATCCTGGCCCTGAAGAGACAAAGCTTCACGAGGCACAGGTAGTTACAAATTAGCTGCTGTGTAATTTCTATGCACATTCTGTGAGCGCTTCAGATCTGAATGCACCTGAGATCCAAACTTCACCCTATCCCCAAATCCACTGTGTATAGATGCAGTGTTTTGCTTTGAGCCCATCTGTATCTAAACACCTTATTCTGGAAATTTCCCATCTGGGGTTGGTGGCTCTTTGAACACAGCTGTTTGTCACGGTTCTTTGGGCTGGCTAGCAGCCGTGTCTGGGGCTGTAGGACTGTTACATTGGTGTGTTTGTCCTTCAGGGCTGCATCTGAAATCTTTTCTCTGTCCTCCAAACACTCAGGACACTTTGTGGTCGAATCTGACAGCAGAAAAGATCAAAGAGGGACATTTTCCAAAACGGGGCGAAGGGGAGATGAGAAAGCAGGCTTCAAAGAGGCAGCATGGCCTAGTGGGTAGGACACCAGACTGCACCTCAGCAGACCTGCCTGCCACTGGCCTCCTGTGTGAGCTTGAGTGAGTCACTTTCCCACTCTGTGCCTCAGTTTCCCCTCCCACTCTTTATCGAGCTGTCCATGTGTGACAGCTGCTATCTTAGGCCGCTCTGTGAACTGAGCTGGGGAACTTCTAGAGCTAAAGGCGTAAGTCACCACTAAAGAGCCAGGCTCCACGGCTATGAGCTATAGCCGACTCACACCCTCTATGGTTTTGGCACACACAACACACGCTGGCCACCTGGTCACACAGGCTGTATCCGTCCTGTGGATAAACAGCGCTTGGTTCCCCGGGGTTGTCAACCCAGAACCTTTCAGCAGCACTAAATTCCCTTCAAATAAACAGACAGCGGTTTTGGAAAGGAGCGATCCCTTATCTTGCCACACTCTGAAAGGCAGCATTGTTGCGCCGTGTAGTTTTATTCCCAATTCTGCAAAGCAGGGCTTATTTTCAAAAGTGAACGGCCAGGCACCCCGGGCGTCTCCTCCAGCCTGCGCCTGCCTCGGAATCCAGCCAGCTGAACAGACATCACCACTCACCTATTTTGCCGAGTGGACAGACCCTGGCTCTGCACCGCTGCGGTTTTTGGATTCACTCCCTAACCCCCTGTCTCCGCTGGCCGATTAGGAACAGGCCTGCAGAAGTGAGCTGCACTTCTCGGAGCACTTCAGAGACTCTGCCAATCCCCAGCGACCCCATGACCCGGAGGTAACATCCAGGCAAAGCTGTTTTTAAGACAAGCAGAAGGAAATACTTAGGTGTAAAGTTACTTGGCAAAAGACGACCCGTTTCCCTTTTGACAGGGGCAAAATAAATACAATAATTGCCTGAAAAATGCAGCCACCCACTTAGAGAAGAGAGGGCAGCATCTTCTCTTCAGATGCAGCGCTGTGACCCTGACAATCGGAGAGGTATCACAGGACTAAACTTGCTCCCACCTCAGGGCACAATGAACAAGATGGGGAGTTGGTAGCGGACCCAGTTCCACGCGGCTTCCCCCGCACCCGGCTCCCAACAAGGACCTGCTTTGTCTGAGTATAAATGGATTCTCTCCAAGGGCTAGGTTGAAGGCATGTGCGAAGGGGCTGGCAACCCAAGGAAAAGGGCAGGACCACTGCTTGGCCTCTCTCTGCTTCGTCCTGGAGGCTCCCTTTGAGGGAGCTTTTGGGAAACTCTCGGTAGTTTCTTCCCAAATGAAGGTAATGGGCAAAGCAGAAGAGGCCTATTTCAGTGGGATGAGCTGTCTGGGTGGCGCAGGGTGATGTATACCCCTCTTGGAGAGGAGCTAGCAAACGGGGGAGTTTTGCGAGGGAGCGCAAGGGGCATTAGATACACCTAATAACCATTCTCTAAACTTAGGCCAGTAACTCCCCTCCAAAAAAAAGACAAAACAAATAAACAAAAAAGGCTCTGCACAAGTGAAAAATAACGCCAGCAGAAGTTGAGCGGCGGGGTGGGGGCTAGCGAGTTTATTGCACTGAATGCAGCCTGTACGGCTACTTGTGAGCAGGTGGCATACGTGTACATTCAGTGCAAGCAACTTATGGCCTGTAGAGACCGACTCTGGAGACCAGAGTAGCTGAACTGGAGGAACTAAAGGAGACGGAGGGCTGCACAGAGGAGACTTTCAGGGACACGGCAGAGCGGCCCCTCCCCCAGTCTGACCGCCGCTGGGCTGTGGAGGAGGAGGAAAGTCTCGGGGAAGCAGAACATCAAGCTGGAACGGAGGGAAATGATCCCACAGTTGCGACCTTCCTTCCAGATGATGTCATGGTGTCCTCGCACTGAGGGAAGGGGGGGACCCCAGTTAATAGGAAGAGACAGGCAATAGTCATGGGGAATTCAAATTGCTTTCAGGGTGCAAAGGTTGTGGACATCTCAAGACAGCTAGACAGACTTGTGAGCAGTGCTGGAGAGGAGCTGGGTGTCAAGGTACATATAGGTACCAATGACCTAGGGAAAGGTAGGAGAGAGGTCCTGAAGGCCAAATTTAGGCTTCTAGATAAGATATTAAAGTCCAGGACCTCCAGGGTAGTAATCAGTGAGATGCTTCCAGTTCTACGTGCAAGATTAGTTAGAGAGGCAGAACTGCACAGTCTCATTGGGTGGATGAGGTTGGGAAGGTGGGATTTAGGTTTATAAGGAACTGGGGAACCTTTTGGGAAAGGGGGACCCTACACAGGAAGGATGGGATCCACCTAAACCAAAACAGAAACAGGTTGCTGGCATGTAAAATTAAAAAGCTCATAAAGGAGTTTTTAAATTAAAGGCTGGAGCAAAGCCGACAAAGTTTGGACAAAGGTATCCCTGAGGAGACGATTTGCTAAAGGGGATACTCTTTACGCTAGTAAAGAGGGGAGGATGGAAGTGGATAAAGTATGGATAGGAGCTAAAGAGAGACAGTCAAATGAAACAGAGCCCCAGTGAGTTACATCACATGAAGGCAGACAAGTAAATATTGACAAATTTTATGTGTGTTTGTATGCAAGTGCTAGAAGTCTAAATATTAAGATGGGTGAATTTGAGTGCCTGGTTTTAAATGAGGATATTGATATAACAGGCATCACAGAAACTTGATGGAATGATGATAGTCAATGGGACACGGTAATACCAGGGTACAAAATATATCGGAAGGACAGAGTAGGTCATGCTGGTGGGGGAGTAGCACTGTATGTAAAAGTATAGAGTCAAATATAGTAATCATCTTAACTGAACCAAACCATACCACAGAATCTCTATGGATAGAAATGTCATCTTGGAACAAAAAGAGCATAACAGTACGGTTATTGTACCGACCATCTGACCAGGATGGTGATGGTGATTGTGAAATGCTCATAGAGATTAGAGAGGCAGCTAAAAGAGAAAACCCAATAATACTGAGGGATTTCGACCATCCCCATATTGACTGGGAACATGTCACCTCAGGACAGGATGCACCAGTAGAATTTCTAGACACCATTAATGGCGGCTTCTTGGAGCAGCTATTCCTGGAACCCGCAAGGGGAGAGGCAATTCTTGATTTAGTCCTAAGTGGAGCCCAGGATCTGGTCCAAGAGGTGATTATAGCTGAACTACTTGGTAATCACGACCATAAAGTAATTACATTTTAACATCCTTGTAGGGGGAAAAATACCAAAGAAACCCACCGTAGTAGCTTTTAACACAAAAATGAGGAAGTTAGTTCACTGGAAATTACAAGGAACAGTCACAAGAGTGAAATGCTGCAAGTTGCATGGAAACTATTTTAAAACACCATCATAGAGGCTCAAACTAAATGTATATTCCTAATTAAAAAAAAAAAAAAAGTCAGAGGACCAAAAAAATGCTACCGTGGCTAAACAGCAGAGTAAAAAAGGGAATGAACAGACCAGAACAAGACAGGAGACTGGGTTAGATGGACCATTGGTCTGATCGAGTATGGCCGTTCTGATGGTATGCTATTGGTTTGTCTGACAACCTCCATCTTGGTAGACACAACAGGGATTGAACCGGGTACTTCTAGAGCTAAAAGCTTGAGTCACAAGTGGCCTCGCTGGGCCTCCAGCAGACCACACCCTCTCCTGACAAGACCCAGTGAGGCACAACCACCACACACTGACCAGGGGGTTACAGAAACATTTCAGGTTCAAACCCTGATATGCGTGGAAATGACTAAGGACCTGATTTTGCTCCTTCCCAGAAGATGCCATACCCTCATTCTCCAAGCAGCCCATGGGGCGTGCTAAGCCTGGGTACAAGGGGAGGGAGATTCAGCTCCCAAGGAGAGTCAGATGTGCAGTGAGGAAACAAGCAGCATCCAGTTGGTGAACAATAGATCTATCCCTCTGTTTGGCTTGTTACTCATCCCCCTCTGAGCCTGATCCATTGTGGGCATGAGCCTGGACACCTTTGCTCAAGCAGATGCTTTCAGCTGCTGCTTCAGTCCCTCATGGAAGAAGTCACCCAACTTCTTTTTCTAAATATCCTTGCTCCTGAATAGCCCGGGGCAGGGGTGGGTGGTGGTAATAACCCAGGATGGGCATATCCTAATATATGGCTCACACCCTGATGGTGTCTCTGTAGTTCTCTGGTCCCGACCTATGGTCTTGACACACCAGTTGAAATGAGGTCTGGTTGTGCATGGCCTTTATGCAGGTGCATAATGGTGGGCGAGGGCAGGACACAAGAAGTCTAATGATCCCCTCTGGTTATGAAATCTATGGATCTGCGTAAGCAGGGTCTGAATGAGCTCTCCTCTGACATCTAGTGCTGAGCTGGGGGAAAAGACTTCAGGAGCAGACCATATTTACATAGACACGCCTACTCTGCCGTAGGTGTGCAGCTGATGCTGATGGAGCTGCTTTGCCAAAATGATCCATTTTGCCTGGTTTGGGGTGATAAATCACTCTAGGGTTTGGATGCAGGAGTAACGAAGTGTTGCTATCCTTATTGTACAAGTAAAGGGCAGCAGAACAGTGCTTAGCATGCTCTGATTGAGGGGGTCACCCTAACCGAATGTCACTTGCTAAGCAGGTAGGGATGCCGAATCCCAGTTGAGATGAGAGTGGGTGGGGAGTTTTTCTAAAAAGTGCTGGATACCATTTGACCTGCTCATCTTTAGCAGTTGATGGCAGAGCTGATTAGACTAACTTGAGAGTCTTTGGTGTCTAGAGCTTGATAGTGCTCTGGAGTTGTTATAGGAGCTAAGCCTCAGACCTTGTGTGCGGACAATGAAAGGTGACTGCTATTATCCTGGCTGGGAGGTTCTGTTTGCTGAAATCACTCAGTGCTGAGTTGTGTGCTGGAACCTGAGAACGTCCTGGTCTGGGAGCAGTAAGTAGCAGTGGGTAATGGCAGCAGAGAGATAGCGGCCAGCCGTGGAGAAACAGCAGCAGATGCATTGCTCAGCAACCCCCACCCGGGGTGGGAGGTGAGCCCTATGAATGCACCTCTGAACTCTGAGTCTTCACTAACCAACACCAGCAACTGTGAGTGGGGTGCAGTGGAGGGAGAGGGGAGTGATGTGTTAAAGGGATGTTGGTTTGTCGGACTCTCCCACCACAAGGTGGGAAACTGAGGCAAAGGACGCTGCCCACTGCGCTGTGGGGTCAGGTTTGCTTATGGTCGCACACTTTTGAATGCGGTTGTGGTGTTTTCCCAAATTAATGCTGGGTTCCCTTTGCTTTATAATGACTTTCTCCTTTGTTATACACAGACTCAGTGCTTGCAAAAGGGGAAGTGTTGCCTCGGGGAGGCACCCAGAGGCGGTGTTAAATTTTCCCAGATTATCGGGTGGAGGCTCAAGACAGTTTGTTTATCTCTTGTTAAGAGGAACCCTGAGATATTGAACCTGGCCCTTGTTGCTGCCGACACCACTTGGCAAAAGGGTAACATAGATAAGTACCACCCTGTTAATTTCAAGGGAGTTATACCGGTGGGCAATTGGAGTAAGGCAGGCCTGGATACTTTTTAAAAAGTCCGTATCTGTGTTGCTCACAACAGCATGAATTAAAGACTTTTAGGGTGAAATCCTCATCTTATTCAAGTCAAGGGGGGGCGTTGGCACTGAATTCAGCGGCAATAGGATTTCACGCTTATAATCTAGTTAATTTGCACTCCCTCCAACTTTTCAGTTTACTTTTGGCACCTTAAATCCACTTGAGCGATGGAGACAAATTACTCACTTTCCTTTTTGTTCATCGATCATTTCTAATCAATTTAGCTTTCAGCTGCTATTGGAGTTCAATGCTGAAATGTTTGGGCTGCCAAAATAATACACTGGTAAAGACTATGTCATGGCTCCATTCTAGCGGCAGCTCTGTGGACCTAAATTGCAGCTGACTACTGCTGGTACCTGATGGAGGTAGCTCTTTGCTCTGTGTTTTGGTGCTGGGTTCAGTACCTGATGACAACGAGCATTTGCCAGTGCTACTAAAACCTTATTAAAACCAAACAAGATTGCTTAAAATTAAGGAATTTTCACCACCTAGGTGTTTTGTTTAGCATATTTACTTTGTTCAGCTTGGACACTGATATTAGCTTTTAGTCAATTTCACTAATAATAATGACAAATTGTAATAATTATCATGGTGCCTAGAGGCCCCGATGGATTTTGTGGATTTTACACAAGCATGCAGTCGGAGAGACAGTCCCTCACGCAAAGAGTCTTGGATAATGCAAGAGGTGAATAAGACTAAAACCAGGGGGTTGGGGATGCGTGAACAAGGTAAGAATAACATGGGAGTATTTTCACACTGGGCTTGTTTATATATTTTTTATACTGATTTAACTATTTCAGTGAGGGGCATGATTTTTACAGGAATAAGCAACATTGGTATGAGCACCTTTATACTGGTATAACTGTGTTCACCCTAGGGATAGTACTGATCAGAATAAAAAAAAAATCACACCCTGGGCCAAAATAGTCACATTTGTACAAAAACTGTGTAGAGCAGGCTGTAACTAGCTGTAGGAGATTTCCTGTCCTTTCTTCATATCCCTTCCCTGCTCTTCTGGCCACTGGGTTTTTTTTATTTTGGGTGTTTCCAACACTGGAGGAAAATGTTGACTTGAAAAGAAAATCCTGTTTTCTGTCCAATTTTTTAAAAAAGTAAAAAAATATGAAAATATTTTCAATTAATCTTTCATACTTTACATTGTTTTAGTTTAAAACCCCCAAGCACACAACAGCATACAAAGATGCGGTGGTTGGAAGTTGAAAAGAGCAAAGTTCAAACTTGGAACAAAGATGTCCATTTTGACAGTGAGGGTTATTAACCGTTGGAACAGATTCCCAAGGGATGCAGTGGAATTCTCCATCACTTGAAGTCTTTAAATCAACACTTGGTGTCTTTCTAAAAGGTCTGCTGTAGTTCAACCAGTTGAGCTTGATGCAGGAATCGCCGGATCAAATCTATGGCTTGTGTAATATAGGTCAAACTAGATGATCAGAATGTTTATCAATCTAGGTCCATCAATGGCTATTAGCCAGGATGGGCAGGGATGGTGTCCCTAGCCTCTGTTTGCCAGAAGCTGGAAATGGGCGACAGGGGTGGATCACTTAGAATCATAGAAGGATAGAATATCAGGGTTGGAAGGGACCTAATCCCCAACTAAATCATCCCAGCCAGGACTTTGTCAAGCCTGACCTAAAAAACCACTTGATCATTCCATGTTCTGTTCATTTCCTCTGGGACACCTGGCATTGGCCACTGTTGGGACACAAGATACTGGGCTACATGGACCTTTGGTCTGACCCAGTATGGCTGTTCTTATGTTCTCTTCTAGCCTTAAAATATAGGAAACCACTTTGTTCAATGCAATGCCTGATTTGGAGCCTAGAGTTCCCCTTAATATAGCAGTGGCTCCAGAAACTAAGGTCTGGTATTGCAGCTTCTAATTTTGTCTGGGTTGTCTCAAAGTCACCAGTTTTGTCCCTCCTGCTCCAGAACTTGCTGCAGTTCCCTCTACTTGAGACTGACCCAGAAGAGCACATGGAAGCTCTTGTGGGTCCATGTGCAGTGGGGAGGAGAGGCAAAGGGCAGCCTGTGACACTGGTGCTCTGCACTGGGTCCCTCTCCAGCTCTAGTCATGGTTCTCGCTGTATAGCTCTCCGTGCTGCATGGCCTAGCTCTTTCAGAAGATGCTTCTCTCTCAGCAGACTTGTTGTAGGCAGCCTTCCTCAGGGTGGCTAAGGAGTGAGTTCTGGTTGTAGGCTATGGAATTCCCTACCAATGGATCTCCGGGTGGACCTCCAATGTGGGCCTAATGTGAGCTCCTTGAGCTCTATATGCGTTTGCCCTAGTATGTCCTGCCCATTGGCAGCCACCTGTAAGGCTCTGTGTAAGATCTATCTCAGAGTAGCCCAGGGGGGGGGGAGGGGGGGGGGGGGGAGAGAGAGAGAGGGAGAGAGAGAGAGAGAGAGAGAGAGAGAGAGAGAGAGAGAGAGAGAGAGAGAGACACTGTGTGTCTGTGTGAGGAACCAGGGGAAATGGTAACCACCTTTCTGTATACAGTGCTATAAAATCCCTCCTGGCCAGAGGCAAAATCCTTTCACCTGTAAACGGTTAAGAAGCTAAGGTAACCTCGCTGGCACCTGACCCAAAATGACCAATGAGGGAACAAAATACTTTCAAATCTGGAGGGGGGGAAAAAAGGCTTTTGTCTGTCTCTCTGTGTAATACCTTTGCCGGGAACAGATCAAGCATGCAAGCCCTTCAACTCCTGTAAAGTTAGTAAGTAATCTAGCTAGACAATGCATTAGGTTTTCTTTGTTTGTTTGGCTTGTAAATTCGTTGTGCTGGAGGAAATGTGTATTCCTGTTTTTGTGTCTTTTCGTAACTTAAGGTTTTGCCTAGAGGGATTTTCTATGTTTTGAATCTGACTGCCTGTAAGATTATCTTCCATTCTGATCTTACAGAGTTGTTCTCTTATCTTTTTGTTGTTGTTGTTCTAATAAAGTTCTGATTTTTAAGAATCTGATTGGGTTTTTTGGTTCTTAGAAATCCAAGGGTTTTGTGCTCATCTTATTTATTCTCAAGCCTCCCCAGGAAAAGGGGTGTAAGAGCTTGGGGGGGGATATTTTGGGGAAATAGGAACTCCAAGTGGTCCTTTCCCTGTTCTTTGTCTAAAACACTTGGTGGTGGCAGCGTTTTACCTAATCCAAGGACAAAGACTTTGTGCCTTGGGGAAGTTTTTAACCTAAGCTGGTAGAAATAAGCTTAGAGGGTCTTTCATGCGGGTCCCCACATCTGTACCCTAGAGTTCAGAGTGGGGAAGGAACCTTGACAGGGGGGCTAGGCAAGAGAGAGCTGGATGGTGAGAAGAAGGGAACTGAGAATATAAAAGCAGGGACAATGATAGAAAGAAGGAAAGGGGGAGAATGAAACTGGGGGATGGATGAAAACCCAGAGAGAGGGAGAAATGAAACTAGCAGGAACAGATCCATACAGCTTTAAGGCAAATACCTGGTGCCTTTGGATCATCTCCTGACTGACCGGGAATAACAGCTGACTCCATGACGAGCACGGGACACTCATGGACCGAGCTGC
This sequence comes from Lepidochelys kempii, assembly GCF_965140285.1. Lineage (NCBI taxonomy): Eukaryota > Metazoa > Chordata > Testudines > Cheloniidae > Lepidochelys > Lepidochelys kempii. The sequence goes on from NC_136383.1 coordinate 138,822,181, forward strand.
TTCTCAGCATGAGCGCTGGCTCTTTGCTGCTTTGTCTCGACATTTCACTTTCCATATGACCCCGATGGAGGGCTAGAGAGGAGAGATCGGGGTGCTGTCATATGGATGGGGGTAGGAGACAGAAAGATGTTGCTTTATGGGAGGGGTTGGGAGATAGAGAGTTGCCCTGAATATTGTTTTTGCCTGTACAGCCTTAATTCAACCTCCTTGTGCAAATGCAGTCTGATACAGTCTGTAATTACATGTTCACAGAACCCTTGCCACATTCAGTGTACAGGACGGACAGCACTTACTGAATGAGCAGCTCTTTGGCCTTTTGTTTCATCCTCCTTGTTCAATGCATGGCCTGTTGTGTTGATCTCAAGGGCCAAACGAATTAAAGGTGTCGTTAACTCTTTTACAGTCCAACAGTAAAACAGTGACAGGGAGGTTTGGAGCTTTTTCTGCTTGACTTGGCTGCTTGGCTTGTGCCCAAAAGCATTCATTCTCAAGTGGAAAGTTGATATCATCAATCACATGAAGTAACAAGAAATCCAAACAAGCATTTCTATTGAAACTGAAATTGAGCGATTATGCAAAACCAACTTAATCACAACCTATTAAAGTCTCTCTCCTGTGGAGTCAGAATGTCTGAGTCGCTTAGTTTCATTAACAACCTTTGATGAAAATGAAACGGTTAATTTTCCTCTCAGTCCTGAGGTGTCAAGGGTATTCCCTTGTCCTGTTTTTAACAAACAGACAGATACCAGGGGGAGGAGAGACAGGATAGGGAAGGGGGGGGGTATAACTTTTGTTGATGTTCTTGGATCATTGGGCAGCCAGTGAGTCACAGATAGATGCTTTAAGCTAGCAGGTTGGTCACAACACCTGTTGCTTGGACTCGGGCTCATGTTCTGGTCAAGTTGGTTGGGTCCTTTCTCCTCAGCCAGGGCTGGATGGGCCATCTTACCTCACTGTGCTGACGCAGTGCAGTTAATTTCAGGATCTGGTGACAAGCCACAAGACACTGATCTAGTATAAGAAGAAACAAATAGTGGGACAGAAGTAAACACAACAGAGAAGGAAAACAGGACAGGGTCTTGTGCACCTCTGCAGTGCAGACAATTGGGTATCTCCGCTGATGGGCTGAGGACTGGATGTCATGATGACCTGATGAATTTCAGGACTCACAGGTGAAAACAAAGTGTCTTAAACACTAGCAAGGCCTGATGGCCTTCCTCTCAGGAAGAAAATCCTTCAGTCTGGTCTGTTCTCTCTGTCTTGCTATCGGGAGTGGTGAGATGAGATGACTCAAGATGAGATGGGACCTTCAAAGTCTCTTTTAGAGAACCCCAAACAGGGGGAAAGTGCACCACTTAGACCTAATATCCAAACGACCAATTTTTGTTCATTAATTTCAGTTTCACATCTTCAGGATTTCAACCTAGTCCTTGAACCATATGAGTAGGACCTATTTGTTTGTAATTTAGTCTCTGTCTGGTTTTCTTGCATCTGTTTACAACTTTCATTACTGAAAACAACCTGACTTATTTTCCACCCACATTGGTACAGACAGATTAAGGTCAAAAGTGCCCACTAATTTTAGGTAGCCAATTTGAGAGGCCTAGGACCTGCTTTTTCACAGTACTTAGCACTGTGTAGCACCTTTTATATTGGAAGCACCACTCCCATTGACTTCAGTTGCACCTGTGAGAGCTCAGCACTTCTGCAAATCAGATCCCAGGGTCTAAAGCCGAGGAGCCAGAAAATGGGGAACCCACCGTTAGTGACCATCTGTGAAAAATTTGGCTTAAATGACTTGCCCAGCATTTCATAGGAACTCTGTGGCAGAGGCGGGGATAGACTCCAGTTCTCCAGGGCATTATTAAACTGCCTTCACCATGAGATCCTCCTTTCTCTCTGTGAAATAATCTGCCTCGCTCACTGCACACCTTCCAACTGCTGCAACAAATGAGGAAGGGGTCCTACACCCATCAGTTGTAGTAAAGTAGTCATGATAGAGTTAACTGGATTACCCAGAGTATTACAGGATGGAGCCACCTCCCTTGCTTTCTGATTTGTAAGTGAGACTTCTCCCCCACTCAATTCTGTTGTGATGCAGTTAAATAAAGCAGCAGATACCCAGCCTGCAGTCATAGAATCATAGAACTGGAAGGGATCTCGATAGGTCATCTAGGCCAGTCCCCTATATCAAGGCAGGACTAATTATTATCTAGTCCCCCCCTGACAGGTGTTTGTCTAACCTGCTCTTAAAAATCCCCAGGGATGGAGATTCCACAACCCCCCTAGGCAATTTATTCCAGTGTTTAACCACCCTGCAGTTAGGAAGTTTTTCCTAATGTCCAACCTAAACCTCCCTTGCTGCAATTTAAGCCCATTGCTCTTGTCCTACCCTCAGAGGTTAAGAAGAACCATTTTTCTCCCTCCATCTTGTAACAACCTTTTATGCACTTGAAAACTGTTATCCTGTCCCTGTGACATTACACTGCATATTCTTTGTGAAAATATCCTTATGATATAGATATGACATAACAGATGTACTTTATGCAAGATGGCTCATGTAAGGTATCATTGGAAAGGTTATGGTTTACTAAATGTGATTATCAAATCTGTATGCCTGTATCATTTCTGTATCTGAAGTTAGGAATATTTACTATGTATCAGTATTTCAAATGGGTTACTTTGAGTGTCACCCCTGACTTGCTCTTCAGCTACAACAGTGAAAAACCCAGACAGTGCTAATGGCCCATTAGCAAAGACAATGGTCTGTAAAAGAGCTTAGTCTTCCTGTGGAGGCTCGAGACAGCCTACGAGTAATAAATTTGTTAGTCTCTAAGGTGCCACAAGTACTCCTTTTCTTCCTACGAGTAATGGCTGCCACAAGCCTGCAGAGACATGGGTCCGAGTCACCTGATACTGGACACCCCACCTCCCCTTTTGGAATGCCAGTGTTTTTTCACTGGAAGACATAGGGTTCCTGCCTTACACAAGACCTATGTAAGGCAGTAGAAACGTCATCAAGGTTCTCTGCCTCCCTACCCAAAGAGACACTGTGAACACTTGGAAACAAGGACTGAACTGGGGGGAGAAAGGTTGAACCCAAGCTGGAAAGGCGTCTAGCTTGTGAGTAATAATACCTGAGGTCTCAAGCTGGAGACCAGTGCAGCTGCCTTTCAAGACTTTCTGCAATCTGCCTGCAACAATATCTAGGGTGATAAATTACTATTTGTAACCAACTTCTTTAGTGAAACAAGCTTAGTTTGTGTGTTTTGTTTTATTGATTTAGCAATCTGCTTTTTTTTCTGTTTCCTGTCTCTTTAATCACTTAAATTCAACTTTTCTAGTTAATAAACTGATTTCTTATTTATAATATAACCCCGTTTGTGCAATTCATAATTGGGGGGTGGGGCGGTAAGAGGCTGTGCATACCTTCCTCCACATTGAGGGAGGAAGCGGATTTCATACCTTTGGGTCTACACTCTAAGGGCAGTGGACACCTGAGTGCTAGGACAAGTCCCTTAAGCTGAGTCTTCCCAGAACTGATCTCAGTGTCTGTTGTTCTGCAGTTGAGTGTGGCCCTGCCTGTGTGTGTGTGCTGGAGGAGGCTTAATAGCCTGGCTCAGCAAGACAGGTAAAAAGGGTGCCCAGGCTGGCATAACAGGCAGGCTCAGTGGTATCTCAGCACATCAGGTAGCATCCTAAGGGGAGCAACCCATCACAGTCCCCACTCAGTCATCTCTTCTCCAGACTAAACAAACCCTGTTTTTTCAATCTTCCCTCATAGGTCATGTCTTCTAGACTTTTAATCATTTGTGTTGCTCTTTTCTGGACTTTGACCAGTTGGTCCACATCTTTCATGAAATGTGGCGCCCAGAACTGGACAGAATACTCTAGTTGAGGCCTAATAAGTCCTGTGAGTAGATTTATTTTTGTTGCATTGAGTGGTCTCTTGACAAAATTTCCACTGATGAGGAAAAATATCAGAATGGCAATGGAAGTGTTTAATGTAGAAGATAAGGAAAGGCAGCAATATATGAAAAGATTGGGCCATGTTTTCTTGCAAATAAGATTATTGATAAGGTTGGACAGGAAGCAATTTTCATCATTGTCTGTGGCAGTAAAACCTGCCGCTTCTTCAGTAGTTTGTTACAACCTTAGAAGCCAGGAGATAAACATTCTGAAGACCTGCAAAATCTCTTTCCAAAGGACTACACCCCAGAGCCAAACATTCTTGTAGAATGTTTCCAGTTTCATCTTGCCATCTCATCCTGCTGTGAAAGTGAAGCTATGTATGTAAGCCAAAAAGAACCACTGAATATTGCTTATTTGTGCGTGTCCCTGTGAAATATGAAAGCCAAACAGAGAAAAACTGACCACTCCTACTGATCCGGGGTTAAAGGCAAAATTAGTTAGGCAGAGATTGGTTGCAAGAATGAAAAACAGATTGGATGGAAACTTTCAAATTAGACCCCAGCAAAAAAGACAGCCCTCCAGGAAGTCCTGGGGACACACCCAGTCCTTTTTAAAGCAAGGTTAGAGACACTGGGTGGCGTAAATTGGTGAAGTTCCTGCAGTGGTGGATACTGTATTTGTAAATTGCTCATAGGTGAGACGGGGCTAGGTTCTGCCACCCATCTCCATGCTGAGTAATACCTTACCGCAAGAAATGTCCCATGTGTGACATGCTGGCACTCCAATATTCACCACTGTCATGTAATTAGGATATGTTTTGTACAAAGTATGCCTTGTAAGATATCATTCTAAAAATCTTGATCTGCTAGACATTAATATCTCGTTGGATTAATATCTCGTTGCTATCGTTGTATATGAAGTTATGAAGTTTGGCTCTGTATGTGTTACTGGAATGTGTTGTGAGGTTGAAAACTCCCACAAGCAGCCTTTCAGGTACAACCATAAAAAGGCCAAACAATGTTAATGGCTCATTGAGGAAATGCACACAAGCACAAGGATTACCCCAGAAACTGTGTACAACAGAAACCTCTCAGAGATAGCGCTATACAATGGGAACTGTTTGACCCAGGTCCCAGCAAAAGAGCTTTCCAGCAAGTGGGGAGAAGATATAAAAAGGGGACAATGACATCATGAGGGTGCCTCACTCTCCCTATAACAATGTGCCTGGAAACAACTGAGGAACAAGGACTAAACTGTGGGAAGTGATAGTCCCAGGCTAGAGGGATGTGTAGCCTGTGTATGAAAACCTGGGAAACCCAAGCTGCAGAGAGAAACGCAGCTTGTGCTTTAAGAATCTGCCAGCCTATTTATCGCTCACAGTGAGAATTTGCTAATTCATATCCTACCTATCTAGTGTGTTAAGCTCAGTTTGTGGTTTTGTTTATTTGCTAGGTAATCTGCTTTGATCTGTTTGCTATCACTTATAATCACTTAAAATCTATCCTTTTGTAGTTAATAAACTTATTTTAAGTTTTAATCCAAACCAGTGTGCGTTTGACTAAAGTGTCTGGGAAAAATCCCAGCTTGGTTACCATAAGTGTGCATGGTCCTCTTCACATTGAGGATGACTATTAGGGACTATTTAGAAAAGCTGGACGTGCACAAATCCATGGGGCCAGACGAGTTGCATCTGAGAGTGCTAAAGGAATTGGCGGCTGTGATTGCAGAGCCATTGGCCATTATCTTTGAAAACTCATGGCGAACGGGGGAAGTCCCAGATGACTGGAAAAAGGCTAATGTAGTGCCAATCTTTAAAAAAGGGAAGGAGGAGGATCCTGGGAACTACAGGCCAGTCAGCCTCACCTCAGTCCCTGGAAAAATCATGGAGCAGGTCCTCAAGGAATCAATGCTGAAGCACTTACATGAGAGGAAAGTGATCAGGAACAGTCAGCATGGATTCACCAAGGGAAGGTCATGCCTGACTAATCTAATCGCCTTCTATGATGAGATTACTGGTTCTGTGGATGAAGGGAAAGCAGTGGATGTATTGTTTCTTGACTTTAGCAAAGCTTTTGACATGGTCTCCTACAGTATTCTTGTCAGCAAGTTAAAGAAGTATAGGCTGGATGAATGCACTATAAGGCGGGTAGAAAGTTGGCTAGATTGTCGGGCTCAACGGGTAGTGATCAATGGCTCCATGTCTAGTTGGCAGCCGGTGTCAAGTGGAGTGCCCCAGGGGTCAGTCCTGGGGCCGGTTTTGTTCAATATCTTCATAAATGATCTGGAGGATGGTGTGGATTGCACTCTCAGCAAATTTGCGGATGATACTAAACTGGGAGGAGTGGTTGATACACTGGAGGGCAGGGATAGGATACAGAGGGACCTAGACAAATTGGAGGGTTGGGCCAAAAGAAATCTGATGAGGTTCAATAAGGATAAGTGCAGGGTCCTGCACTTAGGACGGAAGAACCCAATGTACAGCTACAGACTAGGGACCGAATGGCTAGGCAGCAGTTCTGCGGAAAAGGACCTAGGCATTACAGTGGACAAGAAGCTGGATATGAGTCAGCAGTGTGCCCTTGTTGCCAAGAAGGCCAATGGCATTTTGGGATGTATAAGTAGGGGCATAGCGAGCAGATCGAGGGACGTGATCGTTCCCTTCTATTTGACATTGGTGAGGCCTCATCTGGAGTACTGTGTCCAGTTTTGGGCCCCACACTACAAGAAGGATGTGGATAAATTGGAGAGAGTCCAGCGAAGGGCAACAAAAATGATTAGGGGTCTGGAACACATGACTTATGAGGAGAGGCTGAGGAAACTGGGATTGTTTAGTCTGCAGAAGAGAAGAATGAGAGGGGATTTGATAGCTGCTTTCAACTACCTGAGAAGTGGTTCCAGAGAGGATGGTTCTAGACTATTCTCAGTGGTAGAAGAGGACAGGACAAGGAGTAATGGTCTCAAGTTGCAGTGGGGGAGGTTTAGGTTGGATATTAGGAAAAACTTCTTCACTAGGAGGGTGGTGAAACACTGGAATGCATTACCTAGGGAGGTGGTGGAATCTCCTTCCTTAGAAGTTTTTAAGGTCAGGCTTGACAAAGCCCTGGCTGGGATGATTTAATTGGGGATTGGTCCTGCTTTGAGCAGGGGGTTGGTCTAGATGACCTCCTGAGGTCCCTTCCAACCCTGATATTCTATGATTCTATGATGAGGTGGACCAGGTGTTAAGACTTGACTGGGGCAGGACGGTACTGCTCTGTGGTCCTAGGCTAGGAAGCTGGGTGTGTCCCTACCTGTGTGAATGCTGGTGAAAGTGCAACCTTGGTGGGCTTTGCAACTTGTCACAGCAGTACAGTGTGAGAGGGAGCCCAGGCTGGTGGGTCAGAGGGCTCAGTGGTACTCCAGTTCTAGGTGGAACCCTAGGGGGAACCTATCACACCATGAATGCATTGTTTCCCTTCAAAACTCCCCAGGAAAGTTGGGGTGTATTATCCCCATTATCCCCATGCATAGGAATGTGTTGTGCAAAGGTGTGTGTACCATTATTTTACACACTCCCTGACTGGGCAAAGCCCCTCCAGGTGTATTTGAGCTTCACAGTCACAGAATGAAACTCAGGACACAAATTAGATGAAAGTCCCACCCCGTGCAGAAGTCCAGCACAAAGCCTCTGCAACACCTAAACCCTCAGAATAGGCCCTCTGCATCAGGATGAATGTCCCCAAGGAGGTTTTACGATATCCCTGATAAACGTAAACCAGTCCCTGGTGTCTGACACTCAGCGAGGAAGGAAATGCCCAGTTAGTCTTTCCTGAAACATAGCAGGAATTCTCCCTAACACAAAACTTCTCAGACAGCCTCACAGGAAATGTTTCTAGCTGGAAGATGTGAGGTGTGACTGGAACAGCTCAGGGAGGTTTCGCGGTCTAATCAGATCCGGCTTGCCTGCCTGGCACGTTGACTGTATAAGTGGAGACAGGAGGGGTTAGGTTAGCATTTTTGTTTCATTATGGCAGCAGGTCTCTTGGAAGCCTCGGATTGTGTAATAAGCACCATGCAGTGCCCAGGACCGCGTGAGCATAAATGCCAGAGAGCTGGTCCTCGGGAGGAAGTGAGTTCACCGTTTCCTTATACTTTATTCCCAGGGACATATTCTATATGCAGGCTTGGAAGGATTTGACTTTTACCAGTAAATACCAGTAAACATCGATTTCACCACGTGCACACAAGCCGACAAAACATATTTCCATTGGTGATGATTGAAATTTACAGAGGGGGCCAAATAAAAAAAAAAATTTCTGCTGCTTGAGAACTTATTAGAGTTTGTTTTGAGGTGATTTACTTTGTGCATTTTGACCTGTGGTGTGGACAATTTGTGTTTCTAATGGTTAGGTAGCTTCATGGTTTTGAATCTCAAAATCTACTGTCATTAAGGGGTGACTGTCTGATCCCCCTCATTTCCCACAGCTGCCAATTTCAACTGAAATAAACATTGGAAAAAATGCTTAAAAATAAACCTCGATATTTTCCATCATAATTATATATGAAAGTAAAATAAAATTCCAGCTTTGCCAAGCCTGTCGATATGCTTTGCATTGAAGCCAGCCGTCCGAGAGCAAGGACCTAGCCTGGCCTTCACAGGTGAAAAGGAGAGAGTGTGTGAGAGAGAAGACAATGCAGGTTAGAAACGGTCAGTGATGTGCAACCAATATATTGTATCCAGCCGCATCCACCCTGTAACTGCTATTGGGAAGTGCTGGGTAGGGACCTTGGTTAGACTATCTGGGCTCCAGAGCTCACTCTGCCACTGACTTGCTGTGTTATCTTGGGTAAGTCATTTCCACTCTGTTTCCCTTTGTGTCTTTAGACTGTAAGCTGCTGGGGGCAGGGACTGTCTATGCAGAGCCCAGCACAATGGAGCCCTGGTCTCCTCTAGGTGCTTCCATAATACAAATAATAAATAACAATAACAACATATGCTGGGGCGGGGGAGGGTTGGGGGGAGGAAAGAACTGTGTGAACTGAGCCAGGGCTATCCAAAGCATTTCCTGTGCTGACAAGATCTAATAGGACTTTTCCGTCACTAATGTCAATGATTATGAATGAGATTATATGGTGGGCGTTGCGTGTAGTAGCAGGACAGTGAACCTGATGATCCAGGAGCTCCCTCCCTGTGGTTTTATGATTGTAGCAGGAATCCTGTGTTCAGCAGGCCGTATTCTGCCCTCGGTTCCACTCAAGCCACCCCAGCAAACTTAGAGTGGGTTCCATGCGTGTAACTGAACGCAGAAGTTGGCTCAGCGGTATTGTGCTCTTAAGAGCAGCAGGGCTTTCCATCATGGGAATGCCGTTCCCAGCTCTGGCACCATCTTCGCCCAGTAAACCCCAACCAAGCAACCAACAGAAAGAAAGAAATGAATCCAATCTAAAAACATCAGAACCCAAATCCCTCCCCCAAGCTGATTTGCCCTAGAAAGGGAGAGAGCCAGAGCCTTCATGTCCCCACCAGGGACTTCGCTATTGCTCTTGGTTTTGTGTGGAAGGTAGTAGATTGACGGGGGTGTCTGGGGATAGAAAGAAGAGTTCAGACTTGAGAGCAAACTTTCTTTCTGGTGCATTAATAATCTCAGCCCAGCTGCTAGGGGACAGGTATCCCAGCACAAAAGTCACATGCATAGCTGGCCAGCTGGGTATCAGTCCCAGCGAGAAGACCGACTTGGGCAGGGCCGTGTGGTTTGGGCTGTAGACGAGGAATCTACTGTGTGTGCAGTGTCCTGGCACCACAGGGACGCAGGCCGTTGAAGTGCCTAGATGGATGGAGCCTCTTATCCCTCTGAGGGAGAGTCCGGGCACATGTACTGTGGGAGTGTAGGGCTGAGGGGAGCTGCAGGACTTTTCCTCCAGCCCCTTTCCCCAGCATGAGGGTTCAGGCTTGGCTCTCCAGAGCAGCCTGCGGGCAGAAGAGTTTGGCACTCGGCTCCCATTGAACCTGGACACCTCACTTCCTTAGGCTCCCAGCATTAGATTTAAAAAACAAAACCCACGTCTTCTGGGACGCCCAAGAGTTTCCCCTGGAGCCTCCACTCCTCTTGGGGGGGGGGAGGGAAGTCTGCTCAGACGCTACCAGGAACCATGGCTCCAGCCAACAGGCAAACTCCTCTACTGCTGTGTTTTTTCCCCTCGCTATGACTCCATCCCGCTGACCTTTAAGCAGAGTAACACGCCTTTGAGAACACTTCCAAGTGGAGCGCTTTTCCCACTGCCTTACCCACCTTCTCTCCCTCTATCTATCAGAACCAATCAGTTTAAGCCTTAAGCACCAGTCCCACCGGCATCTGCCAGGACAGATTTCCAAGTTTTTTTTATGGGTTTCATAAAGTTGGGATCGTGGGGATTTTTCCACAGGACTTGAATAGAAAAAAAAAAAAAAAGAGGTGAAGAAAGTCTTTCATTTGGGAAACGAACTCAATCTGGGAATAAAAATAACCCCTTGATTGGTGTATTTCTTCCTTACATTTCCTTCAGACAGAGCCGGACTTGTCAGTGGTTCTAATAAAGGGTTTTTTATTCCCTCTCTCTCTAATGCTGTACGGCTGTAATTTTATCCAGATGCCTCCGCTAATAATATCCTGCAACTTCTTGTTTTTGTATTTAAAACACACTTCTGCCAGGCCCTCTTTCTGCCTGTCTCTTGCCATCCTCAGGCCCCCTCTTTAAGGCCCTACCTATAGGATCTTTGCCACCTTTTCCCTACTCTCATGGGGGGGGGTATAATTTTGGCTTGCCTATTGCAAGTGCCTCCTCTTTTATTTGTCTAGCCCGTTTGGAAGGTGCCTGCTGATAGGCACCTTCGCGCCCCAGAATAAAACCAGAGCAAACATTGACAGGAAGAACCAGCCAGCCCAAAAAGAAGGCCAAGCCAAACCACAGAAACCTGGCAGAAGGCCTGCCCCCATTACCCTCCAGCAGAAGCGCTCCACTCCCAATTAACAGAAAGAAAACGCTGAGACAAGTACGAGGAAAGAGAAAGGGGAGGGATAAACTTGCCAAACTGCATTACACCCCCAAGAACAGGTGATGAGGGATTCTGATGGACCTCCTTTTGGAGGGGGGACCTCCAACCCAGGAAGTCTTGTTCACACCCTGCTCCTCACTGTAAGTTCTTTGTGGCAGGGACTGTCTTTTTGTTCTGTGGTTGTACGGTGTCTGGCTCAATGGGATCTTGGTCCATGGTTGGGCCTTCTGAGAAGTACAGGAATACAAGAGATACTAGTAATAACTTGGGGCCCAAGAACAATCCAGCCTGGGGAAGTAGTTGTATCTGATCAGAGAGCAGGGTTGGCCTTGTGGTTGAGATGCGAGCCTAGGGTTTGTTTCCGATTGCTGCCCCAGACTCCCTGAGTGACCTGTGAGAGTCAACTGCTCTGTGCCCCATCTGCAAAGCAAGGGCTATTTCCCCTGTCTGATTGGACGAGAGCTGTCTGGAGTGTGGGCTGTTGCATACAGAAAGCAGTTAGCACAATGGGGCCTCGATCTTGCTTGGGTCAGGTATTTGCATTGTACAGGTCTGTCTTTGGCGCTAAATCCTTACGCTAGAGGCCATTAGAGTGGAGCTCACAATAAGATAGAAACCCAAACCCAGCCCCTTTTCATCCCATCGCCTCCATGCGAACCTCAACTCATCATGGCCATGTTCGCCCAAGGGCAGCCTGGTGCAGGAGATGAAGAGCGTCACCTGCCTGGCTTAGTGCTGGCTCCTCTCTGTAAATGGCTGTCCCATCTTAGCTATCCACTTCCCCACGCAGCCAGCCTGCTAGCTGCCCCGTTCCTCTGGAGATGGGTAGATAGGGAGCATCTACCACCGGGAGCGGGGGCCCTGGTCTTGTTTGGAGCCTCTAGGTGCTAATGCAGTGGGATTTACAAACTTCATACTGAGCATCGGCAGAAGGGAGAGGAGATTCCCAGCTAATGGTCAATCAGGAGGATTACACCCTTGTGCAGCTGCCAGAACTGCCCATTGGGGAGACATGCACCCCAATATGACATGCAATAAAAAAAACAAGCTCAGCTAGAAAGGAAGGAGAACAGAGAGGAAAAGGGAGGCAGGAAGGCCTGGGCTAGCAGAGGGGCAATAGGCTGCCTCTGAGAAACCGACAAGGAGACAAAAGGATGACTGGAAGCCCGAGAGGGCTGATAGGCTCAGTTTAGGTTACGAATTTATGGACTGGTCCAACTGAAGGGGACCGATTAGAAGGGGCTATATTGCCATGATTAGCAAGTACGCTGTATTCAGGGGACCCAGATGTAGGGATCCAGATGCAGTGCCATAGCTGCCCCCCCACAAACACACACACACGCCAGCTGAACCCCCACTGAAGACAGTGTGCTATAGTGAGGGCTCACGGAAGGCAAGCCTGGTGATTTAACAAGCTGGGCAGTGTGACTACTGATGACTTCTACACCCTGACTCTGGGTGTCACGATAAAGGACCAGATGCTGAGATGTGTCTAAGGCCATGCTTACACTAAAAACATAGGTCAACCCAGCTATGTTGCTGGGGGGGGGGGTGAAAAATCCACCCCCCCGGAGCAGCGTCGTTAAGCCGACCTAACCCCCAGTGTAGACAGCACTAGGTCAGCGGAAAAATTCTTCCTCCAACCTTGCTAGCGCCTTTCAGGGAGGTGGGTTATCTACAGTGAAGGGAGAACCCCTCCTGTCTACACAAGTGCTCCTCCTGTCTACACAGAGCGGGCGTCTACACAAGTGCTACAGAAGCCGTTCTAGTGGAGACATGGCCTCACTCAGTCTAGAGGGAGTCTGACCTTCCTCGAGACCCAGCCCCATGCACATTGCAGACCCTCTGTGGACTCACTTAGATTCCCGCTCACTTGCCACTGTGTGACTTACAATCCCCTTCGTATATGCCGTGTAGTGGTAACTGTCGGTCCCAGGATATCAAAGACAAGGTGGGTTAAGTAATATCTTCTATGGGACCTGAAGAAGAGCTCGGAGGGGCTCGAAAGCTTGTCTCTCTCACCAACAGAAGTTGGTCCAATAAAAGAGATTGCCTCACCCCTTGTCTCTCCAGCCCCCTTCTGATGCAGCTGGCCCAGTGAGTCTGAGCATCAGAAAATTTAAATTGGTGCCACTCACATGGGGACGGAGAGGGTGGCCATGTGGTTAAGGCACTGGCTCTAGGATTCAGGAAAGTGGCATTCACTCCCTTGCTCTGCCATAGATTCTTTATATGATCCTGGGCAAGTCACTTAATGGCTGTGTCTCTCAGTAAAAGGGGATAAGAACACTTGCATTCTCCAGCTCTTTGTCCATCTTGTCTACTTAGATTATAAAATCTTTAGGGTACAATAGAGACCTGTTCCTGGTTCTGGCCTCCATGTTCTACTGTAATGCAGAGAATAAAAAAAAATACCAAAACTATCCCCAGGAATTAAGAGAGGGTAAAATAAAGCTTACTGATTTGTCTGAGTTCTTGGTGTATATTTTATCTCAGTGTAGACCTACCCTTACCCATCATCTGAGTGGCTATAAGCAGACCAAATTTACACTTCTGGGCACATCACCAGTGAATGTAGCCGTGAGATTGTCTTCATCTATCTAGGCAATAAACGGTCATCAAATTGTATGGATTTGAAACACGGACATTGCTTAAACAAGACACCAGGAGGCTGGTGGTATGTCATATGCATTGCCAGAGCCAACTACTGGGTATAAGGGGGTTTGATTTATCAGTAGTAGGGACGTGTCATTGAAATGGGAGACAGTTGGGAGTTGCTAGTTAATCTCTGCACCTGCTTCTAATATTGAGCAAATCAAGCGAAAGATGCTACAGCACTGGAGAAAGGAACCACAGGGTAGGAGAACAGACAACAAGAGGATAGACAGTGCTAATACCAGTGACAGTAACAGCCAGGAAGGCAATGCTGTGGTAAAATGATTGTGTCTAATCAGGCGAGGAATCCGAGCAAAGCCAAGAAGAAACAACTCAGATGTCTGTATAGCAATGCAAGGAGCCTGGGTGACAATGTGCAGGAGCTAGAATTCCTGGCGTAAGATGAGAAACCAGATACTACAGGGATAGTAAAAAGAAAAGGAGTACTTGTGGCACCTTAGAGACTAACCAATTTATTTGAGCATGAGCTTTCGTGAGCTACAGCTCACTTCATCGGATGCATACCATGGAAACTGCAGCAGACTTTATATATACACAGAGATCATGAAACAATACCTCCTCCCACCCCACTGTCCTGCTGGTAATAGCTTATAAGTGGGGTGGGAGGAGGTATTGTTTCATGATCTCTGTGTGTATATAAAGTCTGCTGCAGTTTCCATGGTGTGCGTCCGATGAAGTGAGCTGTAGCTCACGAAAGCTCATGCTCAAATAAATTGGTTAGTCGCTAAGGTGCCACAAGTACTCCTTTTCTTTTTGCGAATACAGACTAACACGGCTGTTACTCTGAAACCTGTCATTATACAGGGATAGTGGAATAGCAGTCATGGCTGGAATTCAGGTACTGAAGGGTATATGCTGTTCAGCAAAGACAGCAGTAAAGGTGGAGCAGTCACACTGTATATTAATGGTGAGGTAGACTGTAAAGACATTAGAAGTGATGGAACGGATACAATGGAATCTGTTTGGATCAAAATTGTTTTGAAGAATGGTAACAGAGACTCCACAGGGATAGTGCTTGGGGTCTGCTACAGAACCCCACCATCCAATTCGGCTATGAGTCGAGACCTTCAATATGGTTAATGAAATAAACACTACTGAGAATTGTATGGTTAGGGCAGACTTTAATCCCAGATATCGATTGGAGGACAAGTGCTACTAATAATAGTAGGGCCCAGATATTCCTGGAGAGCCAACCGATTTCTTCACCAAATAGTCACTGAACCAACAAAACCATTTTAGATTTTGTATTGGGAAATAGCCAGGATCCCACTGAAGAACTGCTTGTAGAGGACAATCTTGGTTTGACTGATCATGAGTTAATTCAGTTTAAACTAAATGGAAGAATAAACAAAAATAGGTCTGCAACTAGGGTCCTTGATTTCAAAAGGGCAAACTTTACAAAATTAAGGGAATTAGCTAGTGGACTGGACTGATGAACTCATGGATCTGAATGTGGAGGAGGCTTGGAATTTCTGCAACTTTGATTTAAAGTAATTATCTGAAGCCTGCATCCCAAGCAAGAGAAAAATGTGTGTAGGGAAGGGTTGCAAACCAAACTGGATGAGGTTATTAAGAGAGCCTACAAGGAATGGAAGAAGGGTTGGATCAGCAACGAAAGCTATCTCTTGGAGGTCAGAAAGTGTAGGGGGAAAAGTGAGAACTGCCAGAAGCCAAGCAGAGCTGGACCTTGAAAAGGAAATTAAAACCAACAGTAAAAGTTTCTATAGCCATATAAATAATAAGAAAACAAGGAAAGAAGAAATGAGACCACTAAACACTGAAGATGGGGTGGAGATTAAAGATAATCTAGGCATGGCCCAACACCTAAACAAATACTTTGCCTCTGTTTTTAATACAGGTAATTAGGAGTTTAGGGGTAGTGGCAGGTTGCCTAATGGGAATGAGGATATGGCAGTAGAAATGATCACATCTGAGGCGGAAGTCAAACGCAAAAGGCTTAATGGGACCAAATTGCAGGGCCGAATAATCTCCATCCAAGAATATTAAAAGGAACTGGCACATGAAATTTGCAAGCCCAAGAGCAAGGATTGTTAATGAATCCATAAACTCAGGGGTTGTATCCTGTGACTGGAGAATTGCAAATATAGCACCTATATTTAAGAGAGGGGGGAAAAAGTGATCCAGGAAACTACAGGCCTACTAGTTTGACCTCAGTTGTATGCCAGGTTTTAGACATTTTTTTGAAAGAGGAAGTAGTTAAGGACCTAGAGGTAAACAGTAACTGAGGTAAAATACTACATGGTTTTACAGAAGATAGAGCATGCCAGACAAACTTGATCTCTTTCTTCAAGATGATAACTGATTTTCTAGACAAAGGAAATGTAGTAGATCTAATCTACATGGATTTCAGTAAGGCATCTGATACAGTTCCACATGAGAAATTATTAGTTAAATTGGATAAAATGGGGATTAATATGAGAATCGGTTGGTAATGAACTGGTTAAAGGAGAGACTACAACAGGTCATACTGAAAGGTGAACTATCAGGCTGGAGGGAGGTTACTAGTGGAGTTCCTCAAGGATCGGTCTTGGGAACAATCTTATTTAACATCCTCATTAATGACCTAGGCACAAAAAATGGGAGCGTGCCAGTAAAATTTGCAGATGACACAAAGTTGGGCGGTATTGCCAATATGGAGGACGACCAGAATATCCTACGAGTAGGTCTGGTTGACCTTGAAAAACTGGAGTAATAGAAATGGGGTGAACTTTAATAGTGCAACGTGCAAGGTCATGCATTTAGGGACTAACAACAAGAATTTTTGCTTTCAACTGGATACAGAGGAGGAGAAAGATGTGGGTGTATTGGTTGACCACAGGATGCCAATGTGATGCGGCCATGAAAAAGGCGAATGCAATTTTAGGATGCCTCAGGTGAGGTAT
Source organism: Lepidochelys kempii (assembly GCF_965140285.1). Classification (NCBI taxonomy): domain Eukaryota; kingdom Metazoa; phylum Chordata; order Testudines; family Cheloniidae; genus Lepidochelys; species Lepidochelys kempii. The sequence goes on from NC_136383.1 coordinate 138,838,684, forward strand.
TTCCAGCAGAGACAGGGAAGTGTTAGTACCATTATATAAGGCACTGGTGAGACCTCATCTGGAATATTGTGTGCAGTTCTGGTCTCCCATGTTTAAGAAAGATTAATTCAAACTGGAACAGGTGCAGAGAAGGGCTATTAGGAGATCAGAGGAATGGAAAACTTGCCTTATGAGAGGATATTTAAGGAGCTTGGCTAGTTTAGCCTAACCAAACGAAGGCTCGGGGGAGATATGACTGCTCTTATAAATACATCCAAGGGATAAACATCAGGGAGGGAGAGGAGTTGTTTCAGCTAAGAGCCAATTTGGCACAAGAACAAATGGACATAAACTGGCCATCAATAAATTTAGGCTTGAACTTAGACAAAGATTTCTAACTATCAGAGGAGTGGAGGTCCTGAATGGAGGGGATGGTATGATGAGATTACCTACAGTGGCATATGGCCCATCCATGACTGCTTTTAGCCAATATCTACAATGGTTGGAGATGGGACAGTAGATGTGGAGGGCTCTGAGTTACTACATAAAATTCTTACCCAGATGTCTGGCTGGTGAAACTCAGACACCTGGCTCAGGGTGTAACTGATCACCCTACATAGGGATGGGAAGGAATTTTTCCCCAGCTCAGATAGAATCATAGAATCATAGAATATCAGGGTTGGAAGGGACCCCAGAAGGTCATCTAGTCCAACCCCCTGCTCAAAGCAGGACCAATTCCCAGTTAAATCATCCCAGCCAGGGCTTTCTCAAGCCTGACCTTAAAAACCTCTAAGGAAGGAGATTCTACCACCTCCCTAGGTAACGCATTCCAGTGTTTCACCACCCTCTTAGTGAAAAAGTTTTTCCTAATATCCAATCTAAACCTCCCCCACTGCAACTTGAGACCATTACTCCTCATTCTGTCATCTGCTACCATTGAGAACAGTCTAGAGCCATCCTCTTTGGAACCCCCTTTCAGGTAGTTGAAAGCAGCTATCAAATCCCCCCTCATTCTTCTCTTCTGCAGGCTAAACAATCCCAGCTCCCTCAGCCTCTCCTCATAACTCATGTGTTCCAGTCCCCTAATCATTTTTGTTGCCCTTCGCTGGACTCTCTCCAATTTATCCACATCCTTCTTGAAGTGTGGGGCCCAAAACTGGACACAGTACTCCAGATGAGGCCTCACCAATGTCGAATAGAGGGGAACGATCACGTCCCTCGATCTGCTCGCTATGCCCCTACTTATACATCCCAAAATGCCATTGGCCTTCTTGGCAACAAGGGCACACTGCTGACTCATATCCAGCTTCTCGTCCACTGTCACCCCTAGGTCCTTTTCCGCAGAACTGCTGCCTAGCCATTCGGTCCCTAGTCTGTAGCTGTGCATTGGGTTCTTCCATCCTAAGTGCAGGACCCTGCACTTATCCTTATTGAACCTCATCAGATTCCTTTTGGCCCAATCTTCCAATTGGTCTAGGTCCTTCTGTATCCTATCCCTCCCCTCCAGCGTATCTACCACTCCTCCCAGTTTAGTATCATCCGCAAATTTGCTGAGAGTGCAATCCACACCATCCTCCAGATCATTTATGAAGATATTGAATAAAACCGGCCCCAGGACCGACCCTTGGGGCACTCCACTTGATACCGGCTGCCAACTAGACATGGAGCCATTGATCACTACCCATTGAGCCCGACAATCTAGCCAGCTTTCTACCCACCTTATAGTGCATTCATCCAGCCCATACTTCTTTAACTTGCTGACAAGAATGCTGTGGGAGACCGTGTCAAAAGCTTTGCTAAAGTCAAGAAACAATACATCCACTGCTTTCCCTTCATCCACAGAACCAGTAATCTCATCATAAAAGGCAATTAGATTAGTCAGGCATGACCTTCCCTTGGTGAATCCATGCTGGCTGTTCCTGATCACTTTCCTCTCATGCAAGTGCTTCAGGATTGATTCTTTGAGGACCTGCTCCATGATTTTTCCAGGGACTGAGGTGAGGCTGACTGGCCTGTAGTTCCCAGGATCTTCCTTCTTCCCTTTTTTAAAGATTGGCACTACATTAGTCTTTTTCCAGTCATCCGGGACTTCCCCGGTTCGCCACGAGTTTTCAAAGATAATGGCCAGTGGCTCTGCAATCACAGCCGCCAATTCCTTCAGCACTCTCGGATGCAACTCGTCCGGCCCCATGGACTTGTGCACGTCCAGCTTTTCTAAATAGTCCCTAACCGCCTCTATCTCCACAGAGGGCTGGCCATCTCTTCCGCATTTTGTGATGCCCAGCGCAGCAGTCTGGGAGCTGACCTTGTTAGTGAAAACAGAGGCAAAAAATAGGCAGAGACCCCAGGGCATTTTTACCTTCTTCTGCAGTGTGGAACATGGGTCACTGGCTGGTTTAAAGTAGAGTAAATGGTGGATTCTCTGTAACTTGAATTCTTTATATCCAGATTTAAGGACTCCAGTAACTCAGCCAGAGGTTAAGGGCAAATTACAGGAGTGGGTGGGTGAGGTTCTGTGGTCTGCAGCGCATAGTAGGTCAGACTAGATGATCATGGTGGTCCCTTCTGGCCTTAAAGCCTATGAGAACTGGCCTCAAGAGAACTGAAGTCACCACTGGCCGGCCTTTTGGTCATGTTGCCCTCCTCGGAGACAAAGTCCCCACACACTGAGCTCTGAAGATCGGACATGAGGTCAGAAGGGGACCCTCCGCAGTCACAGACTGGCGGTGTCCACACAGTCGCCCGTGATTAACCTGGCTGCACAGGATCAGTAGTGACCCCGTGGAGCTCTTAGACACGGACACTCGACACTACAGACCTCCACTGTCTAAACATATTGTTGTTGTTGTTGATTTCAGGCCAGGTTGTGGCAGGTTCTGAGCAGAATCTAAGGGTGAGGGGAGGCAAAAGGGGCTTCCCTACTCCCATCATGCACCTTCCCAAAGGGCAGCTGCAATCCTGGTACTGAGTGCAAGGAAAAGGGGATACGCAGTGGGGCTGGTGGTATTAGCTACCCTGGAGACTGGGCTGTCTTCTGCTCCTGCTGGCCGACTGCAGCCAGTGCACTGAGGAGTGCATGCTGCAACCTCGAAATCCTCACCTGTGTGCCCTGCAAGCAAAAGGCCTCTGCTGGTGGGCGGCACTGGTGCATGGATCAGACCTCACAGCAGGCGTCCCTGGCGTCTCTCTCTTGTGGGACAGGAATGCGCCCCCACTAACTGGTCGCGCCATGTACTAGAAGTACAGTGTGTTTCATGCACATGAGCCTGGGTAGGTGGAACAGCACGTGGACTAATGGTGTATGAGTCCTGTGGTTAGGATGCTAGTCTGGGATGGGTGCGGTCTGGAATCTCTCTCTATCCCCAACTGAAAGCATCCATCCATCTTTTTATCCCCTTATGTACCCATCTCTCCCTCTATTCCCATATCTATCTATTCCTTACCACCCCAGGATTTGAGCATCTGCCTGTCAGAGACTGGGATGTGGGCAGTCAAGCTGAGTGGTTAGAGCAGCCATTGGTGGCCAGGAATAGGGGCCCAGGGCTGGAGCCGGGGTCAGAGGCCAGATGCCAGAGCTAATGATCACAGCCGGAGTCAGGAATCAGAGCCGAGGGTCAGAGCCGGGCTACCTGGAGTGATGGCAGGCAAGAACAGGGTTGGGAACAAGGCTGGAGCTATTGCAGCTGTGGGCAAATGATTTGTGCAGCTGCTGAAATGCTGCTGTAGCTGGCCGTGAGTGGGCTGACCCTTCCCACCAGTCAGGCGGGGTAGCCAAGCAGGCAGCCGACTACAGGCCAGCTGCACTTGTTAGGTTGCCCAGAGACTGGCTCTTCTGCAGGCCCTGATTGCTAACTCTTCCTGCATTACTTAAGATAACAGTGGTTCTTTTTCTCTTCCTTCCTTTTCTGGGCACAGGCAAACCATGTGTGTTTTAATATGGCTAAACGTGAAGGTATACTTCTAGGAATAAAGAATGCAGGCCATGCTAACAGGATTGGTGGGGGGGGGGGGCTCTATCCTGGGAAGTAGTGACTCTGAAAAAGATTTGGGGGTCATGGTCGGTAATCAGCAGCTCCCAGATTGATGCTGTGGCTGAACGGGCTCATGCAGTCTTGGAACGTATAAACAGGGGAATCTCGAGTAGGAGCAGAGGGGTATTTTATATTGGTATTTGGCACTGGTGTGACCTCTGCTGTAATCTTGTGTCTAGGTCTGGTGCCCGCAATTCAAGAAGGATATTGATAAATTGGAGAGGGTCCCGAGAAGAGCCCTAACAAGAAGGATTAAAGGATTAGAAAACCTGTGTTATAGAGATAAGCTGAAGAGATGGAGCTCCTTGAGTCTAACAAAGAGAAGGTAAAGGGGTGATTTTATCACAATCTATAATTACCTAAAAGAGGACAAATATTTAACAATGGGGTTCTCGACCTAGCAGAGAAAGGTCTAACACAGGCCCGTGGCTGGAACCTGTGGCTAGACAAATTCAGATTGGAAATAAGGCCTTCGTTTTTAACAGTGCGAGTAATTTTAACCACTGGAACAATTTAGGCAAGAGTCGTGGTAGATTCTCCCTCACTGACCATGTTTAAATCAAGATGAGATGTTTCTCTAAAAGCTCTGCTTTAGGAATTACTTTGGGGAAGTTCTCTGGCCTGTGTGATACAGGGGGTCAGATGATCACACTGTTCCCTTCTGGCCTTGGAAGCTAGGAAATCTATGAATGTAGGGAAGTTTCTCTTTTAAAGGAGCAATGTGCTGAAGTCTGCAGTGCAGACACACAGCACCTGACGGATGGGGTGGGAGGGCTTGGCACACTGGATAAGCGTTCTATGGTGTCTGTGGCCATAAATTGGCAGCTCCATAAAGCAAACTGATGCTGCTATCTGGCTGGTGGATATGAGTTCAAGCACAATGTGTCAAACCCCGGCTGACTGTAGGAGAACGCCTGGCGTGGGGAGGAGATAGATGCTTGCAAAACAAGTAAGCCTGGCTCTCCTCTGCTGTGTGGCAATAACAGGAGCGTGCCAAGGTCAAGGAGAGAGTGAGCATTGGGTACAGAGAAATCCTGCCAGAATCCTGTGTGGCAGAAAGCTCTTTGCACAGCTGAGGTGTTACTTGTACAGCCTGCCATTTATGAAGCAGGCAGAGTGACGTTTGCTAGCTAACCCTGCAGCCTTGCAAGGGACCAGTATTTCTGGGCAGCCAAAACGGGGCTGGTTCTCAAATTTAGCAGCACATCCCGTCTCTGCTAAACCGATGCATTCCTTAAAAGAGCTGGGCCATTCATACAGCATATTTTTGGTTCACCACATGGCTTCTTGAGGCAATAGCCAATGAGTAATCTGCCAAGGCTTCCATTTCAATCCTTTTTAATATTGCACTTTAGTCATTTGGACTTAGACATGAAGCATCCCAGCCCTATTAAATCTGCCAGTCAACCCTCCCGCTAAGTAAATGTCAACAACAATACAAAGTGCCTGGGATTCATTCTGCCATTGAATCATGCTGAATCAGTGGCAGGTTTTCAGCTGGAAAAGCAGTGGCTTCCCTTGCGCCCTTTCCTAGCCCCCCGGCCTGAGTCACTGTTCCCGTCCTTCCTGACCTTTCCTACGCTTCACCTCTGAGGCGCTCCAAGTGCCACCAACCAACAAACACGCCTGAGACCCCCGGGGACTCATCCTTACGGAGAATGGGCGATGCTGCTAAAGAAGATGTGCAAAGCATCCTTTCAGGCACAAAACCTCATTCACATTTAATAGTTCTGTTCCCAGGGACATAACTCCACAGGTACAGTGGAAAAGCTGAGAAGTTTTCCTTGATTTTTTTCCTGATGTTCGTGGGCCCTTGTTCTTGATTCACCCATATTAAAAAAGGCGACAATATGCTGTTCTGGTGTTGGCTGCTGCCTGTGATACTAGCCGTAACTGGGGTCGCTGGTCTAACTGGGTATGATGGCGCCTATGAAAATAACAGCGCTTTGTACTTTGATAGCACCCTTCCAGCAAAGGTTCATAGATTAAAAAGTCATTACGATTGTCGAGTCTGATCTCCTACATAACGCAGGCCAAAGAATCCCATCCCGTGATTCTTACCACAGGCACCGACTTTGTCCTTTCCCGGGGACAGGGGTACTTGACCCCTGCTCCACCCCAGGGCCTGCCCCCGCTCCACCTCTTCCCACCCGTCCTCTTCCCGCTCCCCTCCCACCCTGCTTCTTCCCTCCCCATTCCACCCCCTCCCCCGAACACGCCCCATCCTCGCTCCTCCCTCTTCTCCCCAGAGTCTCCTGCATGCCACTAAACAGCTGATCCACGGCGGGTGGGAGGCGCTGATCAGCAGGGCAGCTGGCGGGCGGGAGGGCTGAAGGGGAGGAGCTGTTAGAGGGTGCTCAGTACCCACCATGGAATCGGCGCCTATGATTCCTACATTAAACCCTATAATTGACACTTGAACAAATGCATATCATCTAGAAAGGCATCCAGTTCTGATGCACAGGTGTCCAGTGATGGGCAATCTACTGGGTTCTCTCAGGAAGCCGTTTCAATCGCTAGTTACCCTCCCTGTTAAAAATGTGCACCTCATTTCCGGTCTGAATTTGTGTAACCTCATCTTCCAGCCACTGGATTTCCTTTGGCTTTCAAAGTGCTTTGAAAATAACCAGGAATGCAGCTTCACAATCTCCATCAGTGAGCTAGGAGATTATCGTCATTACCATTCAGAGAAACTGAGGCAAAGACATTTTGAGTTGCCCCTGAGCAGACAGAGGACCCCAAATCTCCTAACTCCCAATCTTGTGCCCCCAATCATATGCTACCCATTCCCTTCTGTCCCATCACAGGACAGCAAAGCCATCATAAAAAAACAGCATAATGTAGAGTGCTGAGGACAATAAAATATGACTTTCTTTTGTCTAGCATCTTTCGTGAAAGCTGCATCCAATGCTGAGTTAAATAGGGCAACAGCTGAGCTAAATAATTTCAGAAAGGGAAAGCTATTCAGAGGCCTAGTCCGAGGGGAAGATGAAAAGCCGTGCTCTGCCACCAGCAGAGGATGATGAGGCAGTGAGGCTATCCCATATGGCAGAAACAGCGGCGGGGATGGCTCACGCCAGCAGCAAATGGAGAAGGAGAAAGCAGGTGCTAAATGAGTGAAGACATAAGTGAATACTGCTCAGGGAATGAGCAGATGGCTCAAGTGGGCCATGGAAACCTTCACCTCTAGCTCATGTCCTGACCCCTCTCCCCCAACACACACCATGCTGAGAACACCCAAAGTTCACTGCTGCTTGAAGGCACCTTTGTCAAATGAGTTGGTCATCTACCACCATGGCGTTTGAGTGATTAAGAGACCAAATTCCTCTCTCAGCCCTAGAGCTGGCCTTTCCAGGGCTGCTGGGCAGCGAGTGGGGAAGGCAAGGAAGCTGCGACCAAAGGATCAAACTGCAATCTTCTCTATTATTGCCCTGACACATTGCAGCTAGAGGCCCCAACACTCAGAGACAGACAGCCCCACAGAGCAGATAAGCAAGGAAATACCATTATCCCCATTTTACAGAGGTACCAAGAGATTAAACAGCCTGTGCTAAAGTCATGCAGGGAGTTTGTAGCACAGCAAGGACTTGAACCCTGGTTTTCACAAGGCCAAGCCAGTTCCTTAACTGCAAGACCATCCTTCCCCACAGTGAATCAACCTTAAAAACCTGGACTTTATTTGATCACAGCTGTGTCCCATTCAGCCGGGGCTTGGAGTGAACATGTCTGGGTCAGCTTTTTTCCTCCCTGTCATTTCCTGCCTTCTGCATAACCACGACCAGTTTTGAGTCTGGTGTGGGTCACTGCACCTTCTGCTGGAACAAAGTCCTCTCCCCTCATCCACCCATACAGCCAAGGCTCGGGTCACAAGCTATTCCCCCAGCTGACCCACTCCCATTGCTGTCCAGTGTCCCTCCCCTGCTGCCTCCCAGGGCTTGCTGCGGTTACACACATTCTCTTGCACTGACTACTGCGAGTGAAGCAATGTGAGAAGCATCGAACAATAGCCATTGTAGAGGAGCCAGGAATCCCAAAAATAAGGAGATTGTGCCCTCGCATGGTCAAACGAGTGTGGTTCCTTTCTAAATAGACAGAGGCTTTTAGGTCAAGAGTGCGGCTCGTGCTAGTGTTCTGAGTTGCCCTTGGGAGCGGCCTTCAGCTCGCCCTAAATTCATTTTCCTGCCTCATCCCCAGGATTTAAAGTTTCTTTTGTTGGTTCTAAGCACTTCTAGAGGCAAGTCAAAAAACCAGCAACCCCCAAACAAACAGTACTCTAAAGTGATGAGATTACTGCAAGCAGAGGAGATCGGATCAGGCCTGCTGCTTCGCTGTGCTCCCCCCCAACCCAACCCAACCCTTGATCCTGCAAGTTAAGTGGCGTGGGTGGGTTCTGTATTCGGATGGGAGACCACCAACTAACACACAGGGGGCTACGAGGGGCTTTGGTACTATGGATGGTGGCTTAGTACCATGGTTGATGACTTTCTCCCTCAGTCAACTCCAGCATGGTTTTATACAGTAATGTTGAAACATACGATAAAACAGAGAGGCCTAACAAGTTGTGGTTGTTGAAGAAAGGTCCCACAGGGTTTTTTATAAGATTAAGGGGATTAACCCCTAGTGTCTAGTCAAACCTAGTATTCTTCTTCACTTCCTGTCCTAAATTTTTGAATGGTGTTTCTGCATGGCTATTAAACAGCTGCTGTCTTAATCCCCAGCAGTGGCTGCATTTCATTGTTGGGCAAAGTGATTCCTGGATATAAGTCTAGAAAGGGGATGTGTGGGAGACATGAAACATGCTATAAAATAGAAACTGTTATTATGCATTGAGGTATCCGGCACAGGCTTGGCAACTGGCAGGCCAGCATCACTTTGCTTCTGTTTGGCAGCAGGAGGCAATTCCCCGTCCAATGGCAATTGCTCTGGAGGGGGGAGGTGAATCTTCATGGCCAAACACCCCCTCCCAGCAACTGACAATCTGACCCTTTCTCGACCAGTTTGAGGCCCCGCACGCCCAGGGTCAGCCCTGAAACCTCAGTGCCTTCGACTTGGGGCTGTTGCAGACTGTTGTTCAGAACTGAATTAGGTCATGAGTAGAGCTGGGGGAAAACAGTCCCCATAGTTTCTGGGGGTTAAAACATAAAACAGCCACGCGGGGCTGAGACTCCTGCAGACACAGTCCAATAGAGCTTGCAGAAGAACTACCATCGTGACCACTCCAAGCACTGCCCAGAGCTGGTTGAATTTCAGTGGTGGGCGCAGTGTTCCCTGTATATCTCCATATGCTACAGAGGTGAGGGCTCTGTGGCTGGCAGTTACCTAATACCCTGATACTCAGACTGGCTTGTGGAGCTCTGTCCGGGGCCTGGTCACGTGGCACTGATTCCTCCCCCTGCCTTCCATCTGCTAATTGACATTTACCAGACACTAAAAAACACACAATCCATTCCTGATGTTATTTGGCCATGGAAGCAATATCTGGAGTGGCCCGTGCCACAGGGTTGCGTTAAGACTGTGAATCAGTGGACGGGGTTTGTGTAGTCATGAGTGGGAAGGGCGGGTGATGGGGAATGGGTAGGGATGGAAGAGTCGTGTGAAGGGGAACAGGAGGGGAGGCAAGGATGGAAGATGTGGGGACTGGAGGGGAGGCAAGGATGGGTGATGTGGGGACTGGAGGGGAGGCAAGGATGGGTGATGTGGGGACTGGAGGGGAGGCAAGGATGGGTGATGTGGGGACTGGAGGGGATGTGGGACCAAACCAGGTGGGGGAGGCAGGGGACAGGCAAGGTGGGGATGGGAAGGAAGGTACAACCAGTCAACGTGGGAGAAACAGGAGATGGGAGGGGTCAACAAGACAATCTTTTTATTAAGAGATGGTCCCGACTCTGGAAAAGTTTGATAGCCCTCAAAGGATCCATTGATCTATCCATCTATTGAAGTATAAATGATCAGAACCTCAACGGTGGTTCCTTGGCATATTTTCACTGATGTCCTCCGGTGGTGTCACTCAGCTTAGCTCCATGAACATGTCCCAAGGCACAGGAGCCTGGCCAGTCCCTATCACCTTCCTGTCACTTTTCCCTGTCACGTGACTGATATTTTGGAGATTGAGGAATCTTCTTCGTGAGTTAAACAGTGGTGGGGGAGAAACTGCTTTGGATACGCAAAATCTACAGATGATCTTGAACGAAAACATGCCAGGCTGCACGTGACAAATGTCTTTAATAAAGGCCAAGTAAGCTCCCAAGTTTCTAAAGAGCTTTCTTGGCAGGGCTAGGGCTGCCATTAAAGCTGGACGAGAGGGGTTTTGTGAATGGGAATTGTACCGCATCCCTTTGGCACAAACCTTCTGGAGGCAGAGAAGAGAGAGAAATCTTCAGGAATGATCTACAGATGGAATAATATTAAGAGTAGCACCATAAAAACTGTGGCAATAAAGCTTTCAGATTCCTCTCTACTACTGTTAAATAGTTTAAAGGTCAACAGGATGGCAAATGATCAAAATAGGCCTAAACCATATGGGATCTGTCAGGGTGAACTCAAGATGCTTTGCCACTAAGCCGTGAGTGTTTGGAAATACGGTGACTCAGGAACTGAAAACGCTACATGGTGTGTGCTTTTCTCTGCAAGTGACGCTGGGTGTGCTGTGTGGGTGTGTGTGCTGTGGCTTTGTTTTGTGTGTGTGTGTTATCTCTGCATGGTTTTCTGTGGGATTGTGTACATGAGCTTGACTAGCATGTGTGTTTTCAGGGGTGTGAGTGTGTATGAGCGTGCTGGAGAGCTGCCACCCAAGAGCCTCTGGGTTTTATTTCAGGGTGGGTTACTTTTCTTTGGAATGGAGTAGCACTCTGCGAGCAGCTGTGGAGTCCAAATCCTCTGTGCATTCATAGAGCAATGGGAACGGCACGGGGAGCAGCTACACCCGCCCCATTTTCATTGCAGCTGGGAATTTTGAAGGAGGTTAAGGATGTTGGGCACCCAACTGCCATTGAAATTCAACTCAATGGACTTCTTTGAGCTCCTCTGCAAAGTCCAGGGCAAATACATTTGTAGGCATCCTCTAAACAGAGCATCCAGCCAACTGGGTGGCAGTGGGTGAGAATGGGCAAAAATCCCCCTTATTCCTGCTAGCGTGGTCACCTGTGATTGGTCAATTGACAGAGAAGGTCAGCAGAAGCTGGCTGAGGGGGACGGGATTGATCAGAACTTTCCCAACCAGCCAAGTACATTTTGGGGAATCATCTCAGTATTGATGGGAACTGACATTGCCTTGCCAAGGGCTTAATCCAAAGCACATGGAGATCAACGGGACCCATGTGCTGGCTCCATATTCATTCTGGATGGAAAGCATAAAGCTGGGCAAACCTAGCTGGTCGGAACCAATTCCAAATCCAAAGAGTGGCAGAAAGGTCAACAAGTTGATTCTGGGGGTTTGGACACAATTACCCCTATCTATTGTGCTTCCCTAGCCCCCATCACCATAATATCTGAGCAGCTCACAGTCAGAGCTGGGCCAGAAAAAAATCTTTGTTAACATTCCGTTTTCTAACCAAAAACTGTTTCAACAAAACTGACTCTTTTTCAAAATTATATTGATTTTAAAGCAATTTTGCTCCTGGAAAAAAAAACAGGAATTTTTTTTAAATGTCAAAATGTCCCATTTTTGGAATGAAAAGGTTTTGGTTTTTCATTTTGAAACAACTTTTCATTTTGAAATTTACTTTTTTTTTTTTAATATGAATTAGAAAAAAATAGCTGAAATTGAAATGAAATGCTTTGACTGATCCCAAATGATTTTTTCCTTCGGAATTTTGTTCTGTGAAAAATTTCACCTTTATCCTGACTTGAGAGGATTTTTTTAAATCTTGAAATCTTTCACAGGATAGAAAATCCATCTGCTGAGTGTAAGTACAGCCGATCAATGTGTTTATCCTCTCAACACCCCTCCATCACTAAGGCAGAGAGACTAAGTGACTTGACCAAGGTTGCATAGTATTCTGTGGCAAAGCACAGAATTGAATCCATTTCTCAAGTTCCAAGCTAGTGACCTAACCACTGGTCCTTCCTTCCTCTCTTTCACCTTCTTGTTCCTGGCCCAAACAGACTCACAGGACCCTTCCAGGTCAGCTACAGGTGGGATGTTTTATTGCTTTGGCTCATACACTATGGTCATCTCGTTGTGTGGTCCCTGTCATCTATTACTCCTCTCTCAAAGCCAACCATTTTTAAGCTAATTTTGAACCCAGTCAGACATCACAGCTTCCTAAACCAGGCTTCGTTGTTATTGGGCCTGTGTCCCACAGAGACTGTGAGGAAACAGGAGTGGAAAAGTAGAGAGGCAGGACAAAAAAAATCCAGTGTGAAAACAGAAAGAAAAAGGAAGGGGTGCAGCAAGACATCAGCACTCAAAGTCCTGGTGGAACTGGACACTGAGACAGGCAAATGAGGGCTCCCCTGAGTTCCTGTTTGAATAGCCCCCCATCCCTAGCACAAACTCAGTTCAAACCAAGTCGGCCGGTAACTTCACCCACTCAAAAGCTTATTTATTTCCATTTGTTATGATTGCCTCTTATTTGGGGGGGCCAGAATCAGAAAGTCAAGATATCACAAAAAAAATCTCCTCCACGCTGGTAATTCAGGTGCAGCTGGAAGAGGGCACTCAGACTACCGTATCAGACAGCTAGACAGAGCAATCCATACATAGATAGCACTGGAAAGCTCACAAGAATAGTTTTTGCTAAGATTTCTGGCCAGATTTAGGAGGCCCAAGAACTACAGATAAACTGGAACCTTTGGTTCTTTATCTGGACTGAACTTCTGAACCTTTTCAGATAGTGATGCCCCCCAAAATGATCCAGAGCTGGACTTTGGAGGTGATTGAAGCTCAAATCCAGATACACCCTAGAATTTAGTACATGTCCTCTATCTTGATAATGAGCTTCACCAAAACTCCAGATCTCTAACACTGCCAGATTTTGGGGTGCTCGTATATAGATTTTCTAACTCTAACTTGGAGGTTCATTCTCTGTATCAAGAGTTTTCAGAGAGTTCCCCCAGCTTTGTTCATCATAACACAGGATCAGCTGGTGCATGGTATACAACGAGCAGTAGCACCTTGATTACAGGCTTGTAGAAGGGTTGAAGTCACTAGACCCGCTGAGGGTTTCATGGGAGAATTTCAACTGGTTTGGAGAATCATTTGAGGCAAGCTGGCCAAAGCGTGGATGCTTTTCCAGAGCTTATTTGAGCCACTCTGGGCATTTGTGAAAGTTGGTGGAATGACAGAAATCAAGGGGACAACTGGGGTATCTGTTAGTAATATCACACTTGCATTGACTTGGGGAATGGCCAGCACCGGCCAGACCAGCCCGGCTTCCTGCCACCAGCTACACAAGCAGCAGAGCAGCCAAGCCAGTCTCCCCTTAAGAAGAAGGAGTTAAATGATGCCATCACACAGCATCAGTGACCTAGTGATGTGACCCAATGAGGCCCCGGGGTGCTGCACACTGAAGTGATGCTGTGAAGCAGTTGCAGTCCAGGAACATATCCACAAACCCTACCATGTCTCTGGAATCCTCTCCCCAGTTCTGGCTGATGTTAGTTTTGCCAGCAGCCTTTCGTTACCACAAAAGCTGGGAAGTCTTGAGTTCATTCGCTTTCTCTTTAAAAAAAAAAAAAAATCTAATGTTCATATCATCCAGGGCACGAACCCATCACGCATTCCTCCAGTGTGTGGTTGTCAGGCAGCAGAGCTCTTTGGGAGCCAGGCACAGGCTTTCGTTCCTCACCCGCCCCTCAAAGCTAAGCTTCTGCTCTGGCAGCTCTTAGTCATGGAAAGACAGCCTGCTTTGTGGACCTCTGCAGTGGGCATTTGTGGATCAGCTGTGGGTGAGAAATGCAGCAATGCAGCTGTGGCTTCGTAGGTAGCCTGGAGGTTTGGGAGCATGCCACAGTCAAAGCCACTCTCCTTCCTGTCCGGCTTCTCATTTATCAGTAATAACCATATCATAGCTGTGCTGGACATATAGAATGGGGCCTGGAATCAGAAGGAGGGTCTTGTGATTCAGGCCCTGGACTGGGCCCAGTAGGTCTTGGTTCCATTCCCAGCTCTGCCCCAGACTCCCTGTGGGTATGTCTACACAGCCTGCGGGATTGCAGCTCAGGTCAGACAGGTGAAAAATAGCCGTGTAGACAGCCTTTGAAGTTGCAGCTTGGGTTCAGAAGCCCACCCCTACCCCTCGCTAGGCTTCAGAGCCCAAGCTGCTACGTCTATCCAGCTAGATTGTAAGGTGAGCCTTGCAAGCCCCAGTTTGTCAGCTTGGAGTGGGAGGATTCACTACCATGGGCTGTGCAGATCCTGCATCTTGCCAGGGGGTTTTAGACTAGATGATCCTTGCAGTCCCTTCTAAACCTATTGTTCTATGATTCTATTGTGTAGAGGTACCCTCAGTCCAACCCTCGGTCAAGTCACTTAATGTCTCTGTACCTCCATTCTCCATCTGTAATATGGGGGATGATAGTTCTTCCTTTCTCCTATCCTTTGTCCATCTAGACTGCAAACTGCAGGGCTGTCTCTTACTCTGTGTCTGTGAAGTGCCCAGCACAATGGGGCCCGGATCTCTAAGTACTGCTGTAATATAAATCATCATGCATAAGTAGCCTAGTTGTGGGGTTTCCATACAAAACCAAGCTTGAACCAGGGTCAGCAACACTAGAGTCAGGCAAGCCACAGGGCAACATTTGGTTTGGGGTGAAATTCGCTCACTCTGACTGGATTTTGACCAGCAACCAAGCACAGCTGGGTGGTTCTGGCTTTGAATCTTTGCGCTATTACACCCTGCAACCAGCGTGAAACTCAAGGGCAGCAGGAAGCGAACCCCCATGAATTGATACTAGAGTCAAGGTTCCTTGGACCTGCTGAGCACTGAACCCACCCTGTCTGGCACAGGCTGCCCTTGTAAAAGCCTCCTGACGCTGCAGTGTTCACATCGTCATATCGCACCAGGACCTGACAACGTAACGCCGTCGTGCGGCGAGGCAAAATCATCATGGTAGGAAGATGCAACGTCAGCATTTGTTTACTTATTTAGATATAAATTAAAAAGCAGGTGCCTATCCAAGGCTCCAGACACCTTAATAATACAACAAAAATCCTAGCTGCATTAAAATGATCATTCGACACCCAGGTTTCAGAGGAGCAGCCGTGTTAGTCTGTATCCGCAAAAAGAAAAGGAGGACTTGTGGCACCTTAGAGACTAACAAATTTATTTGAGTAGTCCGACAAAGTGAGCTGTAGTTCACGAAAGCTTATGCTCAAATAAATGTTAGTCTCTAAGGTGACCAGGAGTACTTGTGGCTTCATTCAACACCCAGACGCCTACAGAAAACTCCCTGCCACCCCTTGATCCTGTTTGGGGCAGCACGCCCTCCACCTTGTCCAAAAATGCTCTCCAACAGGTGACTTTAGCAGCAGGCCCCGAAGGTCGCCAGATGTGGGTTATTTGGAACTTGCTCCCCTTCTAGGTCCAAGAGTTCCGGCTGTGGCAGCGTGACACAGTGGGGTACCCCTACAATGCCTCTGTTTTCCCCTCCTTAAACAAACTCCACACAGTCTCTCTCATCCAGTCCCAGACTGTAGCAAGGAGGGACTCACCAGCACCTCTTATTTGGGGGGCCAGAATCAGATCAGAATCAGGCGCCTCCCACTGGTCATCCAGGGAATTAGCTTTTCCAGCCTTCAGCACGCCCTCTGTAGGCCAATGTCCCACTTGCCCCGTGTCCCTCCCAGACCCCAGTGCCCCTTTACCTTGGGTGCTGCCCCCAAGCAGTTCCCCCACAGATCTGGGTCTCCCCTCCCCAGGGAACCCTCAACCCTCTATCCCCACCTTGCCTCCGTCTGTGGCTACTGCCAGTCACCACCTAGCCCCTGCTCACTGGGGCAGACTGCAGCATACAAGCCATTCATTACTGGCAAAGTGGGGTTTGGACCTGCTGCCTCTGCCTAACCCCAGTACCTGGTTTGGCCTTGCACAGGGCCTGCAGCCTGGGGAGTTGCCAGGCGGGAGCTCCCCAGCTCCTTTCCCCGGTTCGGTTGCCTGCTTCCAAGCAGCCAGGTCCTTCTCCCTCTAAAGCTGGAGGGAGAGTATGTCTAGCACCTGGCTCATAGCCCTTTTATCAGGGCCAGCTGAGGTCTGAATGGGGCATGGCCCAGCTGTGGCTTCTTCCCCAATCAGCCTAGCTTTTAGCCCGCAGCTCCAGCCCTCCCAGGGCTGGCTGTAACCCTTTCCAGACCAGGGAGTGGGTGACCACCCCGCTACACAGACCTTCTTGGGGTCTGCTTTTGTGTTAACACAAAGTTCCAAACACCAAACAAATCTTCCACTCAGCCCCAAGCTGGCCACAGCCTGTCCCCCCCCGAGGTACTGCCCTTCCCTGCTGTCTGAGCAGCCGGAGCAGAGCCAACGCCTGGCCTGCCTTCTTTGCCTTCCCCCAAAGGAAAAACAAAACCATCCGTTGGCTCGTCTCACCCAGCCCCAGCTCCCTTCCTCAGGGACCACTGCAGGATCCCCGCATGCCGCAGCTTCACTCTGCAGTTCCCCTTCCAGCGCTGCCCTCACTGAAACCCCCTCTGACCCTTTATAGCCCAGATGCTGCCCTGTCTGCTCTGGCTCAGGGGCGCTGGACCGACTCTAATCATGGGCCCAGCCAGGCAGTGTTAAATATCAGCATCATGGAGTGATGCTTCCTCAGGTTGTGAGGCCTGAAAGGACTGGGGACGCTGGGAGTGCCCTTCAGATGGGGCTCACAAGAGGCGAGATGGAGCTGGGAACACAGACCTGTGATGCTGACAGAACTCGAGCAATTGACAGTGGCTAGGCAAGTAGCAACCTACCTTGTGTAAGCAGCGAGTTTGCCTGAAAATGCGTTCATACCATTGTTCCCTCATCCGCCCTTCCCAACCCCCCTCACTTCTTGGTTTGCTTCAAGTGCCTGTTGCATCTTGTCAGAAACCTAATTTGTATGTAATTAAAGGTGGAGACTGTCTTTTTATTCCATATTTATTCATTGCCTAACAGAACAGGGGGCACCAGTGACTGGGGTCCTTAGGCGTGCTACCACAATACAAACAACAATAAATAATAAAACTGGGATTTCCTATCAGTGCTGGGGAGAGGCTAGTGCTGATCCAGAGAGATGCAACTGGTGCTTTATCTACATCCTGGACACAAAGGGAAGGTTACATAGTGTTTGCTCAGGTTTAAACCCAGGTGTTAATAATAATTTGGAAAGCTCGTGGGACTTGCCCTGAGCTGTTATTGGGTTCAAATTCTCCAGGGACGTTCTCTGACCTGCGCTCCACAGGAGGTCAAACCAGATGTTCACAGTGGTCCCTTCTTGACTATAGAATCTATGACTCTAGGAGTGGCTGTAAAAAATATGAAGGAGCAGGAGAGAGGAAAAGTCTAAATTCTATCAAGGGGCGTGATGCATTCTTTCAGCTGCGACTGGGTGACTTTCTAAAAGATACACACTAATTCTGCCACCAGTTATTGGACTCAATAGTGTCACTTATTTATTAGGGTGGAGTAATTCTCTCCACTGCATGGATGAAATTCTCTAACCTGCTATTCATAGATTCCAAGGCCAGAAGGGACCGCTGTCACCATGTAGTTTGACCTGCTGTGTCACACAGGCCAGAGAACTTCCCCCAAATAATTCCTAGAGTGGAGCTTTTAGAAAAACATCCAATCTTGTTTTAAAAATTGTCAGTGATGGAGAATCCGTCACAACCCCCGGTGAGCTGTTCCAATGGACAATTACCCTCATTTTTAAAAATTTACACCTTATTTCCAGTCTGAATTTGTCTAGCTTCAACTTCCAGCCATTGGATCGCATTATACTTTGTTAGATTAAAAAGATCATTATCAAATATTTGTTCCCCACGTAGGTACTTATAGACTGTGATCAAGTCTTCTGTTTGTTAAGCTAAATAGATTGAGCTCCTCGAATCTCACTAAAAGACAGGTTTTCTAATCCTTTAATCAGTCTCATGGCTCTTGTCTGAACCCTCTCCAATTTATTAACCTCTTTCTTCAATTGTGAGCACCAGAACCGGACACAGGATTCCATCAGCAGTTGCCAAATACAGAGGTAAAATAATTTCTCTACTCCTACCCTGTTATGCACCCAAGGATCGCATTAGCCCTTTTGGCCACAGCATCACATGGGAGCTCATGTTCAGCTGATTATCCACCAAGACCCCCAAATCTTTTTCAGAGTCACTGCTTCCCAGGATGGAGTCCACCATCCTGTACGTATGGCCTGCACTCTTTGTTCCTCGATGTATACATTTAACCATATTAGGCATATATTATTGGCTTGCACCCAGCTAACCAAGCAACCCAGATTGCTTTTTATTCGTGTCCTGTCCTCTTCATTATTTACCATGCCTCCAATTTTTGTGTCTTCTGAAAACTTTTATCGGTGATTTTATGTTTTCTTCCATGTCATAGAAACCACACACTTGATTATTATATTGATTGATTCAGGAAAAAAACTGATTGTGAAATCCTTAACAAACATCACATCCACCACTGCTGAGAGGACAGCTATACAGCCCCTGGAATCAAAACTATCAAACAGAGATCAAACCAGAAAATCAAGGGGGTGCCATCTGAGTCCTCAACCATGATGACTACACCAACGAGGTCAACTGACAACTCTTGATACCACCTACTATAAAGAACTCAAAGAGGACTCCACGCCACAATACATGTAGGAATTTGAAGATATCAAATCTACCCCCTACAACTCCACAAGAAACTCTTCAACTTCATCCTCCATGAACCCACCCAAGGAACCTTCTACATGCTTCCCAAAATACACAGACAAGAGAATCCAGGCAGACCCATCATATCTGGCCATGCACTCTTCCTGAGGGAATATCAGAACTCATAGAAACCATCAAACCACTCACCACACAAAGGACAAGTTTCTTCGAGTACACAACCAGCTTCCTCCAGAAATCCCACATCAATAACCTCCCCCAGAACACCTTCCTTGCCATCATGGATGTCACTTCCCTATACATCACCATCCCTCACCATGACTGCATTGCTGCCTGCCTCAAATATCTACAAGACAATGCACAACACTGAGATGTCCACCCCAAACACATCATAAGAATGGCCCGACTAGGTCAGATCAAAGGTCCATCTAGCCCAGTATCCTCTCTTCTGACAGTGGCCAGTGCCAGGTGCCCCAGAGGGAATGAACAGAACAGAAAATCATCATGACCCGTCCCCTGTCACTCATTTCCAGCTTCTGGCAAAATTAATCCATTTCATCCTCACCCACAACAACTTTACATTCAACAGCAAACACTTTGTGCAAACCATGGGAGCAACCCTGGGTACTAGGATGGTTCCAGGGCTTAATTTGTGCCAGGGATTGCCAGGACTGAGCCCTGGCACCTCTAGGCTTGGCAATTCATAGCCCTGGTACCTCTGGGCTTGCCACATCAGTTATGAAAGTAAAACAATTGCTTGAGCCCCAGCACCTCTTTCATCACAAATTAAGTTCTGGATGTTCCCCCAATATGCCAACCTCTTCATGGGTCACCTTTCTGCATTTCTGGAAAAATGCAGCACACAATCAATGATATACCTGAAACACTTCAATGATGTTTTCATCCTCTGGACAGACAACCTAAACTCCCTCATAGATTTCCAACACAACTTCAGCAGCCACCTCCCATCCATCAAAGTCTCTCTAGAACACTCCCACATCAGCGTCAACTTCCCAGACACCACAATCAGCTTTAACCATGGAAACCTAAAGACAACTATATATAAAAAAATCCACAGATTGCCACACTTACCTCCACAGATCCAGCAGCAACCCCAAACACACCAGGCACTCAGATACCACAGAATACGTTTAGACCTTATGCAATGCCTGTCAGTTGCTGCATGCATTAATCTCACCTATATCTTTATCATATGTCATAAGGTAATATTTAAGTTTTTGCTTTTTAACTGTAAAACATGGTCGCTCTGCAATGGCTAACCCCATCACGAGGGCTCGTCTCCTGCCCATCAAGAAGGGCTATCAAAACTAAATGGGCCATTGTGGGACGTCACAATACAAATACTTTGTTAATTGACCCCTCACACCATGAAAAGGCTACATGCAAAAGGGCTCCTCCCATCAGCTTGAATTCTGGAAGAAAGAAATAAAAATAGCTGACAAGGACGTTTTTCATCTTGTTTACTGTTTGGACTCTCAGAGGGCTGGATCTATCAACCAGAAGCAGAGATTCCCAAGGGCAACATGGGTTAACCCTAAAAGACATTCAGAGCTGACAGATTACTACAGCTCTGTCACCTTTTGGAAACCATAGCCTGTAACTCATTTGCGTGTATATGTTTGCATGCTTTAACCTTGTGATAACTCTCTCATTTCTTTTCTTAGTTAATAAATCCTTAGATCATTTACTACAGGATTGGCTACAAGAGGTATCTTTGCTGTGAGATCTAAGGTACAAGTTGATCTGGGGTAAGTGACTGGTCTCTCGGGACTGGAAGCAACCTGAATATTTTGTAATCTTTGCTGTATAGCAACCAATGATCACTAAGTCCAGCTTGCCTGGGTGGAAAGATAGACTGGAATGCCCCAGGGGACTGTCTGGGGCTGCATGGTAAGACTGGAGTTCACTGATTTAGGAGTTCACACTTCTTACCAGTTTGGTGAAATCTAAAAAATTATAGAACATACAAGCAGTTTGGGGTGTCTGCCCTGCTTCTTGACAGTCTGCCCTGAGGTTGGCACTCACAGTCATGAGCCCCTCCAGACAGCGTGACATAGATCACATCATGGAATGGGCCACCCTAATTCTCTGAGAGAACCTGCTCCAGTACAGAAAAAAATCCCTTCCTACCACACACACCTAGTTGTCACCTACCATCCCACACTGGAATCTATACAAGGTATCATCAAACAGTTACAACCCATACTCAGTGGGGACCCTATCCCAAAATAAATCTTTCCCAAACCCCCTGTTCTGGCCTTCAAACACCCCCCCACCCCCAAACTCACTAAGCTCATCATCAGAAAAAAGCTCCCCACAGACCAGGACACACCAATTCAAAGCGGTACCAGACCTGGCCAGACAAACAGATGTAATCCTGCAGACATATCTCCACTGTTCTGGTGATCAACACCCCCCACAACACACCTTTCAAGATCCATGGGTCTTACGCATGCCTATCACAACATGTGGGTACCTCATCCAGTGCGCTAAATGCCCCAATAACAACCATGCGGGTGAAACCAGGCGATCCCTATGCTCTTGAGTGAACTCACACAGGTTGTTTTTGTCTTTTATCATTTTTGTATCACCCATGGGTGAACAATTTTCACAAAATGATCACTCCACTTCTGACCTCCCAGTCCTTGTCCTCAAAAGAAATCTGCATAACACCTTCAAAAGATGAGCCTGGGAGCTTAAATTCATAGCCCTGCTGGTTTCAGAAGCCCAGTATTGAACCGTGGCCTGCCAGAGCCTTAGGTGGCAACCTTAGCTGCTACTCCATGGCAATGGAGCTAACTGGTACCCCTGACCAACAACCTTGGTGCCAAAGGCCTATAGCAGCCATGCCTCTGGCCCCTGATTGAATGGAAAGGCAGCATGCTCACTGGGGACCTGGTCTATATAAAGGCCCCAACAGGAAGCAGAAGCTGTCTGAGCAATAGACTATTGCCTGCTGGTTGCTCCCCAGACTGCCTTGCCCTCCTGCCTTGCCCAACCCAACCTTGCTGCCTCATCTCCCCAACTCACTAATTCGGCCCCTTGGATTGGATCGTCTCATTACTGACCCCTGCAAGAGCTGTGACCATTGCCCTGGACTGCCTCCGATACAGACCAACCTGCTGGCTACCCAGCCTTTCATGCACACTTGACTAATGCTCTGGACTGCCCCCTAGTCCTCCTCAACCATTGGGCATTATAATTAAACACCAGTAATCATGGACTCAATAGATACACTGGACTTATGTCCCCTTACAACAATCTGTAACTGACTAACTCTCCTTTGTCCTATGACTGCAGAGGTGTGAACTGCCCACTTCACTTTGAATGGTTTTTTTGGAACGTGTGGTAACTCCTTATGCTTAACACTCTGCTCCACCTTATATTTAGCTGTGTCGCTCTGAATATCTTTTCCCAGACCTGAAGAACTGTGTGTAAGCAGAAAGCTTGTCTCTTTCACTGACAGAAGTTGGGCCAAATAAAGATATTTCCTCACTTACCTTGTCTCTCTTTTAAAGAGTGTAGGGCCAAGAACCGATTCCTGTGGGAGGTTAGGCTGAATGGTTATAGTGGTGCCTTCTGACCTTTAAAATAGAAAGGCTAGATCTTTAGCTTGGGTAAATCAGTGCAGCTCCTTTGACTTAAATGTGCTATGCCAACTTGTAAGCGGTCGAAGATCTAGCCCTATGAGGCTATACTGCAAAAAGAAATATTGTACGTGGCCCAAATATTACTCTCCACTTGCACTCGCTGAGTGGGCTGAGGGCTCTTCCATCCCTAGTTCTCTTTAGCTGGGATTCTTTTGTGTTTGTTTATTTGACTCACCCTCGGGGAATAGAAGCACTCAGGGTTCAAATTACAGGAACAAAGGGCTGGCAAACTTGATCAGGATTTGGGAAGCCCACAAGACAAAATTCAATTAGTTGGCAAAATGTCAGACTCTGTGAGGTTCCCCCAGTCATATTCTCCATACTATGCACAGGCACAGCCCTCAGTGAAATTCCTGGAACCGGAGCATGTTTCCAGGGTAAAGCAGCCTTCTCAGTGACAGACGAATGTCTGGCTGGGCCGTCAGTATTTCCTTCTCTATGGGTCTGGAGAGCACAACACCCTCTGGTTTCACTTTGGGGCCTAGTCCTGATTTTATGTGACTTTCTTTGGAAACCCTTCTCTCATTTTCAGGGTAAAACCACAGCAAACCTGAGCCAAACTAGTGTGGAATCAATAAGGTGTCAGTTACCAAAAGTTTAGCAATGTCATAAGGACATAAGAACAGTCAGACTGGGTCAGACCAAAGGTCCATCTAGCCCAGTGTCCTGTCTTCTGACAGTGGCCAATGCCAGGTGCCCCAGAGGGAATGAACAGAACAGGGAATCATCAAGTGATCCATCCCCTGTCACCCATTCCCAGCTTCTCGCAAACACAGGCTAGGGACAGTATCCCTGCCCATCCTGGCTAATAGACATTGATGGATTTATCCTCCATGAATATATCTAGTTCTTTTTTGAACCCTGTTATAGTCTTGGCCTTCACAACATCCTCTGGCAAGGAGTTCCACAGGTTGACTATGTGTTGTGTGAAAAAAATACTTCCTTTTGTTTGTTTTAAACCTGCTGCCTACTAATTTCATATGGTAGCCCCTAGTTCTTGTGTTATGAGAAGGAGTAAATAACACTTCCTTATTTACTTTCTCCACACCAGTCATGATTTTATAGACCTGCACATTGAGTGGATGTTTTCAGAGAACTATCCACAATGACTCCAAGATCTCTTTCTCGTGTGGTAACAGCTAATTTAGACTCCATCGTTTTATATGTATAATTGGGATTATGTTTTCCAATGTGCATTACTTTGCATTTATCAACATTGAATTTCATCTGCCATTTTGTTGTCCAGTCACCCAGTTTTGAGAGATCCTTTTGTAGCTCTTTCTAGTCTGCCTGGGACTTAACTATCTTGAGTAGTTTTGTATCATCTGCAGATTTTGCCACCTCACTATTTACCCCTTTTTCCAGATCATTTATGAATATGTTGAATAGGACTGGTCCCAGAACAGAAGACCCCTGGTGGACACCACTATTTACCTCTCTCCATTCTGAAAACTGACCATTTATTCCTACCCTTTGTTTCCTGTCTTTTAACCAGTTACAAATCCATAAGAGAACTTCCCTCTTATCTCATGACTGCTTACTTTGCTTAAGAGCCTTTGGTGAGGGACCTTGTCAAAGGCTTTCTGAAAATCTAAATACATTATACCCACTGGATCCCTCTTGTCCATATGCTTGTTGACCCCCTCAAAGAATTCTAGTAGATTGGTGAGGCATGATTTCCCTTTACAAAAACCATGTTGGCTATTCTTCAACAAATTATGTTCATCTATGTGTCTGACAATTTTGTTCTTTACTATAGTTTCAACCAATTTGTCTGGTACTGAAGTCAGGCTTACCAGCCTGTAATTGCCGGGGTCACCTCTGGAGCCCTTTTTAAAAGTTGGCATCACATTATCTATCTTCCAGTCATTTGGTACAGTTAGTAGTCCTGCAATTTCACATTTGAGTTCCTTTAGAACTCTTGGGTGAATACCATCTGGTCCTGGTGATTTACTGTTGTTTAATTTATCAATTTGTTCCAAAACCTCCCCTAATGACACCTCAATCCGGGACAGCTCCTCAGGTCTGTCACCTAAAAAGAATGGCTCAGGTTTGGGAATCTCCCTCACATCCTCAACCGTGAAGATCGATGCAAAGAATTCATTTAGTTTCTCCGCAATGGCCTTATCGTCCTTGAGTTCTTCTTTAGAATCATAGAATCATAGAATATCAGGGTTGGAAGGGACCTCAGGCGGTCATCTAGTCCAACCCCCTGCTCAAAGCAGGACCAATCCCCAATTAAATCATCCCAGCCAGGGCTTTGTCAAGCCTGACCTTAAAAACTTCTAAGGAAGGAGATTCCACCACCTCCCTAGGTAACGCATTCCAGTGTTTCACCACCCTCCTAGTGAAAAAGATTTTCCTAATATCCAACCTAAACCTCCCCCACTGCAACTTGAGACCATTACTCCTTGTCCTGTCCTCTTCTACCACTGAGAATAGTCTAGAACCATCCTCTCTGGAACCACCTCTCAGGTAGTTGAAAGCAGCTATCAAATCCCCCCTCATTCTTCTCTTCTGCAGACTAAACAATCCCAGTTCCCTCAGCCTCTCCTCATAAGTCATGTGTTCCAGACCCCTAATCATTTTTGTTGCCCTTCGCTGGACTCTCTCCAATTTATCCACATCCTTCTTGTAGTGTGGGGCCCAAAACTGGACACAGTACTCCAGATGAGGCCTCACCAATGTCGAATAGAGGGGGACGATCACGTCCCTCGATCTGCTCGCTATGCCCCTACTTATACATCCCAAAATGCCATTGGCCTTCTTGGCAACAAGGGCACACTGCTGACTCATATCCAGCTTCTCGTCCACTGTCATCCCTAGGTCCTTTTCCGCAGAACTGCTGCCTAGCCATTCGGTCCCTAGTCTGTAGTGGTGCATTGGGTTCTTCCGTCTTAAGTGCAGGACTCTGCACTTATCCTTATTGAACCTCATCAGATTTCTTTTGACCCAATCCTCCAATTTGTCTAGGTCCCTCTGTATCCTATCCCTGCCCTCCAGCATATCTACCACTCCTCCTAGTTTTGTATCATCCGCAAATTTGCTGAGAGTGCAATCCACACCATCCTCCAGATCATTTATGAAGATATTGAACAAAACCAGCCCCAGGACCGACCCCTGTGGCACTCCACTTGACACCGGCTGCCAGCTAGCATCTCGATCGTCCAGTGGCCCCACTGGTTGTTTAGCAGGCTTCCTACTTCTGATTTACTTTAAAAAAAAAATTTGCTATTACTTTTTGAGTCTTTGGAGAACTGTACTTCAAATTTTTTTTTGACCTTCCTAATTATATTTTTACACTTCATTTGCCAGAGTTTATGCTTCTTTCTATTTTCCTCGCTAGGATTTAACTTCCACTTTTTAAAGGATGCCTTTTTGTCTCTCACTGCTTCTTTTATTGCTTGTTTAGACACAGTGGCTCTTTTTTGGTTCTGTTGCTAATTTGGGGTATACATTTAATATTGGTGTCTTTAAAAAGTTTCCATGCAGCTTGTAGGTATTTTACTTTTGGCACTGTACCTTTAAGATTCTGTTTAACTGACATCTTCATTTTTGTGTAGTTCCCCTTTCTGAAATTAAATGCTACAGTGTTGGGCCGCTGGGGTGTTTTCCCCACCCCAGGGATGTTAAATTTAATTATATTATGGTCACTATTACCACACTGTCCAGCTATAGTCACCTCTTGGACCGCATCCTGTGCTCCCTTAGGACTAAATCAAGAATTGCCTCTCCTCTTGTGAGTTCCAGGACCAGCTGCTCCAAGAAGCCGGCATTTAAGGTGTCAAGAAAACTCACTCTCTCATTAGACTGTTTGTGAGACGTTGGCCCTGGACTGGGAAAGTTACTGATAGGAAGTGGTCCAGGGAGGCAGCTTTGATGCACGCCCAGGTGCTCGGTACCCCTGCCATTCGCAGGGCCTTGGGTTGGAGCCCCATGGAGAGGGAGGGCCTGGACTCCCCTACCAGCCACCTGTGAGGGTGGTGTAAATCCCCTTCCTTCTTCTCAAGGTAACGGCGGTCAGTAGTGGCGGAAGCGCCCTAAAAGCGGGGGGCCCACAGGCATCTGAACTGTGGCCCTGCCCCCTGTGCCATACACCTGAGGCCCTGCCCCCAGACTGCCCCTTCTCCCTGAGCCTCTGCCCTCAAGCGGCCCCTTCCCCAGCACCACCTCTTCCCCCAAGGCCTCGCCCCCATGCCACGTCTCCCCTCCAAGACCCTGACCCCCACTCACTCCTCTCCTCCCCACATTGCTCGCCCTTACAGCTGGTAAAAAATGGAAGGGCATAGTCCTCCCACTTTTAAAAGTGTGGGGGGGAGGCATAGCCCCTTGGCCCCCCCTGTTCTACTGCCGCTGATGGGAGTATGTCTAGAAGCCTAGTACTGATGGCTGTTTGAAGGCCTATGTGGCAATAAATTGATCTCACTCCATTTCCCAGTGGGCAGGTCTCCACGTCACAAAAGGCACCATCTTAAACTGCTCCCTTGTTGTCAGTTTCAGCAAAGGAGCTAAGCATGGCATGGGGGACAGGAACTTCCCTTCATCTCTGGAGGAGATGCCTCCAAGTCAGGGTCAAGGCACATGGGTGGTTACGCCTTCTGGAGAATGACGCACAGCTGCTGCCCATGCTATGCTTGTTCTGTGGATAACTAGGAGATGTCAATGTGGGATTCATAGATTCCAAGGCCAGAAGGGACCATTGGGATCATCTAATCCGACCTCCTGTCTAACACAGGCTGGAGAACTGCCCCCAGATAATTCCTAGAGAATAGTTTAATAATTCCCCGCCTAGGATTAGGCATTGTAGCAAGGCGAAGACTCACCGGTGCAGCACCTCCTGCTGGTCATCTGGGAATTAGCTCTTTTCCAGCATACAGCGCGCCCTCTGCAGGCCAGTGTCTTGCCTGCGGCTGGTCCTATGTCCCTCCCAGACTCCGGTGCCCTTTATCTCAGGGTTCTGCCCCAGTGGACTCCCACGCTCTGGGTCTCCCCTCCCAGGGGAACCCCCAACCCTCTATGCTAATCTCACCTCAGTGGCTACTGCCAGTCGTCATCTAGTCCCCGCTCACTGGGGCAGACTGCAGTCTGTAATGGCCACTCATCGTTGGCAAGGGGGTTGGACCAGCTGCCTTTGCCTATTCCCAGGCTGCATCTCTGCAGCCCCAGTACCTCGGTAGGCCTTCAACAAGGCCTCAACCTGGGGTTTTACCAGGCTGGAGCTCCCGAGCTCCCTTTGCCTTGCCTTGCCTTGCCTTGCCCTGCCCTGCCCTGCCCTGCCCTGCCCTGCCCTGCCCTGCCCTGCGGCAGCCAGGCCCTTCCCACTCCAGGGCTAGAGTGAGACTCCACCTTGCCTTCCGGCCCTGCAGCTCTTTTATAGGGCCAGCTAGGTCCTGATTGAGCTGGCCACAGCTGTGGCTGCTCCTCCAGTCAGCCTAGCTTGGCTGCTTTTCCCCTGTTCTCCAGGAGTGGGGCATCTGCCCCACTACAGGTATCTATATAGCACAGTGTGCAGGGCCATCAAACTTGTACCCTGAACCAGCGCAAAATTAAGTTGAACAATAAACAGTGACATCAGAAGAAAGAATGAGCCATGATAGCCAGAGACTGCTAAGCCATAACCAGACATGACCCACGTTGACTCTCCGTTCCTGGAGCTTCATGGTTAATAATCTATCATTTCCTCCTTCCTAACTGATGTCAAACTGGGTCACCAGGGAGCAAGTGCCTTTGCAGGGGTCCCCACTGTGTTACCTAGGGATGGCTACACAACGTGCATCTCTGTTTCTGATTATGCTGGGGGCCCCACACCAAAGCTCCTCAAACCACGGGCCTCTGTGACAGGTGTGGAGCTGGCCAGAGGGTACTTTACTTCTCTACATGCCACAGCGGTGCCAGCACAACGGGAATAGGATTCAGGGTCAGGGTCAGGTCTTTCTTATTAGAGATCTGATTAGGCAGCTCCCCAGCGTGAGTCCCAATTTAACTCTCTCTGGTGGAAAGGGCTCAAGCTGGGGCGATTTTTAAGTTAAATAAGCGCTGGCCCGTAAATTGTTTCCATCCTGAAATATGGTTTTTGGATAGCCGCAGGAGTGCAGCTCATTAGAGGGCTACCTGTCAAGCTAAATCATTCTCTGGATGTACAAATCACCACACAGGCATATTCCCTGTTGCATCTGGACTGAGATGCCACCATTCTGTTGCATATTTTTCCTTTTAAAGTTGAAATTATTCCCTTTGGTGGAAGGTGCTTGGATACTGCAGTCTTCTACCTGATTGCTAAGCCATAGGTAGCTCGGAGAGCTAGGATGCAAGCTCCTCCACAAGGATCAGGAGAGAGCAGGGAGTTCAGCCCGGTGATGGGCTGGGCTTTACCGGTGCCACTGTTTCGTGGTTAGGTTCCTGGGTAACAGCTCTCTAGCATCCCCAGCCAGTGCCGCGGCAGTTCTTCTGGTAGATAGCATCTCGGACCTCCAGCCAGGTAATCGTTGGAGTCCACCTCTTTACTCAGCAATAGAGTCCAAAATGTATGAGTCCAATGCCTTCCCACCCAAAAGAGTTTCCAGGCCAGCTCTGAGCTCCTGGAGGCCTCACACCCCTGCCTCAGGGCTTACAGTGTCCTTGTCCCTTGTGACCCCTGGTTCTTGTGTTATCTGAAGGAGTAAATAACATTTCTTACTCCACTTACTCCACACCCATCATGATTTTATAGACCTCGATCATATCCCCCCTTTGTCGTCTCTTTCCCAAGCTGAGCAGTCCCTAGCTTCGTAATCTCTCCTCATGTGGAAGCCATTCCAGACCCCTCATCGTTTTTGTCTTAGGCTATGTCCACAGAGCAGACCTTACAGAGGCACAGCGGCAGCTATGCCACTGTAAGTTCTCCCATGTAGCTGCTCTAGGCTGATGGCAGAGAGCTCTCCCGTCGGTATAATTAAACCACCCCCAACAAGCAGCGGTAGCTATGTCGGCAGGAGAGCATCTCCCACTGACATAGTGCTGTCCACATCAGCACTTTTGTTGGTGAAACTTATGTCAGTCAGAGGTGTCTTTTTTCATACCCCTGACCGACAAAAGTTTTACCGGCAAAAGTGCCAGTGTAGACATAGCCGTAGACTGGGAGGCTCTGTGAACACAAGAAGAACAAGGACAGTGATCATAAACACAGTTACAAGTAAAAAATCTTGTCTATATTATAAGTTATATGTTACACTCACATACCCATATATAAAACCTGAGAAAGTCCATGCACTCGCCAATGCTATACCCATACTCACATACCCAAAGGTCTCAGAAAGTCGGGTGGATCTCACAACAGATGGTCATTGATAGAGGGGTGGTTCTTGCTGGGATCTTCCCTTGATGTGTCTTCCCACTTTTGCTCAACCAAGGGACCTCTTTTTATGACCACACCTAACATTTTATGCAAATGCAAGAGGGTTTCAACCCTCCTTTCCTTATCTGTACTTCCACACCCCATGAATGTTGGGGTGCCCCGTTTTTCACAGGTTGTTCTCTTAGTTACCCTTATTCTCACTAGCATCTATGCACCACATGTGTCCACGGTAACCTGTGGTCAAATCAGGACATCTCAAGATGTTACAATCAAGTGTTTTGTGGTCTAGACAGGTACCTTACAACATATTTCCGGAACATCATCTATTGGCACATTCTTTCCAGTAATCTTATGACCTTACTGGCATAGGTCACCCACTTATGTCAAGCATCCTTAAACCTGAGGCCTAGTGTGACTAAGCCAAAATCTTTCAGGCCCCAGCCTTAGATTACAGCCATACTTTACTTATATACCTAATACATACTCATCTCTCCTAAATACTTGTCAATCTTATACTTCTATAATCCTACATTAACAAACATTGGTTACAAATGAAATAGCATATGCGTTGACCATAACACTAAATAACACAATGATAAATGGATGAGAGAGTGAACTAATTGGCCACAGGATTATGTTTTCCAATATGCATAACTTTACATTTATCAGAGTAACAGCCGTGTTAGTCTGTATTCGCAAAAAGAAAAGGAGTACTTGTGGCACCTTAGAGACTAACCAATTTATTTGAGCATGAGCTTTCAGCTCACGAAAGCTCATGCTCAAATAAATTGGTTAGTCTCTAAGGTGCCACAAGTACTCCTTTTCTTTTTACATTTATCCACATTGAATTTCGTCTGCTATTTTATTGCCCAGTCACCCAGTTTGGGGAGATCCCTTTGTGACTCCTCACTGTCTGCTTTGGACTTAACTGTCTTGAGTAATTTTGTATCATTTGCACATTTTGCCACCTCACTGTTTACCCCTTTTTCCAGATCATTTAGGAATATGTTGAACAGCACAGGTCCCAGCACAGATCCTTGGGGTTCCCCACCATTTATCTCTCTCCATTCTGAAAACTGGCCATTTATTCCTATCCTTTTCCCCCTGATTTTTACCAGTCATTGATCCATGAGAGGACCTTCCCTCATAGCCCATGATTCCTTACTTTGCCTAAGAGCCTTTGGTGAGGGACCTTGTCAGACTTTCTGAAAGTCCAAGTACACTATATCCACTGGATTATCCTTGTCACACGTGTGTCAACCCTCTCAAAGAATTAGAATAGATTGGTGAGGCATGGTGTCCCTTTACAAAAGCCACGAGACTGCTGGAAGGAAGGCTGGGCTGGGGATAGGGGCTCTGCAATGACGGCTAGACCCCAGAACCCCTCTAGGGCAGGTGGGCCTTGCACAGGACCTTTACCTATGCTATGTTCTTCCAGGTAACCAGTCCACTCTCCTTTTGGGATCTGTCAAGGAGTGAATCCAGGAAGGGGCTGGGGAAAGGCCTAGAAAAAAGGAAGCAGTAGCCGGGGGGGGAGCAGTGGGCTGGAATAGACAGAGCTCAGCTGCTTGTTACAGGGTCCGTGGGCTGAAACCCAGAGTAGAGGGCAGGTCTGTGAGGCAAAGCTGCAGCTGGACCAGAGCTGCTCACCCCACCGTACTAACTCATCCCTCCTGCAATGGCTCAGCCCTTAGGCATGCTGCAGCAGCCTACCCCTAGGCAGGACCCAGGGCCGATGACCCCCAGGAACAGGTATTTCACTCTCAGCGCCAGAGCCACAAGTTAGTCTGTGTGACAGCACCATTCAGTCAGGAACCCTCCCGCTGCCTCACTGTGTCACAGACTCCCGAGGCTTCCAGTCTGCCCTTGATCCGGTCCCTGTGTCTGCCCCAGCCTTGTCACTGTCTTGTTCCAGCCTGCTTCAGCCTTCTGCGTGCCCTATTCTATCCCAGCTCCAGCCCTGTTCTTGAGCCGGTCCAGTCCTGCACCTGCCTCCTGACGCCCAAGCCCTTGGACTGACTCCAACCTGGCTTTGACCTGCGGCCTGCTTCAGGCCTCTGACTACAGTCGTGCTTTGTCTTGTCCACAGAGGGACCCATGACCAGTCTCTGCACCCCGCTTTCAGCGCTGCCCATGGCACAGTCTCAACTCTACCTCCCACTTCGACCCTTGGTACCTGTTCTTGACCACCGATCCAACCACCAGGCCTGACTGCCTTGAACCCAGAGCCTGGCACGGCCTGCGTTCCCCAACAGGCCCACTGAGGATGGTGGTATGGAGACATGGGCTGGGAGGCCAATAAAGCCTGAAGTGGGGCTGAAGACCCGGGCTGAAGCTGCCAAAGTATTGTCGTGATGGACTCAATTTACCCTGGGTGGTGCAGGACTATACATGACCTGGCCAGAGGGCCGAATCAAAAGAAGAAACAGACCACCACATGATGGAGTGGCTGTCAGCAGGGAGCGCTAGAGGAGAAGGGTATGCTATGTCATGCCCAGGCACGAGGCAGTGTGCCAGCTGTGAGTTACCCTTCTAACAATGTACATTGGTACCTGAAGCTATTGGTCCTCCATGAGAAACCATCAGAGACAAGGAGAAGCCAGCAGAAGGTACAGGAGGGTTTTACTAAAATCATCTAAAATTTACTCAGGGGTAAGTAATAAATTTTCTCTTGTAATGCAATAGCCAAACCAGGCAAACTATTAACTCTTTGCAAAGTGCTGCAAAGCTGTAAAACAGCGAGCGCAAAGCTCTCAGGCTTTCCCCGTAACTTGTAAGTCTCCAGACATCCACACAACCCATTGCAGGCCATGAACATTTTTGTCATTAACACAAATTCCATGCGGGTCCATAAAAACAAAAGACGGGGAGAAAAACATGACATGTCCCGAATGAAGGCAGGACTGTGCTGTTTTACCGGCACAGATTAAAGGACAGTGAAGATTCTAAGGGGAGGAAATTCACTAGCATTGACTTCATGCCAGGCAGTTCAGGACCTCTTTGTCCACCTCATTGGATTATCCATAGGGAGTCTTCTGACTCATTAACCCCATTTGGGAGGTCACCTAGGATTTTGTGACCTTCACCTCCACTCAGCAAGGGGTTATGGGCTGCAGAGATCTGCTGAAGTACAACAGCGCCTGAAAAGTCATCAAGGAAAACGTCCACCCGCCTTAGTGTTTATTCAGTCTTGCGAGTGGTAGAAAATTCCAAGGCCAGAAGGGACCATTGTGATCATCTAGTCTGACCTCCTGTATAGCACTGGCCAGAGACCTATCTCACAATAATCCCTAGAGCAGTTCTTTTAGAAAATATCCAATCTTGATTTTAAAATTGTCAGTGATGGAGAATGCACCATGATCCTTGGTAAATTGTTCCACTTGTTAATTACTCTCACCATTAAAAACGTATCTAGCTATCTAGCTTCAACTTCCAGCCATTGGATCTTGCTAGACCTTTGTTGGCAAGACTGAAGAGCCCGTTATTAAATAATTGTTCCCTATGTAGGTGCTTATAGACTGGGATCAAGTCACCCCTTAACCTTCTCTTTGATAAGCTAAATAGATTGAGCTCCTTGAGTCTATCACTATAAAGCAGGTTTTCTCAGCCTTTAATAATTCTCATGGCTCTTCTCTGAACCCTCTCCAATTTATCAACCTCCTTCTTGAATTGTGGGCACCAGAACTGGACCCAGGATTCCAGCAATGGCTGCACCAGTGCCAAAGATAGAGGTAAAATAACTTCTCTTCTCCTACTGGAGATTTCCCCTGTTCATTTGCCCTTTTGCCACAGCATCTCACTGGGAGTTCACGTTCAGCTGATTATCCACCCACAAATCTTTTTGCACAGTCCCTGCTTCCCAGATTAGAGACCCCCCAACCTGTAAGTATGGCCTAGGATCTTTGTCCCTAGATGTATACATTTACATTTAGCCATATTAAAACCTACATTGCTTGCTTGCAACCAGCTTATCAAGAGACCCAGTTCACGCTGTAGTAGCGACCTGTCTATTCATTATTCACCACACTCCCAACTTTTGTGTCGTCTGCAAACTTTACCAGTGATGACTATTTTCTTCCAGGTCATTGATATAAATGTTAACTAGCGTAGGGCCAAGAAACAATCCCTGAAGGACCCCACTAGTAACACACCCACTTGATAATGATTAACAGCTCACCAGTGGGGGCAAGGGTTCACAACCTGGCCCCATGATTTCAAGCACAGATTGCATCAGGATTCCCAGGAGGAGAAAAGGGCACTGGAAACTGGATCATTGTCCATTTAAATGACTTAGGAATGCCTATCAATAAACATGTCATTAATTAAGTTACCTACATACACTGCTGCTTTCTACTAGCTGGAATCAGAGCTATTCAGTTCTGGGTCATAGGCCTTGTCCCACTAACCAATTGCAGCAATTTTCCTTCAGCTCCCAAAGCAGGAGGCTGTGTGATTGGAGCAGGAGGATCTGAGATTTAGCCCTTCTGTGGTCCCCCAGATCTGAAGGGGAATGAAGTGCAGCATAGTGACACCTGTGATGTTGTAAGTGTTGGTGATTTGTCCTGTGCTCCTAGATGGTCTGGTTTGCATTCCCTCCTTAGGGCTGATTATATCCTTACCACGTAGACCCCTAAACTATCTGGTCTGGTTCTATTAGTATTTAGATGCCGTGATGCCACACTCCAGAAGATCTAAACACCTCCACACCTTGAAAACACAGTAGGGTGTGCGCTTCATGGCTGGTTTCTATCGTGGGGAGGATTCTCCTTGCTAGGAGTTAATTGCAAACTACCCCCCTGCCCCACCCACCCACACTTTGGGGTAGAGACGCCTCCTACAGCCATGGGGAGGCAGGAAGTCACCCAGAAACCACTCTGGCACTTGTATTGGTAAACAATCAGCTTTGTTAGGAACCTTAATCTGCAAACACACAGCCCCAGTATCCCTTAGTCATTGGATCAGGGGCCTCCTTCTCTCTGGTCTCTGGCCAGGCCTTGTGTGCACATAACCGCCATGAACACAGGGACATCCCTGGGGCCTGTCCCCCAGCTCAGACTCTCAGTCTGCTGTGTCACTCCAGCAAGCCCACGCCCTCTCGAGGGTTGCCAACTTGGTAATACGGTATTTAAAAATCGGACACTCCAGCAGGAGTGCCGGAATCTCCCCTGCCCAGCCTCTTCCCCCCGAGGCCCCATCCTTGCCCCACTTATTCCCCCCAAAGCCCACCCCTGCCCCCACCTCTTTCCCCGAGCCCCCCACCCCGCCCCGCCTTTTCCCCTGAGGCCCCGCCCCTGTCCACTCCTCTTCCCCCTTCCCCCCTCCCCGTCACTCGCTGCTTTTTCCCTCCCACACCACCCCGGCCTGGGACAAGGGGCACTAGGGTTGCCAGGCGTCCAGTTTTCGACTGGAACACCCGGTCGAAAAGGGACCCCGGTGGCTCCAGTCAGCACCACGGACCGGGCCGTTAGAAGTCCAGTCGGCAGTGCTGCAGGGCTAAGGCAGGCTAGTCCCTACCTGTCCTGGCACCGTGCTGCACCCCGGAAACAGCCAGCAGATCTGGCTCCTAGGCGGGGGGGGGACATGGGGCTCCGCATGCTGCCCGCGCCCTGAGCACCGGCTCCGCACTGCTGTTGGCTGGGAACCGCAGCCAACGGGTGCAGGGGGGTGGTGCCTGCGGGTGAGAGCAGCACACGGAGTCTCCTGGCCCCCCATGCCTAGGAGCCGGACCTGTTGGTCACTTCTGGGGCGCAGCACGGAGCAAACACAGGCAGGGAGCCTGCCTTAGCCCTGCAGCGCCACTGACCGGGAAACACCTGAGGTAAGCCCATGCCCCGACCCCGAGCCCCAACCCCTTGCCCTAGCCCTGAGCCCCCGCAAATCCAGAGCCCCCTCCTGCACCCCAAACCCCTCATCCCCAGCCCTACCCCAGAGCCCACACCCCCAGCCGGAAACCTCACCCTCTCCCAACCTCAACTCCCTGCCACAGCCCAGAGCTCCCTCCCACACCCTGAACCCCTCATTTCTGGCCACATCCCAGAGCCCACACCCTGAATTAGAGCCCTCACCTCCTCCCACACCCCAACCCCTTGCCCCAGCCCAGTGAAAGTGAGTGCGGGTGGGAGAGAGCTAGCCACCGAGGGAGGGGGAATATAGTGAGCGGGGGCGGGGCCTCAGGGAAGGGGGTGGGGCCTCAGGAAAGGGGCAGGGCTAGGGTTTCTGGTTTTGTGCGATTAGAAAGTTGGCAACCGTAAGAGGGACTTGCCTGCAGAGCCGGGGCTGGGAGCTGCAGCTGCCTGACGAGGGTAGGAGGTGGCCCTGGCTGAGTAGGGGCTGGAACAGGTGATGACCCGGGGCCTCCCCGCCTACCTCAGAGTGGGAAACTGGGCACCTGGGCACCCTAGCCCTGTCCTGCATTCGGCACTATCCCTTCTTGAAAGTCCTCCCCCTCCTCTGATCAGATATGAGCAGGAAGTAAGGGCCGGACTTCCAGCCAGCCCTCTGGCCAGCCTAGGGCCTTTCATGCTGCTGGTCCTTTCATGCTGGTCCTTTCATGCTGCTGATATGTGCATTTGGGGCTCCACACAATGATGAGCCAAAGTAAGATGCGGGATGCAAAACACCCGCCAAACTCTGAAAAAGCTGCGATCAAATCTGGGCCAGTTCCAGCCTGTGTCTTAACAGTGCTCATTGGAAGCCGGCTGTTTTTTTTTGCTCCAGGCAATAA
This sequence comes from Lepidochelys kempii, assembly GCF_965140285.1. Lineage (NCBI taxonomy): Eukaryota > Metazoa > Chordata > Testudines > Cheloniidae > Lepidochelys > Lepidochelys kempii. Next base: position 138,875,210 of record NC_136383.1, read on the forward strand.
AAGGCGTGTCAGTGTTTGCATCCGAAACCGGGAAAATCTGTGGCTGGATCTCCAATAGAGGGACAAAAATGTTGCAGATAGAGAGCCGATGTCAACTGCCATCCGCCTTTAGTAAAACTCAAGACAATGCCTCCGAATTAGGCCGAGCCTGAAAGACAGCTTGGTACTATGAGCTTTCGGGTCCTGGCTCCCGAGGCTGGAGGGCCAGTCATTGTCTGTAAAGTGAGGTCGCTTTTGTTAGCCTGTCACCACTCATCCACCCACACCGTTTGGGCCTGTATTCCTTGCAGGCCAAAAAAACACCGCCCGGCATCAGAAGGCCGGTTAATGAAGAAGAGAAAGGCCAGGAGGCGGGAGAGAGAGAGAAAGAAACCCCACTTGAATGCTTTCATCAGATAAGGCCTGTTGAAATAGGCCCTTCTTTCTCCCCAGCTCCCTCTCTGAGTGGCAGCAATGGGAGGAAATAGACAATTAGGAGTCCTTTGAAAACAGCCCCACTGTTGTTGCAAGGGACGGGAAGGTGCGCCAACATGACCAGAGAAATCGTAAATGGTGCAGACCTTTATCTCCCTCTAATGACTCTCGCTGAAAAGGGTTTTCACAGAGCTGGGCTCATCCTCCTTGCTTGGGAAGATTCTATTCTCAAGGCCCAGAGAACAAGTCCTCTTGTCCGGCTACGCACTGTGGATAAATGGACAGCACTGTTGTGGGAGGCAGGCGCAAATGTGGCCTTTGCCAGTAATGAAAGAGCAGACTCTAGAAGATTTGGCCTCAGTTGATTCCCTCCCCCATCCTTCTCGAGATTTCTATGCGGTTCTCTCCCCTTTGCTGTCTGGCGGCCATCAGGAACGGGTTCCCAGACCTCTCGTCCCAAGGCACAGGGTGTGGCAGGTGGGAACCCCCCACTGTGCAAGCACCCAGAATGGAGATGACTCTGGGTGCTGCTCCTGAGCCTGGTATATCTGACCAAAGGGGGCTGCAAAGTTCCTGTCCTAGGCTAGGGCTTGGTTGTGTCAATGCTACACCTACCATGAAGGCCCTCTGGACCACAGCTATTCCCCAGTTGTAGGGTCTTACAGCTGCTTTGCTGCCACAGAGCGAGGGTGAATCCCCCTTCCTGTGCCTGGAGGGAGAGTGATCCAGTGGTCAGAGCGCGAGCCTGGGCATTGGGAATGTTAGTGTCTCTGCTACTGACTCACTGTCTGACCCTGGGCAAGGCATTTAACCTTTCCATTCCTCCATTTCCCCAGCTGTTAAAGGGAGTGATACATTTTTCCTACTTCCCAGAGATGTTTTGAGATCCTGTGGTAAAAGCTGCAAACTCTTGGTCATCTGCCCTTTGAGAGTGTAATCTTGCAGGATGGGATGGGCTATATTTGCTGACTGGGGAACCAGTGTTGCTTTCCAGATGCTAAGCTGGAGTTCCTTTCCTCCACCAGCCACGCACTGTGTGTGGGTTCCACGCCACCCTTATTTATATCACAGTAGCATCTGGGGGCTCCAACCGAGATCAGCACCCGATTGTGCTGTGTGCTGTACAAACGCAGTAAGGGACAGTCTCTGCCCCAGAGAGTGTACAATCGAAACAGATAGGGAAACACGGGAGAAATAACTTACCCCAAGTCACACAGGGAGAACCAGGAACAGAGCCAGGTCTCCTAAGTCCCAGTTTAAGGCCATAGCCCCTGTACCGCAGCACTGTAAATGACTTTTGCTATAGGAAGATGTAAGAGAGAGGAGACAGAGGCTGCAATGAAAGAGGGAGGGGAAGCCACATTGATTTTGCAAATAGCCTTTGAGGGGAGGGCAGGGCAGTGATGAAGTGAATGAAGGAGAGAGCTGTCTCAGGCTGTAATGAATGTAAAGAAGACAGTTCATTTGGGCTAAGGCAGATCCTTTGACTGAATGGAGACAGTTTTTATCTGCCCTTTCCAGCTTTGTGTCTCTATTCTTTCCTTTGGTATCTAGTTACCTATTTAACACATAACACGCAAACCTGGATCTCGCAGACCAAAGAGAGGCGAGTCTGATTTGGGCAACAGCTGTCTGGCCATTCGGCTTATTACAGGGGCTGCTCTCAGGATTCAATGGCTTTCTGAGTTCTGCGGAAAGCACACATGCCCCACACTCCACCTCTTTGATGGGCTAAATCAGCTTCTGGAAACAAGTGGGGGGGTGAAATCCTATTTCAATATTTCCTCCAAGTGTCTTAGCTGGTTCTGGGTCTGTGTGTATGGGGGGCTGCTTCTGTGCATACAGTCTATCTGTGAGCTTATGTGTCTGTTTGCACATGTCTGTGTTCAGAAGCGACAGTGACGGGTGGCAGTATAAAATCCTAGCTCTGTTCTTAAATCTGTTCCTGGCTCTGCTACGGACCTGCTGTGTGACCTTGGGCAAATCACATCCCCAGTCCGTGCCTCAAGGCAGGTTAGCCCGGGGCTTCACTCATCATTTCCTTTTCTCGCAGATTACAGCTCCTCCCTCCTCGGAGCTACCAGACGTGAGAATGGGGGTCAATTAAAGCCTGATGCATTATGACTGATGCAGATTGTGGACCCAATCCTCTTTACAGGGTAACCATTTCCTCCCTCAGCTGCTTGACAAACACCCAATAGAGAGAGAGAGCACCTGACAGGTGTCTGCACCGAACACCAGGCCACCAAAAGCCAGAGGTGTCCCGCCCCATTCTCTCTGGATTAACCATCATAATCATCTGAAGCATGAGGCCAGGGCAGTTTGGGAGTTGCAGTGGATCATGGGGAAAGAGAGGGGAAAGTCTCTCGCAAAGTTTGGGTTGTGATTGCACCAGATTATGTTCACCTCTGGACATCTCACTATTGACAAAGTTGATGGAGAGGAAAGAGGGAGAAAAATGATTGGGGGAAAAAAGGGCAGAGGGGGTGGGAAGAATAGAGGAGAGAGAGCAGAAGAGTTAAATAGCGTGGGCTAAATTGTGACACTGAGCTATGGCCAGTGCTAGGCAGCGGTGCAAAGGGATGCTGCTCCCCAGCTGAAGACCCCATGTACCGTATTGATGTGTCTTGTGCACCATGCTCGCTTCTAAGCAGAGACGATTATTCCTATCTGTATTGCAGCAGTGCCCAGGAGCCCTAGTCTCCGAGCAGAACCCCACAGTGCAAGGTGCTGTACAAACACCGAATGAAAAGCTGATCCCTGCCCTGACGAGCTTACCGTCTACACTGACTGGATAGGGGGTGGAAAGGGGTTGAACACAGCAGCAGAGTGAACAATGGGATGGCAGCAAACATCATGTTTGAGCTGTGTGGTGTTTGGGGTTTTCCCGTGGTTTTAGTTCAGAGGGGAGCAGCTAACAGGAAGTGTAATTATTGGGGTTACTCTGCGTACCAAAACCCTCGGGTGCCAGAGCTTGCCAGGTGCGCCCTGGCTCAGAGGCAAGCATGGCGGGCGTTCAGCAGCTAGGCCTTGCAGAGGCTTGCGTGGGGGGTGTCCCCAGAGCTGCTCAGTCACATGGCTAAGGGAAGGGGAAGGCTCCAAGTACCCCAGGTACAGAGGCTTAAACAGGTACAGCTCAAGGTAAGTAATAGAGGTTCTGGTTTGGTTTGGGTCCCTGGGGCAGCCCAATCGAGAGTCAGGGCTCATTAGTCTCCAGCCCAGTCCAGTCTCTATTCCAGCAACTAGGCACTTGTGGGTTTCCAAGCCAGGCTCAGTTTGTGTCTCTCATTCGGGGCCCCTCTGCACTGGCTCCCAGCCAGCCTCTGCTGCTCTCCCATAAGCCCCACCCAGAGATGCACCCACCTGTGATGGCCAGCAGTCACAGCCTGTTCCTCACATGGCTCTGTCTACAGCTCCTGGGGCTTCTCTCTAGCTCCCCCCCGCCCCGCCATGCGGCGCTCACTCCCGAACAGAGCCCGGCCACTCCTGGTTCAGGACCTTACCTTGCCAGGGGAAGGGGATGTAACGGGGAGAGGCTGATGGAAAAAACAGTCTCCTGCTTTGCAAATCACAACAGCAAGAGGGAACATCGAAGGGAAGTAAGGGGATGGGGCCCAGTAGAGGAGAAGAGGTTAAGAGGAGTTAGGCTACGGTGAAGTGACTGACAGAGGGAAAGGGTTGGAGCAAGCATCCAAGCAGCACAGGACAAAGAAAATTTTCCACTGAATGCATCCGATGAAGTGAGCTGTAGCTCACAAAAGCTTATGCTCAAATAAATTGGTTAGTCTCTAAGGTGCCACAAGTCCTCCTGTTCTTTTTGCGGATACAGACTAACACGGCTGCTACTCTGAAACCAGTTAAAGCTAGAAAGTTCTCCAAAGATCTCTGCATTGGCTACTTCTGCCCCTATATCCTCTGACTGGTCCCTCTCTTTGCACTTTCTCTCAAGCCTGGCTGGGCCGGGTGGAAAAGCTGGCAATGTCATGCATTTGTCCGGGGGACATACAGAGACCTGGCTAATGAGTCTGCAGCAATGGCATTACAATATTCTAGCTTTGTTGTGCATTAAATACGTGAGAGCAATTGGGCTTAGCACGGCTGGTTGCAAATTTTCCATCAAAACTGTCATTCAGTGGATCATTGGGTTTTCAGCTAAATGAAATGCTCATGGAAAGTGTCTGCTTTCTGTGGAAAATCTGGATATTTCATCCAGAAAAATGCCCAAAAGGCAAAAGATTTCATCCAAAATGTTTTGTTTTCAATACTTTGCAGAAAAGTTGCAATTTTCCTCAGAAGAAGGTTTGATGAAGATGAAAAAAAGTCATTTTTGTTGGCATTTTCTTTGGAAATTCCCCCACCCCCAACCCCAAACAAAGTGTTTGACCAGCTCTAGTGATTAGTTTACAAGTTAAAAAAATATTTTTTAAATTGTCAGTGCAACTCTGCTTGTGCATAGAGTCAGGCTGGGCTTTTTCCTTCCCACGTATCACCTGTAATTCTGCCCTCACTGATGCCTTGACCATCCCAGTGTCTACGAATTCTGCCCTCTGACACTTGGACAGCCCCATTGCCTTCAGCTGACTGCAACTCAGTACACAAGTCTCTGGATGATGCACAAGAAGGAACAGCATCTAGCTGCCGCTTTGTTATTTATGGTACCTCTGTACAGTGAGGTAATTTCCAGCTTGGGTAGACGTACGTGCACTAGCTTTGATTGAGCTAGTGTGCTAAACATAGACGTGTGACCACAGCAGGATGGGGTAGATCACCCGAGTAGGTATCTAGTGTTGCACCAGGATCATATTGAAGGCGGCTAGTCCCTCCCGCTGCTCATACGACCGCGGGTACATGTCTGTCTTGAGCACATTCGCTTGATCAGAGCTACTGTATGTATGTCTGCCTGAGTTGGAAATTACACCTTCCATTCAAAGTGTAAGTCTATTCTGCCGGACTTACACGTGTCTAAAGCAGCACGGACTTATTTTCATCAGTAAAGCAAGCAGATCCGACTCTGAACACACAAGGGCAACAGGTCATTTGAGTAAAGAGGTGTCATTTTTACATACGGGGTAGAGCTAGCCGTCACCCTATCACCTCCCAGAGAAACATCCCGATATGTCTCAATGGGTGCGTTGATCTCAAAAACCAAATGCAAACAGTCAAATATCAAGATTAACTATTTCACGGCTGATTATTTTAGCCCGTTGCTCTGAATGCGGGGGGCGGGGAGGTGTTAGAATTGTAGGCAGGGCCTGAGCCACTGCTTTTGTCCCATCCTCTCAACTGGATCCAAGAAAGAGTGATGGAAGGGGTTAAACAAATACTAGGGAGATTGATGGGGGCTTTCAGAGCAGAGCGAGGCAAAGAAGATTCGCTGGAGGTTATAGATGAGCTTGGACCATGAGAAGTCACCAGCCAATTAGAGAAGAGTTTATATAGCCCACAAGTTGCTTAATGTTTGCTATGTAAATAATCCAAATGCCATGGAACTCTTTATTTTGCGACGGCTGTTTGTGAGTTTGGGGGAAAAAATCCCTATAGGCAGCATTCTCCAAGTCCTAATAGCTTTGGTACTGTCTATTCCTCACTGCAGTCACCAGTATTAGCATTTTAACTAAGAAACTATTCATAAGAATATAAGAATGGCCATACTGGGTCAGACCAAAGGTCCATCTAGCCCAGTATCCTGTCTTCCGACAGTGGCCAGTGCCAGGTGCCCCAGAGGGAATGAACAGAACAGGGAATCATCAAGTGATCCATCCCCTGTCGCCCATTCCCAGCTTCTGGCAGAGGCTAGAGACACCATCCCTGCCCATCCTGGCTAGTAGCCATCAATGGACCTATCCTCCATGATTTTATCTAGTTCTTTTCTGAACCCTGTTATAGCCTTGTCCTTCACAATATCCCATGGCAATGAGTTCCATAGGTTGACTGTGTGTTTTGTGAAGAAATACTTCCTTTTATTTGTTTTAAACCTGCTGCCTATTAATTTCACTTGCTGACCCCGAGTTCTTTTGTTTTGAGAAGGAGTAAATAACACTTTCCTATTTACTCTCTCCACACCAGGCATGATTTTATAGACCTCGATCATCTCCCCCCTTAGTCGTCTCTTTACCAAGCTGAACAGTCCCAGTCTGATGTTGCAGAACAGGCATGCACAGAGAGCTGAGCTGCACTGGAGTGGTTTCAGATTGACCAGCCAGGGCCCTTGTGTTCTGGCGAAGGTGAGAGCTAAGCCTCTCTGCCTGAAAAGTAACATTATCAGATCTGTTCTCAGGGAAACCTCATTGTCCCTGAATAGAGCCCTAGCAGCGAAAGGTCCAAGCAAAGGAGGGATCGTGTTGCCTTTTTGAGGCTTAACAAAAGGCTGCCGGGACTTGAGCAGGAAACCTGAGCAGAAGGGAGACAGGGCTGAGGTCTCAACGGAGCTGGGCCGCTCTCCCCCCGCCATCCTTGGGGCATTTTTGGAGCAGGTGGGAGCTGATATGGGAGTTAGTATGTCACTGTCTAATAAAGGGATCATTCATCATGGATGGGGAGCATAGGGAGAGGTGCTTTATAGATTGGACTCGGTCCATGCCCATGGACTGACTCGCAGTTGCTCCGAATCCTGCCCCATTCACTCAGCCCATTGTGTTGGGAAAACATTAGCGAGGTCAGCAGAACCCCTGTCAATGGAGACTTTTCACTGCAGGCACAATGGCAGAGCAAAGGTGGGGGGTGAGACGCATCCTGACGGCTCTCCGGCATGGCGTATGGGGTGAATGCCATGGGGCCCTCCTCAGCAAGGGGGAGCAGGGAGGGATGGGTTATCTAGCACATCCCCTCCAGAGATCCCCAAGCACTCTGCAAAGGAGGGGAGGCATCATTTTTAGCATGTCACAGAAGGGAAAAGTGAGCCACAGAGAGGGGCACAAAGTCACCCAGCAAGTCAGAGGCAGAGGTGGCCTGTTGGCTGGATCACCCTGGTGCTGGGGAGGCAATGACGATGCCATTGACACAGGTCTGAGACTTCAGGAGATGAATGAGAACAGATGAGTGCAGAAGCCCTGAAGGCCCCATCTCTATCCAGATCTCCTTGGTAATAAATAAATAATAAACAGGATGAAGAATTCAGGAAGCATATGACAAGGCAGCAGAATTGCCTGTAGAGATAGATAGTGGTTTGTGTCAAGACTTTCCAGGAGATGTTGGTAGCACTTTATTGCAACAGGTCAAGTCAGATGACACACGCAAAGGCCAAATGAGTTTCTTTCCAGCCCTTTTGGAGCATTTTCCATTGGGCAGGATGCAGCCCTGGCATCAACAGCCAATTTTGTACATTACGCCCCACTGCCCATATAAAGCGCCTGGAATGCATTGGCAGCGCAATGGGTGCATGCCGTGCCACGGAGCCTCATTAATGCCGGTCTTCAAGAATTTATTTTGCACATGTGGCAAGACAAATCCGGCTTTGTTTCTTTTTTGAAATGCCTGTTTGTCATTAATTAAACAGCTATGGAAAACATTTCCTTAGCACGGACTGTGCGGCTTTGGTCTGATCATTAGGCTATAACTGTATCCTGAAATTAACATTATCCCCTACATCTCCTGGCCTGGCAGTCCCCAGATTTAATTTGTTCCACCACGGAGTGGCTGCCACCAGTCCATAGTTAATGAGACAGCTGAGCTGACGTTACAAACCTGATTTTGTTCACCTCCCAAGAAATCTGCAAACAAAGTAATATCGGCCACAAACTTGGTAGGTCTTGAGGCTGCGGTAGAATTTTTATGCTGAATTAGAATAGTTTGTGAGTGTCAGATCTCCTAGACTTTCTGCACAGCCTTCTTGGGTAGCAGCTATAATGACCCTGCCGTTGCTCTGTATGATATGAGCAAGACAAGGAAGCCAAAACCCTAATTCTTGTGAATAAATTAAATGAATGCAAGTGGCCCCCACTTTGCTTTTATGTCTTATGTGAAAGGTAGCCTCTCCAGCAGCACAGTTCCCTTAATGCCATCTCTAACGAGTCGTCTCTGGGCCGGATAAGTGCTGCTGAGCCCGGATGAGTCGTCCTTCTGCCTGATTACCTTCATGCCAATCAGCCCAGGCTCCGCTAATCAACAGGTGTAGGTCTAACCAGGTGACCTCACGGCCCAAGGATATGGGCTCCCAATGAGAGCAGCCACTGCCCTTGGCTCAGTGTCATTACCTCGCCAGGAGTCTCCCCTACCGCTTGGTGGTTCTGACAGATGGCTCCAGCCTCAGCCTGTGCCCAGCCTTCTTCCTGCTCCAGCCTTCTTCCAGTTCCAGCCTTCTCCCAGCCCTGCTCTTGGTTCCTGGCTCAACCACTAGACCTGACTGCCACTGCTTCAACGACTAGGCAAGACCATCCCACTTCTCAGGTTCTGACACCATCAGAGACATTGGTTGAGGGCTGTCTCGCAGTGAAGGGCCCTCATCTACTGAACAATCAACCCGCACTTTCACCAGCACTCTGTTGTCTTGGAGGTCTCGCATCCAAGGCTTGTTGGAGCACATGCCTGCTTAGTATGGGCGAGCTGGCGGGATGGCGCCGGAGGGGTAAAACACCTGGGGTTTGGTAAAGCCATGTTCTCAGATGTCCAGAGCTTTCATTGAGCCCGGCAGCGCAGAAGTGAGATTTGCTTTCACGCTTAATTTGAAAGATGGCTTCTCTTTCCTTCACGTAGGCTGGATCCGGGGGTTGTTCCATTCCCTTGGGCATATGGACCATCCATAACCACTTGTGCAAGACTAGACCTCAGCTGCAGGATTCACTGCATGCGGGTTACATGAACCAGGCCTGCTCTATCTAGATGTCTAAGGTACTTATCTGACCCTCATCAACATAATATCTGAACACCTCCCTCTTGTTTTAATATATTTACCCTCCTCACCCCAGGCTGTTTTCGCCATTGTGCCGATGGGGGAACTGAAGCACAGAGAGACAAAGTGACTGGCCCAAGCCAAAAATCTACAATCTGCAGAGTGACCGAAATATGATAATCTCTCTTTGTAATGTTGGGGTTTGATTGCTCCAAGGAAACTGCACGAGTGGTGCACGCAGAGTGGCGAGACACAGCATCCCCATAAATCAGGAGCACAGCGTTCTCCACCAGCAGAGCAGAAGCGCTTGTAACAGGAGCCTGGATAAGATCCTATCTTTTACTGAAATCACCGTATCCTCTTCCTGCTTGGAAAGTGGCTTGAGTAGGGAAAAATATTTCCCCCCACTGCTGGAAAAGGTGAGGTTCTCTGGCCTGTGCTATGGAGCAAGTCAGAGCAGGTGATCAGAATGTTTCCTTCTGGTCTTTATGAAATCTTTGGACCAGGTGGGAGTCGAAACAACAGCTGCTGCTTCTTCTAAAATTAGAAGGCACCATTGGATCATCTGGTTGGATCGGCACAGCACAGCCCATATAAAGTCATCCACTTAGCCCTGCACTGAGCCCAATAACTTGTGTTTGAATAAAACATCTTCCAGACAGACATCCAGCCTTGAGCTGAAGACATCAAGAGATGGAGCCTCCAGCACTTCCCTCGGTAGCGTGTTCCAATGGTTAATCACCCTCCCTGTTAAAAACTTCTTATTTCTAATCTGAATTTGGCTTTAGCTTCCAGTCATAGGATCTTTCACAACTAAATTGAAGAGTCCTTTAGTATCTAGTATTTTCTGCTGGTGACGGTACTTACGCATTGCACTCAAGTCTCCTTTTTGATAAGCAAAACAGATTAAGCTCTTGAAGTCTCTCACCATAAGGCATTTTCTCCAGCCCTCACATCATTCTGATACTGCTTTTCTGCACCCTCTACAATTTTTCAACGTCCCTATTAAAAATGTGGACACCAGAGCTGGACACAGTGTTCTGATATCCCTCTCACCAATGCTGCGTCGAGAGGTAAAATCACCTCTCTACCCCTACTCCCCATTTATACATCCAGGGATCACATTTCCCTTTTTTCCACAATATGGCATTGGGAGCTCATGCTGAGTGGCTAGCCCATTATGACCCCTAAACCCTGTTCAGAGTCACTGCTTTCAAGTGCCCTGTTCTGCAGGTCTGGCCTTCATTACTTGTTCCTGGATGTATAACTTTGATGATGACCTGTTCTGTTCATTCCCTCTGGGGCACCTGGCATTAGCCACTGTTGGAAGACAGGATACTGGGCTGGATGGACCTTTGGTCTGACCCAGTCTGGCCGTTCTTATGTTCTTATGTTCATTTGTCTCTATGTACAACTTTACTTTTTCAGGCCCTGTCCTCATCATTTACCATTCCACCAACCTTTGTATCATCCACAATTTTTATCAGCAGTGATTTTATATTTACTTCTAGGTCATTGATAAAAATGTTGAATGGTGGCGTGCCTCTTTCTAATCCATGGGGAACCCACTGGAAACTCTTCCACTTAATGATGATTGACCATTGACAACTACTTTTTGAGATATGTCCGTTATCCTGCTTTTAGTCCATTTAACATGTGCTTCACTGATATTGTGCAGTATTCATTTTTAATCAGAAGAACATGTGACACTAATTCAAATGCCTCACAAAAGTTTAAGCACATTACCACAGCTATGTTGTTACATTATCAACCAAATTTGTAATCTCAAAGAATGAAATCACATTTGTTTGACAAGACCCTATTTTCCATAAGACATGTTGACTGGCCTTAATTATGTTCCTGTCCTTTAATTCTTTATTGATTGAATCCCGTATCATTTATTTCACCTGAGATTGTTGTCAGGCTAACTGGCTTATAGTTACCCAGATCATCCTGCTTGCCCTCACTGAATATTGGTGTGGCATTAGCATACTGCCAGGCTTCTGGGACTTCTTTGCTCTTCCAAGAGTTATTAAAAATTAATATCAGCAGGCCAAAGATCTACACAAACAAGTCTTTTAGAACTCTGGGTGCAAGTTACAGGGGCCTACAAAAGTTTATCCCTAGCAGATGCTAGTCTAGCTATGGTAAAAGATGCCAGGTTGACAGCCCTGCAAAACAAGTTCTCTACCCACAGAGCAAGTACAGTACAGCCAATGGCCATATAACCGGGTGCCAATAATGGCTATCTCACAGACGTCAGAGGGAGGGGTTCTCATTCCCCAGGTCTATTCCCCCTTCCCATTGTGACTCCCAATGAAAGAGACCAGCTACTATACCCGTTCTGAGATGTGGGCACCTTTTTTGTAGGAAGAGTTTTATAAGAAAGACAGCTCCTTCCCATCCTTTGACACAGTACACATTTTGCTCATTTTCTTAGATTGCAAGAGGCATGGGGCAAGGATCCCCTCTTCCAATCAGTTTGTACAGAATCTGACAAAATGGGGCTTGGACTCTGACCAGGGCCTCTGGCCACAATACGTCAGTCCTGAAATGGGAAGGTCAAACAGCATGCAGAGCAATCCCTTCTTCCAGGAATCCCAGCCCAATATCAACAAAACTGGCTCCTATGGAAAACTCTGCCCAGAGAATTTACTCTAATCAGAGCCCAAGTCAGACAGCGAACTCTCCTGTTGCTCATCCAGCTCCCCCTCCAGAAGCTCCCTCTACACAGTACCTTGTATAAACCGGAACTACCAGCTTGTCTTTCCAAGTGTCAAAACTTGCTCGCACACTATGAAAAAATGGAAGACTATAACAGCACCACCTGGTGATGAGTGCCGTGAGAATCATAACATCTCCCGCACTACTGCGTGGCGCAGAGGGTAGACAAATACATTACATAAGAACATAAGAATGGCCAGACTGGGTCAGATCAAAGATCCATCCAGCCCAGTATCCTGTCTTCTGGCAGTGGCCAATGCCAGGTGCTCCAGAGGGAGTGAACCTAACAGGTAATGATCAAGTGATCTCTCTCCTGCCATCCATCTCCACCCTCTGACAGACAGAGGCTAGGGACACTATTCCTTACCCATCTTGGCTAATAGCCATTAATGTGCTTAACCTCCATGAATTTATCTAGTTCTCTTTTAAACCTTGTTATAGTCCTAGCCTTCACAACCTCCTCTGGCAAGGAGTTCCACAGGTTGACTGTGCGCTGAGTGAAGAAGAACTTCCTTTTATTTGTTTTAAACCTGCTGCCCATTAATTTCATTGGGTGGCCCCTAGTTCTTATATTATGGGAACAAGTAAATAACTTTTCCTTATTCACTTTCTCCATACCACTCATGATTTTATTTACCTCTATCATTAAAAACTAGGTGGGGGAGAGAAGAAAGGCTTGCAGAAATGTGGGTATGCGTACCATTGTGCCTGTCTCCGGACATGTATACAGCTATGCACAGCCTGTCTATGGCAGTTCAATTAGGTCAATCAATTTGCTACACTTAGGTCTATAATTCACAGATTCCAAGAGCAGAAGGAGCCATTGTGGTTATCTAGTCTGACCTCCTGGAGAACTTCTCCAAAATAATTCCTAAAGCATCCATTGGCTTTAGGATGCACCAGTGCCAAATGCAAAGCCAAAATAACCTCTCTACTCTTACTTGAGATCCCCCTGTTTATGTATCCAAGGATTGCATCAGCCTTTTCAGCCACAGCATTGCACTGGGAGGTCACGTTCAGCTGAGTATCCACCATCACAACCAAATCTCTTTCAGAGTCCCTGCTTCCTAGGATAGAGTCCCCCATCCTGTAAGTATGGCCTACATGCTTTGTACCTAGATATAGACATTTGCATTGAGCCATCTTAAAACACTTATTGTTTGCTTGCACTCAGTTTACGAAATAATCTAAATCGCTCTGAATCTGTGACCTGTCGTCTTCATTATTTACCATTACCCCGGTTTTTGTGTCATCTGCAAACTTTATCAGTGGTGATATTATGTTTTCTTCATGGTCATTGATAAAAATGTTAGATAGTGTAGGGCCAAGAGCCAGTCCCTTCAGGACCCCACTAGAAACACACCCTCTCAGTGATGATTCCCCTTTTACAATTAAGTTTTGAGAACAGTCAGTTACAGAAGTCTAAGTATATTACATCAATAATTTATCACCCAAAAAGATCTCATCACAAAAAGATATCCAGTTAATTTGACAGGATCTATTTTGTATAAACCCATGTTGATTGGCCTTGATTACGTTACCCTCCTTCAATTCTTTATTCATCATGTCCCTTATTAGCCACTCCATTAAATTGCCTGGGATTATAGAATTATAGAATCATAGGACTGGAAGGGATCTTGAGAGGGCATCTACTCCAGTCCCCTGCATTCCCGGCAGGACTAAGTATCATCTAGACCATCCCTGACAGGTGTTTGTCCAACCTGCTCTTAAAAATCTCCAATGATGGAGATTCCACAACCTCCCTGGGCCATTTATTCTAGTGCTTAACCACCCTGATGTCAGACTGAGGAGCCTGTAAGTACCTGTGTCATCCCATTTACCCTTTTAAAATATTGGCACAGCATTAGCTTTCTTCCACTCTTCTGAAACTTCCTCAGTGTTCCAAGACTTATTGAAAATCAATATTAATGGTCCAGAGAGCTCCTCAGCCAGCTCTTTTAAAATGCTTAAATGCAAATTACCTGGACTGCTGATTTTAAAAGTCTAACTTTAGTAGCATCCTCCTGAGATCCTAGTGTTATCATCATTGTCTGATGAGACTAAATCATCTATGTTTTTCCCAAATACAGAGCTGAACTATTTATTGAACACTGCAGCCCTTTTTGCATTATTATTGATAAATTGTCCTTAACCCTGCTGGCCATAGATTTTTTCTTGTGTCCTTTGGCTTCCCTTATCAATTTTGTACAATACCAAGTATATCTCTAGCTTCCGGTTTATACATTCATTATTACTGACTTCCCCTTTCTTCCGTTTGTTTTATATATATATATATATATATATATATATATATATATATATATATATATATATATATATATATAATTTTTTACAGTTGCCTTCACTTCCCTTCTAAACCAGGTCAGTTTTTTAACTAATGGCCTTCTTTCCTTGATTGTGGCTTTTAGGGAATCTAGTAAAGCGTTCTTAAGCAATTCCCAATTATCATTCACATTTCTCTGGTTAAATCCTTCCTCCCAGCTGATTTGGCTCGTAACTGTTTTCAGCTTTGTGAAACTGGTCATTTTTTATAGCGCCAAGTATATATCTATATACCACTGGTCTGGACTTTACTCTGTTTGCAGATTATAAGTATGATCACTAGTACCTAAGATACTATTTATTTTTAGTTCTGTGACCAGTTCCTCTTTATCTGTCAAGACAAGGTCTAATACAGAATTCCCCTGGGTTAGGTGGAACACTCTTTGAGTTAGGGAATTGGAATCTATAATGGTTAGAAATTCCAAGGATGTTTTAGTCCTGGCAGCTTGAGCCCTCCAGCGTATGTCACTCAGATTGATGTCTCCCGTGAACATGCAGGTTTTTTGCCTAAATATCGTAGACAGGTGCATAAGGAGCCAGTCATCCTGTTCCCTAGTATTTGGTGGTCTGCAGCAGACACCACCTGAAACCCTGTCTTGTGCTTTATCTGTGAGGGCAGTGATTCATAAGACTTGCTTCTGAGTTATCAGTGACTCAGAAACAGGTAATGCTGTTTTTGACGTAGAGCGCCCCTCGCCCTTCCCTTTTGCCCACTTGAGCCTTCCTAAATCGGTTATAACCTTGATTTTAACATTCCAATCATGGGGATTATCCCACCCAGTGTCAGTTATATCAAGTTTATGTTCATAATAAATGAGCAATACTCATTCTTCTTGTTTGTTACCCAGGCTCCTAGCTTTGGTGTACAGGCAATTCAAGAATTTCTTTTCTTCATGTCCTCTGGTGTCTTGATTCATTTTGTTCTCAACATCTTCATTTGGTGCTAAATGAGTGCTCATATCTTCCCTCTTTTCACCTTCCCAATCAATCCTGCCTAATGTCCATTCACTTCCCTGTAGGATGTTAACCACCAGAGTAGAGTTTCTGATTTGAGGCTTTAACCGATAAACACTGATAAACCACCACTGCTACTGAAAAGAAAAGAAAAGAAAAGAAAAGAAAAGAAAAGAAAAGAAAAGAAAAGAAAAGAATATCAGTGTGTGATGGGGTGTCCACACCACACAAGACCTGAAAGGGTTAAGGTGGCCAGGTGGGCCAATTAACTCCCCAGACTTCACCTGGCAGAGGAAGCAGGTGGGCAGGAACAGGAGGGGCTTGTCTAAAGCCCAGGAACTGAGAGCAGAAGGGGGCTGTGGGGGAAGGAGTCTGCAATCACTCCATGGGAGAAGGGAGATGTTTCAGGGCCTAGATGTGTAGGTAGCCTACAGTTACTCCCTGGGAGGAGGGAGATTGGGCTGGCTAACCCAGAGATGGGGGAGAGCTAGGAAAGGCTCAGGGGAAAAGCAGGAAGGGATGGGGTTGGGCTGACCTTGGCTGCTGAAGTGACGGTCCCTGAGCTGGAACCCAAAGTACAGCGGGGGCCCTACCAGCCACTGGGGAAGTGGCACAGACCAGACAGCAGACTGCCTGGGATAGTTTTGCACTGAAAGACTTTGATACCCAGAAAGGGGAGGACTATAATGACTTGTCCAGAGGGCCAAGTCATGAACAGGAAGCTGGAACGAGAGAGGCTGTAGGGTGTGAGAAGAAGATGGGTGGAGAGACCACCAGAGGAGGGCTCAGCACCTGGAAAGAGCTAATCCCCAGAGTGGCCAAGAGGAGGCACCCTAGCGGTGAGTGGAGCCCGTGACACGGTTTGAATTGGTTACGCACCTCATGATGATTTCACTCCTTTCCCAGTACACTCCGTTTATCTAGGTGATGTTCCCACTCCCTGGCTCCTACCTAAGGCCTTGTCTACACAAGCAGTAATGTAGATGACAGGGCAGACTAATGTGCACTAACGTGTTGTGTATTAATTGGTCCGTGTGCACACCAAAGGTTCCCTAGTGCATTGGAACATGGTGCTGTGTGAAATAGTACTATGTTTAAATGCACGAAGGAACAAACGCACTAAACACTAAACCAGGGCTCAGTAACAAGGATACAAAGCTTCAGCTAACCTGTACGTCATTTTCATATGCAAAATACAAATTAAAGTAGGTCCTATTTAGATAAGAAATTTGGGAAGCACCTGAGAAAATCTTCTCATGCAGTATCCGAGATGAAGCCCCAAACCCTAGTTTTTTGACATCACCAGAGGACTCAAAAATTGCTTACAAACAAGCCCCCAAAATGAATGTAATAAACCCTGGAAACGGAAAGCCCTCCATCAGAGTCACAGCCCTGCGAAAAGCCAGCATGGGCCTGTTAGCTCTAGGTGGCTTAAGGATTTTTTTTGTCTTTACGACAACATTAACGATTTTAATGGTGTTATGGAAATGCATTTAATTTTTATGTCTTGCAAATGTCGTATCCTTTCTCTGCCGCGCGATGCCACCAGCCAAGTGGGGCTGAGAGGAACTAAGGGGGAAATTAACGAGCTACTAACTGACCCATAAAGACAACTTCCGGACAAGAATGCTCAAGTGGCAATTCCTTCCACCTCGTTTGCTCCACTGTAATTAAGCTCATAAAAGGGAAAGGGGCTTCCAGACAGAGTGGTTGCTGTCTAGGAGCCTGTGAATGTGCCTTCCTCCGCACCCTCTAGTCACACGATGAGAGTTCGATGAGAGTTGAGGGTGCTCCGTGCCTGGTGAGGATCAGTGTATGCACCTCCTTAGACTGGCGCAGCGGAGCTGAGTGTGCACCTCATGCTGCTGTCTCAGAGATGGCTAAAACAGGACACCTTGTGTAGCTGCGGGAACACTGCACGGTGCTAGGGGAAGGGACATTTCTGTCGCTTTGCCGGCTTCACTCAGGGGATGATACCCCTCTGCAGCAGTGAAATTCTACAGGGACTGGGTGATAGATCCCCACAGAGAGGGATCCTTTCACAGTGGAAGTAATAATACACCGTACTTGCAGCATTCCTAAAAAGGGAGAAATAACATTCCATTGTATCTAAACTACACACATTGCACTGGGCCTTATTACCTGCGGGCCTGATTCTGCAGCCATCGGAGGGTTTGAGGGCAGGATGGGGCCCTGAGGTGTTGATCCTAGTAACACTGAGCAAAAACTAAAGATTCTGTTCAGATGGAAATCTACTGTGAAACACAGCAGGGGTGAAGGGAAGGATCCTCAGCCCCAACATGTGCTTAGGATCAGGTCCTCTGCATAACCACCTCCTGTGGGTGGCTGGGGATGAGAGGAAGCAGTGACCAATGGGCCTCTTGTTTTCCTGTTGCATGAATTCTGGGTACAGGAAACTTTTCCCATCCTGGCAAAATAGTCAAAGTTTAAAAAAAATTCTCCATCCTGAAGCAGTATGAAAGGTCAAATGTCGCCATGACCCAACAAACTCAAAACCTTTGATTTGTGTCAAACAAGAACATTTCATTGCAATTTCAACCCTTTTTATTCTTTTTTTTTTACAATAGTTAGCTAAAATTTCTAAATGAAAAGTCATTTCGAACCAGAAAACTGACATTTTCTTTTATTTTGAAAATGTGGGAACGGAACATTTTGATGATTTGGAAACTTTTTGCAACATGCTTTCAAGTCAAGAAACTTTTCAAACCCAACCTGTTCCCACGAACAGTTTCCGTTTTGATGAAGCCACCTTTTGATGGGAAAATGTCTCATCGAAAAATTCCCAACTAGCTCTTGTCTCGGGTGATGTGGAGCTGTGTGCTGTACAACACGATCACTTCTCCTGTGCTGCATTTTGCAGCAAAGACCCTTGGTAGCCCTCAAGGTTGTGTGACTGCATGTGGGCACACGCAGACATGTTTGTGTATCACATGGCCGCTGTGTGTAGATCAACACAGGGCCTGCTTCTGGCTGTTGTGTCTAACCGAGCTGCTGTGTCTGTGTATGAGCCGTGTTTACATGCTGCCTGTGTGCACAGGAAGAGATCTCTGAGCAATGCTGGCTCTCTCAGGGAGTGAGCTTATTCAGAGAGATTGTGGTTAATGCCACAGCCCTGGACGTCAGGAGATCTGGGTTATTCTCCTGGTTGTGCTATAGATTTCCTCTTTGATCTTGGCCATGTCACATAGCTTCTTGGCTCCCCCCACTCCCAGGACATTGTAAGGACTGACTTGTTGTTTTTCAAAATGCTTTGAAATGTTCCTATGGAAGACACTGTGCAAGAGGGGTGGGGATTTGCAAATGCTCCCAGCATCGCCAAAACTCACCAAAGGCAATGGTCAAATTCTTGTTGACTTCACTGGGAGCAGAGTTAGGCTGATGCTGAGCCCGAGAACTCCAGCTGTGCAGCGGAACTGCTGCCCCCCGCCTCCGATCACTGTGTCTGCCCCAGTTTGGATGAGCCACGAAAGTCCGTTCTGGTGAGTCCAAAAACTTTGCCTCTCCCGAGGCATGATGGGGTGGGGGTGGGGGTGGGAGGGAACTCTTCAAACTCAGTGTCACTGGCTTTGGTTTTTACAAAAGGGTGAATTTCAATGAGGTGACCCAGAATCTTAACCAAGCAGCAGCTGCTATAAATCCACGCTCCAACTGTCACCGCCATAAACTATTTTGATGCAATGCCATGAAAGAAATAATATTTCTTGGGATGATTTGTTGATTCTGAATATCCGAACACTCCAGCGCGCAGTAAAGCTCAGGGGATGTGGGGATTTATTGCTCTCTTGCTGGGATCGGTAATGCATTTCAGAACACTCGATAAGAACGTGCTAGGGGACTGGATGACTCCAGAGACAGGGAGCCTTTTGCTTCTGAAAGCAACAAAGGGGCATCGTTGCATCTATCAGAGTAGTTTATATACTAGCTTCAAAGAGCCAATATGCCACCACCATGAGCATTGTAGTCCAAGGGCCCCTCCACAGGTTAGCACTCACTATGTCTCATGGTGTTTCTTATCAACTGGAGTCTGGGGATTTCAAGCAAACAGCCTTGATGTAACAGACCACATTGCATGCATACAGGCACAGCAGGCATCCCCAGGGCAAGAACACAGGGACTTTTAGTGCCCCAAGCACTTGCTCCTGTCACTTGAGCTAATGGAAATCTCAATTTAGAATCGTAGGACTGGAAGGGCCCTCGAGAGGTCATCTAGTCCCGTCCCCTGCACTCAAGGCAGGACCAAGTGTTATCTAACATCCCTGACAGGTGTTTGTCCAACCTTCTCTTAAAAATGATGGCGATTCTACAACCTCCCTAGGCAATTTATTCCAGTGCTTAACCATCCTGAAAGGAAATTATTCCTAATGTCCAACCTAAATCGCCCTTGCTGCAATTTAAGCCCATTGCTCTTGTCCTATCTTCAGAGGTTAAGAAGAACAATTTTTCTCCCTCCTCCTTGTAACAACCTTTTATGTACTTGAAAACTGTTATCATGTCCCCTCTCTGTCTTCTCTTTTCCAGACTAAATAAACCTACTTTTTTCTATCTTCCCTCATAGCTCATGTTTTCTAGACCTTTAATCATTTTTGTTGCTCTTCTCTGGACTTTCTCCAATTTGTCCACATCTTTCCTGTAATGTGGCACCCTGAACTGGACACAGTACTCCAGCTGAGGCCTAATCAGCACAGAGTAGAGCGGAAGAATTACTTCTCGTGTCTTGCTTACAAGATTCCTGCTAATACATCCCAGAATTATCTCTTTTTTTTTGCAACGGCGTTACACTGTTAACTCATATTTAGCTTGTGACCCCCAGATCCCTGTCTGCCATACTCCTTCCTAGGCAGTCATTTTCCATTTTCTGTGTGTGCAATTGATAGTTCACTTGTTGTGAGCATGTCTCAGGTTGTTATACTCTCTGGGCCCAGCCACTAGAGGATGACATAGTTGCACACATGAAGCCAGTGCATTACATTTACATGGAAAGGAACTTATTCCATTGTCTAGGCTGTTCCCATCTCTGGCCAATGCAGGGTTTTCTCTGCCTTAGTTTCTTTGGTGCTTTGTCCAAGTCCAGTTTTAAATGACCCAAATGCTTCCATGGTTATTCCATGGACTGATAAACTTCCATGGCAAACTAGACACAGGGATTGTCAGATTGCCTCAGATTCATGGTCCATCTAGTTCAGTGTCCTGTCTCCAACAGTAGCCAGCACCAGGTGTTTCAGAGGAAGGGGGAAGAACCCAGCATTAGGCAGTATGGGATAATCTGGGCCAGTGAGAGTCTTATTCTATCTTATATAGGTTATTATAGCACCCTCATTGCCCTAGTATGTACCTATGTTATGGTTTTGTCCCGCTGCCCATCATCATAATATCCAAGTACCTTCCATGTAAAAATCAATAGCAACAGCTATTTCATGGAGTTGTTGGCTTTTCTCCTTTTATGGGGCCAAAACGCGCTGCTTTTTTTTGCGGGGGGGGGGAGCGTTGGAAGGGGTTTGGGAATAATGTAGAAAGGCTCCCGCAAACAGGAAGGCCTTGCAACTTTTCCTAAAATTGGTCAGACTCTGGATTTGCCTGATCTTCTCTGGACCATTGTCCCATATCCGGATTCTCTCAGAGAATGCTTTGTCCCCAGCTGTCCGATGCTCCATTCAGAGCTGTGTGCTCGGCCCTGTCCCAGGGGAGCACAGCTGTCATGAGACTTCATAGATCGCAATTCAGTCTTTGGTGTCGCTGGGGCTTGATCTATTAATTGCTTTGAAAATTAGGACCAAGGCCTTAATCCGGCATTGGAAGCTGACGGGGAGCCAGTGGAGGGACTTGAGCACCAGCCTGATGTGCACATGGTGGCCTGAGCCATGAAGAAGGAGTGCAGCTGCATTTGGTACCAGCTGGAGCCTGGGCCTCATCAGCTTCAGACAAAGGGAGTTAAAATAATGCAGCCTTGAGGTCCTGGGGCCCGGCACTGGTGCAGGAGGAAGGGGCGGCATTTCCTAGTGAGCTGGAGGTGAAAGAAGGCATTGTTGGCAACGGATGCTCCCTGGTCATCTGGGTTTAGCAAGGAGTCAAACAGAGCCCTGAGGGTTTGCACCTCTCTGACCAATGGGGGCTGTGAGCCCCAGTGGAAGGCGGAGACAACACTTCATCCTATTCATAGCATTTCTCCTTTCCAACCAGCATCGCTTGGGTCTTGCCTGGGTTCAGCTGGAGCCGGCTGCTCTTCATCCAAGAGCTCATTTCCTGTCGGCACTGTGACTCATTAGCCCTGGTGGTGCTGCAGCCACCACCACTGCTAACGAATCACAGTGCCGTGCATCTCACTCCCCCCCCATGGTCTCGTGTAGACCCTGAAGAGAAGCGGGGATCATATGGATCCAGGAATAAGAGGAAAAATTGGAGGGATCTTCAGGATTGAGTGTTGGCCTCTTGCAACTTGGGCGAACGATTGCATTTTCCAAGGGGTTGGGCAGGTGTGCTTCTCTGAACAAGCTATTCCCATTAGTTGGGAGCAAAGCTCTTCTTTACTGGCCCTCACCTGCCCAGAGAGCCAGGGATCCATTTCACAGGCTGTGTTTCTGGGGGTTTTTTTCTTTCAGGGCTTCTTGAGCTTCAGCATGTGTGCTGGAGCCAAACTCATTTAGGGCGGAGGGGCTGGGTAATGCAGTCTGGTGAGGGTTGGAATCCTCTTTCCCAGTTCGCTCCATACAGGTTCTGTTCTGATCAGTGAAAAGTGCTGACAGCTCCTCATAAAGACTGGTGTCTGGGCTGATGAGCCGCTTCGCTATGCAGCATCGCTCTTTTGGCTGGGGATGCTGCTGCGTGAATGGTGGAGAAGAGGAAAGCTCACATTTCCTTTCCTGCAGACTCTGAGCATAGTCACTGCCTTAAGTGCCATAACTGACATCTGTCACACATGGTTCATTCTCTCCCCAGGGGCAAAACTGTGCATGTATTGGGATGTTGAATTGTGGTCAGGATTTTTTTCTTTTGCTTTGTTTTTGCAATGCCCACACTGCTGTGTTTTTGTTAGCGAAGGCCTCTCGCACTTGGAGCAGAGGTGTTGTCCATAGCTCCTAGGAGAGTTCATTTCACAGTCTCAAACTGCCCTGGAGAAGGTTCTGTCTCCTACCCAGACAGGCCTTACCCATGTAGTAGAGAATTCCACTGGGCCACAGGAGCGAAGTTCTCAACAGTCTTCACCCTGCAGTTTTAGGTTCTTCTAGATACCCAGGCTTTTCAGCCTCTTTCCATATGAGAGTTTTCCCAGGCCCCCAGTCCTTCCTGTTGCCCTTCTCTGAACCCCTGGTAATTCTGCAATATCCTTCTGAGACAGACTGACCAGTACTGCACACCATATGAAGGCAAACCATTGATTCATATACAGTATTATAATATTTTCCATATTCTCCATCCCATTTGACAAAGTGGGTAGTCACCCACAAAAGCTCATGCTCCAATACATCTGTTAGTCTATAAGGTGCCACAGGACTCTTTGCTGATTTTCTACAGAGAATTTTTTCCCCCAGCCAGCTCTAGTTGAAATCACTGTGGGGTTTTGTGAGAGGGGATGTCAGAACATTTACGGGAAAGGGTTCCCAAAACTTTTTTTCCCAATTGTATTGTGAGCTCATGGGATGGGAAAATTTGAGAATCGCTGTTAGATCCATTCTGGGGAACATCTGCCTTGGAAGACTTCTTGTTCTTGCAAACAGAATATTCGGAACAAACTGTTTTCTAGGATTTCAAAGATGCCCTTATTCATTCTTAATTACATGACGCTATTAATAACAGCACCATGCAGCTGAACAGATCCTTCATTCCAGGAATTTTTAACCAACGAGCACAGTAATCCAAAATCACATCATTATAGCAACACATAAGAATGCTAGAACATCATGTAGCTATTGTGAACTCCCAGGGCTACTCCTATGATCACAGTCTTTATATTTAATTATTTGTGTTGCTCTAGCAACTAGAGGCACTGAGATCAGTGCCCCATTGTGCTGGGCCCTGCACAGATTCATATGAAGAGCATCTCTGTTCTAAGCATTCATGCTGCCCCATCACTTTATGGAGCAGTTAGGCAAGAACTCACCTGGACTATTGTGAAGGGTTAATGTCTAGCTATTCCACCTGGAAGCAGGCGGGGCACACCCTGACTGTTTCCTAGAAGCAATGCACACATTGCTCTATCCAAGGACAAGGGCTAGATATGAACCCTGAGAACTTGATTGTTTGGACAGCAACTGTGGGAGGTTTCTTTAGCCTGGGCTCAAGGCCTGAGAACCAGGATTGTAGTAGATAGAGGATGGTAACTAAGCATATGAATCAACGTCATACATTCCTTTGTGTAGCAGTGTGTAATGCTTAGGGGGAGAAATATAATAAAAGGAGAAGGTGGAAGGCAGGGGGGGCAGAACAGCCCATCTCCGCTGACCAGCCTGTTTGCTTGCATAAAGCTGTGTTCTGTCTCATCACTGAACCGCAACACTATTGCACTCGACTCTGGATATCTTGGTACCAGAAAGATACTGATAAACGGGGGATGGGGGAGCGCAGTGAAGAGGAATAAAGATGAGTATGGGGTGGATGAGGAGAGATTCATAAAGAATAAAAATAGCTATACATGTATGTGCAGTGGGGCTTAGCTCAGCAATGATTATGGGGAGAAAATGAGAGAACAACCTGTGGGTATTTGAATTATTTAGGATTGAGCATTTTCTTTAAAGCCATATAATTAGGAGCAATGGGATGAAACTAATAAATGGAAAACTTAGGCTGGATATCAGGGAAAAATGATAGAAGAGGCATGGAAAACCAGGATGGATTGTCAGATCCCAGGACAAGCCGCCTTTGGGTAAATTGGAATGCGGATCCAGCACAGATGTTACAAATGGTTCCCACTTGGGTTGGATGCTAACTACATTAAATAACAATGTGAAGTTATACATCTAGGAACAAAGACTGGAGGCCATACTTACAGGACGGGGCACTCTATCCTGGCAAGCAGGGACTCTAAAAAAAGATGTGAGCGTCCTGGAGAATTATGAGCTGAACATAGCTCCCTGTGCGACATTGTGGCCAAAAGAGCTAATCCTGGGATGCATAAACAAGGGAATCTCAAGTAGGAGGGGAGAGGTTATTTTACCTCTGTGTGACCACTGGAACACTGTGTCCAGTTTTAGTTCCACAATTCAGGAAGGATATTGATACATTGCAGAAGGTTCAGAGAAGAATCCAATCCACCGCTACAGACTAGGGGCCGAATGGCTAGGCAGCAGTTCTGTGGAAAAGGACCTAGGGGTGACAGTGGACGAGAAGCTGGATATGAGTCAGCAGTGTGCCCTTGTTGCCAAGAAGGCCAATGGCATTTTGGGATGTATAAGTAGGAGTATAGCGAGCAGATCGAGGGACGTGATCGTTCCCCTCTATTCGACATTGGTGAGGCCTCATCTGGAGTACTGTGTCCAGTTTTGGGCCCCACACTACAAGAAGGATGTGGATAAATTGGAGAGAGTCCAGCGAAGGGCAACAAAAATGATTAGGGGTCTAGAACACATGACTTATGAGGAGAGGCTGAGGGAGCTGGGATTGTTTAGCCTGCAGAAGAGAAGAATGAGGGGGGATTTGATAGCTGCTTTCAACTACCTGAAAGGGGGTTCCAAAGAGGATGGCTCTAGACTGTTCTCAATGGTAGCAGATGACAGAACGAGGAGTAATGCTCTCAAGTTGCAGTGGGGGAGGTTTAGATTGGATATTAGGAAAAACTTTTTCACTATGAGGGTGGTGAAACACTGGAATGCGTTACCTAGGGAGGTGGTAGAATCTCCTTCCTTAGAGGTTTTTAAGGTCAGGCTTGACAAAGCCCTGGCTGGGATGATTTAACTGGGAATTGGTCCTGCTTCGAACAGGGGACTAGATGACCTTCTGGGGTCCCTTCCAACCCTGATATTCTATGATTCTAAGAGCCCCAAGATTGATTAAAGGATTAGAAAACCTGCCTGATACTGAGAAACACAAGGAGCTCCATCTAGTTAGCTTAACACTGAGACGGTTCAGGGGTGACTTTATCACAGTCTATAAGTACCTATATGAGGAACAAATATTTAATAATGGGCTCTTCAGTCAGCAAAGCCAGGTCAACATGCTCCAAGGGCTGGAAGTTGAAGCTAGAAAAATTCAGACTGGAAAAAAGGTGTAAGTTGTTTTTTTTTTTAAAACAGGGAAGGTAATTAATCAATGGAACAATTTGCCAAGGGTTGTGGTGGATTCTCCATCACTGCCAATTTTTAACCAAGATGGGATGTTTTTCTTAGAGCAGATCTTTAATTCAAACAGGAATGACTGCTGGGAAGTTCTGTGGCCTGTGTTCTACAGTAAGTCTGACTAGATAACAGGGGGATAGGTGCTGGAACTAGGAGTGCGGGGGGTGCGGGAGCACCCCCTGGCTTGAAGTGATTTCCATCATATACAGGATTTACAGTTTGGTTCAATGGCTCTCAGCACCCCCACTATTCACATCATTGAAGGGACCCATGTGCAGGGGTCCCTTCTGGCCTTGTCTAGGAATTTACTGGCAAAAGCAAGATTTTTCTCTTCTTGTCTCTGTGGAGGAAGCCTGTCTCTGGGGGAAGGAACCAGGATCTATCCCCACTAGCAGCCCAGCTCTGGGAGAGGGAGCTGGGAACTCTTCTCTCCAGCGCTAGGGTGGGAGAATGAGGCTCGTGGCCCTGTGGCTCACACGGTCCCTGCTCAGTGCAGCTCTGACCACACAACACTGTGTTGCTGGTGGGACGGGAAGGGGCAGGAAGGACCCAGCTGGCCAGGCTGACGGCATGGCCCTGGATGGCGGAAGCACCGGCTTGAGCTGTGCACGTTGAACAGATCTACTGGGAAAGTTGCTCAGGGAGGATAAATGCGCCTGGCAACACTGCCATTTTTACAGACTTGCTTTTCAGCCCCTAACAGCACTTTAATGGAAAATGTCCTCGGCTGGGCTATCAATCATTGTTCATCACTCCAGAGGCATCTGCTGTCACTGAGCTAATGCACCGGGTGCTACAGTGTTGATCTACGATTGTCTCTTCCCCACCCTCCGCCCTGTTAACTATGCTGCTCTCTCGAGCGTCAGGAATGAAATACTTCTGGGTGCGGGGTTGGGGGTAGCTAAGGTTTGGGGACTGTCCATTAGCCAGGTCGCAGCAAGGCGCCCGGGGTTCAGCTTGATTTTCAGGAAGGTAGTTTCCGATGGCTTGATGCGTCTCTCTCTGCCAGAATCCTAATGACACACAAACAATAAATAAAGGGCTGTTGGTTGGGCTCCTTGAGATTTTATTTTATGAGCTTGGCAGCAGCTTCTCATAAACGGTAATGCTCACTAATAGGTCTGGATACAGTCTCCAGACAGTGATGCATTAGGGACAATTTATAACAATACCTCACTCCAGCACTTTTTAGCTATTTGTCAGAGGCACTTATCCGGCCCCCAAAGCCAGAGTAGCTGAGCTCCTCACACTCTTTAATGTATTTATCCTCACACACCCCTCTGTGGCAGGACAGTGCTATTATTCCCCATTGTATAGATGGAAACTGAGGCACGCAGCCACTAAGTGACTTGCCCAAGGTTCCACAGGAAGTCTGTAGCGGAGCAAGGAATTTATTCCATTTCTCTTGTGATGCAGGCCAGCTCGCTAACCAATGAACCATCCTTCCTCTCCTCTACATGAGGGTTTCAAAGTTACTTACAGCCATGAATGAATGAACCCTCGCAGCATCCTTGTGAAGTAGGTTGATATCATTATTCTCATTTTACAAATGGGGAAACTGAGGCATAGAGCAGCGACATGTCTTGCCCAAGGCCACCCAGAGGCACGCATATACTGTGGTGATAAAGGCCACATAAGCACCTAGCTGGGCAGAACCTGGAATAGTTCCAAGATCCCCTTACTCTTGCACTTGTGTGTTAACCATGGGGCCATGCCCCTCTGAAGGGAAACCAGGAGTATCTTGGGGGGTATGAGTGCAACTAGATCTTTCATGCAACAATAAAAATAAGTGTTGCATTTCTGTAAGGTCTCTTGACCAAGAGGTTTCCTAACCTTAATGACTGCAGTTTCACAGCACCCTGGGGCAATGGGTATAGTAGCATTAAGCCAGTTTTTACAGATGGGGTAGTGGGCTGCCCCAGGTCCTTAATACAGGTGGAAAAAGAACCCACCTGTCTTCTGAATGCAAGCCCTGATCTGCCAGCCCATCCTTCTCCATTCCTCCTGTCTTAGTCACATGGGTCCTGAGCCCGCAGAACACTGGAACATCTGTTTAGCATTCGTCCCTGAGGGTGCCCCAGTAGAGGGGCAGAGTGGTCTAGTGGTGAGCTTGGACCTCAGGAGACCTGACTTCTATTCCTGGTTCTAACCTTTTGCAGGGGTGTCCCTGCTGCTCTCTGTGGGTCTGTTTGCCCTCTCACCCTTGGTCTGGCTTTCTGAGGCATGGCCCATCTCTTACTCTGTCTGTGCAGTGCCTGGTGCATTAGAGCTTCTAGGTGCTACGGTACTAAAACACGAATAAGGGCTTTGTGGGATTGATCTGCGGCCAGTATGGGGTGACGCTAACTGCCAGAGCCGGGTGTTTTCTATCTCTGCTGATGATCCTATAAACTGCCAAAGCTGCTGCACAAAGAGCTGGCTTTGCACTAGCCACAGCAGTGGGTGGCCTTCCATCCAGAGCAGAAACAATCTGCTGAAAGTGGGAAGCAAAGTGTCAGAGGGAGGCGGGGGAGTCGGGTCCTTCGCTCCAGCCTTATGTTCCTTACTGGGTGCAGAGGGGCAGGTGTAGTTAAGGGCAGAACTTTGGGACTTTTCTCTTTTGAGGTTCCACTGATGCCTCCAGTGAACCTCATCAGAACAATTCCACTTCCATTCATTCCAGGCAAAGCTCCAAAGGGGGCAAATTTCACTTCAACCCTGCAACTGTTCAAACAGGAATTATTGTGGGGCAGGTCTCTGGCCTGTGCTATGCAGGAGGTCAGGCTAGATGCTTTAAGATCCAGCTATCCCAGGTTCAGTTCTCGCTGCTGACAACCCACCCAGGGGAGTGGTATTACATGGCTAGGAGCTAGGATCATCTGATGGCTGTTTGACTGCCTGGCATCTCCCAGTCCTGTTATCCCTAGACAGGTACTTACGTCACAGAAGTGCCCTTTGTGGTCCCAAGGGAGGGAGCCTTTGGACTGTAGCAGTCATGGAAACTCAGCTCCCCCTTTTGCCTGTAGAGGTGGTCCAGTCAGGCTGGCATTAGGGAAGCTTGCGTTGCTGCTGCCCATGTCCTGCAGAATGCACAGGAGACTTAAGCTTTCGGGGCTGTCTGTCAAATGCCTTTTAAAATCACTAAATTTGCACATAAAACGCTCAGCGCGTTTTGGAAGAGAGATGTAATGTGTGCAATTGACATTTTATACCTGTAATTATGATAAAAGCTCACAGTGGAAATCTACTAGTGTTTCCAGAGAATAAATCATTTTAGCCTCTTGCTATTAAGAATTCAAGGATCAGCCCTGAGCTGTAAACTAGGAACAAGTGGTAACAGTTCTGCTCACAGCTGCCACCTCATGCCTCTGAGATGAAACACACTGTGGAGAAAGAGGGATTGTGCCCAAAAGCCTCCCCTCATTTCTTTGTTGCAACAGTCACCATTGCTTTTAAGACTGTCTAGTATCCAGCCTTGTTGCTGTAACCTGTCTGTCTATATAGTATTTGTAAAGGCCAGTCACCATCGTTGTCATAGTAAGGGTGGGCAGGTAGATTTTGTGCCCAGACTTCTACATTTTTGTGGCAATTTGTCAAAGTTAATAACATTGACATTTGCATGTTTATCATTAGGCTTCAGAGTCAACACGCTATTGAGATGAACAGAAAGATTTTACATCTCTTAGAGCTATGGGATCTAAGCCAAAGGTGAGTTATATGCATCCTAGAATGGACACCCATACTAATTGTGTAGTCTGATAGTTCAGAGGTGATATAGTCAGTGGGAGTAAGCACACAGCATGGTCAGAAAAGGTTCCAAAATGGGATCATGCAGAAAATCGGGTAGATGGAGTAATTATCTTAGCATATACAATCTTTGTTTTCTTTAAACTTTAGTTCAATATTGTCACTACTCGGCCAAGCAGTACAAGATATTGGAGTTTCCTGTTGGAGTTGATCCTGGGATGCATAAACAGGAGAATCTTGAGTAGGAATAGCAAGGTCATATTACCTCCATATTTGGCACTGATGGAACCACTGCTGGAACTCTTTGTCCAGTTCTGGTGCCCATAAGTCAAGAAGGATGTTGATAATTTGGAGAGGGTTCAGAGAAGACCCATGAGAATGATTAAAGGATTAGAAAATCTGCCTTATAGCGATAGACTCACGGAGCTTAATCTATTTGGCTTAACAAAGAGAGGGTTAAAGGGTGACTTGGTCACAGTCTATAAGTATCTACACAAAGAACAAACATCTAATAATGGGATCTTCAATCTAGCAGAGAAAGGTCTAACATGATCCAATGGCTGGAAGTTGAAGCTAGACAAATTCAGACTGGAAATAAGGTGTAAATTTTTAATGGTGAGGGTAATTAACCCTTGGAACGATTTACCAAGGGTCATGGTGGATTCTTCATCACTCACCATTTTTCAATCAAGATGGGATGTTTTTCTAAAAGCTCGGCTCTAGGAATTATTGTGGTTGCAAGTCTCTGGCATGTGCTATACAGGAGGCCAGTCTAGATGATCACAACGGTCCCTTCTGTCCTTGGAATCTATGAATTAATGAGGAGTTTGGGCATTTTCTTGGTGTAATTTATTTTATTTCCACTATCTACACCAGTCCGTGAACTTTGGTATTTTTGGAGGGGGGTGCAGGGGAGAAATTAATCCCAGTGTCCTTCTCACCAAATTCTGGTGTTGGCGTTCTATTTTGCCTCTCTATTTTCTCCCTGCAGTTGGAATTGGAGAAATTCCCTTTTTCTGTCCTACACCCTCAGGTAGTATTGCTGGGTTCTGCTAAACAGCTGCCATGCTTCCCCCCAGAGGTGGCTGCACTTTGGTGCTGGACAAAGGGATGCCTCTGTAATTTGTACATCAACTTGTAGAGACGTTTAAGAGAGTATAAAGTTTATTATTCAACCAAAAGTTATGGGCCCAAGAGCATTTCTATGTACATAGAATGAATAATTCCCTCAACTGCAGAAATCCCTGGGTCAGATTCCATGGCTCGTGCTATGCAGCAGGTCAGACTAGATGGGCTTAAAATCTATGAAATAATAATTAATAAATCATCCACCAACATCCTCATTCTTATCCTGAATCATTCTGTAAAACTAACCTGCTCTAAATGACAAGCAAAGCAAGGAAACAACAGAATGAAAATGGAGGAGTAGGTAGATGAGAAACTAATGAGCAGAGCACAGAATGAAGACTGCTCGGAAAGAGTATGGAAGAGGCAGAATGGGGAGATATACTTTCCTTGAACCATGAGAGAGCCTCTGAGAACTGAGCTGGGAGGCTTTTATGGAGTGTGCCCCAGCCAAGATAAGCTACTCAGTTATATTTGTTCAGCATATTTCAAGTAATAAGACACCCCAGAGTGTATAATAATGTGTTGGGATAACCCCATGTTTCTTATGCTGGAAGAGAAGATGGAGCAACATCACAGACTGCTTAAATCACAGGGGAAGAGGTCTTCTCCCTGCAGAATGAATGGCCCAGAGTGACTACCGGATTGACTTATTTCAGAAGGATTTCTTTATTTCATGGTGTTCGATTTAGCTGAAGCAACAGATGTCATTCTAAGATAAGGCAACATGTTCTGTATTAGATGTCGAGTGTTGGCCCGGCAGATCACAGGAAAAGTGTGCGCCTAGTTAGTGGAGCAGGAGATGCCCTGCTCTGGAAGAGGAGTGGGGCCTAGGGGTTAGAGTAGCAGAGGGGAATTGGGAGTCAGAATTCCAGGGTTCTCGTCCCCGCTGTGCCATTTGTGCACGGTATCTCCTGGGGCAAATGACTTCACCTCTCTAAGCCTCATTTTAAAAAACGGCAATAGTAATTGTTACAGCGTCCTGCCCCAGAGCAAGTCAGATGTGCAAAGAAGTAAGTCACTGGCCAGTGCCCCCTTGTGGCTGGGCACATGAGTTGCTGGGTCTTCCCCTTGATCACCTCCATCTGGGTCTTCTGTGGCCTAGGCCTCTGGCCAGGTCACTTAAAAATTCAGTCCCCTATCAGGGTATGCCAAGTCCCCAAACTAATACCGTCTTCACCGATAGCCCGAAAGGAACATAAACAACAGGTCTTTTGCCACTTTCTTCTCATTCCTCTCTCAGCACTAACTCCTGAGGTAGAGTTGCCAGGTGTCCGGTTTTCAACCGGAACTCCTGGTCGAAAAGGGACCCTTGTGTCCTGCCAGGCCATTAAAAGTCTGGTCATCAGCACAGCAGAGGCCCGGGGCTAAGGCAGACTCCCTGCCTCCCCTAGCTCTGCACAGCTCCCAGAAGTGGCTGCCAGGTTCCTGTGGCCCCTAGGTGCATGGGCAGCCAGGGAGGCTCCGCGCACTAGAACATAAAAACATAAGAAAGGCCAGACCGGGTCACACCAAAGGTCCATCCAGCCCAGTCTCCTGTCTTCTGACAGTGGCCAATGCCAGGTGCCCCAGAGGGAGTGAACCTAACAGGTATTGATCAAGTGATCTCTCTCCTGCCATCCATCTCC
Source organism: Lepidochelys kempii (assembly GCF_965140285.1). NCBI lineage: Eukaryota > Metazoa > Chordata > Testudines > Cheloniidae > Lepidochelys > Lepidochelys kempii. Next base: position 138,907,237 of record NC_136383.1, read on the forward strand.
ACCCTGTGACAAACAGAGGCTAGGGACACCATTCCTTACCCATCCTGACTAATAGCCATTAATGGACTAAACCGCCATGAATTTATCTAGTTCTCTTTTAAACCTTGTTATAGTCCTAGCCTTCACAACCTCCTCAAGCAAGGAGTTCCACAGGTTGACTGTGTGTGGTGTGAAGAAGAACTTCCTTTTATTTGTTTTAAACCTGCTGCCCAGTAATTTCATTGGGTGGACCCTAGTTCTTATATTATGGGAACAAGTAAATAACTTTTCCTTATTCTCTTTCTCCACACTACTCATGATGTGTTATACCTCGATCATATCCCCACTTAGTCTTCTCTTTTCCAAGCTGAAAAGTCCTAGTCTCTTTAATCTCTCCTCATATGGGACCCATTCCAAACCCCTAATCATTTTAGTTGCACTTCTCTGAACCTTTTCTAATGACAGTATATCTTTTTTGAGATGAGGAGACCATATCTGTACACAGTATTCAAGCTGTGGGTGTACCATGGATTTATATAAGGGCAATAAGATATTCTCCATCTTATGCTCTATCCCTTTTTTAATGATTCCTAACATCCCGTTTGCTTTTTTGACTGCCGCTGCACACTGCGTGGACGTCTTCAGAGAACTATCCACAATGACTCCAAGATCTTTCTCCTGATTTGTTGTAGCTAAATTAGCCCCCATCATATTGTATGTATAGTTGGGGGTATTTTTTCCAATGTGCATCACTGTACATTTATCCACATTAAATGTCATTTGCCATTTTGTTGCCCAATCACTCAGTTTTGTGAGATCTTTTTGAAGTTCTTCACAGTCTGCTTTGGTCTTGACTATCTTGAGCAGTTTAGTATCATCCGCAAACTCTGCCACCTCACTGTTTACCCCTTTCTCCAGATCATTTATGAATGCGTTGAATAGGATCGGTCCTAGGACTGACCCTTGGGGAACACCACTAGTTACCCCTCTCCATTCTGAAAATTTTCCATTTATTCCTACCCTTTGTTCCCTGTCTTTTAACCAGTTCTCAATCCATGAAAGGATTTTCTCTTATCCCATGACAACTTAATTTACGTAAGAGCCTTTGGTGAGGGACCTTGTCAAAGGCTTTCTGGAAATCTAAGTACACTATGTCCACTGGGTCCCCCTTCTCCACATGTTTGACCCCTTCAAAGAACTCTAATCGATCAGTAAGACACAATCTCCCTTTACAGAAACCATGCTGACCTTTGCCCAACAATTTATGTTCTTCTATGTGTCTGACAATTTTATTCTTTTTACTATTGTTTCAACTAATTTGCCCGGTACTGACGTTAGACTTACCGGTCTGTAACTGCTGGGATCGCATCTCGAGCTCTTTTTAAATATTGGTGTTACATTCACTATCTTCCAGTCACTAGGTGCAGTAGCTGATTTAGAGGACAGGTTACAAATCATAGTTAATACTTCCGCAGTTTCACATTTGAGTCCTTTCAGAGCTCTTGGGTGAATGCCACTACCCTTGCCCCTAGTGCCAGCATCACTGCTCCCATTGGCGGGATCTGCCACCAATGGGAGCTGCGGGGGCAGCGCGCAGAACCTCCCTGGCAGCCCATGCTCCTAGGGGCTGCACTGCAGGGACCTAGCGGCCACTTCCTGGGAGCCGTGGTAAGCACCGCTGGGACCCCTAACCCCCTCCAGCACCCCAGCTCCCTTCCCCAGCTCAGAGTCCCTTCCCTCACTCAAACTCCACCCCCTGGAGCTTGCACCCTGCACCCCCCCAATACCCTGCCCCAGCCCAGAGCCCCCTTCCAAACCCCTCATCCCTGGTCCCACCCCAGAGCCCACACCCCGAGCTGGAGCCCACACCCCCTCCCGGACTCTGAACCCCTCATCCCCAGCCTGGAGCCCACTCCTGCACCCCACATCCCTGGCCCCACCCTAGAGCCTGCACACCCAGACGGAGCCCTCCACCCCCTCCACCCCAACCCCCTGCCCCAGTCCAGTGAAAGTGAGTGAGGCTGGGGGAACGTGAGCAACGGAGAGAGGGGGGATGGAATAAGTGGGGGCGGGGCCTCAGGGAAGGGGCAGGGCAGGGGTGTTTGGTTTTGTGCTTTTAGAAAGTTGGCCACGCTACCCTGAGGCTTTCTCCTGGGACCCCAAGTACAACTTAAACCACAGTGGGTTTGGCTTCTCTTCGGTTGCCTGGCCCTCTTGTGGAGCGCCGGCCCCAGACTGCCCCTCTGGAGCCAGATCCAAGGTCCAGGGGCCTGCCACAGAGTTTGCACCTCTTCTGCAGCTCAGCTCGCCAGCCACAATCCAGCTCGACTGCTCTCCCCTGCTGCCAGCTCCCAGCCGCTGGGCCTCCTCCTCCCTTTTTCAGTCCTACCCTCTCCCTCGGCTTCAGAACCTGAGCCCCAGCCCGAGCTGCAACATCTACATGCTATTTTTAGCATAGTAGCGCTAGGATGACCATCTTTTCGAAAGGCGGGACACATGCAGGAGACCCGCCCCTGCCCGTGGCCCCGCCCTCTGCCCCATTCATCCCCGAGACCCCGCCCCCTGGCCAGGCTGGAAGCCACAGCTGGACCATTGTAAGAGCCACCCAAGGCGCCCAGACGGTTGTGGGGAGACTCAGGCCCTCCATCTGCCCTGGGCGGTGTGCCCTGGGGGGAGGACACAGGCCAGGGCTGCTCCTAAATACCTTTGGGGATCTGGGCCGTGCTTCACAGAGGAGTTGTGAGAAGAGTTGCTCAAAAATTAGGGGGAAGGGTTCCCTGTGTATTTTTTTCACAGGAAAATTGTCCTTCTGATTTCTCCCAGGAAATTTTGGAACAAAACTGAATGTTTACTTAAAACAGTAAAAAAAAAAAAAAAAATTAAAAATTTGTTTTGAAAAAGTTAGATTTGTTTCCCTTCCCCTTCCAGTGCTGTAGAGTTGCTTTCAAATTAGCAAAAGTTGGAAGAGCATCACAAAGTGCAGGGCGGTGGGGGGGGACCCACCATTTCAAAATGAAAAATGTTGTGTGGGGGGGGAGAGTTTCTAAACAAAACATTCCAGAACACTGAAGAATTTCTTCAAAACCCACCAAGATTTTTTTCAGTGAAAAATGTCATTTCTGACAAAACCCTATTCTCCAGCGAAAAAATCAGCTTTAGTTGTGATCAAGAGTGTTGAGATCATCAGGCAAAAGGCGCTGGAGAAGTGAGAAGTTTTGTGACCTTCTCTCTCTCTCTTTAGTTTAAGTACCAGGATTTTGAGAGCACTTTGCTTTCCCCTCACAAATGCCTTCTATGGGACACCGCTGACACAAAGAGGGTGAAATTCACCCCATGCAGGGGACCAGCACAATAAAACCTCAGCACCCTTCACATCCTCCTCAGAGAAGTTAGGGACTGTTCTGGGATCGCCCTGTTATAATTAGCTTGAGATGAGGAAGATCATTTGCTAAACACTTCAGTATTTGGGTCCCAAGATTTGAGCCCCAGATACTACAAGATGGGGCCATATAGGTAGATAGATTCAAAAGTATCTTCTTTTTTTATCAATCAATCATCTACTCTGGCTCAGGTTCTAATTCTGGGTGACAGTTAAGGAAAAGGGTTGGTTCTGATATTATCCTGGCTGCTTTGCCTATTGATAATTACAGTGTCTCTGACTCAATCTAATTGAGTTCTCGGTGAATCTTTGCTTCACCGATCTTCATGGGGAATGCCAATGTGGCTGGGTTACAGCGAAGCAACCAGTGCTGTGAAAATTATTCCACTGAATAGTTTATTGGACAAACTTTTCCCTCCTTTTCTGCTTGTGGGTTAGCTGTACTTAGGTCTCGGCTGTCTTCATAGAAAATTGGTATTTGGAATAAATACTAACCTATAAGCATTCCAATTACGGTGTATTAATTAATGTAGAGTCCTTCAAGGACTAGACAGGTAGAGATGGGTTCAGTTTGCTCAGGCATTTAAGGGGAAAGTATTCCAGGATATCTTTGCATTGAGACAAAGTTCAGGATCTGTCAGACCTGTGTCCTACCTGTATTGCTCTATGGGTCAGAAACCTGAACTCTCTTACAGGCAGACTTGGAGCAGATAGATGCGTTGCATAAGCTCTATCAGCACCAAATCCTGAGTGTAAAGTGGTTTGACGCTGAATGCAATGTCACAGTCTTGCAGAGGCCTGGCCTCCCTTGTGGCATTGCATGCTCTTCGGCCATGGCTCCAGGATAGACAAAACACCCCAGCGCACTGTGCTCTCGAACTTTCCACCCACGTGCGAAGAGGTGTAAGACCTGGTGGTGGTCACGTGGCCGCCCCAGAGATTTGTGGATTTGCAGGATTGAGCCAGATCTGGGAACTTCACTACACCATGCCAGGAGCGACGCCATCACCGGTGGTCACTCTGGCAGGCTCAGTGGTTCTTAGGAGATTAAGCATGTTTGATGACAGTATTCTGCCCTAGATTGAGTCCTCTGCAACATTACCTTTTAGTATTCCATCTCTCTGCAAATTATATTTTGTATCCCAGCAAGGCATGGAGGCCCTAATCAGTATCAGGGCCCTGTTGTGCTGGGGCGGTACAAACTCATAGTAAGAGATGATCCCTGCTCCAATCTAAATAGACAAGGGAAGCAAAGGCAGGGTTAATAATGATACCCAATACTGAGCTCTTCATCTATAGATCTCCAAGTGCTTCGCAAAGGAGGACAGTGTCACAATCCCCATTTTGCAGATGCGGAAACTGAGGAACAGAGAGGGGTAGTGACTTTCCCAAGGCCCCCCAGCAGGCCAGAGCCAGGATTAGAACCCACCTCTCCTGAGTCCCAGTCTGGCGCACTATCCATTAGGCAATATTGCTTCTCCCATTAATAGCCCCATTTTCTCTGAGGCACAGAGAGGTTAAAGGCCAGATCCTCAAAGGTCTTTATGATCCTAATCTCCATTGATTTCAATGGAGGAGCTTAAACACCTATGCGAATCTGGGCCTAAGTGACTTGCGCAAGTCTGTAGCAGAGCTGGGAAATGACTCCCACCCCGGTGCCTTAGCTACAAAAACAACTTTCCTCTCTCTTGCTAGTCATTAAGTGCTAGAGTCCAGCTGCTTGATTGCTAGTCAAACCTGCGCAGATCAAGGCATTTTGGAGCTGCGGAGTCTCAGTTCTAACTGGCCGACCCTTTGCGATGAGGCATCTGATGTGAGAGAGAGAGAACGCTGTGTACAGGGAAAGAGTTCAGCTCTGTCTTCAATTCCCAAGTCTAGATGCAATGGCTGGGGGGAGGGGGCGGTCAGACAGGCTGGGAGAAGATGAGGAGAGCAAGCTTGTCTGTCCTCCTCAGCAGCACCGTGGAGAACACTACTACAGAGACTTCAACCAGCCTGGAACCCCATTTCCAGCACAGAGAGATGGGATGAGGGTGTGAGACGGGGTTGGTCCTGTAGCTGCAGCATCCAGAGCCAGGATATCCAGCCCTTTGTCTCTTCTCAGCTCTCGCACAGACCCTCTGTGCAACTTGGCAAATCACTCTCCCTCTCCCTGCCTCGGGATTCTCCATCTGTAAGCGCGGGGAATACTCGCTATCTCATGGGGGCTGGGGATAGGTTATAAGGCTTAATTCATTAACACACTTAGAGATCTTCAGATGAACGGAGCTATAAACAGGCAACACTTGCTTACAGGAGCTGGCATCCTCTGCTATTCGCCTTTTCTCTTGACGATGCAGAGTCTTTGGGGGCTTGAAAAATGCAAACTCCTTGTCTAACAAAATCCTTAGCGTGCTGCCGGTTCCAAGAGCCAGGTGGTGGTCAGCTGCCATCAGAAATAGTTGTTCCCAGGGGAGCTGATAGATCCTGGAACTGATTATGGGCTGCAGATCCTCCCACCTCTCGATTGCCAGCTAGGATAGGGGCTGGCCAGCTGGGGAAGCCAGCACGTCTGGTGCTGCCATGTTCTGCAGTCTCCACACCTGTCTAAATTCTCTAAAAAGGAGCTTTGCCTTAATATCAGTCATCAAATGTCACCCCCGCTACCCCATCTGTCTTACTGGCAGTGTGACCTGATGTTTCTACTTCCAAATACCTTTCATCCTAAAGTGCTTCACGGATTATCTAGTAGATGGTGCATGTACCTTAAATGCTGCAATGCAGCCTTCTGGGTCAGAAGACCACAGCAGCTGTTTGACTGTGAGCAGCATCCAGTTTAAACTACGGGTTCAGTAGGCACAAGATTCACGTGTGGAAACTGAGGTTGAAATTTGGACTAGTCCCTGGGGTTAAAAAGATCATAAATCCAAAGCCTCTGGTGCTGGCTACTATGGGAGATGGGTCAGTGGGCAAGACAGACCCCTGGCCAGGTCCAGTCTGGCAGTTCCTGTGCTTCCACCAGGCTCCAGGGAATCTTGGATACTAAATTTCAATGAAGATCCTTAGCTCTCACCTGTGGATCCCAAAGTGCCTCGCAAAGGTGGGCAAGTATCATTATCGCTATATTACAGGGGAGAAACCGAGGCATGGAGATTGCTGATGCGCCTTGCCCAAGGATACGGAGTAAGTCATCGACAGGGCTGGGAATCGAACCCAGGTCAGTTTTACATCTCATTCCAAATGTCATCTGCTCCGGGAGCAAGATTGCTAGCTCCAGATTGGGGCATCCTCGTACGGCCGCCGCGTATCCCGTGTCCATCAGTGACCATGTGTATATGAAACCCCAGGTCTGCAAGTTCCAGCAGGCGGCAGACTCCACAGGCAGTTACCTTCGGCCATGGATCCACTTCCAATACCTGTCCCGAGCAACGTTTAACCCTGGAAGCGTATCCCACCTGGTAGAGACCTATGTTCAGAGGTCAGCTGAGACAGTGCCAGGGAAATGTACCCTGCTGACACCGTGCTGTGCCTGGAGTCTCACAGAACCATCCTGAGGAACTGGTTTAATGCTCCAAAAGGGAAGTGTCGCCTGCTGACTCACCATCCCCCACTTCTAGTGGCCTCTTCATGTTGTCCCCCCGCCGGGAAGCTCTTTCCAAGTACTGACCCAGCCCCGCTTGTGAGACCCAACGGGGCTGACAGTATGTCTTTCTGCTAGCCCCTTAAATCAAAGGAGATTCCTTTCTCCCCAGGGATTCCTGGCTGGAATTGCTTCAATTAACAGTGCAGTTAAGCAAGTCCTAGCACTGGACGTGCTGTCATCGGGGGGATGATTTTTAATCACACTACCCAAGAGCCAGAGACTACAGTCGTGGCTTTCAGATCCATGAAGTCCTTTACTGTTTGCGGCTAATACAGTCACCACAGGCGTGTCGTGCATAGGTTGATCTTTCATGAAACCTCAGCCCTTGGTAGATGTTATTAGCCAAGGTCTCAGTGACTCTGAACCTTAAACCAAACAGCACAAAAGCATATGACAGTAACAAAGGCCAGGAAGGAATGTGAGAAATTAATCCGGTTTGAGCCCATTTTACACCACGTAAGGGGCAATTCGGTGCAAATGGGGCCATTCGTGGTAGCAAGCACTGTGCTCCATAGGAAGACCAGGTCTTTAGATTATACAAAGGGACCTGCTATTTCACTGGCCAGGAAAACGCCATGAATGCTCCTCTTGCTCTTTGTTTGCCTTAGAATTTTCTCTAGCACCCCTCACCATATGCACTGTAGCACTTGACAGGTAAATTAGTTCAGATGGCACATTCGTCCCTTGTGAGCTTGATGTGTCTTCTGCTGGTCTCTGCTCACAGTAGAGTTGCCACCCGTCCGGTTTTCACCGGGACAGTCCAGGATTCGGCTTGTGTCCGGGTGCCATTTGACAAGCCCTTTTTTTTTCTAATTTGGGGGGCAGGAGAGGCGGAGCAGGGGCGGGTTCTCGGGGGGAAGAGGCGGAGCAGGGGTGGGGCATCGGGGTTCTGGTTACTGGCCATCAGAATGGTGGCTACCCTAGCTCCCACACAGCATAAACTTGACTACAGCATGGCTCTGTATCCTCCTCTAGCGGCCAGCCCCGTGACAGAGAGACTCTGATCCCAGTGGAAATGTCTCTGTCAAAAAGAAGGGTCTTTGCAGCAGGCCCGGAAGGGGGTCAGGCACTGGACTGGGCCCAGCACATCTAGAAGCCCGTTCCTCAGCTGTACCCCTCCCAAGCGGGGCAATTCTTTCCAAGCTCTTGCATGCTTCATGAACTGCCTCTGCCCAGAGGAGCACAGCTGCCTTGAGGGGTCATGGACGGAGATGTGGCTGCTGATGTAGCTAGATCCTGACTTGAAGAGGCTGGCAGCCACATTGCACATGAGCTGGGGCTTCTGCCTTGCAGCCCCCGTTAGGCCCAGATACTCTGAGTTACCATAATCCAGACTGGAGGTGACACATGCTAGGATCAATGTGGCCAGATCCTCATTTAAACAGGGAATGCAGCATTGTGGGGGTGCAGCCCAGCCAGGGTCACCCCCCTCCCTAGTAACCCCTGAACTCAGCACTGTGCAGGGCAGAGACATGTGGCAGCTCCCCTCCCCCGGCCTCGGGGAAGAAAGAAATTCCAAGGAGGAGCCAGCCCCAGAGGCCAAAGAAAGGAGCACAGAAGCATCCTCTGATGGACAGGTCACTAGCCTGGTGCTTAGTGTCCTGGGTTCTATTCCTGGTTCTCATGATCCTCCCGCCACATGGCCTTGAGCAAGTCACCTTATCTCTGCTTCCCCTCCCACGCTTGGTCTGGCTAGACCATGAGCTCTCCAAGGGCAGAGGCTAACACCAAGGAGTCCTCATCTCCGGTGGGGCCGGTGGTGGGGGGGTAGGAAGAGTTCTGGAGCAGCTCGCTTTTCCCTAAGAGCAGGGACCCTTCACCCTAGCTTCTGGAGGATCACTGACGAGGCACTTGACCACACCGTGGACCAGGGAAGCAAGTGGTAGGAAGTGGCCCAGGGAGGCAGCCCCAAAGTGCTGTGGGGTAATTCTTTATTAATAGAGTCCTGTATCAGCTGCTCCATTATCTGGCCCAGGATTGATGTCAGGCTGACAGCCTATTATTATCTGGGTCATCCCTTTTACCCTTTTTAAATACGGGCACAATGTTAGCTTTCATTCAGTCTTCTGCAACTTCCCCAATGTTTCAAGACTTATTGAAAAATCAACATTTAGGGTCCCCTGCCAACCATAAACCTTCCCCCCATGGAGAGGATAGAGATGCTGTAAGCCCTGAGTGCCACTGACAGGGTGGGTAGAAGATCCTTTCTTTTATGGGGACATGGGACTATAGATTTTTGGTTGGAGTAAATTCGACTGGCTACCTGGCCGGAGGGCTGAGTTGCTATTGGCCAAAAGGTGGGCCACCACAGCATTGCAGTGATTGCTGGCAAGGGATGCTGGAGACAGGTGGAGAACCGGGAGCCAGTGACTTAACCACTAGGCTGCACCACCGGTAAGCCCTGCCCCTGTCGCAGGGCTTCTAGGTGTAATACAAATGAGCAGTTACTTGTTATGAATCTAATACAAAGTTGTAGAACTATAGAATTCAAAAGGAGGGGGGAAATGAATGTCTTGACAGAAATGTTTGCTGCAGGTACCAAAGGTAGAGTGAATAATACAGCCTAATTTATAAGGTGTGGAGGGCTCTTGACTCTGAATCAATAATAATTAATAAAATATATCAATATTACAACTAAAGACAAACATGGCAATTTTCCTGGAGGGCTAGATGGTTTGAGAAACAGAGCCTTTCTCTTCTAAGATGATCGTTCCAGTCCACACCTGGCCAGTCATGGCCCAAGCCATAGCTTTCCAGTAGCCGACATGAAATGAGTTTTGTGGGTCTTAGTGCAGTTACTTTGTTTGGACAAAGCCTGGATGAATCTCACTGTCACAAAACCCACCACTGAGGTTCGTCTCAGGCAGAGAGATCACGGAGGTGGGGGGGCCACATTTTTAAGCGCTCCGATTCAGGCCAGATTTCTCCAACAAGCCCAGCTTCCATTTAGGCTCCTCCACAAGAGCCAGATCGGCACCCAGAAGCTGCCAAGAGGCATCCTGTGTGGTGAGATAGGAGGCACGCTGGTTGGGAGGGATGGGAGAGTAACTCACATTGCTTCCTCTGCGGGGAAAAGAACATCAGTGTCAAGGCACCTTCCTACTGCACCCAGCGAGAGAGACAAAAATCTTCCACAGTAAGATCCCTGTGCTGATGCCTTGCTTGGAGACTTCTTTCTTTCTCCCTCCCCTGCTCCTGCCCCAGACATCTGAAGGTGCTGTGCACCTGGCTCTCATTTCTTTTGCTTGACCCACCAGTGCACTTCAAAGATAAGAGGACCTTCAGCAGAGCCAAAATTTACAAGGCTTAACAACTGGCGCGATCATTCCTGAAAGCAAAGAAGCTGTTTTCTTGCTCCTAATCAATGTGAATCTGGCGAACGACCTAACTGAGCATCTGGTGTTTTCCACATGTCAGCTAATACCCATATCCTAGTTTACAATTTGAGGATATTCCCACTGCCTGTACAATAGCCTGGCTCTTCTCTTTGTCACCATTCCAGGCCCCAGACCTGAGCATTCTCCACTTGTTTTGAAAGGTTACTCTGTGAGTTCAGCCCGACAACTTCATTTCAGCATTTTGCAAGGAATCCATGTTCTGCACGGAGGCACAGAAGGCAAGATCCCAGATGGCTCAGGTTTGGAATGAAGTCATTCCGATCCTTGAATAAACCTGGGTGTATCCTAGCACTGCAAAGGACAGTTCCTTTTCACATCAGCAACTAGTTTCGCTGTTGATGTTTATCCACATGCATCCGTTTCTAAAACACAATTCTGGAAGATTCTAAGCCATGCGCTGTACTACCGATGGGGTTTTTTTTTTCATGTACGGTTCTAGCCATGCCATGTTGCCTTATAACATTGTTACCTATTGTAGACTCTGACTGGATAGCTTTTTTCAGGGAAGGACTCCAAAGCTACCTATGGCCCTGATTCAGGGAAGCACTGAAACAAGAGCCTAAATCCACCCCTAGTCAGGAAACCATGTGTGCTGAAGTCCCATTGACTAACACAGGATTCAAGCACATAGAATCGTAGGACTGGAAGGGATCTCGAGGGATCATCTAGACCAGTCCCCTGCACTCAAGGCCAGACCAAGTGTTATCCATGTGTAAATACTTTCTGGAACTGGGACCCATATGACGTAGCACTGGTGATTTGGGCCACGAATTTGCAAACCTAGGTGCCTAAAGTGAGGCTCCCAAATTACCATATATATGAACCTAAACAAACAGGGTGAAGTTTCTAAAGGTGCTGAGCACCTGCAGGTCCCACTGACTCCAGTGGGGTTTGTGGGTGCTGAGCACCCCTGAAAATCAGATAACTTTGAAGTGCCCAAATACGGTAATTTACGAGCCTCACTTTAAGCTCCCAGGTTGGAAAATTCTAGCCTTCGTAGGTGGCCTTCGTCCATGATCAAGCCAATGATTCTTTGAGAAGGTAGCGAGTACTGCACTATTCAAGACAACAGATGAAATTCTGGCTGTGCTGAAGTCACTGGGAGTTTTATCATTGACTTCAGTGGGGCCAGGATTTCACTCAATATCTTTTAGATGTCAGATAAAACTGAGGGCCTGGTCGCCTGTTATAATTAAAGATCCTAAAGATTAAACACCCACCAGGAATGGTCTAGTTATTACATAGTCCTGCCTTGAGTGCAGGGGACTGGACTAGATGACCTGTTGAGGTCCCTTCCAGTCCTACACTTCTACGATCCCAGGGCATTTTTTGCAAGCGTGTTAGACCTAGCGACTGGGCCAATTCCAACTTGTATATGCATATTCTTCCAAACGTAGCGTCCCCCTGCTCTTTCAGCGAGCCACTGCGTTCTTCTTGTCCTCTTGCTCTGTGGTGTGATATGCCATTGCTGCATGCTGTTATGAAGCTGCTACGTCCCACACCAGAGCTGTCTGCATTTCCGTGCTGGGCGAAGCGATCCATATACGGAGATTGTGTATTGATCTTATAAAGTGTCCTGTGTGGAAAGACGCAGTGTATCACTATTGCAGTTGCACAGAAGAAGAGCGAAAGGTGGGCCCACACTCTTCTCTGGGGTAACTCCTGAAGTTACACTAAGGATATATGTGGCCCCGTGTTTTTGTGTGTACATGATGGGTGTCCCTGTTGGAATCTAATGTTAAAACAGTTCATTAGTGAATTAGCTTTGCTGCTCCGGGTAACCGGGTTCAAATCTTGCCTTAAGATCAGGTATGACAGTAAGTTTGCTGTTTGCCTTGTCCTGGTCTCCCGTCATTTGACAGTACTTGGTGTTCTTTTCTCAAAATATCAGGCCTGAAATACCAGGTGTAGAGGTGTATTCGCTGGGCATATCCACATGCCACTGGCCTGGAGATGAGTATCCAGAGACAGGGCCCTTTGGGGGTTCAGCCTGGCCAGTCCCAGAATTGTACTTGCTCCCCACAACAGTGGAATTAAGTATCTATTGACTGGTTTAATGAAAATGTCTTTGCTAAATGATTACGTTCTGTCTTCCTAAATTCCCCCTACTGTTACAATGATGTGGTATTCTTCTGTCTTAACATGTTCTGCAGTGATTTGTGATTTTCATCCAGGTGAAGACTGAATTTCAGTGGTGAGTGACATTACTTTATGTGTGTACAGACAGACAGACAGAGATAAAAGGGACTGTATAGATAGACAGAAGGGCCGGTATAGAATAGCTAGACAAATATTAAAATAGGTAGCTAGCTGGTTCTGCATAGAGTAGATGGATGGACGGCTCCTTATGTCTGATCTATGATGATTTATTATTTGGGTGACATTTCTTACTGAAACTCAGGTGGTGGGGATGTGCTTCATTCAGAGCATTTTTCCATCCTGCACACCCCAGATGTTCTGGAGAGCCCTTGCAGTAATGCTAGCCAGCTTCCCCTTTTTACCTTCTCAGTGAGTTATGGCCCTCTCTGGTTTTTACTCTGTAAAGACCGAAGCCTCAGAGTTCACAAGGAGTTTAGTGTCTCCATACGGCGCAACTCCATGGCAAATGCATTGGGCTCCAGCTGTGCTGATCACAGGAAACAGCCTCGCTGCGGAGCTGACCACAGTTAGCTTGTCAGGACGGGCGCAAAGAGCTTTCTTTTGCAAAGAAGAAAGGCGAGCAACACCCATCGCCAGGACTCGGCTCTGCATTCTATTCTTTTGGAGCGCTCATAAACCTCTGGCAGAGCCCCCAGCTCCATGCAGCATGCTCAGTGCTAACCAGAAAAAAACAGCTCAGTAAATGGGGAAGGGTTCCTGCAAGATTTACAAGGTTTCCTGTGGTTTCCAAATGCAGTGGCTATATTTTATTCCATGCAGATTGCACTTTGCTCTCATGGTGGAAAAGCCACAGATTTTGTGTGCACGCGCGTGTGTGTACACTTTCAAGGTGGAAAAGCCACAGGTTGTGTTTCTGTATATTTGTGCACATGCGTGTGTAACGTCGACAGACCCCGGTCGGCGGGCAGGATTGAACCTGGGACCTCTGGAGCTTAGTGCATGAGCCTCTACAGCACGAGCTAAAAGCCAACTGACTCTTAGCTCAGGCAGTAAAGCAGACTCATTTATCTCTCTCTCTAAGTGGTCTCTGTGCCATTAGATGGGACAGAACACCCCACCCAGGAGGTGTGTGGGGTTACACGTGCACAAAAGGAGTTCATAAAATGTAAGTGCAGTATGGTCAGTCATCAAACAACCCTGCCCATTCTGCCTGGAGGAAAGAGACAACACAGAATGCAGGAGGATTGGGAGCCCACTGTTCTTTCACTCCTTCTCAGTAGGCAGGGTCTTCTGCGGCTGCTGCTGTTTTTCTAACCTGGCGGTGGAAAGAGACTCTGTGACTTGTGCGAAATCACCCAGCTGGTCAGCAGCACAGCCAGGGATAGAACTCAGGTCTCCTCACTCATATCCTCTCCACTGTACCATGCTGCCCCCCTACAAAAGCCAAACGTAAATATGACAAAGAGGAAGATTGTGGATTAATGGAAGTGGAACCACCATGGGTCAGCAGCAGGGCTGGATCTTAGGACCCTCAGCACAGATCTCTCCCACTTGACCTAAAGGACTAACTCCATTAACTGTCAGCAGCAGTAAGCTGTTACCTTCTTACAGATGAGCCACTAGAGGGTGCCAGTGGATTACACAGCCAGTTCTTTAGAAGTGTGGGCTGTATTTTCACATCTTGATGCACCTGCTGATTGGGATGGCAGCTAGAAATAGACCCAAATGCCGAAGCTTATTGGGAGATTATTTTCCACTGTATGCATCCGATGAGTGAGCTGTAGCTCACGAAAGCTTATGCTCAAATAAATGTGTTAGTCTCTAAGTTGCCACAAGCACTCCTTTTCTTTTTGTGAATACAGACTGACACGGCTGCTATTCTGAAACCTGGGAGATTATTGTCCTTTGTATTACAGGAATGCCTAGAAGTCAGAGCTAAGATTGGGCCCCATTATGCTAGGTATGGTGCACACACATAGTAAGAGACGGCCTCTGCCCCAAAGAGCTTACAATCTAAATTCATAGATTCCAAGACCAGAAGGGACCATTGTGATCATTTAGTCTGACCTCCTGTATAACTCAGACCAGAGAAACCATGAAATAATTCCTCCAGCAGAGCTTTTAGAAAAACATCCAATCTTGATTTGAACATTTGTCAGTGATGGAGAATCCACCATAACTCTTGGTTAATTATTCTCACTGTTACAAATGTCCACCTTATTTCCTGTCTGAATTTGTCCAGCTTCAACTTCCTGCTGTTGGAGCATGTTAGACCTTTCTCTGCTAGGCTGAAGAGCCCATTACTACATATTTGTTCCCCATGTAGGTACTTATAAATTGTAATCAAGTCACCCCTCAACCTTCTCTTTGTTAAGCTAAATAGATTGAGCTCCTTGAGTCTATCACTGTAGGATTCCCCATTTACAATTACATTTTGAGACCTATCAGTTATCCATCTTTTACTCCATTTAATGTGTGCCATGTTAATTTTATATCTTTCTAGTTTTTAATCAAAATATCATGTGATACCAAGTCAATGCCTTACAGACATCTATGTATATTACATCACCACTATTACCTTTATCAACCAAATTTATAATCTCAATTAAAAAGATATCCAGATCGTTTGACAGAATCTGTTTTCCATATACCCATGTTGATTGGCATTATTAATAAAGAATTAAAGGAGAGTGATATAATTAGAGTCCCATATCAGCCGCTCCATTATCTTGCCCAGGATTGATGTCAGGCTGACAAGCCTATTATTAGCCAGGTCATCCTGTTGACCCTTTTTAAATATTAGCACAACATTAGCTTTTATCCAGTCTTCTAGAACTTCCCCAATGTTTCATGACTTATTGAAAATCAGCATTAAGGGCACAGTGAGCTCCTCAGCCAGCTCTTTTAAAATTCTTGAAGGCAATATATCTAGACCTGCTGATTTCAAAATGTCTAACTTTAGTAGCAGCTGCTTAACATCCTTCTAAGATACTAGTGGAATGGAAAGAATGTTATCATCACCATATGATGAGACTATATCATCTGTTTTTTCCCCAAGTACCTAACAGAAATATTTATTGAACACTTCTGCCTTTTCTTCATTGTTATTAATTCTACCATTTCCATCTAGTAATGGACTAATACCATTATCAGGATTCTTTTTGTTCCCAATATCCTTTAAAAACTCCCTCTTATTGTCCTTCACTCTGCTGGCCGTAGATTTCACCTTGTGTCCCTTGGATTCCCTTATCACTTTTTTACAATTTTTAGCTTCTGATTTATATCCATTACTACCAACATCCCCTTTCTTTCATTTGTTATGTATTGTTATTTTTATTTTTAATAGCTGCCATCACTTCCCCCCAAACCAGGTCGTTTTTTTAACTGATATGGCCTTCTTCCTCGATTGTAGGATTGTGGCTTCCTCGATTGTAGGATTGGGGCATCTAGTAAAGGTCTCTTAAAAAATTCCCAATTATCATTCACATTTTTCTGATTAAATCCTTCCTCCCAGCTGATCTGGCTCATAACTTTCAGCTTTGTGAAATTAGCCCCTTTAAAGCACCAAATATATATATCATGGGTCTGGACTTCATTCTGCTTCCACATTATAAATGTGATCAAGTCATGACCTCTTATACCTAAATTGCCATTCATTTTTAGTTCTGTGATCAGTTCCTCTTTATCTGTCAAGATGAGGCCTAATGTAGAATTCCCCTGTGTTGGATGCAACACTATTCTGAGTTAGGAAATTGTCATCGGTAATGTTGAGCAATCCTAAGGATGTTTTAGCAAAGGCACCATGAGGCTACCAGCATATTTCACTCAAGCTGAAGTCCCCCATGATCACGTGGCTTTTCCCCCTCCACATTGTAGATAGGTGCGTAAAAAGCTGGTTACCCTGTTCCCTAATGTGATGGGGTGTCTGTAGCAGAAACCATCTCATACCCCATCTTGTGCTTCTCCTGTTAGAACATTGGTCCATAAGCATTCTTCTTCCAAGTTATCAGGGACTTGGAAAGAGGGAATGCCACCTTTGACATAAGGTGCCACTCCCCCTGCCCTTTTGCCCACTCATTCCTTCCTAAACTGATTGCAACCATTGATTTTAACATTGCAATCATGGGAGTCATCCTGCCAGGTTTCAGTGATGCCGACTAGATCAAATTTATACTCATAAAGGAGCAATTGTGTGTTACCCAGGCTCCTAGCTTTGGTGTACAGGCAATTCAGGAATTTCTTCGCTCCACGTCCTTTGGTTCCTGGATTCATTTTGTTCTCAACATCTTGTTTTTGTGCTAACGTGAGCAGATAGGACAGACAAGAGTTGGAGGAGAAATAAAAGCATGCCCAAAGTCACATGGCAATTTAGTAGCAGAGCTGAGTACAGAACCTGGTGGAATGACTCAAGGCTCCAAATTCATTGCCTTACTCATTAGGCCACAGTGCTTCATAAGGCTGCTGGCCCAGACCCATCTCTAGCAATGACTATTTGTACAGTGCCTGTCATCTGTGTGCAACCAAAACTGGCTGAGAAACTGGAATAATCCCTACATGCAAATGCATAGCTCCCATTGGCCTTCATCAGCATGCTGTCCAAGGGCAGAACTTAGCCATACATACAGGTCCAAATCTATAGGGCACAGGTGCACTGGAGAGCGGTGAGCCCAGGGAGAACTTTCCAGCCCACTATACTCACATGAGGAGCGGCCAAAATTGGGCTCCTGGTGCGTTCAAAGTGGGGTTACTGCTAAGAGAAGCGAGCAGCCCCAGAGATGGTGTGTCTGCTCAGGGCCATGGCTCCACCCCCTGAGTGGACAGCAGGAGGGCAGTGCTTGTGGGAGGGTGAAATGCATCTATGGTTGAGGTCTTATTGCCAAAGGTGTGCCCCAAAGCTAAAGGTATGCCCCAAAAGGTATGCTGCACTCCATAATGATAATGAACCACCACTATCACCACCATGCCCCTGGAGCACCTCTCCTCCTTCTGCCCAGCATGCCCCTGCCTCTGGAGAGGCGTACCGCGGCCCCAGAGAGCCCTTTGGGCAGCGGCATTGCCCACTGTGTCCCGCTGGCCTCTGAATGCACAGCAACAGGATGGGCTCGTGTTGCTCGCTGCGCACGGAGTTCCAGATCATCGAGGGCCTAAGCCAGAGGAACCAGAGCTGGCTTCCAGCAGCTTCCCATGTGGCCCCAAAGAGATGGGAGTCCATTCTCACCCAGGCCTCTTGCCTGCTCTCTCACATTGGAAATGCTGCTCCAAGGAGTGAGGGTGTGTGGGTGGATAAAAGATCTGACACAGTAAAAAGAGACCCCAGAGGACAAGATGTAAGGGGGTGGAGAAGGGCCTGGGACTTGTACCCAGGCTTCCACCTGGCATCTCCCCAGACAATGGCAGCCACACAGCCACAAAGAGAGTGGACATCTCTCGTCTCCTGGCCAACCGCCTACTCCCACGGGGTCTGCTGCTGACAGGTCAGCAGCTGAGCTTGGTCCTTCACAGCAGGGGGTCTGGAAGTACCCCTCTCCCCCAGTGGAGGAGGAGGATCATCACCTACATTCTTGGCTGCTTCCAACCCCACGTGGTTTGATGACCTTCAACATTTTCCTCTAAAAGGGAGTTTCTTTCGGACGAAATTGAGCCACTTAATTAAAAAAATAGAAACTTTTGCCAAACAAATATAATTGTTGAATGTTCTCAGAATTTCCCAGGTTTTGATGAACCCTTTAAAATTGTTTAACGGGTTTTCCCCCACCCAACCCCTTTCCCTCTCCCCATTGCTGATTTTGATTCATTAGCTTAGTCACCAGGGGAAGATTTTTCAAAACAGAAAAAGTTCAGGGAGGAACGGATCCGAAACTCAGTGGAACAAAGTCATCTTGGAAAGTTTTGCACATTTTTGAAAATTAAAAACAAAATCTAGTTTTTCCAGCTTCAGTCTGTTTATGTGCATGACTAGCTTTTACATTTTAAATATGTATGTGAGCATCTTCATATTTTATTACTATTATTATGCAGCAGTGCCTACAAGCACCAATCATGGACCAGGACCCATTGTGTTAGGCACTGTACAAACACAGACCAAAAAGTCGGTCCCTGCCCAAGGAGCGTATCCTTCATGTCTACTCCACACAAGCCTAAAAGTGACAGCTGCTCTGATATTTCAGTTTGACTTCTGGAACACGAAAGATGGTGAAATCTTGAAATGTGTAGCTGGAAACAGGGATTCCCCCCCTAAATTACGCAACCAAAATGTTAAGGACTTGAAACCAAAAGAGAACTAGCTGATGCAGAAGTTCACAGAAAAGTTTTCACCAGTTCTGCCCTTCTCTTCTCTCATGGGTCCTGCCTGCTGACATGTACAAACCTAAACAAAGGATCCAGTTTTGCCAACCTGAAGCTTTCAATAAACAAATAGATTCCAGGGTCCTTTTTAGTTGCCTTCTGGGTTCTGAGCCTTTAGGGATCATGGTGCCAAGCTTTTGCTCCCCTACCATGAAAACTAGAAACTTACCGTTCTCAAA
Source organism: Lepidochelys kempii (assembly GCF_965140285.1). Taxonomy (NCBI): domain Eukaryota; kingdom Metazoa; phylum Chordata; order Testudines; family Cheloniidae; genus Lepidochelys; species Lepidochelys kempii. The sequence continues at coordinate 138,926,239 of NC_136383.1, forward strand.
AAAAAAGTGAAAGTTGGGATTCTCACATAGTCACATGACTCCAGGAGCTGGGGTTATATGAAAAACATCAATATTACATGACTATATGAAACAGTGATTTCCTTTAGCTCTTTCACTGGCAGTGAAGGCTTTAGGTAGATTGCTACTTGGGTTTCCCACTCTAGTTAAATTCACGAACAGCCAGTGGACTATTGAGTCAAAAACGAAGTTACCAGCACACTCTGACTTTGCAAAATAAACTTTTAATCTTTACACTGGTGTAAATCTCATCCCCTTTAAATCAGGATTTACTCCATTGGATTGATTGATGTAAATAAGGAGAACAGAGCCAGCATCTCAATTGCCTTGCTAGTCAGTTCCAAAGCAAGTGACATGGTTTTCAGATGCATTTGCTAGGATACAACATTAAAAGGGCATCCAGATCCTTCAGGACATATACCAGTCATGAGATGGGGTCAGGCAGGCATATGCCCCATGGTATGAGCATGTGACTGAGAATCAGGACTCCTGGGGCCTATTCCCAGTTCTGCCACAGACTCACTCTGTCTCTTGGGCAAGTCATTTTAAAACTTGGTTGCTTAAAGTTCGGCATCTAGATCTATATTTAGCCACCTCTAAAAGTGATTTGAGTTTCAAGTCAGCAGAGCATCTACAGATGCTAATGTGGATTTAGCTGACTAACTTCAGGCACCCCAGTTTGGAAACTTTGGTTGTCTTCTCTCATTGCAAAAAGAAAAGGAGGACGTGTGGCACCTTAGAAACTAACAAATTTATTTGAGCATAAGCTTTCGTGAGCTACAGCTCGCTTCATCAGATGCATGCAGTGAAAAATACAGTGCAGAGATTTTATATACACAGAGAACAGGAAACAATGGATGTTACCATACACACTGTAACAAGAGTGATCAGGTAAGGTGAGCTATTACCAGCAGTAGAGCGGGGGAAGGGGGGAGAACCTTTTGTAGTGATAATCAAGGTGAGCCATTTCTAGCAATTGACAAGAACATGTGAGGAACAGTAGGGGGGGAAATAAACATGGGGAAATAGTTTTACTTTGTGTAATGACCCATCCACTCCCAGTCTTTATTCAAGCCTAAATTAATTGTATCCAGTTTGCAAATTAATTCCAATTCAGCAGTCTCTCATTGGAGTCTGTTTTTGAAGGTTTTTTGTTGAAGAATTGCCACTTTTAGGTCTGTAATCGAGTGACCAAAGAGATTGAAGTGTTCTCCGACTGGTTTTTGAATGTTATAATAATTGACATCTGATTTGTGTCCATTTATTCTCTTACGTAGAGATTTCCAGTTTGGCCAATGTACATGGCAGAGAGGCGTTGCTAGCACATGATGGCATCTATCACATTGGTAGATGTGCAGGTGAATGAGCCTCTGATAGTGTGGCTGATGTGATTAGGCCCTATGATGGTGACCCCTGAATAGATATGTGGGCACAGTTGGCAACGGGCTTTGTTGCAAGGATAGGTTCCTGGGTTAGTGGTTCTGTCGTGTGGTGTGTGGTTGCTGGTGAGTATTTGCTTCAGGTTGGGGGGCTGTCTGTAAGCAAGGACTGGCCTGTCTCCCAAGATCTGTGAGAGTGATGGGTTGTCCTTCAGGATAGGTTGTAGATCCTTGATGATGCGTTGGAGGGGTTTCAGTTGGGGGCTGAAGGTGACGGCTAGTGGCGTTCTGTTATTTTCTTTGTTGGGCCTGTCCTGCAGTAGGTAACTTCTGGGAACTCTTCTGGCTCTGTCAATCTGATTCTTCACTTCAGCAGGTGGGTATTGTAGTTGTAAGAACGCTTGATAGAGATCTTGTAGGTGTTTGTCTCTGTCTGAGGGGTTGGAGCAAATGTGGTTGTATCGTAGAGCTTGGCTGTAGACAATGGATCGTGTGGTGTGGTCAGGGTGAAAGCTGGAGGCATGCAGGTAGGAATAGCGGTCAGTAGGTTTCCGGTATAGGGTGGTGTTTATGTGACCATCGCTTATTAGCACTGTAGTGTCCAGGAAGTGGATCTCTTGTGTGGACTGGACCAGGCTGAGGTTGAGGGTGGGATGGAAGTTGTTGAAATCATGGTGGAATTCCTCAAGGGCTTCTTTTCCATGGGTCCAGATAATGAAGATGTCATCAGTGTAGCACAAGTAGAGTAGGGGCTCACCTTGATTATCACTACAAAAGGTTCCCCCCCCCCCCGCTCTGCTGCTGGTAATAGATCACGTTATCTGATCACTCTTGTTACAGTGTGTATGGTAACACTCATTGTTTCATGTTCTCTGTGCACATAAGTCTCCCCACTGTATTTTCCACTGCATGCATCCGATGAAGTGAACTGTAGCTCAAGAAAGCTTATGCTCAAATAAATTTGTTAGTCTCTAAGGTGCCACAAGAACTCCTTTTCTTTTTGTGGATACAGACTAACACAGCTGCTACTCTGAAACTTCTCTCATTGCCTTAACATCCCCATCTGTAAAATGTCTTACATGGAATGCAAATCTTTCTTCCCCCAAAGGGCATGATTACACCAAACATCCTGACTCCGCAAAACACTTAGGCATGTGCTTCACTTTAAACCCATGCTTAAGTCTCATTGAAGTCAATTGGAATTAAACACTCTGCTGAATCAGGGCCTAATTAATTAAGGCCTCGAGAGTGCTTTGAGAACTGTGGCTGAAAGCTGCACTCTAAGCCTAAATCATCATTAGTCTTAGTGCACTTTACAGGCATGATGGCATCTGTAACGCCATAAGCCACCTGCTCTGGCCACAAGATTATAGGCTAGATGGCTCATTGGCCTGTTGTAATGTGTCAAGAGCTACAGACTCATGTTGCTCTGTGAAGTTATCAGCTTCGGCATGAAGGGCAATAAGAAGGGGATCTGTGAAGGGGTTGAGGTTAATTAATTTCAGTTTCCGTCAGAAGAGATTACTGCTGGTGTTTTGTAACTCCCTGTGTTCTTTACTTACCCTTTTGGATCCCAAGGGATCCCCTTGTGACAAATTGGAGTTCTCTGGTGAACCAATCCACTCTTTTTTTTTTTGTACTCAAGATGAAAGATTTAATATGCAATAATGTTTTGTCTAAATTCTTGTGGAAATAGCTTATGACCTTTCATAGAGCAATGTGGTTTGAGCTTTCCGGTAAAAGAGCTCCCAGCTAATGATTTAGCTCTATTTTCTAATAAATATTTGGCAAGAGACAGCCTCTCTTATACCTTTGTCATTAGGGACCTATTATTTATGACTCAGAAATGAATCATTAGACTTGGCAAACAGCAATTTCTTTGTGGCCAATGTATTTTTCCACTCAGTAGCAGAGTATGCTTGTAAATTCTTCCTAAAAATTACCATTAAAGTATCTCCAAGCAGGCTCTCCCCCGCTCTGCCATAAATTCGCTCCACTTTGGTGACCATTGGTGGTCTTGCCAACTTCAGGAAATAGGGTTTCTTTTTTGTTCTTAACGCCTTTCACGTTTCCTTCCAGCTAATTACGCTTTTATTTAATAAGGTAAATGGGTTTTGTTTTCCTTACCGTCTCCTTTGTACAGGATGAAATATTTCCTTCTAATGGAGCCTTCCTGTCTTCCATATCCTGGCTAACTAGAGACTTCATAGAAATCGGAGATGGAAAAGACCCATGCACTTATGCTTATGGGAGATAGGATGGTGGTATTGCATTGCGTTGCCAAGGGCATCAGAAGGTCATAGCATGGCTGGACATAATGAAAAAGGCAGGACACGAATCATTCAAGCAGTAGATTTGTTTCTAAAAATTCCAAAGGTGTGTGGGTGAAAATAAAAACAAACCACTAACTAATCCCTCTGATTCTGAAATCATTATTCAGCTGGCTGAGTGACTTTTGGGATCTGTTTATTTCTTCTCACTGAAAGATCTCAAGGGAGGTGCAGTGCCCCGAGCCAATTAGGCTGAGCAAATTAGCACGTGGCTTCAGCTGCATCGTTCAGATTTGGTTCTGGATCCAAACTTTGCCAAAGCTCCCTGACAACCCGATGCAGGATTTTGCTGCATACTGGAGAATCAGACCGAATTTAAAAATCTGATCCAGAGCCAAACTTTCCCAGAATGGCTGGATCAGGGGCCTTGGTTTATTTCTAGACTAAATAAGAACTGACATGGTTTTTCAACAAAATCTTGAACCTGGAACTTTTGATGGAGTTCTGAAAAGTTGAGATACATTTTTTTTCCTGCTACTTCTTGGTTCTGCCTGGAACCAGAATAAAAGTGGCAGAATACCATGGTTTTGTGGGATTTCTGGTAAGAAAGCAGAAACAGAAAATACTGAAAAATCTCCCAGAAAATACTGAACTTATGTGATTTCCAGTCCAATTCTGAAGTCCCAAAAAGTTGAGATAAACTTAAATTTGTGGATCTTTTTAAAGCCAGAACAGACCATTAGATCATGTAATTTAACCTGCCTAATACAGGCCATAGAATTTCATCCGGCTGCTCCTGTATTGAGCCAAAATAACTCCTGTTTGACTGAAGTGTATTTATCAGAAGAACATCCAGTCTTGATCTGAAGAATACAAGAGATGGAGAATCCACCACTTGCTCTTCAGTGACTATTCACTTGAATGGAAAAAAAAAAGTTTACTTCGTGTTTGCCTTCACTTTGCTTGAGTATTCTAGTGAGTTTGTTCAATCGCAGGAATGGCAGGCACCAGGTAACCCAAGGGAGAAACCGGTTTCTCTCCTTTCAGAACTGAATGTCATGCTCACCTCAATGGTTAATCTCTCTACATATGGACTTTCTAATTCAATCTTCACCAAGGTGGGACATTGAGGTTGTTCCTATTTGAAGGCTTTTGGTGGCTTTTCTAAAATGATTTGGTGGTAGTGTTGGGTAGACCTCAAAAAGGTTGCTTTGGATAAACACCCACAAGTGCAGGAACTATCCATATAACCTGTGTCTTCAGAAGGGAGCTGGAAAGCCTTGGAAGACAGATGGGCGCATTCAATATGGAAATAAAGGGTGTGAGATGAGTACTCTTTTGTACAGCATCTAGCACAATGGGGCCCTGATCCATGACTAAGGCCTCTAGTTGCTACTGCGATACGTAATTACAAACCATAATAGTCAATTGTTCATAGCAAGAGACATGCAACTACAGCTGGTCCAAAAATCATCAACAATATTTCTCAGTGAAAAACAGTTTTCATTTAAAAATTTTTTTTCATCAAAAATGGTAATCTTTTCCTTGAGACGCCAACAAACCAAAACCCTGAAACCTTTTATTGAAAGAACAAAAGACTTGCATTGAAAAAAATTAATTAAAAGCCCCACCAACAACATGTGTTTGAAATTTCTCACCAGAATTCATTGGCATTTTTCGACCAACTCTATGTGAAACTGTTCACAGACATGTACATGGAGGGAAGTTATAATAAGGTAGGTGTCACTCTCATTAATCACTGGTGATAGAACAAGAATCAAAGGACTTCAGCTGATGGAACTCTTTGCCAGAAGATGTTGTGAAGGCCAAGACTATATCAGGGTTCAAAAAAGAACTAGATAAATTCACGGAGGATAGGTCCATCAATGGCTATTAGCCAAGATGGGCAGGGATGGTGTCCCTATCCTCTGTTTGCCAGAGGCTGGGAGTGGGCGGCAGGGGATGGATCACTTGGTGATTCCCTGTTCTGTTCATTCCCTCTGGGGCACCTGTCATTGTCTGCTGTTGTAATACAGGATACTGGGCTAGATGGACCTTTGGTCTGAACCAGTCTGGCGTTCTTATGTTCTTATGCAGCAGGGAAAGCGTAGGATAAAAATCAGGAAACTATAACTACAGTTTAAGAACAATTAGAAAATGGGATAAACTGAGAAAATAAGCTGTCCCTGTCGATGGCCAAGGCTTAGACCAAACAGCCACCTCTAAGGAATGGTTCAGCAAGACCTAGTCAGTCCAGGATGCAAGAGTAAGGACCAGAGCAGGTCACAAATTTATTGTCAAAATAATTTTTTGACAAAAAATGGCTTTTTTTAAATAAAATGGAGATTTTTGTGCAAAAAGTCAGATTTCCTCAAAAGTTTTGGGGGTGCTCATTGAAAAACCCAAATATTTTGGTTTCAAATGGAAAAATTCCAGATTTTGTTTTTTCGACAAAACTGCACATATTTTTTTTAATTGTGACAAAAATGAAAAAATGACATTTTTATCTAAATTTTTCATGAGGAAAAAATAATTGTTTGACCAGCTCTCATGGCAGCAAGAATTTGTATTTAGTTATTTATTAGGAACATAGGAATAGTCAGACTGGATCAGAGTCAAGGTCCATCTAGTTCAGTATCCCTTCTCTGACCATGGCAAAATCTAGATGTTTCAGAGGAACACGTAAGAACCCTGTAGCAGGCAGTGACAGGATAATCTGCCTCTGGGAAAAGTTTCTTCCTGACTCCCATTAGCTAGATGTTGTCTTATGCCCTGAAGTATAATGACTTATATCATTTCTAAAACTTTTGTTAATTACTTTCAGCATTTATAATGTAGGTCTGGATAGTCTTGTTCTCTATATAAATGTTCAATCCCTTTTTGAATCCTCCAAAGCTCTTGGCCTCCATATATCTTGTGGCAGTGAGTTTCACGCGCTAATAATGTATTGCATGAAATTATCATTCTTATGTATCACTTCTGTAGTGCCATCGAGCTAGGTATGACACCTTGGGACACCTCTTCGTGCCTCCAGTTACCCATCTGCAAAATCGAGAATAACAATACTGTTTCCTGTCCAGCTTTGTGAACCAGTCTGACGCCTGCAGACAAGAATTACTATAAAAGTGCTAAGTTTTATTGTAATAAAATAAGAATCATCCCTCTGCCAGACCTTTGCATGTAACTTGAAGTGAATCTTATTTGAGGTTTAAAAAGTTTGGATAACCTTTTTCCTCTCTTCATTTTCATGGTTCCTCTTTGCTTTCCAGTTCAGGCCAGGATTGTAAGCAAATGTGTCAAAATTTTGCAAGCAATCTCTTCTCTTGGGTGTTCTTGGCCTGACTGGATGCTGAACATACTGGGAATAATCGGACAGACCCAATTAGGTAAGCAGATCCAATTTTTCAGGGTTTATACCTGTACCCATGGGCAGCAGGTACCATAGGCTGGGGGAGGCTGTGCCTCCCCAAACAGCCAGGCATGGCCCCGCCCATGCTCCACCCACAGGTCCCCTGCTTCCACTCTGCAGCCCGGCTCCAGGGTCCGCAGCCGCACCGCCTGCCTTCCTGACACTCCAGGGCTGGGGGGGCTGGGGGCACTAGCCTGGGGCGGGGCCTGGCGGCCGCAGTGTGAAGACTCTGGGCTCCAGTGGGGTGGGGGGCATGGAAAGGGCGTGGCCTCAGACAGAAGGGGCAGGGCCTTGGGCAGAAGGGGTGGGGCTGGGGCTGGGGCTAGCCTCCCGAGCCGGCGGTTCACGTGCACCACCCATGCCTGTACCAAAAGTTTTTCAAACCTTCTGAACTTCCCCTGTTACTAGTTAGAATGCATGAGATCTGTTTCATGTGTTTAACAATGGAATGAAAATAGGAATGGATAAGACCCTCTGTACCTGTGATGTAGAAAATGGGTACGTGCGTTTGTGGATATCAGTGTATGTGCAATCACCAAGGACTTTGAACTTCCAAAGCTAAAAGAATGACTGAAAGGATCCCAGCTGGAGCAGATTCATAGTTTTTCCAGATCAGGTACAGAGAAGAACATGTAACACACACTGAATAGTGAATCATATACTTTCCCTAGCCAGAGGAAGTTTACCCTAAATAGAGCGGGGCAAAATTTTTTGCACTAAACCTTTTTTCTGTGAAAAATGCATATTTGGCAACACTGAAATGTTTTGCAAATTTGTGTCAGTTTTTCCTAATTGTTTGTGAAAAAACCCTTACAAAATCCAAACAATCAAAATGTTTTGTTTTGACCATTTCAAAAAGAAATGTGTTAATTTGTCAGCTTAAAACTACTTTTCATTCAAAATTGTCCTTTAACTTTTATTTTTAAAAAATCAAACACATTTTAAAAGGTCCGAAATCTAAAGTAAACATCTTGATTTTGTTGAAGCTAAACGTTTCGTGTGACCTGAATTTTTTTTTTTTTTTTATTTTGATTCACTGAAAATGCCAAAAATTGCTTTTGGTTTGACATGAAACAATTTTTTCTTTTCTATTGCAGAATTGCCAGTGAAATGAAAATACATAATTCACCTAGCTCTAATTCTGAGCATCTAAGATCCAACACAACTCTAAATGCAGGCAAACTCCCACTTTCATAACAATCATTATTGGAGAGTGAGCCCACAGCTCGTTTTTCTAGCTAGCCGCTGTAACAGACTCATAGTCCCCCTGGAGCGGGCACTGAGGGAAGGTCACATAATGCACAGGGTCATGCTTGCACCTAGAATTTAGAAAGCCCATTGGAAATACAGCTCTGAGCACTCACCGAGATCAGTGCCCCATGAGGAGCCATTTGTATAAAGTCAGATTACTTGCTGCTTCTTGTTTGTTTCACTTTGTGATTATTTCTCTGCAATTTGTAAATGCTAGTAGGTAGACCCCATTTAACAGTTCCAAATATATATATATATATATATATAAACAATAAGCTTTGCTAACTTTCTCCAGACCATTACTGAATGTTCTGCAACCTTCCAGAATTTGACTTTGAAAAGCTCTTCGTTTCTGGGAGGAAATATTTCCATCGACCCTTGAGCCTGTTTAATCGCTCCCTGGATGGGCCAGGGATGCAGAGTGTCACTTGGGAGGACATCTCCCCTGTCTTTTTCATGTTTAGTACCTGGATCTTGTTTCTGGAAGTGTAACTGGAGACCGTACTGCAGAATGAGGAATTCTGCTCTTTCTTGCAGGCGTATTTACAGTATAGACTGAGTGCCTAAATCCTTTTGAGAGTGCTTCAGCTTTGACGTTTTGCACTTTGCCATCGTGGTTCTCAAGCTTTGTGGGAATCAATTATTTGGCATAGCTCGTATGTCGGCTATTGCTGGTGGGGGGCAGGACTCAGTCACCTGATCCTCCAGCTTGGCAGTACCTAGACAGTACTTTGTGGGATCTGTAGCTCAGATACAGTGGGAACGGGTGACCAGATAGAGGGGCTGTATGGGGAGAGATAGATAAGCGGCATGACACTGGTTTTTTTGGTACTGCCCTGTAGCGGTGCAGCGGCTCACCCAGCGGCGCCTCCTGCCGGTCTTCCAGGGAATTAGCTTTTTCCAGCCGCGAAGCGCCCTCTGCTGGTGTCCCACTGTCACTGGCCCATGTCCCTCCCGAACCCCAGTGCCCTTTTACTTGGGGTGTTGCCCCCTTGCAATACCCCCACACGCTTCCTGGGTCTCCCCTCCCTGGGGAACCCCCACCCTCTATCCCCACCTTGCCTCAGCCTATGGGCTACTGCCAGTCACCATCTAGCCCCCTTTCACTGGGGCCGACTGCAGTCTGTACAAGCCAGCCAGCAAGGGAGGTTTGGACCTGCTGCCTTCCTCTACAACCCAGTACCTCGATGGGTCCTTGAACAAGGCCCTGCAGCCTGGGGAGTTGCTGGCCTGGAGCTCCCCAGCCCCCTGTGACTTTCCCCAGCCCTTACTCTAGATACCCTTAGGCTTCCCCGGCAGCTAGGCCCATCTCCCTCCTCAACTAGAGGGAGACGCCTCTCAGCTCCTGGCTTCCCTGGCCTTTATAGGGCCAGCTGGGTCTGTTTGGGGCGTGGCCCCAGCTGCGGCTGCTCCGCCCATCAGCCCAGCTTTGCCCCTGCCCCAGCCCTCTCCCAGGGCTGTTTAAGCCCTTCAGGGCAGGAACTAGTGACCACCCTGCTACATGCCCCTTTTAAGGAGCATGGCTCCCTTATCCCCCCTCCCAGAGAAACACAAAATCTCTCATTTGACTGTGCTGGTGGTTCACACCCGAATCAGCTGGCCTCTCAGGAAGTCGCTACTACACAACTACTTGCATTGTGGGTGCAGGCCTGGAGACTTTGATTTCATTTTTCCTAGTTTCATCCCAACTGGAAGAGCAAAGTCCTTCGGGCTAAGGGCATACGGCAGCTCCTTGTGTATGGAGAAACCTAACGTGGGAATGATCTTTACCGAGCTGTCTCATACCTTCGCTCCTGTGCAGATACGCAGATACACAGAGCATGGACTGTGGGGCAGGAGCAGCATGCCATTGACTGTGAGCGTCCCCGTGAGACCAAGGGGGTGCCTACACTGCACGCTAAGCCTGGGTCTGTGGGACCCAGGCTTGCAGACTCGGTATTTCCAAGCACATTCGTGAGCATCTACACTGCATTGGAAACCTGGGTTTACAACTGATGGACCGTGGTCTCACAGCTGTGCATCTGATGAAGTGGACTTTAGCCCACGAAACCTTATGCTCAAATACATTTGTTAGTCTCTAAGGTGCCACAGGTACTCCTCGTTCTTTCTGCTGATACAGACTAACACGGCTACCCCTCTGAAAGCTGTGCTCATGCGTCTATATTGCAGTATGCAGACCTTCTGATTTGGGTCTGCAGCATGAGCTGTGTCCACACTGCAAAATGACAGGCCTTGGACCTGAGTCACAGCAGGACTTTGGCTCCAACCCCCCCCCCCCCCCCCCCAAGAAGCTGGGTCCTGAAGGCTGGCTGACCTGAGTCAGACTGATTCATGTGTGGACAGAAGGGGGGCTTGGGCTCAAACCTGAGTCAGACCCTGGGCTTATTGTGCTGTGTAGACATATAGGGCGAAATCCTGGCTCTATTTAAGTCAATGGCAAAACCCCCGTGCGCCAGGATTTCCCCTTAAGGGTTCTGCAGCTGGGAGGCGTAATTCCCAGCTTGGGGACGTGTACATGAGCTAGCATGCTAAATGAGCAGCATGGTTGTGACGGCACAGACAGGGGCTTGGGCTAACTGCCTGAGTGTGCATCTAGGATCTCAGGTGCAATTGCACTTGAGCAACTAGTCTGACCTGCCTCCCTGGCCACGCTGCTATATTTAGCATGCTAGCTCAAGGAGAGCCAGCTCAGACGCTAAGGCACTGCATGGTCTACAACCACCTCCACTGAGTGACTGGTTGAAGGTCACTGTGTGGAGGAAACATACACTGTGCTTGTCCATGCTGTCTCTGCTCCGTTGGTGGGAGGAATTCGCTCATCAGGGTGGCCACTTCAACACGTTTCACCCGGCTGGTTGGTTGGAAAGGCGAGGTGTTCATGCTTTCAGAGGGCAGAATTAATCGGTGTATCTAAAGGCGCACAGAGTTTAAGGCCAGAAGAGACCACCAGACAATTCAGTCTGACCTCCTCTAACGCATAGGTGAAAAACCTCACCCAGCACCCGTACACTAAACCCAACAACCGGAATTAGACCACATTATTACAGCCTGCAGGAGACTGGACTGGGATTTGTCACAGGCAGAAAAGAGGAAGGACTGAGTGGCACCGATGCCCGAGAGCTCGGCAATGGCAGAGAAATGATTAAGCTATATCCAGATTATCCTGGCAAGTGACCCGCACCCACACGCTGCAGGGGAAGGCAGCCCACTCCCCAGATACCTCCCATTTCGACCGGGGGGAAAATCCCTTCCCAACCCCACACACGATGACCAGTTAGACCCTGAGCATGTGAGCAAGAACCAGCCAGCCAAGCACCCAGGAGGGACAAAGAATGCCCAGTGCCATCTCAGAGCTCGGTTCACCCTGTCCAATGTCCCATCTCCAGCTGTGGCCATTTCGGATGTTTCAGAGGAAGATTTTTTTAAAAAACCTCTCCAGGGGTGGGGAGGGAAATCCCTTCCTGACCCTTGCAGGTGGTGGCTGTAACCCTGAAGCATGAGCACTTAGGAACACAAGCCCTAAACCAGAAGTGAGCCCCCGGGCTGCTGAGCCCTGCTCCCCACCACACACACATCACAAAGTCACACTAGAATTTGTCCAGCTCTTTTTAAAAAGTAATTAAAAGTAATTAAGTGGGCGGCCTATTGGGAGGCTGTTCCAGAACAGCTTCTAATTTCCAGCCTGAATTTCTTCATGGCCAGTGTATATTGATTTGTTCTTGTGCCAACATTATCCTTTAGCTTAAATAGCGCTTCACCCTCCTGGTATTTATCCCCCAATGTATGTAGAGAGTTATCATGTCCCCACTGTCTTCTTTTTGCTGGACTGAAAACCCAGGCTCTTCCAGCCTCCTAAGATAGACACTCAGGTCCCCTAGTCCTTACATTCTCACGATACAAACACTGATGATACAGAACACATAGGGAAAGGCAGAGGACGGTCTGTTGGTTTGTTTTTTTAATACTGTTGTTATCAAATCCCACTTTGTGGTCATTACCGTGGAAGGGAGTTTTCCAGAGGGGTTTGGATAAGAGAGGGTAGGGGCTTGGTGGACTGGGATAAGGACGTCTTAACAGAATAAGGGCCACGTTTTCATTTCTTAACTAGGCCTCCATCTTTGTGGGTTCAAAACTGTGGAGGGGTTTACAGTTCTGCGCATGTCGTCACTTAGAGCCAGAATTTAAGTTCCTGAGTGCCTGCAGAAAAAAAGCAGAGGTCAGTATCTGTCCTTGTAACTTTTGAACCAAAAGGAGGAGCCATTCCAAAATGTGGGCTGCCAACGGCTACCCGCCAATGCCAACAGGAATCACACACTATTGATTCCTACATGGCCTCCAGCCCTGAAATATCATTCTACCTCTTGAAAAGGGCCCAAGCTTTACCTCCTTGCAACTCTGTGAGGAGAGCCTGACACATTGCTGGAAAGGTCTCCCTCTTGGCATGGCCAAGAATAACAAAAGCTTGCAATGTGCGCTCATATATCATCAACAATTAAGGACGGGAACGATCCAAGTGGCCACTTCTCCGGGGAGGGAAAGCTTTAGTAGGCCCTTGAAGAAATGTAAATCCAGCCCCGTGCTGGCCTTGCTTTTTCTGCCTCGCCTTGGTAGGCTCCCATGTGAGCAGGAAGCCTGACCTTCTGGAGAGCAACACAGTTGGTTGAGGAGAAACTTTGGTGGGCCCAGCAGCTGCCAAGAACATGGGCTCTTCGGAGACCAACTCCAGAGTTTGTAGAGTTTCATGCCCCCTTCTCTTGCCTTTGTACTCTTTGGACAATGGCTGGCTCAGTTCTGAGCCACGTGGCAGGCTCGGGCTACCCCCTGCTGAAGCTCACAAGGCAGGCCGTGTTTACCCACAGGTCAAGCTGCCAGATAGTGGCCCATCGGGCCATGACGTGGTTTCACGAGGATATACAGTACACTGTGAGAAGCTCCTTGGTGTTGGCGTGCGAGGGCTCTGTGCAAACACACGGAACGGGGCTCTGGTTTTCAGCCTTGTACCATGATCTGCAGGGGAATGGAGGCCATGCCGCAGCAGGAGGAGTTCTGGCTGGCACGGGTCAAATCAGTCCTGAGGACCCACTGGACCAGCTCCTCTACTGCCCTTTGAAAACATTCAGCCTGCTCTCTCCTCTGCACTGAGGACAGCCCATTGCCCAGTGTGTGTGGAGAGGCGAGACCATGACTCCATCTTCATCCTGCCTCCTTCTTGAGGTTTAGCACCATGGGCCACGCTATCTGGAAGCAGTGTCTCAGCTCCCCAGCCCAAGCCTGTAGCTGGCCCCTCCATGAGGGAGCAAGAGGGGAAGACTCTAGGTAAGTGCTGGCTCTCCATGCTCACCCCGGGGCATTGCAAACCTCAGTGAACCGGCTTGCGGACCTCCCCGGCTGGTAACAGAACACCAGAGCAGGTGGATTTCTGTGGTTTGGGGGTCTGCAGCAAAGAGTACGCCTGGTTCTGAGCTAATTAACTCTTTCATGCTCGCTCACATCTCCGAAGCAGTGAGCTGCAACCAGACACTGAACATTACAGATCTGACCCTGACAGGCGCTGAGCCCGCTGACCTCCCATTGAAGACAGTGGGAGTCAAAGTCATGTAACTCGCACCAGACTTGGACCCTACAGTACCCAACAAAACCCTAAACCAACATAGCTCAGCACTGCTTTTCTTACTCAGGTATAAAGACCTGCCCGAGACTGTGCTGATGGTGACCCCATTGATATCTGTCTCCTGGCCCCATTGATATATTTAGCTCCTGGCCTACAGTAGCGTCACAGCAATGCTCCAGGTTTAAGCACAGCCCCTGCTAACCTGATCTACAACGAGGTTTGGCTGATCTGTCTGGATAGCGCCAGACTGCATATTCTTTATGGAAGCCATGAGGTCTGAAGTGCTAGAGGGAAGGAGCTCTCTTCTGCCATCTACTGGTGAACCAGAGAACGAGACAAAATGAGCCAGGCCTCATTTGCATGTGTGTTACCCACTATCCCAGTTTAAACATTTTGGTCATTTTGGTTAAAGTTCATTTACATTTTGGGGGTCAGGGTAATGAAATGTTATTATCCTGATTGTGTCACAAAAGGGTAACAGAATTACATCAAATAGGCCCTGAATGAGGAGTCACTATAACCAAAATCTTAGTCTTTTACTACTGGGTAGTGGAGCTTGGCCATAAGCCAGAGAGGGCATTTTGGTTTTTGTTTGTATGTATGTAATGAATGTATTTCTGGTGGCAGGGATATTGCTTAGGTGCCCTCTATAATTTTAATTTTTCTTCGTTTAGAGCTTTGTGAGGAAGTGGTGGCAAGGTGATTTTTCACCAAAGAGGCAGAGAACTTCAGTAGAGCTGAGTAAACTCTAGAAAGGGCTCTCCTATCCAGCATTAACAATGCTGAGCTCAGTGTATGTGATGAAATCTTGCTATGGACCTGTCAGTATTTCCCCTGAGAGTTGAAGATGGATTTGTCTGACTGCGCTTCTGGACTCTGGGACTTCGCTAATCACTGACAACAAACTGTGAGTGAGGTATAGTAGAGGGGGAGGGCAAAGGGGGAAAGTGATGTGTTAAATGAGACATTGATTCATCCAGCATTCACAGGAACAAGTGGGGAAACTGAGGCAAAGGACTACTGCCAAAGATACTGTAGGTCTAGGTGTTTTAGTTATTATTCATATATATTGTTGATTTAGCATTGCTATTTTTCCCCAAATTAATGTTGTGTTCCATTTTCCCTTAATGATGTTTTCTTTGTGAGAGAGGAGGTATTATCTGTTAAAGGCACCCAGGGAAAGTAGTTATTTTTCCCAGCTTCTCAGTGAGGGCTTGAGCTGGTGTTGGTGTTTGTTAGTTTTAAGAGGAACCCACGGGTATCTGAACCCATCCCTTGTTGTTGCCTACAATACCTGGCAGGAGGGTTACATTTACAGTCATGTTCCACCTTGAGCAGGAGCATGGGGCCAAACTGATCGCTGTTGCAATTCCAACAAAGTTCAAGATTTGTTTGGCCTTTAACCTAGGACATGGAGCCTGGTTCTGGTGGCCTCAAAGAGATAAAAGTTAGGAGTAATTCCAGGGATATCAGTGGGCCTGATTCTGATCACACATTGGATTTGCATCATAACAACATAAAACCGGCCACACTGGGTCAGTCCAGTGGTCCATCTCGCCTAGTATCCTGTCTCTGATAGTGGCTAGTGACAGATGCTTCAGAGGGAAAGAACAAAACAGGGTGATTTCAAGTGATCCATTACCTGTCATCTAGTCCCAGCTTCTGGCAGTTAGAGGTTTAGGGACACTCAGAGCACGGGGTTGCATCCCTGACCATCCTGGCTAATAGCTAGTGATGGACCTATCCCCCATGAGCTTATCTAATTCTTTTTTGAACCCAGTAATACTTTTGGCCTTCACAACATCCCCTGGCAATGAGTTCCACAGGTGACTGTGCTTTGTGCCTCTTCATTGGTTGAGGTGGGTTCCTGACAGACATGAAATTGAGATCAGAATTGGGCCTCAGGGTTCTGAAAACTAATTTTGTCCCTATCCACACTGCCTGGCCAAAACATGTTATAAACTGGATTAGAGGGGACCATTTTTAAACACTGTTCTTAAATGTAGTTGTGAGGCCAGTGCAAATGGCCTGAGGAGAATGGACTTGAATATGGATTTAAAACTGGGTTTTTTTTTTTCAATATGTCTTTCAAGTTGGTTGTCGCTCCATAATCTTTGCAATAAAGCCACTGATGCCAGAAAACTCCTATTCTGCCTGGCTGATGCAGAAATTAAGTATTATACCAGCACATGTGGTTGTTACACTGCTTCTTCAGGCAGTCCACTGAGGGACATTTTAACCAGTGAAGAATGTCTGTGGGTTCAATTCATATCCCAACTTCTCAGCTCTGCAGAACTGGGCTGTCAATACCTTTCAACTATGCTTTTTTGGGGGGTGAAAGAGTTCTGCAACCTGCTGCTTCCATTCAAGCCCAGAATATCAATACAGGTTTTGTTGTGGGGGATGCTTCTGGATCAGGTCAGAACCTGGACAGACAGATGTAATAGATTTGCAAAGTGTGCTTATCACAACCCCTTCTAGTTATTGGTTCATTGGCGGATAATAACCTACTACTGCTATCTAAATAAATTGTTTCATGAGGTGCTGAAAGTTGTGGGTTTAAATCCCAGTGAGGGAGTTACTATACAAAGGTAATGTGGGCATGAAAAATAAATGGAAGAAGGGAAAGTTGTTCAAACTTCTTTGAAGCAGGAAAAAGTTGTAATGAAGGCTTTTTTCTGCAGGCAGTTTTGTCCCACACATTCTAAAGGAAAGAGAAACATGAACCATAACTTGAATTAAATTATTTTAACATATCCCAGGCACTTCTCTGCTGCTCAGAGTTTGCCATAAAAATGGGAGTGGATATTTATTAACTATCAGTGAAAATGAGTATACCATGGGGAATCTCTATGGGAAACTATTAGGACTGGGCTAACGGACAAGTTTGAATTCTTAAATGTTAACACCCTAAGAAGAAACTTCTGGTGGACTGGGGTCAGGAGGAATCAAACCCAATATATTGCTTCCTGGCCTGGGTCAGAAAATCAGAACCAGACTCCGTTCTGATGATCTCCATATGGATGAGTGAGTTGGTCACAAAGAAAATACTGAGTGTGGTTGACCCTGCAAACACCGACTACAGGGAGTGGAGTGTGTTACATCCACAGTCTGGTTTTTTGCCCAGCGCTTCTCAGGATTTCTCATCAGAGGAAGCCGCGACACCCAACAGCCAGCGTTAGCAGGATCAAGCCCTTGCGTTGGCCCTACTCCTGTGAAGCCCAAGTACTCAAGGACAAATCCTGAAAAAGGGTATCTCTACACTGCGATCAGGAGGTGTGACTATAGCACATGTACATACCTCAGCAAGCTTGAATCTCCGTGAGCTAAGGCTAGAGTTCCAAAAGGTACGGCTGCCCCAGCTAGGGTCAGGGCTCCAAAGGTGGGACTCCCCAGGGTAGGGTTAAGGTACCAACTGGCTAAGCAGCAGTTCTGCAGAAAAGGACCTGGGGGTTACAGTGGACGAGAAGCTGGATATGAGTCAGCAGCGTGCCCTTGTTGCCAAGAAGGCCAATGACATATTGGGATGTATTAGCAGGAGCATTGCCAGCAGATCGAGGGAAGTGATTATTGCCCTCTATTCGGCACTGGTGAGGCCACACCTGGAGTATTGCGTCCAGTTTTGGGCCCCCCCAGTACAGAAGGGATGTGGACAAATTGGAGAGAGTCCAGCGGAGGGCAATGAAAACTATTAGGGGGCTTGGGCTGAGGGAACTGGGGTTATTTAGTCTGCAGAAGAGAAGAATGAGGGGGGATTTGATGGGCAGCCTTCAACTACCTGAAGGGGGGTTCCAAAGAGGATGGAGCTCGGCTGTTCTCAGTGGTGGCAGATGACAGAACGAGGAGCAATGGTCTCAAGTTGCAGTGGGGGAGGTCTAGGTTGGATATTAGGAAAAACGATTTCACTAAGAGGGTGGTGAAACACTGGAATGGGTTACCTAGGGAGGTGGTGGAATCTCCATCCTTAGAAGTTTTTAAGGTCAGGCTTGACAAAGCCCTGGCTGGGATGATTTAATTGGGGTTGGTCCTGCTTTGAGCAGGGGGTTGGACTAGATTACCTCCTGAGGTCTCTTCCAACCCTGATATTCTATGATTCTATGAATGGGTGGGGCTCCCAGGTCTAGGATTAGGGCTCCAAAGCGTAGGGCTGCCAGGGGCATGGTGAGGGTGTTGAAGGGCAGGGCTCCCAGAGGAAGGGTTGGGTAGGGCTCCTCAGGCTTGGGTATGGGTAACAGTGAAGCCATTGGCACATAGGCAGTATACAGGCTTCAGCACGGGCTGTACAATCCACCTCCCTTCTCAGAGCCCCGGGTAATTACCCGGGCAGCTAGCCCATCTGCCACGGCTTCACTGCTCTCCTACCCAAGATAGCTTTAAACTGCGGACGCACCCAGTGACTGCAGTGCAGACCTCCCCTTAGGTGGACAGGATCAAGCTGTCCAGGCCCCTGTGGCTATGTCTACGTGGCAGCTGGCACCAAGCTTCCCTGCCCGTGTAGACAGACACGCTAATTCGGCTCAAGCAAGCACATGTGTGATTCCCAGTCGCCCAAGGAAAGGAAATCCCGGCATCACCCTTTGCGCACCAACACGGTGGCAGCTTTTTGCTTGAAATGTTTTGTGGGGAGAAATAAGCAGGGTTCGACTAACACAAGTTGTTAGTAACACAGGGCAGGCAACGTGGCCTAGTAGATTGAGCACTGGAGTAGCACTCGGGCGATCTGGATTCTATTTCTGGACTGGCCCCAGGCCTATTTAGGCAAGTCACGTCACCTCCTTGTGCCTCAGTTTATCCCCCTTGAAAATGTGGATTATGATTCTGACCTCCTCTGTGAGCTGCTGATGAAAGGTGCGGCGTAAAGCTCGGTGTTATTAGTCCAATAGAGGCATTTGCCTAAGGGTTATTGTTGATTTGTATTGCGGTAGGCTTTAGTAGCTCTAGTCACAGACCAGGTCCACATGTGTCCACATTGCGGATGATACGAAACTGGGAGGAGTGGTAGATACGCTGGAGGGGAGGGATAGGATACAGAGGGACCTAGACAAATTGGAGGATTGGGCCAAAAGGAATCTGATGAGGTTCAATAAGGATAAGTGCAGAGTCCTGCACTTAGGACGGAAGAACCCAATGCACCGCTACAGACTAGGGACCGAATGGCTAGGCAGCAGTTCTGCGGAAAAGGACCTAGGCATTACAGTGGACGAGAAGCTGGATATGAGTCAGCAGTGTGCCCTTGTTGCCAAGAAGGCCAATGGCATTTTGGGATGTATAAGTAGGGGCATAGCGAGCAGATCGAGGGACGTGATCGTCCCCCTCTATTCGACATTGGTGAGGCCTCATCTGGAGTACTGTGTCCAGTTTTGGGCCCCACACTACAAGAAGGATGTGGAAAAATTGGAGAGAGTCCAGCGAAGGGCAACAAAAATGATTAGGGGACTGGAACACATGACTTATGAGGAGAGGCTGAGGGAGCTGGGATTGTTTAGCCTGCAGAAGAGAAGAATGAGGGGGGATTTGATAGCTGCTTTCAACTACCTGAAAGGGGGTTCCAAAGAGGATGGCTCTAGACTGTTCTCAATGGTAGCAGATGACAGAACGAGGAGTAATGGTCTCAAGTTGCAGTGGGGGAGGTTTAGATTGGATATTAGGAAAAACTTTTTCACTAAGAGGGTGGTGAAACACTGGAATGCGTTACCTAGGGAGGTGGTAGAATCTCCTTCCTTAGAGGTTTTTAAGGTCAGGCTTGACAAAGCCCTGGCTGGGATGATTTAACTGGGAATTGGTCCTGGTTTGAGCAGGGGGTTGGACTAGATGACCTTCTGGGGTCCCTTCCAACCCTGATATTCTATGATTCTATGATTCTATGTCCACCAGGTCCACCCAGGTGCCGGGTGCTGTACAAACAAAGAACCAAAAAGTCCCTGCCCCCACAAGCAAACAGTCTAAGCAAAGATCTGAGATCACATTACAAACTGACATTAGTTGAATGTAACAAAACCCCAGGAGTGGGGGTGGGGGGTAGGTATCATTATCCTCAACTTACAGATAAGGAAACTGAGGCATGGTGCTGCTAACCAAAGAGTTCCTGCCAGATAGGGACTGACCTGAGTAACCTTGATTCCCAGTACCCTATTGGCAGGGAGTAATGGGCCATGTATTTGCTACGTGTCCTGCCGCTGTCTTCTGCATGGAACAGGATCCTCTCAGCTCCTTGCAAATGCACTGTGCTGTGGTGGCTAGAGACCTAACAGCATATAAGCACTATTCTAAAATGCTCGTTTCCTGTAGCTGTAGTGGGGAAAAAGAACGGGAGGACTTGTGGCACCTTGGAGACTAACACATTTATTTGAGCATGAGCTTTCGTGAGCTACAGCTCACTTCATCGGATGCATTCAGTGGAAAATACAGTGGGGAGATTTATATACACTTATGCTCAAAGAAATTTGTTAGTCTCTAAGGTGCCACGAGTCCTCCTTTTCTTTTTGTGAATACAGACTAACACGGCTGCTCCTCTGAAACCTGTCGTGGGGAAGGCATTTGTTTTTGCTGGTTAAAGGGGGTCCTATGTTAAAAAGGGCTGGGGTGTTCCCTCTTCAGCCAGCCAGTCCTGCCACTCCTGAGAGGCAAAACCTTCGTCTGCCAGGCAGCAGGCCTGTAACTGAGGCAATCTAGCAAAGCTGGGCTTTTTTAAAAAGCTGCTGTGGTGTAACACTCTGGATCTCCTCGTCTAACAATGTCTCCTGGAGCTTGCTCAAGCCATACAACCCCTGGTAAGCTTCTGGCAAAATCTAAGACAGCGTGAATGCTCTGGTTTCTAGGGAGGGGAATGTGGGCTTGTGGTTAAAGCCAGGGAACAGGTTACTGGAATAGATGGACCACTGGTCTGATCCAGCAGGGCAGTTCCTATGTAGCTGGAAGGCAGAACTCCTGACCTGGACCAAGGGCTTTAGAGCTGTGCTCCGGCTCCGCTCCAGCTCCAGGCAAAAACCTGCAGCTCCACTGCTCCGGATCTGCTCCGCGCTCCAGCTCCGGGCTCCATTCCAAAGCCCTGCCTGGACCTCCCAGCTCTGTCCTCCTGTGGCATACCGAGGAAGTCACTTCCTTTGTCTGTGCTTCAGCTTCTCCAACTGCAAAATGGTGATCAATACAACAGTGCTGGGAGGCTTCACTCTTTCCAATGTTCCCTAAGAGCCTCAGAGGTTCTAGAGAAGCACAAGGCGGTTGGAGTACTCTTCAAATGGGGTGAAATTCACCCTTGTATAGAGAATCAGGACTAGGCTTCTACCACACTAAAGCGGGATTTCTGTGGTGCAGGCCGTTGGCACGGGGTGAATTTCACCTGCAGACTTCTGGTAATGCAAGATCCATCTGTGATTTCTGCCAGCTATGCCCCATGGCTCTGCACAGTCCAGCCTCAGCCTCAGCCCCAGATGGTCAGCTGCATTTACGCAGTAGGATTAGCCTCTTCCTAGCTTGCAATGAGAGGCTCTTTATACATCCCACTGGGGTGCGTCTCTTTTAGACTAATTTCCCCAACATGCAAAAGACCAGCACACTGTATAGGAGACCACTGGGCATATTTGGGACTTAACTGGCACACTAAGCCTTGTGCTGTCTTTCTGCCTGGGGGGGAATTTCACCAGTGGTGTCTGATCTCTTTGGGCCCTTCCTGAGGGCCCCTCTCTGGCTTAGCTACAAGACACGCAGTGGCTTCTGGGCAGCTACAAACTAAGCAGGGAGTCACCTCCTCTGACTGTAATATAGCCCAGAGCACACGTATCTGTGGGAGCTACACTGAGATCCATTGTGATCTGTGTCCTTCAACATCACGTTATCGGCAAATGGGTTTTTTTAGCACATTTCAACCTGTCAGCCGTAGTAAATGTACCAAACAATAATGCACATCATGAATGCTACCTGCCGTGTGTCCGAAGCTGGACACTCCCAAGAATTGCTCTTTCTGGGCACAGGTCAGAACCAGCAGTTGGTATCTGATTTGAAGACTCACCTCCTGGGGATAGAAAGGAACAGCAGGGGTAGCGAAACTGTCTGGAAAGGTGACCTGTTCTTGTTGGGTTTGGACCAAACAATGTTATTTTAAGTACCTTGGTGTAATGTAACATCCCCTGCCCTTGGAACCATTCACCGCGCAGGTTCCACAAGGGAAAGAGACTTTTGAACAGGAACGGATGCAAGTTGTTGAACTCTTTGGAGTTCACCAACTGGAACTGATTCTGAAAAAGATTTGGGGGTCATGGTGGATAATCAGCTGAACATGAGCTCCCCATGTGACGCTGTGGCCAAAAGAACTACCGTGATCCTGGGATGCATAAAAAGGGAAATCTTGAGTAGGAGTGAAGAGGTTATTTTACCTCTGTATTTGGCACAGGTGTGACCCTTGCTGGAATCCTGTGTCCAGCTCTGGTGCCCATAATTCAGGCGGGATGTTGATAAATTGGAGAGGGTTCAGAGTAGAGCCACGAGAATGATTAGAGGATTCGAAAACGTGCCCTATAGTGATAGACTCAAAGAACTCAATCTGTTCCGCTTAATAAAGAGAAGGTTGAGGGGTGTCTTGATTACAGTCTATAAGTACCTACATCGGGAACAAAATATTAAATAATGGGCTCTTCAATTTAGCGGAGGAAGGTTTAACATGATCCAATGGCTGGAAATTGAAACTAGACACATTCAGACTGGAAATAAGGCATAAATTTTTAATGATGAGAGTAATTATCCATTGGAACAATGTACCAAGAGTTGTGGTGGATTCTCCATCACTGACCATTTTAAAATCAAGATTGGATGTTTTTCTAAAAGATCTGCTCTAGGAATTATTTTGGGGAAGTTCTCTGGCCTGTGTTGTCAGTTAGGGGTGTTACACAGGAAGTCAGACTAGTTGATCACAATGGTCCCTTCTGGCCTTGGAATCTATGAATTTAGGAACAGACTACAAAGATCCAGTTTCATTATTTAGCCATTTCTGCCTATCATTGTTTATCACATACTGAGGGCTCCATGGACCCATGTAATGAAAAGATGGGCCTTGCCCCAAAGAGCCTGTCGATCGATTGCCCACTTGCCTGCCCACCTCCTCTGTGTGTCAAGCTACCGTGAGTACATAAGAACTGTGCTCAGGTCCCTCCACTGGCTCCCAGACCGTTGCTGGTGCCAGCTGAAGGCCTTGATTCTAATCTCCATGGATCAGGTCTCAGCTGCATTTGAGATTGTGTCTCTGGGAACCTGCCAAGACTTTTCATAGAATCATAGAATATCAGGGTTGGAAGAGACCTCAGGTGGTCATCTAGTCCAACCCCCTGCTCAAAGCAGGACCAATTCCCAGTTAAATAATCCCAGCCAGGGCTTTCTCAAGACAGGCCTTAAAAACCTCTAAGGATGGAGATTCCACCACCTCCCTAGGTAACCCACTCCAGTGTTTCACCACCCTCCTAGTGAAATCGTTTTTCCTAATATCCAACCTAGACCTCCCCCACTGCAACTTGAGACCATTGCTCCTTGTTCTGTCATCTGCTACCACTGAGAACAGCCGAGATCCACCCTCTTTGGAACCCCCGTTCAGGTAGTTGAAGGCTGCTATCAAATCCCCCCTCGCTTTTCTCTTCTGAAGACTAAACAAGCTCAGTTCCCTCAGCCTCTCCTCATAAGTCATGTGCCCCAGCCCCCTGATCATTTCTATTGCCCTCCGTTGGAATCTCTCCAATTTGTCCACACCCTTTCTGTAGTGGGGGGACCAAAACTGGACGCAATACTCCAGATGTGGCCTCACCAGTGCCGAATAGAGGGGAATAATCACTTCCCTCGATCTTCTGGCAACGCTCCTGCTAATACAGACCACTATGCTGTTGGCCTTCTTGGCAACAAGGGCAAACTGCTCACTCATATCCAGCTTCTCATCCACTGTAATCCCCATGGTCCTTTTCTGCAGAACTGCTGCTTATCCAATTGGTCCCCAGCCTGTAGCAGTGCATGGGAGTCTTCCGGCCTAAGTGCAGGACTCTGCACTTGTCCTTGTTGAACCTCATAAGATTTCTTTTTTTCCCTATCCCTACCCTCCAGCATATCTACCTCTCCCCCCAGTTTAGTGTCATCTGCAAACTTGTTGAGGGTGCAATCCATCCCATCATCCCGATCATTAATAAAGATGTTGAACAAAACCGGCCCCAGGACCCCTGGGGTACTCTGCTTGATACTGGCTGCCAACTAGACATCAAGATGTTGATCACTACCCATTGAGCCCAACAAATCAAGCCAGCTTTCTATCCACCTTATAGTCCATTCATCCAATCCATACTTCTTTAACTTGCTGGCAAGAATACTGTGGGAGACTGTGTCAAAAGCTTTGCTAAAGTCAAGATATATCACTTCCACTCCTTTCCCCATATTCACACAGCCAGTTATCTCTGGGACAGGGCAGCTCAGAGAACCCATGGTGAAATGAGTGAGCACCAGAAATAAGGCCGCCTTAGTCAGTTCAGCTGTGGAAGTCAATGCTGGAGATGATAAGGCAGATCCAGAGTGAGAGCCCCTCTAGGAAATGCTGCAGACCCTTAAGAACATAAGAATAGCCATACTGGGTCAGACCAAGGGTCCATCTAGCCCAGTATCCTGTCTTCAGACAGTGGACAGTGCCAGGTGCCCCAGAGGGAATGAACAGAACAGGGAATCATCAAGTGATCCATCCCCTGTCGCTTATTCCCAGCTTCTGGCAAACAGAGGTTAGGGACACCATCCCTGCCCATCCTGGCTAACAGCCATTGATAGACCTATCCTCCATGAATTTATCTAATTATTTTTTGAACCCTGTTATAGTCTTGGCCTTCACAACATCCTCTGGCAAGGAATTCCACAGGTTGACTGTGTTGTGTGAAGAAATACTTTCTTTTGTTTGTTTTAAACCTGCATAGGCTAGACATACCCAATTTTTGATCTACCTAGCTTGGGTCCTGGCCACGGCATGTGCTCCCCACCCAGGTAATTGCTCAGGGTTCTGGGCAGACTTGTATAGCCTGCACTCTGGTCCATGCGGCTGCAGTGTCCCTGCTACCTGTACTTGAACTGGCTAGTTTAAAGCTGCAGTCACACTCCTTGGTTGACCTATCCATAGATAGAGATGTCAATCTAGCTGTTTGCAATGAGCGCCTCACCACGGTGTCTGAAGAATTGGCCACCCAACCAGAAGCAGGATGCACCGGAAGCTTTGCAAGAAGCCATGTTTACCATTTTAGCAGACGTAAGAAGGTTAGGTACTTTTTCAGATAGCTTAGTGACAGGCCGGTCTAGTGGCTAATGCGTTGGCCTAGGAATCAGAAGACGTAGGTTCTGTTCGTGGCTCTGCCACTGATCCTGAGCTAGGCACGTTGCCTGTCCAGGATCTGTTTCTCCTCCTGTCCAGAGTCTGTACAGAATGTGAGCTCTTCAGGGCAGGGGTCGTCTCTCACTGCGTGTATGTAGAGTACCCAGCAGAGCCTTTGAAGATATTTATATGGCCCCCATTAAGGTAGTATCTGAGCACCTCACAAACTTTTAATGTATTTATCCGCACAACACCCCTGTGAAATAGGGCAATGTTGCTACTCCCTTTTAGAGAAGGGGACCCAAGGCACCAGGGAGATGCAGGGCCATATTTTTAAAGGTAGGCGGTTTAGGTGTATAGGTGCTTTTGAAAATCTCAGTAGGAATCTAAATACCTTTAAAACCCTGGCTCCACGTCCTGCAGGAGGTCTGTGGCAGAGCGGACACTTGGAACTGGGTCTTTCAGAGCCCAGGTTAGTGCTCTAACCACGAGACCATCCATCCTTCCATCCTCCAGTTCACCGAGGGCCTTCACCACTTCTACAATACAAGTAACTATGCAAATTCTCGGGTCACCTACCATTTCAACAGAGCGCGGTTCTCTCCCCGGCAGCCAAAATGGCCCTACATCGAGGGCAGACATAAGCATTCTGGGTACCTGGTGGGTTTAGCTGAGCAGGGCTGACTTAAGAGCACTTTGGGGCCATACCCTTCATTTCCACTGTCAGCTTTTGGGGCTATAACCGCACATGAGCTAAGGCAGCATTATCCAGATTTCTTTAAAAAGAGGTCCCAGGCCTCCCCTTTCTAGGCAGCCTTCTCTCGCCTTTCGCGTAACATTGATGTGGTCACCGAAGCTGAAGGCATGATGGATGAGAGAGTTGAAAGAAAACACCAAGAGCAATGGGTTTTTCCTATTTATAGTGGCTGTCTCAGAGACTGCCACTTAAATACACATTCCTGATAAGTGAATAATCTCTGGCAGGACATAAAAATAGCTCTGTGGCTCTGACCATAATTATATGGTTACGGCTAGGCAACCTGCCCTGCATCAAACAGGCAACTGCTGCTGCTGGGAATGGATACAAGTGAGTGGGGGAAGACAATTGAAAAGCACAGCATAAAATATGATGTTTTAACTATAATCTAGGCTAAATATAAGACTATCAAGTTGCAGGGAACTGATTCAGGAATGTTGCACAGAGGAGGGTTTTTGAGGGACACAGAGAAGCTGGATGGCTTGTGGTGTGGAATCTTCTATGTCTCTCTTCGAGCAGGATAACCCAGGTCCTGGCCCATGGAAGATACGGAAGCCACTTGAGCTCTGTTTGACCAAATCACCCAGAGACAGCTGCCTGTGGGAGCAGAGATGAAATCTACCTTTACATTGTGCCATGAATGCAAAGAGGAACTGCCAGACAAGATCAGCCCCATAGTCCATCTAGCCCAATGTCCTGTCTCTGGCAGATTCCGGCACCCATTGCTTCAGAAAAAGATATAAGAAACCCACCTCTCCATCCTAATTCCTAGTCAGGGATTGGTTTAAGTCCTGCAACATGCAATTTTATATGCCTTCCACAATTTTTTAGCACTTGCTGTTATAATGCTTGCTAAGTTCTTGGCCTCCATGGCATCATGTGGCAATGAGTTCCACAGTCTCAAGTGAGCCAGTAAGCATACACAAGCATGTCTTCACATTCACATCCATGGGAGCAGCAACCATTTATTAATATTACAGCTGCAGCAGTTGAGATTAGGGCCCCCATTGTGCTAGGCACTGTACATAGTGAGGGAAAATCCCTGCCCTTGATACAGGGTGGGAAGGGAAGTGACTTATCCAAAATCACACAGTGAACTAGTGGCAAAGTCTGGATTAGAGTCCAGCTCTCAGGACCCTCAATGTAATGACCTTATTGGTGCTGCGTCCCTACGGAAGGGAGGCATTTGTGCCACACACATTTACTATGTCATTATCTCTGCAGAATCCAGAGTGAGGTCTGGTGGGTAGAGCACTGGAAGTAGAACCAGGACTCATGGGTTTCATACAAGGTTCTGCTACTGACTCACTTTGTGACTAAGGGAAAGCCATTTAACCGATCTGTACCTCCGTTTCCCCTTACCCTGAAAACAGGGGCTAATAATAAGCATCTGCCTCATGTGGGTATTCTTAGGCTTAGTGAAAGTCTGAGATCCTGGGAGGAAAGTTGCCATAAAAGTACAAAGGACTATTCTGATCCTGCAAATGGGTAAACGTGTGGCTTAGGGGGTTCATAATTGCAGTGACCTCGACAGCCATTCCCCTGTAGGCTCCTATTCCAGACCTTATCTATCCTTCTATGTAGATATCCTTAGATGCTGTTTGTACAGCACCTTGCTATGCAACTGTAATATCACTGATCAATCAGAATGAATAATAGAGGATTTCAGTCTCCAGGACTTCCCATTAAGACAGGGGTGGGCAAACTTTTTGGCCCTAGGGCCACATTGGGGTTGCAAAACTGTATGGAGGGCCGGATAAGGAAGGCTGTGCCTCCCCATACAGCCTGGCCCCAGCCCCTATCTGCCCCCTCCCACCCCCCTCAGAACCCCTGAGCCATTCAACCACCCCTGCTCCTTGTCCCCTAACCACCCCCTCCTGGGACCCCCACCCCTAACCGCCTCCCGGGACTCCACCCCTTATCTATCCCCCCCTGCTCCCTGTCCCCTGACTGCTCCGACTCCAGTTCACACCCCCGCCCCCAGACAGGCCCCCCAGGACTCCCATGCCTATCGAACCATTCCCTGTCCCCTGACCACCCCCCCAGAACCTCCACCCCATCCAACCTCCCCTGCTCCCTGTCCCCTGACTGCTCCGACTCCAGTTCACACCCCCGCCCCCAGACAGGCCCCCCAGGACTCCCATGCCTATCGAACCACTCCCTGTCCCCTGACCACCCCCGCAGAACCTCCACCCCATCCAACCTCCCCTGCTCCCTGTCCCCTGACTGCCCTATCCACACCCCTGCCCCATCCCCCCCCCCGGGACCTCACCCCCTATCCACACCCCCACCCCCTGACAACCCCCCCAGGACTCCCACACCTATCCGACTGCCCCCTGCTCCCTATCCCCTGACTGCCCCTTATCCAACCCCCACCCCCTTACCATGCTGCTCAGAGCGGCAGGAGCTCGCAGCCCCACCGTCGCGCACCCGGCTGGAGCAGTGGGCCAGAGAGCTGGCGGTGCAGCGTGCTGAGGCTGCGGGGGACAGCAAGGGAGGGGCTGGGGGCGAGCCTCCCCGGCCGGGAGCTCAGAGGCCCGGCAGGACGATCCCACGGGCCGTCCTTTGCCCACCTCTGCATTAAGAGATTAAAAACCCACTTTTCCACTCTTGGGAAAGTGTGTCCTGTACAGCCCGCATCATGCCAGCGTCTGAGCACCTTCCACCCATGCCCGAATGCCTCCTCACAACACCCATGTGAGGGAAGAGGTGTCATTATCCCTATTGTACAGATGAGGAAACTGAGGCACAGAGCAGTGCTACAACCTGCCCAAGGTCACACAGGGAGTCTGTGGCAAATCCAGGAATTGGATCAGCGCTCCTAAATCCCAGTCTGCTACTGTAACCATAGAACCGTCTTTGTTACCCTTCAAGAGAGCCAACCCATATGTGTTAGGCGTAGGACACCCCACATTAATATTATATACAGCATGTGGGCAGCGCTGTTAACACCTTTGCTCACTTATGTCTAGAGAGAGAGACCCCAGAATACGGTGCAAAGTCAAACGTAGGCTTTGGCATTAACCAATATGAAACCTGGCAAAGGCAGAATAGGTGATTGTTTTGCCCTGCTACAAGCTTTGGCGGTGCTTTCATGCTGGTTGGTATCTGGAAAGTGGTAAACAAGCGATAAGGGAAAACACAGAAAAACAAAGTGAGGAACTGGTACGAACTGGGGAGCTGGATCTTATGTGATGTATAAAGTGTTTTTAGCTTGTAAGCAACCCTATTACAAATAGAGGAAATTTTGAAGGTGTATCTTTGAAGCACAAATACTGTCGAAGGAGAACACGCTGCAAGATAAGAATTGGTTCCCGGAAGGAGGTTATATATGGCTCCTTTTCGTAGTTCACTGGTTTGGCTTTAGGCAATACCTTGGCTAAACTTGGTTATTTGGTCTCAAATACTTTTAATATCGAACTGCAAGTGTAGCCAATCAGTAGGCTGTACGTTTCAACCAATCAAGCTGTGTGGAATACTCATGAACACGTTCAAGTCTCTGAGACCTGGAGCGTGTCCACATTTCGCTGCAGAATTTGGAAGCTGAAAATTCTTGATAAGAATGTGCACAAACCATGCGAGCAAAGCCATTCATCCTGTTCCAAACTTGCATTTTCAGAAACCACCCCCAAAAGTTTGTCACTGTTTTCCAAGCAGGGCCCCATTGTGCTGGGTGCTGTACAAACACATCAGTCGAGCCCTGCATGGATACAAAATGTGTATCTGCATCCCATCTGCAAAAATGGTCCACGGATTTGCTCTACACATCAGCAAATGGCTGGAGGGGAAATTGAGGCACAGAGCGGGGGAAGTGGCTTGCCCCAGGTCACACAGCAGAGCTAGCAGCAGAAAGCAGGTCTCCTGATACTTAGCCAGGTGCCCCATCCATAAAGATGCAATATCTTCCAGTGACAATACTGTTACCCCTTTTGATCTGCATGGCTAGTCAAAGTTAGGGGATCTGCAGCTGTTCCAGTTGGGAGTAGAACTGAGGATGGAGTTGGGTGTTTTCTTTCAAACAATCCTATTTACTTACAAGAAATGTACAGAGACCTGCTGCGGCAAACGCAGGAGGAACCAAAAGCAAAAAGCAGATGGTTTCTTTGCTCACAGCCTCTAGCCTCTTTAGCCAGCCCCAGAAGCCACCTCTCTAGCTTCTTTGAGGGTTATACTTTGTGCTCGTCCGTGCTCTGTCTACCTATCATAGTCTGTCTTGCTTCAGCTTGTCTTTCTCTCTCTCTCTCTCTCTCTGCCCCACACACACACACACACATGTGTGCCTGGTCAGATAACACACAGTCGAACTCTCTGCCCATGATGTGCCAGTCTCCGGGCAGATTCCGTTATCCCTCATTTTAGGTGGGTCTCCGTAACTCTCTCTTACAGCTACCTTAAATAAAGGGCCCATCTGTCTCAACTAGTTTTAACCCAGCCCATGACAATACCTCACCACCTCCTGGAGGTTTTGTGAGGATAAATCCATTAAGAGATCTATGAGGAGCTGAGGTATTAAGGGGTGGGGGAGGCATGTGAGATCAGAGAGAGAGATTTTAAAGGCCCTTGTGTTCATAACACACTAATAAGCTGCCAGATGGACAGAAGCCTTTCTGACAATAAATGGCTGGAATTAAGAAGATTTGCTCTTCGTCAGGCAACCACCACATGAGTAGGCCGTGTCTCCGAGCCCTGCACACGTTGCATGTTATTTCAATATCTTGTAGCTTCTCATCCATCATTGTTAACGCCACATGAGCTCGTTTAAACTTATTACCCAGCGAAACTCTATAAATGTAACAAAGGGGGAAACTGAGCTGTGCTTCGTGTTCTTTCAAACCACAGCGTCTTAAGTGGCAGAGTGTAACATCTTAGATGTCAGATCATTAGACCACATGGTTCAGATTAATCATTTGATTATAATGAAAATATTACAGGCCCCTTGCCTGCCTCCAGACTGTGATTTAACACAGACCCTTGCAAATCCCAGCCCATTGGGATTTCCCCCCACCCCCTTCCTTCTCTAAAGCGTTTCAGAGCTAAAGGAAGCAAATATTTGTATCTTTTATTTTTTGATACAAAGCTTGAGATTATTATGAATTGTTTGATTTATGGTAACCTCTAGCAATACCTTGAAGCCCTAACCCAGATCAGGGGCCTGTCAGGCCGGACCCTCTATGTGCACTTAGTATGAGAAAATCCCCTGCCTTGAAGCATTTACAATCTAACCGGACAAGACAGAGGGAAGATTATTTATCTCCCTTTGACAGAGGGGGGAACTGAGGCACAAGAGATGTGGGGGCCACATTTGGAAATGGTCTCTGCACCCACAATCCAGGCCAGATTTTCAAAAGCACTCAGCACTGTGAAAGTCTTGATTTAAATGTCATAATAGGAGCTCCTGAGCTTTTGGAGAATCTGAACCCCATTGCAGATACTGGGACACTTGAAAACCCAGCCCAAAATCACACAGGAACTGGCAGAACCAGGAACTGAACCCATCTCTCATCGGTTCTACTCTAGCGCCATAGCCGAGCCCATCTCCCTCAGAGGGAAACTGCTTCTCTGCCTTCTCGTTTTAGATTTGAAAAATTCCTCCATAGCAGTGCTAAAGCCAAAGCTACCTGCGGAGTGGTCCCTGCTCAGTGAGGTTCCTCACCATCCTTAGAGACAGGTATGGGAGGATGAGAATCATTCTTGTTGAAGAGGGGTGGACTGAAGACATCTGGACACCCTGAAAGCAGCAGATGGTGCTTTGCGAGTGGTTAGGTTGGAAAAAGAAGGGAGAGAAAGGTGGGGAAATGAGAGGGACTAGAAGATGAGAGAGAAGAATGGGAGCCTGAAAAGAGGGAGAAATGGAAATAAGAGAGAGTGACATGGTCCCCAGAATACAACACACAGCCCACTGACTTGTCCTGTTTATAGACACAGTCCCACCCAACGGCAGCTTCGGGGTACAGATTTGCACATTGGTTCCTTCCCAATATGGTTCCGGCAGGGCCACCTATTGGTAAATCCTTGTGTTATACTTGATTTTATTGTACTGCACCGGTATAATCATACCGAATAAAAAGCTAACCCTGTAGAAAATGCCCCAAATGGCCAATGAGTATAAAATCCAATAACACACTGCCTAGAGTAATAACTCGATAGTTTGGCCTGATCCCTTGTCAGCCTATCCAGCCTATCCCGGGCCGAGGGGCAGCGGGACAGCAGGCTTTGTGTTTCATGTCTATGGTTCGTCTCCCGCTTTCATAGACCTCCCAACCCATCCTATACCCCCCACCACCCAATAACCATGCTGCCACCACAGAGAGCCTCTCTTTTGCTAACGGCAGCGTGGGTGTTTGTGTTTGCTTTGAGGTCAGATTGGTCGGACACAAACTACCTTTTGTAAAAACCATGTTGTATTTTACCCCAGTTACCATTTACCTCTATGTCCTTAACTACTTTCTCTTTCAAAATTTGTTCCAAGACCTTACATACAATTGAGGTCAAACTAAGAGCCCTGTAGTTTACTGGATCACATTTTTTCCCTTTCTTAAAAATAGATACTATATTAGCAATTCTCCAGTCATAGATAAGGCCCTATCAAATTCACAGCCATGAAAAACACGTCACGGACCGTGAAATCTGGTCTCCTCATGTGAAATCTGGTCTTTTGTGTGCTTTTATCCTGGACTATATAGATTTCATAGGGGAGACCAGCATTTCTCATATTAGGGGTCCTGACCCAAAAGGGAGTTACGGGGCGGGATGTCGCAAGGCTATTTTAGGGGGGCTGCGGTATTGCCACCCTTACTTCTGCCCTGCCCGCAAAGCTGGGCAGCCAGAGAGCAGCAGCTGTTGGCTGGGTGCCCAGCACTGAAGCCGGCACCCCGCCAACAGCAGCGCAGAAGTAAGGGTGGCAATCCCGTGCCATGCCGGCCTTCCTTCTGCCCCGCAGCTGGCAATCCCGTGCCGTGCCGGCCTTCCTTCTGCCCTGCAGCTTGCAATCCCGTGCCGTGCCGTGCCGCGCCGGCCTTCCTTCTGCCCCGCAGCTGGCAATCCCGTACCGTGCCGGCCTTCCTTCTGCCCTGCAGCTGGCAATCCCGTGCCGTGCCGTGCCACGCCGGCCTTCCTTCTGCCCTGCAGCTGGCAATCCCGTGCCGTGCCGTGCCACGCCGGCCTTCCTTCTGCCCTGCAGCTGGCAATCCCGTGCCGTGCCACGCCGGCCTTCCTTCTGCCCTGCAGCTGGCAATCCCGTGCCGTGCCGTGCCGCGCCGGCCTTCCTTCTGCCCCGCAGCTGGCAATCCCGTGCCGTGCCGCGCCGGCCTTCCTTCTGCCCTGCAGCTGGCAATCCCGTGCCATGCCGTGCCGCGCCTTCCTTCCTTCTGCCCTGCAGCTGGCAATCCCGTACCGTGCCGTGCCGCGCCTTCCTTCCTTCTGCCCTGCAGCTGGCAATCCCGTGCCATGCCGTGCCACGCCGGCCTTCCTTCTGCCCCACAGCTGGCAATCCCGTACCATGCCTTCCTTCCTTCTGCCCTGCAGCTGGCAATCCCGTGCCGTGCCGCGCCGGCCTTCCTTCTGCCCTGCAGCTGGCAATCCCGTGCCATGCCGTGCCGCGCCGGCCTTCCTTCTGCCCCGCAGCTGGCAATCCCGTACCGTGCCGGCCTTCCTTCTGCCCTGCAGCTGGCAATCCCGTGCCATGCCACGCCGGCCTTCCTTCTGCCCCGCAGCTGGCAATCCCGTGCCGTGCCGCGCCGGCCTTCCTTCTGCCCCGCAGCTGGCAATCCCGTGCCGTGCCGCGCCGGCCTTCCTTCTGCCCTGCAGCTGGCAATCCCGTGCCGTGCCGTGCCACGCCGACCTTCCTTCTGCCCCGCAGCTGGCAATCCGGTGCCGTGCCATGCCACGCCGGCCTTCCTTCTGCCCTGCAGCTGGCAATCCCGTGCCGTGCTGCGCCGGCCTTCCTTCTGCCCTGCAGCTGGCAATCCCGTGCCATGCTGTGCCGCGCCTTCCTTCCTTCTGCCCTGCAGCTGGCAATCCCGTACCGTGCCGTGCCGCGCCTTCCTTCTGCCCTGCAGCTGGCAATCCCGTGCCATGCCGTGCCACGCCGGCCTTCCTTCTGCCCCACAGCTGGCAATCCCGTACCATGCCTTCCTTCCTTCTGCCCTGCAGCTGGCAATCCCGTGCCGTGCCGCGCCGGCCTTCCTTCTGCCCTGCAGCTGGAAATCCCGTGCCATGCCGTGCCGCTCCGGCCTTCCTTCTGCCCCGCAGCTGGCAATCCCGTACCGTGCCGGCCTTCCTTCTGCCCCGCAGCTGGCAATCCCGTGCCATGCCACGCCGGCCTTCCTTCTGCCCCGCAGCTGGCAATCCCGTGCCGTGCCGCGCCGGCCTTCCTTCTGCCCCGCAGCTGGCAATCCCGTGCCGGCCTTCCTTCTGCCCCGCAGCTGGCAATCCCGTGCCGTGCCGCGCCGGCCTTCCTTCTGCCCTGCAGCTGGCAGCAGCTCTGCCTTCAGAGCTGGGATTCTGGCCAGGAACCGCCGCTCTCCAGCTGCCCGGTTCTGAAGGCAGCCCTGCCACCAGCAGCAGCGCAGAAAGGAGGGCAGGAGTACCACAACCCCCGGCTACAATAACCTTGCGACTCCCCACTCCCACCCCCCACCCCCGCCCAACTCCTTTTTGGGTCAGGACCCCTTCAATTACAACACCGTGACATTTCAGATTTCAATAACTGAAATCTTGACATTTATGATCTTAAAAACCCTATAACCATGAAATTGACCAAAAATGAACCATGAATTTTGTAGGGCCCTAGTCATAGGGTAGGACCCCACGTTTACAGATTCATTAAAAATCCATGCTATTGGGATTGCAATTTCATGTCCCACTTACTTTAATATTTTCTTTTAATGTGCTGCTTTGGAGAGTCTGTGTTACATTCCCCCCCGGGTAGGAGGCGCTCTCTCTTCAACTCCCTCCGCTGTGTTGTCCTTTCTCAGTGTCCGTTGCGTCTTCAGAGGAAACGTGTCGATTCGTCTAGAAAATGGCACATGTTCTAAGATGTCTGGAGAGACACCTGCAGCGTTCAGCCTGCCAGACTTACGTCAAAACCGCAAACTTCCAAGCAGTTGCTACGTGTATGTTGATGGATTTATGTTGATCAGCCAAGAATCACAGGTCAGTTGCAAAGAAGAGCATTGAGCAAACGAATCAGAAAGGCCAGTGTTTTCAAGCAGGCTTTCATTGTCCCTGAGACGCTGGGGGCAAGCATTCTGTCATTGGCAATAGTCAATATATCAAAAGGCTATTCTCCAGATACAGGGGGTCCGCTGTACGTATGCTTTGTGCAGCCGTCGTTGTGCAGCGCTGATTTCAGCTAGGGCTGCGAAGCTTTCGCGGAGGTCACAGAAGTCCCGGATTCCAGGACTTTCCGGGACTTCTGCAGCGGCAGGTGTGGCTGACCCCTGGGCCACCCCAGCAGCTGGTCCTGCGAATAGCCCTGGAGCAGCAGTCCGGGAGTGGCCACGCTGGGGCCCCGGGCCACGCCGTGGCCGGAGCAGTGGCGGTGTGCCGGAGCCCCACCCCCAGAGCACCAGTAGCATCACCAGAGCCCCCCCCTTCTCCCCAGCACCTACCATTTAGTCAGGGGTACTTATAATACAAGCCATGGACAGGTCACAAGCCGTGACTTTTTGTTTTTTGCCCCTGACCTATCCACGACTTTTTTACTAAACATCCCTGTGACTAAATCGTTACCTTAATTTCAACGTGTGTCCACGATTACAATGCGATGTCCAAAACAGCCCATACCTCACACCTTGCCAGGAATATGGAGGTGAAGTTGCAATACCAGGTCCATTTAGTCCAGGAACCTGCCTCCATTCTATACCTGCTACTTCCGATTCCAACAAAAAGAAAACAACATACTGGGCTAAAGTCTCCTCAACGCAGCTGAAGGTAGGGACAGCAAATGTGGCATTAAGACACTTCCCTGCACCTCTCCCCTCAGTCCTGGGGACTGAGTGACGAAGCAGCCCCTGGCTCGTATAAGAGTAGTCTTTAGTGCTGATCTAACTTATCCTGGCTTTTAATGGCCCCGATTGGCCATTTTGCTGGTGAGGATCACAGGAGTACAGTATGCTCCACCTCCATGGCCTTTATCCCTTTCAGTGTCCCCACCATGCTTTCTGTGACTGGTGAACTAGGAGGTGGTGTAGAGCTGGCTACGTTGTCTTTAGATTAGTCAAGGTTTCCCCCATTCCTGGAGATTCCTCCTTTGCCCATTTAGGGAAGTTTACAGTCACTTTGCCCCACTCCAGCCATACAACCTCAGCATGTGCCAGGAATTGGCCCACTATATCCAGTCAATTGTATAAGGCTACATGGGCCGGGGAAGTAGTTTGGAGGAATTCTTTCTCGTAACTGCTACAGGCAGTCAACATGTGCCCTGAGCCAGGAGATTTTATTAGCCACATCTTACCTTGCAGAGCTGCAAATGTCAATCTTAATGCTTTTGTTGTTATCCAGCCCTGTTTAAAGCCCCACCACTTGTACTCAGCTCAATGCCTTCCTGCTGCAGTGAGTTCCACAGATCATCTGTAGCTCCTTTGAGTTTTTTAATTGTGTGGGTTTCTTCTAGTAACAAAGGCACTGTGTACTTTGTCAATGGGGGTCATGGCACAGTGAGTTATGACTCAATCCTTTTGCAACAGGGCATGCTTCTGACAACGACAGGAGGTGTGATCCACAGGGGAGGGACACTATTCCATTTCCTGTGATAAAACCATAACCTAGTTCCAGTAAAGTTTGTGCTGCTTCCTACTCTAGTGGCTGTGTCTCCTAGAGGATAACACCCTACTACTGCTACTAGCTAACGGAGTTACACCTTTACTTCAAGGAGAAGCAATTTGTGTTTTGGTGACAGAAGGTCCAGGGTTCAGATCTTTCTGATGACCTGTGGTGAGGGCAGTTACAAACATGGTCCCTGAATAAAGATTTTTGAACTCAGCTGCTTGGGACAAGATTCTACTTGCAGAGGAAGTTTGTGTGTGAGTCACGTCTCCCTCCAGTGGTTAGTTCATGTAGTTTTAACAGCCTACTAAATTCTGCCAAACAATGGAGTTGCTCTTTTAGCTCCCCAGGTTAGGCCTGAACATGGGCCCTGTGGGTCCCAGAATCAAATCCTGCTGATGATCCATGGTAAGGGCTGTTGCCCCAGCATTTTAAACTGCAGCCAGGCCTAAGCTGCAGAATTCAAGGCTGCCTGCACATTTCAGTGGTATATTGACCTGGGGGGTGGGCTCATCATAGGATAGAGACAGGGCTCAGCTATGAAGTTAGATCCACATTGGAAGCTTTTGGAGAGCTCAGACCCAGAGTGTGGTGAACTTCAAGAAGCTCTGAAGTTTGAATTGGACCATCTGAACCATCCAAGACCAGCAATGGCAGCTGCCCAGCATTCTGCTCTTCCAGAGGCTCTGACACCCGGCCCCCATTCCTTCTCCCACACTCGTACAGCTGGCCGAACTAGTCGCAGCAAATCTTTTTTGGGCTGAATCCAAGCCCAGCTGAGGCGCTCCAAAGGCAGGCAGGAGGCAGCCAGGGGTGTGATGCAGGCATCGTGGTTCCCAGAGGGGTTGGGAACCCAGTCAGATAGAGAGGGGGTTGGAGAAAGGTCCTGCAAACGGGACTTCATAGATAGTCATCTCCCATAAGAGACCAAGGTATGATCCTGTCTGAAACGAAGGCAGTCTGCTGGATGGGCTTAGGAAATTGTCAGGGGTAAGCCAACCAGTCTCCAGATGCCATGAGAACAGCCTTTCCTGGCATATATTTCGGTGCTCCTGGCCAGAACTGGGAAGCCTAGAGACATATGAAAAATAATGGGGGAAGCGGCGAAAGTTAACTGAACTTCTTTGAACCTCCAGAGAAGTGAGGTTCAGAATAGGATCCAGTTTAGGCTAAAGTCTCGGATCGGATCTGTCTCCAATCCCCGCCGCCAGTCTGTGTCCGACGCCGATGCCAAGGGGAGCTGTGCAGACCGTGCAGAATAACAACGCCCCACAGAACAGTGAATACGACTCTCTTCTTTTATGAAGGTGGTTTTTGCTGAGAGCCAACTGCCAACCGCAGGTTTAAGCCATTAGGAGCCTTTTCTTTTCTCTCCATTTAACTTTCCTCTAGGATCTACACATCAGCAGGCCCAATTACATTGACATTGCCTCTGCTACCCAAACCACAGCCTAATTTGACGTGTCAGCATGCCCCAGGATGGTGCATCCTGTGATGGAATAGTTTCAAAACAGAAACGTTCTGCTGCAAAAAGTCCTTTTTTAATCAAATAAAAATGTAGGGAATAAATCTGGGTTAAAACTTCGGCGGTGCCCAGAGTCTGTCACGTCATGTCTGTCTGTCTGTCTGTCTAATCACCAGAGTACCTTGTGCTTGAGAGCTTCCATGGTTTCCATCTCCTTGTGCCCAACTCAGGTCAGGATTCCTAGGTCTACGGTTCCTTCATTCTCAACAGGCCCCGTAAACCTACCCATCTTGCTACTGGGAAGGTCAGCACAGTTCAAAGGACTAGCCTTCAGGAAATTAACTCACGAGCATGCAGCCATCTGCCCTTATCATCCATGAGACCTAGCTGGTTCTGTCTACCACATACCTGGCCATCACTGAGCAAATGGGAGGTGAGCCAGAGTGGCTCCATAGCTCAGATCTTCTGCGCATCAGCACATCGATCAAGGTGCCTGCCTTACTTGCCTTATTTTTTTGTCCGCTGCTCTGAGATTTGATGTCTGTATGGGTTCTGTGGGAACTGGAGACCCTGTGCCCTTTGCTAAAAGCTAATCTTTTTGCAAGTAGCTCTTTTCTCCCCAAAAGTAAATTGATTTCTCTTTCAAGCTGACCGGAGACTGCTACCCTCCAGTTATAGCATTAATACTTTGCATTTCTCCAGCATCCTTCCCCTGCCCTCAAGAATGCCACAGCACTTTACCCACCTTAAGCCTGACATGGCCCCTGTGAGAGAGGGAAGTATCATACCCACTCTACTGGTGGGGAAACTGAGGCACAGAGCAGTGAAGTGACTCGTCCAAGAACCCATGGTGAGTTACTGACCGTAGCAGGAACAGAACCCAGAGCACCTGACTCCTATTCTTGTGTTAACCACAGAACAAGTTAAAGTGTAAGTGTAAAATGCCCCACCAATGCCCAGCTGAACCATGACTATTCTACCCCATTGAGTCATCAATACTAATATGACCACACTATCTGCATGCCTTGCCCAGGGCCTAGTTCATGTATTTGTCTCACCATACCCCTGTACAGTAGGGAAGTGCTAGTATCCCCATGGTGGAGATGTAGAAGTGAACACAGACAGACGAAATGACTGGCCCGTGGGCTCACAGGAAGTCTACAGCAGACCAAGGACCTGAAGGACCTATTCTGCTCTGTACCATTCCAATGCATTCTGAGAGGGGCTGTGATTGCTCTTCATAAATACACTGGGGGGCAAACGCCAGGGAGGGAGAAGAGTGAGTGATGCTAAAGGACAGTGTTGGCATATGAAAAATGGGGATAAACTGGCCAGGAATAAATTTAGGCTGGAAGAAGGTTTCTACCCATTAAAGGAGTGAGGTTCTTGGACAGCCTCCGAATAGGAGGAGTGGGGCCCCCCCAACCTAATGAGTGGCAAGGTGGAGCTGGATAGGTTTATGAAGGGGACTAGATGACAGGATTGCCCTTGCTAGCAGGGGCCTGGACTTCATAGAATATCAGGGTTGGAAGGAAACTCAGGAGGTCGTCTAGTCCAACCCCCTGCTCAAAGCAGGACCAACCCCAACTAAATTATCCCAGCCAGGGCTTTCTCAAGCCTGACCTTAAAAATATCTAAGGAAGGAGATTCCACCACCTCCCTAGGTAACCCATTCCAGTACTTCACCACCCTCCTAGTGAAAAAGTTTTTCCTAATATCCAACCTAAACCTCCCCCACTGCAACTTGAGACCATTACTCCTCGTTCTGTCATCTGCTACCACGAGAACAGTCTAGATCCATCCTCTTTGGAACCCCCTTTCAGGTAGTTGAAAGCAGCTATCAAATCCCCCTTCATTCTTCTCTTCCGCAGACTAAACAATCCCAGCTCCCTCAGCCTCTCCTCATAAGTCATGTGTTCCAGTCTCCTAATCATTTTTGTTGCCCTTCGCTGGATGCTTTACAATTTTTCCACATAACCCAGGAGGTCCTGTCCAGTCCTGTGTTCCTGTGCAAGTTGGGTTCTGAAGCTGAGTGTGGGTCGGTCTCCTTGAACCCACCCACAGTACGGCCCGTTGGTATCCATGGGGACTCGTGTGAGATAGGAACCTGACTGAGAGTCACCACACAAGGCCACTGAATAAAATGGGGTGCTTAGAGCAGGGCAGTGTCCTGTCCTTTAGTCTGCAAGAACCATCAATTAAAAACAACTACAGCCCGTATTCTCCTCTCTTGTAGGTGTAAATCAGGAGTAACGCCATAGAAATCAGTGGTGTTACACTGCCACAAAACCAGTGTTAGTCAGCAAGGCCTTCTCTTACACCAGTGACACGCCGCGTATTGTGGCTGTGGCCACAGGATTCTCTAGTTTATGGGTCTATGGGGTTCAGGGCTTTGTGTGTGAAAAAGCTCTTTTGTCCGTCATCGAAGCTTTCAGCCACAGAAGCTGCTGTGCAGAGAGCAGTTAAAATCACCTCAAATGGAATAAATCAATTTGTTCGTACTCGGCGCATATTCTTTTCACTAAAGTCATACTGTGGTTTTGGCTTCATCTTGTTGACTGCCCTGAGTTACAGAAGCTGGCAAGCCCCACCCGTGCACAGAGCCCCTTGAAATTCTACCAGTTCTGTATTGCTGAAGCCGCCTTCAGAGCACAGAAACCTGTTTGTAAATGTATTGGCTAGGTAGGAGACAGGCACACTGGAACGGGCTGCAGGGTACAGGGTCGGTGACTCAGTAGGTGGTCTCTAAGGTGCCACGAGTACTCCTTTTCTTTTTATTCTCCCACCTGTGTCAGTACAGAATTGAGGCCCCCAGCTGGTGTGAGGAGGCACAGTCTGCTGGAGGTGAAGAGAAGACCAATGTCCTAACCACCAGTGCGTGGTCATTAAAGATCCTGTGGTGCTTTTTTGCAAGTGGAACGGTGTTAACCTCAATGTCCTGGCAAAATGCCCCCTGCCGTACTTGCATTCTCCCTAAATTCTTCAGAGCGTTTCAATTGCCTAGAGTTTTTTTGCACTTGCTAACCTACACTCTTTTATAGTACAAGCTTTCGTGAGCTGTAGCTCACGAAAGCTTATGCTCAAATAAATTTGTTAGTCTCTAAGGTGCCCCAAGTCCTCCTTTTCTTTTTGCAAATACAGACTAACACGGCTGCTACTCTGAAAGTTTTCTCAGAGTTCATAGAATCATAGAATTATAGAATATCAGGGTTGGAAGGGACCTCAGGAGGTCATCTAGTCCAACCCTTGCTCAAAGCAGGACCAATCCCCAATTAAATCATCCCAGCCAGGGCTTTCAGCAGCCAGTCCCACTAAGCATCATGGATTCATAGACTGAAAAATTCCCAGTGATGGAGAATCTACCACGACTCTTGGTAAGTTTTTTTCCAATGGTTAATTGCCTTCACTGTTAAAAATGTACCCCTGATTTCCAGTCTGCATTTGTTTAGCTTCAACTTCCAGCCATTGGATCGTATTAGACCTTTCTCTGCTAGACTGAATAGCCTAGGGTGACCAGATGTTCCGATTTTATAGGGACAGTACTGATTGCTGGGTCTTTTTCTTATATAGGCTCCTATTACCCCCCACCCCCTGACCCGATTTTTCACATTTGCTGTCTGATCACCCTCGAAGAGTCTATTATCAAATATTTGTTCCCCGTGTAGGTACTTACAAACTGTGATCAAGTCATGCCTTGACCTTCTCTTTGTTACGCTAAATAGACTAAGCTCCTTGAGTCTGTCATAATAAGGAAAGTTTTCTAATCCTTTAATTGGAAAAACATCGGTCACCATCAATGTCTACAATGTTTCCAGCAACCTCAGAACTGACCGTGTCATCTCTGGCTCTTCACTGGGCAGCTGACCAATGAAATGCCAAAGGCTGAGCATATTTTATTGCTGATTTTCTAAGATTTTTCACCTCTAGTGCTCTGGCACATATTCCCTTCATAGCCAGACTTTGGAACAAGCTAAGTCGGCATAATCTCTGGAAGCTCAGAGGCAGGTCTGCTTGAAAACGTTCTGTCAAAATCATTTTTCAGTGGAAAATTGGTTTTTCAACTAATTGAAATTTTTGGAGTGTGTCTGCTTTCTGCAGAAAATTTTGACTTTTCTTCAAATAAACAAAGCACCCAAACCTGAAACCTTTTTAGTTTTCAGCTGAAAACCCAAAAAAACTTGGGCTGAAAACTGTGATTCGGGGACGTTGCTGCAGTGCCTGATGGGAATTGTGCTCCATATGCCTCGTCCCACATTGTCCTTTAAGGCACGGGCTCTCCAGCCAGACTACATCTCCCATGATGTATCATGGCCATGGGACTCCCATGATGCACCATGACCTCCTGTCTTGCTGAGCTGCCAAAGTGTAGGCCAATCAGGGTGCCAGGCTCATAGAGGAGAATGAGGGCATATAGTGCCCAAACTACACTGAAATTTTCCGTTTCCAACCAAAGGTTTTTGTTTTCAGCTGAAGCATTTCAGTTTTGATCCAAAATGTTCAGTTTTCAGTTTTTTTACCGGAGTGGAAAATTTCCATGGAACCCCCCCACACCTTCTGACTCAGAAGAACCAGGTGATGGGCATTGCAGGGGCAGGACACCGTCCTAAGCTACAAGGCGTCAAT
Organism: Lepidochelys kempii; assembly: GCF_965140285.1. Taxonomy (NCBI): domain Eukaryota; kingdom Metazoa; phylum Chordata; order Testudines; family Cheloniidae; genus Lepidochelys; species Lepidochelys kempii. The sequence continues at coordinate 138,969,103 of NC_136383.1, forward strand.
GAGCAACACATGGACTTTTCAGTATTAAAGAAGTGGAACCTTTAAGGAGAAGATGCAACTGACTCACTATCAGTAAAACTCTCCAGCTGCCCTGTCCCATGATGCACGGGGTCTTGAGCAAACCCGGGATGGATTCTCCAGATCATCTCTCTTTTTGGTTATTCCCAAATCCTGGAAAGGAACATGGAGGCTGTATTTGGATTCAAGATATTGGTTCAGGTCCAGCTCTAAAATAAGAGACTACTAGTCATATATTAAAGATCCTATCACCATAGTATCTGAGCAGTCTTTAGTGTATTTATCCTCACAACCCCGCTGTGAGGTAGGGAAATGCTGTTATTCCCATTGTACAGATGCCCAGTGGAGGCACAGACAGGCCAAGTGACTTGCCCTATGTCACACAAGAAATCGGAGCATTAAATCCAGGTCTCTTAAGTCCTAGCCTAGTGTTCTAACTGCTGGACCTTTTCCCAACCACCTCAGCACTCCATCGTGCTAGGCGCTGTACAAACAAATAATAAATGATAGTCTCTGGCGGAAGAGCTTACAATCTCAAAGACAAGACATAACACGTGATGAGACTACCAGATGGGTTAGGGTAGAGACAAGGTAAGATGTGGGCAGCTCTGAGCCAATTAATTCTCCAGCTCTTAGCCAATTATCTCATGAGTAGCAAGCATAACTCGCTACCTGCCTAGCCGTTATCAAGAAGTGATCCCAAACATTCACCTATGACTTTGAATCCCAAAAGGAAACAGACACAGCTGGCCAATCTCAGCTAGGCAACCTGAAATGTTTTGCCAATTGAATAAAAGTTCAGTGGAACCATTTGGCACGTGTTTTTAGACCTTTGTGCCCCTCTGCACTTACTGGCTTTGGACAGAAGAAAGAAAATGCTGACATCTCAACCAAAAGCAAGAGGCAGCGGGAGTCTCACGCCAAAGCCTGCACTCACGGGAGATGCCATCCGGGTTCTCAGCTAAATAAATTCCGGCCACCTTCAGATCGGTGCTGAATGAATCACGCCCTAGGAATCTTCTATTCAGATTCAGCCTTGTGTGCTGTTTGGGGCATATCAGTTCCCACAGATCATGTTTGCCTCCCCTTTCTCCCTTATTTGAACCCATTTTAGAATTTTGGTCTGATTTCTTTTCCCTCTCTGGCTTGATCACGTATATAGTACACTCCCCGTTCTCCAAATTCCCTTTATCTGAAAACCCTCATTGTCTGAATCCTCCATGTGTCCCACATGGAGCCCTGCAGCATCCCATGCAGCGATCCCCTGCCCCCCGAGGCTGGCAGGACTTATCCCCATCCCAGGCTGTAGGCACAGGGGCAAACGCGGCCTCGCAGAAAGCCGCATGCTATGCACCTCCCATGACTCTGGTCAGTGGGTCACCTGCCCCCTAGCACCCGCAGAACCCGTGACCCCCAACCCTATCACAGGTGGTTACTGGGAGAAGGGGTACCGTGGGGTACCCATTCTCACCCCATGGGTTCAGGACCTTGCTCAGGTACCTGGCCGTGCTGTCACCCAGCTGCCGGCAAAGCGGCCCAGCTGGTGCCAGCAGTAGCCATGCATGGCTGGCTCTGACCCAAGCAGCAGCCAGTTCCTGCTGAAATGCCACCTCAGCCTTCAGACCCGCCAGGGCACCTGTGGTGGGGGGTCTAGGCCCAGCAACACCAGCGAGGGCACGGCCAGTCCATGCACCCTGCAGCCACCATCACCACCTGGCCTCCGCTGCCAGTGGGTCCCGGGCTGCCCAGCCTCATGGGAAGTGTCAGGGATGGTGGGGGCTGCTGCAAGGTGGTGCTGGAGCTACCGAGCCAGCCGGGAGGGCACAGGCCATGCGAGACCAGGACAGGGCAGGTCGGCACAAGCCGCTTATCTGTTTATCCAAACACCCAGTGATACAGAAGTTCCAGATGTCCCCCAGCCCATTCAGATCCACGGGAGTGTCCTGTGTTCGAAATTCAAGCTGCGTTGCCTGGTTGTGGTTGGCCAGATAAGCCACATGGTGCGATCTCTCCCTCCTGATTCGCCGAACGTCCGAGCACTCCCAGCCCCAAATATGTTTATATGCCAATTTGAAATTTGCTTCCTGCAGAAGCTCTCACGCCCTCAGTGGTGAGACTCACTTCCTGGAATATTTCTGCCCAGCAGCTTAAGTTATTTGAACGTTCCCAGAGAGGGACATGACGTAAATTAATCTGGAAACTAGAATAAAAATTAACATGGAATATTTCACCCAGGTCAGCGTCAGAATCAAGCATCTGAACCGAACCTGCCTGACCGTGCGTACCTCCCATCACTTGCTGAGCAGTGGGCCAATCTCTGCTGGTGACGGAGGTGTCCATCCGACTATTGGCGGTTATCATGGGGGTGTGGAAAGAATAAGCGATGCTGCCCCCTCTGGTGATTTCAGGCAGGTTGGTGCTCTCCTCCGCCGTGCCTCATTTGCATTTACCCCTGCTACCATGGCTACACTGCTATTTATACTCAGGCTAGCTGGATGAGAAGGGTGTATGGGGATTAGGGAGGGATAGTACCTCTGTTGGAGGAACACGTCATGCTCCTTAGGGAGAAGTTCATCTGCTTTGGTCCCCACCTACACCCAGATCTCACCTGTGGCTCCAAGTAGCTGTTTGCATGCGACAGTGGCCAGACCCCGGTAAACCGCTCCAATGAGCAGGCTAAACCAGGTGAGGATAGCCGATGGGTCTTTTACCTTTGGCGAGATAAGGAAACTGCCTTTCTCTAGCCTGCGAGGACTGTTCCAGCGGACTGTAAGGAGGAAATCAATTTGTGATTCAACGGCCATGAAGGCTGAGGGGCACAGAGAGCATGGCAAGCTGTCTGGCCACGCACTGCAGCTAAGGAAGTCCCCAGTCATAATGATCCTTCATGACGCTGGAATTCGGCTTCCGTAGTCGAGAGATCGGGACTGCCCCCGTGCAATGGCTGTCTCGCTCAAAAATGTCCTGCCTGGGTTTTCTCGCAAATCTCATCCATAAGAGCTGGTGCAAGTATGTGTGGGCAAGCAGAGGAATCACAGTATAGCTCACAGTGTCAACGTAGCCTCGGTAAAGGCAGGTAATGAGTGCAATGCTATGTTTATGAGCAGTGCATCACTTAGCCACTGGATAGCTCTGGGCATTCTACAGCATTCCAAACAAGGTGTGGCTGCTGGTCAACAAAGGAAACCAGGCTGGCACTCGAGCTACATGGGAACTCGTTGGCTTGCCTTCGAAATTGCAGCTGTTTTCTGAAATAGACACTTCGGGGCAGATCCTCAGCTGGGGTAAATTACCCCAGCTGCCTTGTGGAGCTATCACAATTTACAGCGGCTGAATTAAGGCCTGTGGTTCACTGTCTTGTGACATAGACGACAATGTTTATGGAGCTAGAGGAGAAGGGCTCTGAGTCCTGCTGGGTGTATGTGTCATTTACATGGTAACGGCGCCAGTTGCCTGCAGCACAGAAGTTCTTTGGTTCAGAAGTTCTTCTGTTTCTGATTTCTCCTCCTGGCTGTAGGGAAATTTGTCTCCCAGCCAAGATGTCTAAGAGAGTGGCAGAAGCAGGAAAAAGGCGGATTTGGAATTCTGCTTTGAGACTGTTCATTTAGGTAGGGCACAGACATTAGATAACTTTTTCAGAGACTCGATGTATTGTTCCATTTCCTTTGGCGTCCCCAATCTGAGTGCCATGTGAAGCTAAACTAGAAATTCAGGCTCTGGCAACCTGTGACAATGTCTCCTCTGAGAAAGCAAAAGGCAAGGGGTAGTCCTCGTTCCCCGCTTGGTGCATTCAGAACGAACGTGATCGCTGCTCTCATTTGAATTGAGGGACAGCCTGAGCCATGAAAGGCCAGGCTTTGGAGGCAGAATCACAGCTCCTTTTGACAAGTATCTGGAAGGCAGACGAGCTTATGTCAAATTCTGGGCCCTACCGCTGCACAAGCTGAAATAAATATTTTGCCCAGGACAGTTCTCGGAATGGAAAATCATGGGAAACTACAGGGGGAAAAAATTGCTTGGATCTAAATTCTCCTGCAGCTTAAGAGGGTTTCATCAGTGTGTATCCAAGTGCTGTGAGATCCTGGGAAAAGTCACGCCTGGCAAAGGACTTTTCACAAAATACAGTTTGGAAGGAGAGGGGGAAAATCCTCTCCAAAGGTCATGTAAGGGACTCCTAATTAATGTTGATGGAGAATTTAAAGGGGAAGTGTCTATTAGCTAAGGCACACATTTGATCTAACTCACAACAACTATAAAACCACGGATTCTACTTTTAAAAATGCTCCTCTCCACCTCCCCCAAAGCCACAGTTTATGAAGGACCTATATATAAACAATGTTTGTTTTTTCTTGTGCCCCCTCTCCTGGCTGGGCAAAAGGAATTAAACCCAGCTCCCTCAGCCATCCTGACATCACTGGGGAAGCACTAGCAAGGATGTGATTCAGCAGGGAAAAGTGGCTAGCCTGGGATTTCCTGCTCCGTCACAGCTTCCCTCTGGGGATTTGACCTTAGGCAAGGCACTTAGGCCTGAATGCTCAAAAGGAGTTAGACACCCTATGTACCAGTTTTGGCTCCATGGCAATGCACAGAAATTCCTGCTGAACCCTGTTGGTGCCTAAACTCACTCGGACCTAAGTTTTTGGAGTGAAAGTTCTCTCAGCACCTATGTTTCAGCCTCCTGGCATGTGCATTGGTGCCTCCCTCTAGGGGTATGTCTACACAGCATCGTAAACCCAGGCCTCTAGGACCCAAGCTCATGGACTCACTGTGTCCAAGCCCATGCTTGAGTAACCACACTGTATTGTAAACCTGGGCTTACAATGGCTGGACCTGGGTCTCACAGCCATGCTAATGTGTCCGTATTGCACTACGTAAACCTTCAGACTTGGGTCTGCGGCTTGAGCTGCGTCCACGCTGCAAAATGACAGGGCTTGGACCTGAATCTCAGTGGGACTCAGGCTCTGACCCGCCCCACAACAGAGTTCTGTGACCCAGTCCTGAGTGCTGGCTGGCCTGAGTCAGATTATTTAGTGTGTGGACGGAAGTGGGGCTTGGACTCAAACCTGAGTCACTCCCCAGGCTTAGTATGCAGTGTAGACATACCCGAGGGTCCAGACACTTATCTCCCACCTAAGCCCCAAAGCAGTTCACACACTGGGGGAAGACAGGCACTTGGATGCCTAAGTCGCATTTGGGGCCTGATCTAGTAGGTGTGCTAAGAGACCACCTGCCAGATCGGATCCCATTCAAACCCCAGCAGGAATAGGAAGTGATGATGGTGCCCAGTGATTAAAGCACTTTGCCTAGGCAATGGGAGACCCAGGTTCACTTTCCCCTTCCCTGCCAGCAAAGGAGAAAGGATGTGAAAAGGAGTCCCCCACCTCTCAGGAGAGTGTGCTAATCCCTGAGCTATGGGATATTCTAGAACACAAGTATGGGCATAGTGGGTCAGACCAATGGTCTGTCTAGCCCAGTATCCTGTCTTCTGACTGGCTGGTGCCAGATGTTTCAGAGGGAATGAACAGAGCAATTTACCGAGTGATCCCATCTGCTGTCATCCTGTCCCAGCTTCTGGCAGTCGGAGGTTTAGGGACACCCAGTGACACCCTGAGCATGGAGTTGAGTGCCTGACCATCTTGACTAATAGCCAGTGATGGACTTTATCCTCCATCAAATTCTTATCAAATTTGAACTTATCAAATTCTTTTTTGAGCCCAGTTATACTTTTGGCCTTTACAACATCCTTTGGCAAGGAGTTCCACAGGTTGTCCGTGCATTTTGTGAAGAAGTACTTCCTTATATTTTTAAAAACCTGCTGACAATTAATTTTGAGTGATCCCTGGTTCTTGTGTTATGTGCAGGGATAAATAACACTTCCTTAGTCACTTGCTCCATCGCATTCATGGTTTTGTAGACCTCTAGCATATCCTCCCTTAGTCGTCTCTTTCCAATGCTGAATAGAGCCAGTCTTTGTAATCTCTCCTCATACGGAAGCTGTTCCAGACCCCTCGTCATTTTTGTTGCCCTTTCTCTGTACATTTTAATATATCTTTTTTTGAGATGGGGCAACCAGAACCACATGCAGTATTCAAGGTGTGGGTGTGCTAATTATCTTTATAGAGGCAATATAATATGTACTGTCTTATTATCTATCCCTTTCCTAACGGTTCCTAACATTCTGTTCGCTTTTTTGACTGCCACTGCACATTGAGGGGATGTTTTCAGAGAACTCTCCACAATGACTCCAAGATCTTTCTCAAGTGGTAACAGCTAATTTAGACCCCATCATCTTGTATGTATAGTTGGGATTATGTTTTCCAATGTGCATTACTTTGCATTTATCAACATGGAATTTCATCTGCCATTTTGTTGCCCAATCACCCAGTTTTGTGAGATCCCTTTATAATTCTTCACAGTCTGCTTTGGACATAACTATCTTGAGTAATTTTGTATTGTTTACAAACTTTGCTACCTCACTGTATTGTTTACCCCTTTTTCCAGATCATTTATGAATACGCTGAACAGGACTCAGCCCAGTACAGACCCCTGGGGGACACCACTATTTACCTCTCTCTATTCTGAAAACTGACCATTTATTCCTACCCTTTGTTTCCTATTTTTAACCAGTTACTGATCCATGAGGGGACCTTCCCTCTTATGCTATAGCTGCTTAATTTGCTTAAGAGCCTCCAGTGAGGGACCTTGTCAAAGGTTTTTGGAAAGTCCAAGTACACTCTATCCTTGCCCAAATGCTTGTTGACCCCCCTCAACGAATTCTAAAAGTGGGGCTCCCTCAGTCTCTCCATTTGTCTTCCGGCAAAGTTTTTCCAGTCAGTTTTAGTTAGTACAAACTTGGAGAGGAGAGCAGCAACAGCATGGTTTCCTTAGGAAGTCTCCAATCCAAACACTGACGAGCCCCAACTCTCCTGAACCTGAGATCTCAGAATTACAGCCCAAGATGGTATTGCACGGAATCATAGGAATCATACTGCACGGAATCATAAATGTAGGGCTGGAAGGGACCTTGAGAAGTCCTCAAGTCCAGCTCTCTGTGCTGAGGCAGGACCAAGTAAATCTAGACCATCCCTGACAGGTGTTTGTCCAACCTGTTCTTAAAACACCTCCAAGGGTGGGGATTCCACAACCTCCCTTGGAAGCCTGTTCCAGAGCTTAACGACCCTTAGAATTAGAAAGTTTTTTCTAATATCCAACCTAATCCCCTTTGCTGCAGATTTAAGCCTGTCCTATTTTCAGTGAACATGGAGAACAATTGATCACCACCCTCTTTATAACAGTTCTTAACATATTTGAAGATTATTATCAGGTCTCCTCTCAGTCTTCTTGATCTCCTCTGGACTCTCTCCAGTTTGTCCACCTCTTTCTTGAAGTGTGGCCCGCAGAATTGGTCACGGTTCTCCAGCTGAGTCCTCACCAGTGCTGAATAGAGTGGGACAGTTATCTCCCATGTCTGACATATGACACTCCCGTTAATACACCTGAGAATATTAACCTTTTTTGCAACTACATCATATTGTTGACTCCTATTCCCTTTGTGATCTTCTATGACCCCACAGATCCTTTTCAGCAGTACTACTGCCTAGCCAGTTATTCTTCATTTTTTAGTTGTGCCATTTTTTTTCCTTGTCTTTATTGAATTTTATCTTTTGATTTCAGATGAATTCTGCAATTTGTCAAGGTCATTTTGAATTCTAATTCTGTCCTCCAATGGGCTTGCAACCCCTCCCAGCTTGGTGTCATCTGAACATTTTATAAGTAAGCATATTCTCCATTCTGTTATCCAAGTCATTAAGGAAAATATGGATTAGTACTGGACCCAGGAGTGGCCCCCTGTGGGACCCCACTACATCCACCCTCCATTTGTTTAAATGTCGCTGTTATTGGTACCATAGATGGTAGTCCTTGCTGAGAGAGACCTCGCCAACCTGCATGAGGACCTGGTGTGGTTTAAAACCATCTGATGGGAACCCCAGCTGGATATCTCTTTAAAGCCTCTTTACTGCCTAATTCCTAAGCATCAGTTTTCCTTGACACCAAGAAAACAAAATAAAAACCACACACACCCAAAATGGGGAGGAGGTTACAATCCAACAGCAGAGGCATGAAAAATGGAAATGACTGTCCTTGATTTTTCACAGTTGTTACTCAAAGGCCGGGATTACGAGTTCACGGAGAGGCCACTGGAACTAACCCCAGTCTGCAGCTAATGCGTTCCATCCAGAAACTCCCTTGCTAAAGCCTACGATCCTCAGTGATCTGTTGAAGCTACCCCAGCAGATGATGGGGGGGAAATATGCTGAAAACACAATGCACCTGTCTGTCCGGGCAAATCATTACAGGGTTTGAAATGTTGGGATGCTTAGCCCCTTACTGGATCAAATAAATCCTTATGCCCAAGAAAGCCCTGCCCCTCAGCTCGGTTTCAGTAGCCTTTCCCAAGGTGCCCATGAAGAATGAGGGTGGAAGTTCTGTTTGTGGGTGGAGCAAACAGAAGAGAAACAAGATCATTTGGGCTTGTCTATACCGAGAGTTTGTGTGCAGCAAGCCAGGGTGTCAATCTACAGTGCACTAGCTTGCTGCATGCTAACTGGCTGAGTGGCCCCTTCCACTGAGTGCTAGAAGTTCTGTAGCGCTTTGATATACTCCCATATTCACATCCTGGCTGGCCACACACCAGCTCTCGGTGTACACAAACCCTGTCAGTCGGATCGTGGGAGGAGCTGAAATGACCGCTGTTGATTTTTGAGTGGACGATGCTGAGTGGAGTCCTATGTTCAGGGTTCAGTTGGGCTCAGGTGCCCATCTGGAGCATCTTGGAATTATCCCAACCACTTATATCTGAGAAACTAGGTTGGAAGTCTAACAGGAATAAGTGTCCTCACGGATTTCCAGCAACTCTCTGGTGTTTCTCACCACTTCATCAAATCACTGACATTAGAGAATGAAAATCCACGCTCTCTCCCAGCCAATGTGGAACTGTCCCCTCCAGCAGATTGTCCGTGCTAGTATTAAAAATAGCAAGTGCTGTGGTTTCTACCTCTTCCCCTTGTGGGCTGTTCCACAGCCGAAGAACTTGATGGCTGGGTGATTTTCCTGATATTCAGCGTAAATTTCCATCTTACGCTCATCCCGTTACCTCCTTCGGATCATCTTAAACAACTCCTTTCCCTCCCTGGTGTTGACATATCAAATATTGGTAGACTATCATGTCCCACTGTTGGTTATACAGGACCAGATCCCCAGCTAACGCCCACTCCAGCCCCTGGAGCTATGTCCATTTACACAAGCTGGGAATCTAGTCCACATTGTTTAATTTGCATCTTTCCTTGTAGGCCAATACATCCAGCTCCTTGATCATTACTAGATTTCAGAGTAGCAACCGTGTTAGTCTGTATTCGCAAAAAGAAAAGGAGGACTTGTGGCACCTTAGAGACTAACCAATTTATTTGAGCATAAGCTTTCGTGAGCTACAGCTCACTTCATCGGATGCATTCAGTGGAAAATACAGTGAGGAGATTTATATACACACAGAACATGAAAAAATGAGTGCTTATCATGCACACTGTAAGGAGAGTGATCACTTAAGATGAGCTATTACTAGCAGGAGAGTGGGGGGGGGGGGAACCTTTTGTAGTGATAATCAAGGTGGGCCATTTCCAGCAGTTAACAAGAACTTCTGAGGAACAGTGGGGGGTGGGGAGAGGAATAAACAAAGGGAAATAGTTTTACTTTGTGTAATGACTCAACCACTCCCAGTCTCTATTCAAGCCTAAGTTAATTGTATCCAATTTGCAAATTAATTCCAATTCAGCAGTCTCTCCTTGGAGTCTGTTTTTGAAGTATTTTTGTTGAAGAATTTGCCACTTTTAGGTCAGAAATCGAGTGATCAGAGATCGTTACTGCTGCTTTCTCTCAACTCCCTCCACATGGTTGATGTCTTTCTGCTCATGCAGTGCCCATAATTAAGCACAATGGCTTCTGTGGTGGGATGTATAAACCCCACCCTAGATGAGAAGGGGTGAACTGGTGCCTCAGAGCTGGGTTAGCCCCCACCTGGTTACATCTGGAGGCTGTGTCAGGCTCAGAGAGGAGTTTAAAAGGGAGGAGTTCACAGCTGTTGGAAGAGGGTGGCTCAGGAGAGAGGTAGTCTGAAGTTCCTGCTCTGTGGAATCAGGCAAAGGGAGAAATGAAGGAAAGCTTCCAGAGAGGAGTTAACGCCTGTGGTTGGCCGTAGAAAAGGCGTGAGACCCCAGGGGAGCAGCCCTGTTGATCAGCGTCTTGTAGAAGAGCAGAGAACTGGGGAGAAGCTAAGATGGGATAAAGGCTCGGGCCTGAAGTGGGTAGAAGTTCCTTAGCTTGCGTTTTGTATGGTTTGGGGGTTTTGCTGAGGGACTGCAAGGAGAAACCCTGAGAGCTGCTGCTCTGGAAGAAGAGTGAGACTGAGGAGGAGCCCAAGGGGTGGAAAACATTGTATGGATCACCGTTATTTCATTAGATGGAACAAGGAGCAATGGTCTCAATTTGCAGTGGGGGAGGTTTAGGTTGGATATTAGGAAAAAACTTTTTCACTAAGAGGGTGGTGAAGCACTGGAATGGGTTACCTAGGGAGGTGGTGGAATCTCCATCCTTAGAGGTTTTTAAGGTCAGACTTGACAAAGCCCTGGCTGGGATGATTTAGTTGGGGATTGGCCCTGCTTTGAGCAGGGGGTTGGACTAGATGACCTCCCGAGGTCCCTTCCAACTCTGATATTTTATGATTCTATGATTTATTCAGGCCATCAGAGTGGCACTAATATATGACCTGGCTGGAGCACCAGGCTGTCACGACCGCAGACCACTGAAGTCCAGAGGAAGAGGGTGGGGCAGAGTCGCTGAGAGGCCGGGTCTCGCTATGAGGCGGTGTTCTGGGATGGGGACTCTACAATTGACTGCTTTGCCATTGTGTTACTCTGGATTTACGCCAGTGAAGCTCCAGTGAGCCGTACCCACTGGTGGTGTACACAGGCATAGCTCTCCTGAAGTCAGTGGCGCTACGCTGATCTACACCAGCTGAGGATCTGGCCCACTGATTTCAACTGAGTCAGCCAAGCCTGAATGTGGCGTACAAACATCATCCCATCAGAGCCATGTATAAAACCTTCTTTCCTCCCTGCTCCTTCTGATGGCCACCAGAACCTGGGACTGAGAACAGGCTTCGGTGAGAATTTCTTAACCTCAGAGCCTGTTTGGTTTGCCCACCTTGTGGCTTTGCCGTGACTATCAGTGGCTTGGGTCCCCACCAGGGCGAAGAGAGAATTTATTGCTTAAACTCTGCCAGGTGCAATAAGGGACTTGGTGTGAGCCCTACAGACTCAGATTCTTTGCTGCATTCTATTTCCCCAGGAAACCAGGGCCCAGACGCAACATCTGGTTTCCCTGCTCCCTTCACCTAGTTCTCTAACTTGGCTTGGCTGAGGCAACAGGAGGTGAGCAAGGTGCCCTGAGGTGATGCAGAGAGCCAGTGCTCAGAGCTGCTCAATGGGGATTAGGATGAGGAAGGAGCTCCCAGGTCTGTCCTGCTCAGCTCTCAACTTCCTTTGAGGGACCACTGAAGTCGCTACACCCTTGCAGTGGGGAAGTCAGGATCCACATCCACATGGGAGCTTGGGCTGGTGGTGGGGAAACAGGGTCTTTTGGTGGCATTGTCTAGAGTGAGTGAGTGAGAGTGTGTGTGTGTGTTTACACAGATAAAATATCACCTATCCATGGCTATAAACCTAGCCCAGCTGTAGGCAGCTACCTATGGCTCTAAGCACCCTTGACAACATTTAAATGTGCAATTACTGTAATTTACAACTCCCTCCATCACCCCCTCAGCCGCAATTGCCCATCACCCTCCTACCACGCACCATCCTTGTAATGTTCCACTTCACCAAAAACCAGGGATAAGAGCATAAATGGTAGCATGATTAATGCCACTCAACATGGTTTTATGGAAATAGGTCTTGTCATGCAAACCTGCTAATGTTTTTTGATGAGATTACAAAGTTTGGTTGATAAAGGTAACTGTGTAGGCATAATATACTTTTACTTCCTAGTAAGGCATTTGACTTACTTCTGTACAACATTCTGATGGGAAACTGTACAAAATCAATGTATCCAAACTAGTTAAATTTTGGATCTGAAAAAGTAAGCATAAATGGGGACTCATCGGAAGGGGGCGTTTCTACTGGGAACCAGTTCTTGGCCCCGTGCTATTCACTGTCTTTTTCTATTATCTGGAAGAAAATATGAAATTATTGCTGGCAAAGTTTGCAGATGACACCCAAATTGATAGAGTGGTAAATAATGATGGGGGTCAGTCAGTTAGTTACATGGACCGATCTGGGTCACATCGTAAGGTGGGCTCCTTTCAACAACGCGAGTTTTAATGCAGCTAAATGCAAGTTCATACATCTCAGAACAAAAAATATTGGTTAAATGTATAAGATGGGGAACTGGTGTCCTGCCAATGCAGTAACTCTGAAAAGTACTTCGGGGTCGTGGTAGATACCCAGCTGAACATGAGCTCCCAGGGCCATGTGTAGGAAAGAGGGCAAATGCAATCTGTGAACGTATAATCAAGGAAATATCAAGAAGGAGTACGGAGGTGGTATTACCACATCAAGGGGCGCTAATGAGACCATTACTGGATACTGTGGGCTTGTCTACACAATTGCTTTGCAGCCAGTGGGGGTGGGAATCTACTGCTCTGCCACGGACTAACTGTGAACCGTGAATGCGTGCCAGTAGGGTGCACGTGGATGGTTCCTCCCCAGCAGTCTAGCACAGGGTAAATTCACACCCCAGCTCGCCACACACTGATTATTCGTGTAGACCCCCATATCCAGTTTGGATGCCCACACTTCATAAAGGGAAGGATGGGGCCCGAAGAACATTAGTAACCATGCCTGGAGCAGTTTGTGGGAGGGGCATTATTCTCCCTCAGAGACCTCTGGAAATGCCCACGGTTCCATCTGTTGCCAAGAGAGGTCCATCTAAACAGGCCCACTGTCCTGGCAGGAGAGATGGACCCTGACCTCAGACTGAAGGAGGCAAGGGTCAGTCCACAACATGGGTCTGAATCCCAAATTCCCCACTGCCATCCCAAACAGTAGAGCAAGAAGGTAGCCAGCGGGATGGGTCAAGCCGACACCACCAGGGTTAGCCTCCGGGTTGTCATGGCAATGAAGTCCTGAGGATGTTTGTGAGATGCCCAAAGGCTACGGTGCCGGGGACCACAACAGGAGATACACAGGTGTTGGAGAACATCCATAAATGGTAACCAGACTGCAAACTACTGCCCTGTTTCTGCTGCCCTTCTGGCTTGCAATCCTCTCCTGTCCCGCCCGGCAGGTCCCTATGCCTGAACCTGGACTTGTTACAAACCCAGATGGGAGCAGAGATCGCAAACTTTATTCACTTTCATCTCCCTCACACCCCGACTAAACGTTCGCCATGTAGGGCTAGTTGCCAGTGAGCGGTTAGGAGATGTTAGCCTTCCCAGTGCATGTTCCTGAAATGCAGTAGCACAATAACCATTGTTTGGGGAACTCCATTGAGTTTTTATAATGTCCTGAGAAAATCCAGGTTTGGGGGGCTGGTGGTTTAGCTGATTTCCAGCCTGGTGTCTGCTCAGACCCCCACCTCCCTCCTTCATTCCTTTCTTCTTTTTACTGCGCATCATCCTGGAACTTTAAAAGGAGTTTGAACTCCCCTACCTAATTGGAGCCTCCAAGGAAGGATTTACACAGAGGAGCTGTGAACGGGGGTGGGAGCAGTGAAAGGGAATTGCTGGGACACAGAAAAGGCTAGAAGGCCATGAGAGTGAGAACTGGAGGATACGTGGATGTTGAGAAAAGCACAAATAATGTCGTGTTGCTATGTTGGCACTGTGAATACCGGGTTAGATATTTCAAAAGTACCTAAGAAACTTTGGACCGTTAGTCCCATTAATAGGTCTGGAAGGTTTGCAGAAGAAACTGACTAGGTCTTCTCTACAAATAGGACCCTAGAGTGAGACCCTAAATCTAATAAGCACCTGCATTTTCTTACCAATGCTCATCTGCACCAGGGCGCTGTGGAAAAACAGACATCAGGGCTAATGTTAGAATTAAACATTAACACCACAGAGAATTGCGCTCAGTGAACAGAATGAGTGACTCTGTATGCCCCTGTACACTATCTGTGTGTACACACACACACACACACATATACTTTATCACTTTTAAACCTCTGTGGTTTTCTGCCAGTTGCTGTAAATTTCACCTGGAGAGGGGGATCAAGTCCAGGCCTCATTAGGTTTTTATATTCTTTCTGATTGTTTTCGCAGGCCTCCGAGCCAGCCTCCAAGGGCCCACTGAGTTCAAAGATCAAATAAATTGTCTGGCAGATTTATCAGGTCTCATGCTAGGTAGCCATGTAGTAAACTTCCTTCGCTTGCTTTTTTCCCTGATTCATCAATGTAAACCAAGGGACATTAAAATGAACACAGCATTGGGTCTGAGTTACTTGCGCCTTATTCAGTTATCGGACGTGTCAAGGTTCCTCCCCCACTCTCCCTCCTCCCAGCTTTTGAAAGTATCTTCTCTCCTCATTGGTCATTTTGGTCAGGTGCCAGCGAGGTTACCTTTAGCTTCTTAACCCTTTACAGGTGAGAGGAGCTTTCCCCTGGCCAGAAGGGATTTCAAAGGGGTTTACCCTTCCCTTTATATTTATGACAAGACGATATAAATCTGACGATTTTGATCATGTTACACTGGTGTAAACCTGGAGTAGTGCAGCGGTAAAATAGGCCCAATATCAAAGAGGTGGAGCAAGTCAGAATTAAAGCTGCTTGGTTTGCCATCCGCATAAGGGGAAAGAGTCAACAAATAGGCTTCTGCAAAGCCCCCTCATTGTTCTCCTCCTCATTCCGCCTTAACACTCTCCATGAGGCCTGAAAAAACCTTGACAACAAATAAACAGCTGGTGAGCTGTGGCCAATGCTGCTTATGCTGATCAGTACAGTCTCCTGACTTCCGTCTGCTTCCCCATCTGTCTCTTGTCTCTCAGTCCAACTGTAAACTCCTTGGGGCAGAGATTCTCTCTTGTTATATGTTTGAACAGCACCTCGTGCAGGGGGGCCCTGGTCTATAATAGGGTCCCTAGGCAATATCACAGTATAGACACATCACTAATGATAACAGTAAATTTAAGGGGCCTGGTTTTCAGAAATTGCTGAGCAGCCACCCTCTGAAAGTTGGACCCTTTCAAGGTGTCTCAAGTTGGGCACACTAAACCTGAACCCCCCAAACTCACTTGTTGCTTTTGAACAGCTGAGCTGGAATGCGTCTCTCTGAGAAACAGGGCTAGACCATAAGAACATAAAAACGGCCATACTGGGTCAGACCAATGGCCCATCTAGCCCAGTCTCCTGTCTTCCAACAGTGGCCAGTGCCAGGTGCTCCAGAGGGAATGAACAGAACAGGGAATCATTGAGTGATCTATGCCCTGTCGCCCATTCCCAGCTTCTGGCAAACAGGGTAGGGACACTCAGAGCATGGTGTTGCATCCCTGCTCATCCTGGCTAATAGCCATTGATGAACCTGTCCTCCATAGACTTATCTAGTTCTTGTTTGAACCCTGTCTTAGTTTTGGCCTTCACAACATCCTCTGGCAAAGAGTTCCACAGGTTGACTGCGTTGTATGAAGAAATACTTCCTTTTGTTTGTTTTAAACCTGCTGCCTATTAATTTCATTGGGTGACCCCTAGTTCTTGTGTTATGTGAAGGGGTAAATAACACTTCCTTATTCACTTTCTCCACACCAGTCATGATTTTATAGATCTCCATCATATCCCCCCTTAGTCATTTCTTTTCTAAACTGAAAAGTACCAGTCTTATTAATCTCTGATCATACAGAAGCTGTTCCATCCCCCTCATCTTTTCCTGTTGCCCTTCTCTGTACCTTTTCCAATTCCAATATATCTATTTTGAGATGGGGTGACCACATCTGCATACAGTATTCAAGATGTGGGCATACCATGGATTTATATAAAGTTATTTTCTGTCATGTTATCTATCCCTTTCCTAACCGTTCCTAACATTCTGTTCGCTTTTTTTGACTGCCGCTGCGCATTGAATAGATGTTTTCAAACTATCCACAGTGACTCCAAGGTCTCTTTCTTGAGTGGTAACAGCAAATTTAGACCCCATCATTTTATATGTATAGTTGGGATTATTTTCAGAGTAGCAGCCGTGTTAGTCTGTGTCCGCAAAAAGAAGAGGAGGACTTGTGGCACCTTAGAGACTAACCAATGTATTTGTTAGTCTCTAAGGTGCTACAAATACTCCTTCCCAGTTGGGATTGTGTTTTCCAATGTGATTTACTTTGCATTTATCAACATTGAATTTCATCTGCCATTTTGTAGCCCAGCCACCCAGTTTTGTGAGATCCCTTTGTAATGCTTCACCATCTGCTTTGGTCTTAATTATCTTGAGTAATTTTGTACCATCTGCAAATTTTGTCACTCACTGTTTATCCCTTTTTCTCGACCATTTATGAATATGTTGAATAGGACTGGTCCCAATGCAGATCCATGGGGGACACTGCTATTTACCTCTCTCCATTCTGAAAACTGACCATTTCTTCCTACCCTTTGTTTCCTACTTTTTAACCAGTTACCAATCCATGAGAGGACCTTCCCTCTTATCCCATGACAGCTTACTTTGCTGAAGAGTCTTTGGTGAGAGACCTTGTCAAAGGCTTTCTGAAATTCCAAGTACACTATATCCACTGGATCACCCTTCTCCACATGGTTGTTGACCCCTCAAAGAATTCTAGTAGATTGGTGAGGCATGATTTCCCTTTACAAAAACCATGTTGATTTTTCCCCAAGAAATTATGTTCATCTATGTGTCTGACAATTTTGTTCTTTAGAGTAGTTTCAACCAGTTTGCCCTGTACTGAAGTCAGGCTTACCGGCCTTTAATTGCTGGGATCACCTCTGGGGCCCTTTTTAACAATTGCCATCACATTAGCTATCCTTCAGTCTTCTGGTACAGAGGCTGATTTAAATGGGATGCTACATATCACAGTTAGTAGTTCTGCAGAACCAGAACTCCACAGACCTGTACAGCTGCAGAATTTGCAGAAGTTTGGGCTTGACATTCATCCTGCCAGTGACTCTGGACTAGGTTTGGGATCTGCCTACATGGATCTGAGTGTAGGACCAAGCCGGTAGTGATTGGACTTGTGTCGACCAGGTACCCCCATCCCTGGGACTGAACATCCAGCATTAGGTAGGTTAGACAGACACCCTGTCAGGGGTGGTCTAGATAATACTGAGTCCTGCCCTGAGTGCAGGATCTGAACTAGATGACCTTTCAAGGTCCCTTCCAGTACTATAGTTCTATGATTCTAGGAATGAGCTTGGAGCACCAAACTCAGCCCTAAAAGTGTGTTGTATTAATTTAAATGGAATATATTGGCCAAATAACTCAGTCCCTGTGCAACATTAAACAGTTTTAAACAAGGTTCAGGGTTTGGTAGCCAGAGACCACAGTCTGCTTAGTACCATGGCCAACACTCCATTAAAAATTCTTTTAACCTTTTAGTAAAGATACAGGAAGAGAAGGAAAAGCAGTTAAAGCATTTGAAATGTAAGCTATTAAATGAGGCTTTCATTTTATCACCATCCCTTGTTCCCTTTCCCTTTCGCTAGGAAGACTCTTTAGAAGGAAAAATCCCTTGTTTGACCATCTCTTGTATGGTATTAAAGATGGTGAGAAGCGTTTTTGTTGGAAATAAGAGAAGTTAGTTGAGATGGGATGGAGCTGTCGTTATTGTTGCTGTTGAAACCGGACCCTGTTTCCAAGAAGACAAAACAAAACAAACACACATAAAAGGAGAGAGAAAAGAACAGCAAAGATAGAAAATGCAGCTTCTGTCTCTGGTGTTGACTTTCACTAGCAGCATCACTGCTGGAAAAACACAGGCCCGGCATGTGGTTGGATCAGCCACGCTGAGACCTGGCAAACTTGTACCAGCATCGGGCTCTTCAGGGCATTGCATCTGGCTGCCATTTTGGCCACAGGTTCACAGCAGTGTTGCAGAATATGACATGCTGGCCAGCTAAGCCAGATTCAAGGAAAGGGAAGAAATAAGGTAGGTGCAGAAAAGAACATATTTCACATTTGAGGAGGGAGGGAGCAAAGTCTCCCATCCCAGGTGGTGCCCAGCTAGAACTAGTGGATGTGGTGAAGTCACCTGCCTCCCTCTCTTTGGCCCAGTCTGGTGAGGACATCTTTCAGGATCGGGATGAAGAAGGTTCAGGGTCCTAGGAGATGGTAGGGGTGGCAGCCATGATGGTGAAGCTCGGTCCTTCCCCTCCTTTGTTTTTGTCATCAGCCACCATCATGGTAGCCTTCATCTGTTTGTCCATATCCCTCTCCCACCTCAAGTCTCTCTTTTTTTTAAGAACCCCAGAAGGGAATGCTGGACAGAATAGCCCATCCTCATTATTTCACCAAGAGGCTGACTTTTTGACCCACCAATTTTGGTTTATTAGTTTTGGTCTTACGTTCTTTTTGTTTACTAGGCACAATTTTAATGCAGTCTTTGAATTATGTGAGTTGGCCTTTTTGTTTGTACTAATTCAGGGTTTTTTTTCTTTTTGCAACTTTCCCCTTAACATTTATTAGTCGAGGTTATTGTGACACATCATAGAATCATAAGACTGGAAGGGACCTCGAGAGGTCATCTAGTCCAGTCCCCTGCACTCAAGGCAGAACTAAGTATAATCTAGACCCTCCCTGACAGGTGTTTGTCTGACCTGCTCTTAAAAATCCCCAATGATGGAGATTCCACAGCCTCTCTAGGCAATTTATTCCAGTGCTTCACCACCCTGACAGGAAGTTTTTCTTAATGTCCAACCTAAACCGCTCTTGCTGCAATTTAAGCCCATTGCTTCTTCTCCTATCCTCAGAGGTTAACAAGAACAGTTTTTCTCCCTCCTCCTTGTAACAACCTTTTATGTACTTGAAAACTGTTTTCATGTCCCCTCTCAGTCTTCTCTTCTCCAGACTAAACAAACCCAATTTTTTCAATCTTCCCTCATAGCTCATGTTTTCTAGACCTTTAATTATTTTTGTTGCTGTTCTCTGTACTCTCTCCAATTTGTCCACATCCTTCCTGAAACGTGGCACCCTGAACTGGACACAATACTCCAGTTACGGCCTAATCAGCACAGAGTAGAGCGGAAGAATTACTTCTTGTATCTTGCTTACAACACTCCTGCTAATACATCCCAGAATGATGTTTGGGTTTTTTTGCAACAGTGTTACACGGTTGACTCATATTTAGCTTGTGATCCACTGTGATCCCCAGATCCTTTTCCGCAGTACTCCTTCCTAGGCAGTCATTTCCCATTTTGTATGTGTGCAATGGATTGTTCCTTCCTAAGTGGAAGATTTTGCATTTGTCCTTATTGAATTTCATCCTATTTACTTCAGACCACTTCTCCAGTTTGTCCCCAGATCATTTTGAATTTTAATCCTATCCTCCAAAGCACTTGAAACCTCTCCCAAAGTGAACTTTGGCTCACTTTTTATAACTGAGCTCACAATTAGGGGAAATTTGTAGGTCCAAATATTAGAATAGGTGGTGCCTCTGGCACAGAGTTTAGGTTCTTTGTCAAAGACAGGAGTTGAGAGGTCATCCGGTACATCTTCTGGAGCTAAATGGACAACTTCCAAATCAGAAGGATTACTTCATCAGAACAACCTCTTATCAGCTGATTGCCGATTTTGAGACAGGCTTGTTACCTAGTAAATGTCCAGAGTCAGTCAGCAATTTTCCTGAATGTCTCATAAATCAACTCGACACAGTATCCATCCTCACTTCTTGTGCTAAGCTGTTGCACAGTGTTGCTGTGCATTGTTAAACAGTGGTCACGTGCCACCCCAGAGTAGGCTGCACTTCTTTGAAGGGTGCAGCAGTTTCTCTATGTAGGTTGCTAAATGCTCTGGGATTAGAAGGTGTTTTTGTAAAAGTCGCTCCTCATCCTAGTTCCTATGATATAATATCTGTATTTTTAGGGGCTCTTTTGCTTAAATGACTTTTCCATGTGCCAGCCGATCTAGAGTATCTAAATGATTTTCCACAAGCATGAAGCTTAATCTGTTCTCATTGCCCTCTTCCATATATATTTTTACTCTATCAAGTAGTGGAAAGTTCTCAGGTTTACTACACTGAACAATCAGAAATAGCTTACCCATCTAACAGACTGAAAAATGTTAGAGATGCAAGATAGCATTTGAAATGGGATGTTTAAAAATAACGAAGAGCCTGTATAGATTAGATCACTATCTAGATAGGGTATTATTATTATTGTTTCTGTATTAGAGCCCAGAGGGCCGACACAGGATCAGGAGTACAGAGGCTAGTAGGAATTTTTCTGGGGATTAAATATTTTAATAGAAAATGGCATTTTGGACAAAATGAACATTTTTGTGGAAAAAGGTCCATTTTTGTCAAAAAGCTTTGGGATTTAAATGGAACAGGTTTGGTAGCTGAAAGTCAAAACATTTTTTGTTGTCAGGTTTGGGATTTTTGACAAAACCTCAAAAAATGTTGAAGAAAAAATTTGACTTTAGTGAATTTTTTTTCATTCAAACATTTGGCACAAAAAGTAATTTCCAATTGTGCTAAGTTCTGCATATACACATCGCAAGAGACAGTTCCTGCCCTGAATTGTTTCAAATCTGATTAAACAGAGGAAAGTTTCTGATCCTTATTGGGCAGATGGGGTTTCTACCTCCCAGAAAGATTAAGTGATTTCACAAAGGTCACAGGCAAAGTTTAAGTTAGAGGTAGAAATTAAATGTACCCCTCCTGAGTTTCAGGCCAATGTCTTAACTATAAGACCACCCTGGCCATTTGTGGCTGCCAGTTAAGATATCCGTAAGTACTACACCCGCAGTGAGAAATACATCTAAACCATCTCGCAGTCACGAGTAGTTTCATAGATTCATAGATATTAAGGTCAGAAGGAACCATTATGATCGTCTAGTCTGACCTCCTGCACAAGGCAGGCCACAGAATCTCACCCACCCACTCCTGTGAAAAACCTCTCACCTATATCTGAGCTATTGAAGTCCCAAATTGTGGTTTAAAGACTTCAAGGAGCAGAGAATCCTCCAGCAAGTGACCCGTGCCCCATGCTACAGAGGAAGGCAAAAAACCTCCAAGGCCTCTTCCAATCTGCCCTGGAGGAAAATTCCTTCCCGACCCCAAATAGCTGAACAGCTGAACCCTGAGCATATGGGCAAGATTCACCAGCCAGATACCCAGGAAAGAATTCTCTGTAGTAACTCAGATCCCACCCCATCTAACATCCCATCACAGGTCATTAGGCCTATTTACCATGAATATTTAAAGATCAATTAATTGCCAAAAATTCAACTAATTGTCTCCACACACTGACCTAAAATTAAAATTCAAAATGATCTCGGCAAACTGGAGAAATGGTCTGAAGTAAATAGGATGAAATTCAATAAGGACAAATGCAAAGCACTCCACTTAGGAAGGAACAATCAGTTGCACACATACATAATGGGAAATGACTGCCTAGGAAAGAGTACTGCAGAAAAGGGTCTGGGGGTCACAGTGGACCACAAGCTAAATATGAGTCAACAGTGTAACACTGTTGCAAAAAAACCCAAACATCGTTCTGGGATACATTATCAGGAGCGTTGCAAGCAAGACACGAGAAGTAATTCTTCCTCTCTACTCCTTGCTGATTAGGCCTCAACTGGAATATTGTGTCCAGTTCTGGGCACCACATTTCAGGAAAAATGTGGAGAAATTGGAGAAAGTCCAGAGAAGAGAAACAAAAATGATTAAAGGTCTAAAAAACATGAGAATGAGGGAAGTTTGAAAAATTGGGTTTGTTTAGTCTGGAGAAGAGAAGACTGAGAGGGGACATGAAAACAGTTTTCAAGTACATAAAGGGTTGTTACAAGGAGGAGGGAGAAAAATTGTTCTTGTTAACCTCTGAGGATAGGAGAAGAAACAATGGGCTTAAATTGCAGCGAGGGTGGTTTAGGTTGGACATTAGGAAAAACTTCCTAACTGTCAGGCTGGTTAAGCACTGGAATAAATTGCCTAGAGAGGTTGTGCAATCTCCATTGTTGGATGTTTTTAAGAGCAGGTTAGACAAACACCTGTCAGGGATGGACAAACCCTTGACAGATAATACTCAGTCCTGCCTTCAGTGCAGGTGACTGAACTACATAACATCTCGAGATCCCTTCCAGTCCTATGATTCTACGATCTATTGTAACAGATTTTTGTTACCAATCTGCCTGAGGCATCAGGTGATCAGGCTGAGGCCACAGGATTGTTGGGGGAGGAGATAAGGGAACACACCAAGAGTCTAAATTTTAAAGCTTTATTAATAAAATAACAGTGGAGAGTGATGGGTGCTCCCCATGTCACTCTGAGGAAGGAAGAAACCGTTAGTGCCCCAAGCCCTAACCCACTTCCATACTCACACACTTACTACCCGAAGCTGGCCAGGCCTGGGTGTAACGTAAGAAGAAGAGGGGGAAGGGTGGACGGGAGTTCTGTCCTGTGTGCACAGGTTGTCCAGGGTCCGCTGTTCATCTCCAAATTGCTCCAGCTCTTAGGAGGGCTTTAAGTCCTGGGTTCCTTTGGGGGTGTTTTATTCCATGACTTTTGTTCCTGGGGCTTTTTGTGGTCGTCTTTGCTTTTTTAAAACATACTGGCTCCAGGGACATGAAGCTCTGCTCCCCCTTCGTTGTCTTGCTGGTGTTTTTCATTTCTGCACCCCTGGTTTAGAGTATTTTTTCTTTTTTTGATGGCTATCTGTGGCTGGGTGAGAGATAAACGCAGCTGCAGACTTTTTATTTAGGGCTGTGACCTTGGACTGGGGCCAGCGTCTTATCGTCAGACTGAGCTTGCTAGCTGCAGTGTTGAGTTAACCCGTTCTCTGCTCTCTTTCTCCTTCCCCCTTTCGTCTTTTGCAGCCTGCAAAGGAATCTTCCACTCCCCCTGTCATAAATATAAAGGGAAGGGTAAACCCCTTTGAAATCCCTCCTGGCCAGGGGAAAGCTCCTCTCACCTGTAAAGGGTTAAGAAGCTAAAGGTAACCTCGCTGGCACCTGACCAAAATGACCAATGAGGAGACAAGATACTTTCAAAAGCTGGGAGGAGGGAGAGAAACAAAGGGTCTGTGTCTGTCTGTAGTCGTTTTGGCCGGGGACAGAACAGGAATGGAGTCTTAGAACTTTTAGTAAGTAATCTAGCTAGGTATGTGTTAGATTATGATTTCTTTAAATGGCTGAGAAAAGAATTGTGCTGAATAGAATAACTATTTCTGTCTGTGTATCTTTTTTGTAACTTAAGGTTTTGCCTAGAGGGGTTCTCTATGTTTTTGAATCTAATTACCCTGTAAGATATCTACCATCCTGATTTTACAGGGGGGATTTCTTTATTTCTATTTACTTCTATTTTTTATTAAAAGTCTTCTTGTAAAACACTGAATGCTTTTTCATTGTTTTCAGATCCAAGGGTTTGGGTCTGTGGTCACCTATGCAAATTGGTGAGGCTTTTTACCAAACCTTGTCCAGGAAGTGGGGTGCAAGGTTTTGGGAAGTATTTTGGGGGGAAGGACGCGTCCAAACAGCTCTTCCCCAGTAACCAGTATTAGTTTGGTGGTGGTAGCGGCCAGTCCAAGGATAACGGGGGTAATATTTTGTACCTTGGGGAAGTTTTGACCTAAGCTGGTAAAGATAAGCTTAGGAGGTTTTTCATGCAGGTCCCCACATCTGTACCCTAGAGTTCAGAGTGCGGGAGGAACCGTGACACCCCCCTTTGCATATATAATGCTGATTTGCCTTCCCCAGGAAACCCCCTGAGGGAGGTGGCCTTTGAGGTGTGACACTATGACTGGAAAAAAATTGGGCTTTTAATTTCTAGGATGCTTTTAAATTCTAGGATGCAACATGGATTGTCTCAAGTGTTTTCTCCACTGAGCTATCTGACAGAACCCAGCATCATCTCATGCCACCGCACCAGGCCAGCTATTGCCAAGCAATAAGAAGATGGGTCAGCAGTGACCTAGTCTGTTCTCACAAACTGAGCTGGGGGGTTGGTTGAATGGGTGACTTCCAAATCCATCCCACATACTACAGAAAATGATGTGGCTTACTTAGAAGGTGGCACTTTTCCCTGAGAGTCAGTATTGAATCAGGGGCTGAGCTTGGTACCAGATGGCTAAAGATGCTGTCTTTCAGGTGAGATGCAGAAGTGAGGTTGTCAAGGTTCCTTCCCCACTCTGAACTCTAGGGTACAGATGTGGGGACCTGCATGAAAGATCCCCAAAGCTTATTCTTACCAGCTTAGGTTAAAAGCTGCCACCACCAAAGTGTTACACAAAGAACAGGGAAAGAGCCCACTTGGAAACGTCTTCCCCCCAAAATATCCCCCCAAGCACTACACCCCCTTTCCTGGGGAAGGCTTGATAAAAATCCTCACCAATTTGCATAGGTGAACACAGACCCAAACCCTTGGATCTTAAGAACAATGAAAAAGCAATCAGGTTCTTAAAAGAGAATTTTAATTAAAGAAAAAGTAAAAGAATCACCTCTGTAAAATCAGGATGGTAAATACCTGACAGGGTAATCAGATTCAAAAACATAGAGAATCCCTCTAGGCAAAACCTTAAGTTACAAAAAGACACAAAAACAGGAATCTACATTCCATTCAGCACAACTTTTTTTATCAGCCATTTAAACAAAACAGAATCTAATACATATCTAACTAGATTGCTTATTAACCCTTTACAGGAGTTCTGACCTGCATTCCTGCTCTGGTCCCAGCAAAAGCATCACACAGACAGAGAGGACCCTTTGTTCCCCCACTCTCCAGCTTTGAAAGTATCTTGTCTCCTCATTGGTCATTTTGGTCAGATGCCAGCAAGGTTATCCTAGCTTCTTAACCCTTTACAGGTGAAAGGATTTTTCCTCTGGCCAGAAGAGATTTAAAGGTGTTTACCCTTCCCTTTATATTTATGACAGGTCCTGGCTACTCATCACCCTTGACTGCCCCATGTCACTTTTCATCATGTGGGTTGGTGGCTCCATTTTCGTAGCTAAAGAGATTCAGTGGAGATGTATGTTTGTGAGTACAAAAAAATGGCCTCATGATTCCCGTATGATAAATTGGGCTCATTTCACATCTTTGACCACCAAGCATGCCCCTTCCCTCTAGCCCATCTGAGCAGGGACCGCTGCTACCCTTCTGAACCTCTGAGCCGCTGCCACTTTGTAATAATACAAACACAACCTGCCACAAAAATACAGGACTGGGAACCTAGAGATGGGGGTCCTTTTTCACAGTGGAGGCCATGTTTTAATGCAGAGATTGTCTTGCGACACCTCCCAGTTCATTTACAAATCTGCTACAACCCAACAACCATTACTGTGGCTGCTTCAGGTGAAAAAGTAACATCAGGGAAGTGTTGCGTACAGTTATTAGCCATTGGTCCTTTACAAAGGACACTGGGAGGAGCAGCCAGCACATGGAATGGATAACTAGCAAGCAGATCACAGCTTGAGAACCCTTGCTGCAATGTGTAACATCTGGTTACCTCACCTTAACCTGCATAAGTCTAGTTACCCTCCCTAAAATCATCCATCGCTGTTTAGAACCCAGCTTACAGCATTTCATGCTCTGAACTCCTGCATCAGTGAGTTCCAATGGTAGGAAGGACGATTTTCTTCTTTCGTTGCCTTTCATTCTGTAGAAATCAAAACATTATGAGCCATGCTGATGGGAACTGGGGAATGTTGTCCTGATGCATTACACATTTCTCCAGCAGTGTGAATTTTGTTTGGGGTTTTCTCTGCTCCCACTACTCCCTGGGTCCCCCAGAAGGCCCTGACAGGGTGCTGATAAACTAGTTGGTCCCTGATGAACAAGGAGTTAACTCCACCTCACCTGCCCCTCCACCTGCAGGGGTGCTCAAGGCTATAAAAATGGCTGCTGGGGAGACAGAGGTGGGGAGTTGAGAACATAGGACTGGAAGAGACCTCTTGGGTCACTGAGTCCAGTTCCCTGCTATCTCAAGCAATCCCATTCATAAACTTGATCTTAAAACCTAGTCAGCCATTTGCACCCACTCCTCCTACTGGGAGGCTGTTCCAGACCCTCCCTCCTCTGAGGATTAGAAACCATCTTCTAATTTTCAGCCTCAATTTACTCATGGTCAGTTTATCTCTATTTGGTCTTGTGCCAACACTGTCCTTTGGCTTCAACAGTTCATCTCTCCCCTGGGTGTTTATCCCCCCAATGTATTTATAGGAAGCAGGCATAGCCGCTCTCAGCCTTCATTTTGCCAGACTAAACAACCAAAGCTCTCTGAGTCTCTTCTCATAAGACAGGCTTTCCATTCCCTGATCATCCTAGCAGTTCTTCTCTGCACCTGTTCCAGTTTGAATTCATCTTTCTTGAATGTGAGTGACAAGGAGAGCGCTGGGAGAGCGCTGAGCCAATTCAACTGAATGTCTTCTCATGTGAACTTGCTCTGTTCTCTTGTTGGGAATATTGTGCCTTGATGAGCAATGGCAGATACGTCACCACAATGATGTCACTAGGGTGACCAGATGTCCCGATTTTATAGGGACAGTCCCAATTTTTGGGTCTTTTTCTTATATAGGCTCCTATTACCTACACCATCCCGTCTCGATTTTTCACACTTGCTGTCTAGTCACCCTAGATGTCACTTTCATAGATTCCAAGGCCAGATTGACCACTGGGATCATCAAGTCTGCCCTCCTGTGTAACTTATAGCCTTTCTATCTTACAGTGTGGGAAGACCATAGCTGTGCCCAGGGCTGTCATGGCTATAACTGCATATGCCGGTTGCCCTGCTGGGACCTATGTTTTTATAGAATCATGGGTCCTTGTGCAATTGCATTTACTCCCTTCTCTCAAAGCTCCTAACGGCTTTAATGGGTGTTTGCCAGAATAAGGGAGGATTAAAAACTGAGTACAAATTATGTAAGGAGCTCAGGATTTGGCCCATGGAAATTAGAAGGGGATAAGACACACCTTGTCCCTCCCTCTACTCAGTACAGGCCTGTCCCTACAGTATATGCTGTCGTGCTTTGTCTAGTTTAGTTTCAAGCGGTGAGGAAAGCTGGTGGCCTGGCGCACAGGTTCTGGGTTCAAGTCCCATCTCTGCTACACGCTCCCTGTGTGATATGTGGCAGCTCACCTTGTCTCCCTAGGGCTCAGTTCCCCTTCGGTACAATGATGGTTTGTGCTCATTGCCTCATCTTTGTCAGATGGGATTTTCAAAAGCACGCCCCGCAAGTGAAGGGTTCAGTTCCAACTGACAGTCAATGGAAGCGAGGCACCGCACTTACTTGGGTGCATCTGAAAGTCCCCTCCTTCAGATAGCAAACCCTATGGGGGCAGAGATGGTCTCCCACACCATGTCTGTACAGCACCTGGCATAGTGGGCCCCCAATCTTGACTGGGGCCTTGGGGTGCTCACCTTATGCAAATAACTCAAGCCACGGAGCTGCTTCTAGAGCTTCCTCGGCAAGACTCTCAGGCAGTCGAGTAGGAGGACATAGTACGACTTTCTTCAAGTTCAGTTCCCTTTTGTTGAGCTTTACCCAATGCATCTCTCTACTCCCTTGGACACGCTAAGGAATTCCTCTCTGTCAAGATTCTTCTGCTCTCTCCCTGATGCTCAGCACATCAGATGGCACTTAAGCCCACCTCTTGTAACAAGAGAAGCTTCAGGCGCATGCATGCAGGCTGTCTAAGATGTTTGCTTTCCATCGCCCTCCAGCCCAGCTAGCCGAAGAAAAATGTTTTCTACATCGGTCGCTTGAAAGACTACAGATCACCTACAAGTATTTTTATTGAGGCAGTTTTGTTCTTGTTCCGAACTGTAAATACTTTATGTCTTCCAGGTGCCGGCTACTTGGCTGTTGATGGAGTGTGTTTAGCCGAGTGCACAGCTGGGCCATGCAGGTGTGTAGAACACACAGTCAGGTGAATCTAAACAGCTGCTGGACGGGGAGAAACTGGAAGTCCCTTTCAGTCCTCGTGCCTTCTTAAAGTTGAAGCCACAGGGTGCAGTGTGCTGATGACCCAACGCAGGCTAACTGCTTTGAGAAGGGTCTCTCCTGCAAGCTGATTTTCAAAATCAAGCAGTGGAGGACAGCGAGCGGTGCGTGCGATAGAAATGACACAACACTGGGCTGTACAGACATTGCATGGTAAATAGATGGCAACCTTCAATCATCTCTGCTGCCTTGGCAACACCTTCTGAGTCGTCACTGCCTCTGAAGCAAAGATGAGTCCTCCGCTGAGACATGACATGAGATGGAGAACCCTGGAGGTGGAATGTGTTATGTCAGTCACAGCTGTGTGAAGCTAACATGAGATGGGTGTGAACCACGGTCCGGGAGCATTTTACTGTCCACTTTTGCAGCGGTGTAAATCATCATGCAGGAGGTGAGGCTGCGGAGAATCAACAGTTTAGGACAGCAAGTGAAGCAGAATACTGTATTCTGCACTTCAGAGGGAATTTTGGGAGGCAGAGTGTAATTATCCAGGCTGGAATTGGGGAAGGATATCAAAGGGGCAATTTACATGAGATCGGGAGATTGCAGAGCAATTCCTGACTACTTTCATCATACCTTTTGAGTCCCATATAATACATTAAAGGCCAAATTTCACTCTGTGAATCATCGTGACAGCTGTATAGATCTCAAGGCCCAGGCTGAAGCACACAAGAGCTGGAAACAAAGCATCTGGCTATGACATGGACTTCCAGAGGAGATTAAAAAAACAAAAAAAATCTAGAACCTGATCATTTTAGGTCCCCTTAGAAAAAGACGTTACACGATAGCACTAACACCCCCTATAGGCTGATATTATGGTTCAAATTTTCAACCCAGTTCTTTGACACAATCTCTAGAGATGAGAAAACACCTGGGCGGGGGTGAGGGGAGGGAAGAGAGAGCTTCGTAAACTGCAAATCTCACCCCAAGCATGTTAACCAACCTGACTCATGTGTGGAATTTTGATAATTGAAAACCCACAGTGCATTCAGGTGCCTAACTCCCGTTGAAACTATTATAACTAAATATCTTTAAGGCTCTGGGCTTTGCTGACTACAACAGACAGGCTGAGAATTTTTCACCTGATTTATTCAGTGAACCAGTTTTGTATCACAAACAAATTTGAAAAAACTTACAAGCTGCTTGTGGGCAGTTATCAAGCTGGAAAAGAGGTGAACTTAATCAAGGTATTTAAGCCTTGGTAAAATACAGATTTTATCCCCTTCGATTGAATGTTTTCCCTGGTATTTTTAAAGGGAAATTAATCTTTCAAAAAAGTCCATGCTCATTCTATTGTTTGTTTTTTAAAACAGCAGGAACACGAAGCGTTGGCCTTCAGCTTTGAATTTCCGGACTTTTAGCAGCTTTTGCAACACCCTTAATTAAATGTGTGTGGCGGGTGGTGGGAGGATGTATGTACATATGTTGTGGAAACGAGCCAGTCCTTAGATGCCTGGATGGAAATGGAAAACGAGCTGTAATGAAGGAGGAAACTACATCTGCAACCCATGAAATCATCAGAAAGATTACAGGCTGCAGCTGGCTGCGAAGATGTGTTGCCCTGGAGAACCAGAGAACAGGTTCATTTCCAAAGTTCTCCTCCCCAACCTCAAATGGTGACAAAGGATGAGATGCTCTCAAAGCCTGTGTCTCTGAAAGAGAATGAATCCATTAAATTGGAAGTAATGCAGTAGCGAATCGGCCGAGGGCTACTGAGGGTTAAGCTGGTGGCAGGAAATCCCTCCTCTGGCTTTGCTGGAGGTGCTTATCCAAGTGTAAATGAAGAGAAGAAATCGGTCCAGCCTCAGAATTTTCACTGGTGGGATCCAAAGGAGGTGAACTGCTTTCTGTCTCCCAGGCGTCTGCAGAAACAAACGCCATGCACAGCACATCAAAGATGGTCACGTGTTGCTGAACCCCAAGCTGGAGGAGGAGGTGGTGGTCTCATGCTCCATTCCCTTTGATGCTTTCCAACACTCAGCCTACTATTCAGCAATAAAACAGAAAGTGCAAGCATGTGCACGTTGGCAGTTATTCAGAGCACCTCGCTCTTGGCCTGTTTAACGCATCATGGAAGGATTTTTCCTTGGCTCTACAGTAGCTCATGTTCTGTCTTGAGGGTACTGACTAGGGCGGTCTGGTCAAAAATGTTCCCTCAAAACTGTTTGCAGTCAAATGAATGCTTTTGCAAAAAGTGTCTGCTTTCCATGGAAAAAGCTGGATTTTTTTCATCCAGAAATCAACCACCTGAAATATTCTGATTCAGCTATCTCACCATAGTGTCTCATGGGAGTCATAAGTTCCGTTTCCTCATGTCCCCATTCACCTCTATGAGCCTCACTCCCCAGCTAGACTACATTTCCCATGAGGAATCACGACCAGGGATTCCCACGATGTAACCTCTTCCCCTCACCATGAGAGGACACCATGGTGCATCATGGAAGGTGTAGTCCAGCTAGGGAGCCTGACCTATAAAAAGGGAGAGTAGGAGACTGCCAAACTACCCCTCCCATGATGCACTGTGGTAGGCTAGCCAAATTGAAATATTTCAGTTTTGATGAAATTTTTCTATAGGAAAAAAAGGCACTTTTTTGTTGTTGTTTACCAGCTCAGCTACTTACCCCTGTTTTTTCAGGGTGGAATTCACCCCTGTGCCGAGGGCTGCCACCAGATCTATGCACCATTTAAGTCTAACTTCTTACCCATCATACCTCCCTTGTGTGTGCCTCAGAGTCATAGCTACTGATATTAGCAGCTATGATTTGTTTTTGCACCTTCTTAGTCCAGCAGGAGCCCACACAGCCCTGGGAAAGGGAGCGGGGGTCTGTTCCATCTTGTGCATCATCAGCAGAATTCTTTACCAAGCTCCAGTCCAGTCCACCTGTGCAAACCCATTGGAGGTGGTGAGACTGCATGTGTCCTGAGGGCACACGGTATCCAGCTTTTATCTCAGTGATGATATGCAAGCAGAAAAGAACCCAGTTTAATTCTCGGAGACCAAACTGAGTTTGCAGTTTTGCCAGGTACCAAAACCACTTTTATGAATGTAAGTCAAGCACGTTTACTGGCCTGATTCTCATTTCCATGGAAGTAATGCAATAGAAAGGACAATCAGGCCCTCGCTATTGAAACTACGAAGACCCGGTAGGCACAGAGCCCAGCAATGCTGTTTCTGCAGTCTCTTTTCAGGGCAGAACCGTATTTTTAAGGAGCCCAATTCATTGCTAGCATCACTCCCTGGAGTTCAGTAGAGCAACACCATTTTAAAGTGCCATAACGGTGCAAACTGGAACACAGTCACAATTGAGCTCTTGGGTCTAAGGACTCAGAAGTGGCATGTGGTTGTGATTTCCTCTGGTTTTTCGGAGGACGGGCATTCAATATGGTGTGAACATCAGGCCTCTTCGAAGTGACTCAAGATGGACAACCGACCATTGTTGCATCTGAAAATCACTAGCTGCTTCTGCTAATGTAGGCCACAGTTTAAAGGGCACAGGCAGAAGCAGTACACAGGTGATGCATGGGCAGCTGCAGAGCAGCAAGTGACCATTATAACCTGAGTGCCTCATGGAACAGGAGGTCTCCCTGGAGCACTAGGGGACATCTCTACAGGCAAAGCACAGAGAAATGGATTCATGCTGGCCACGGTCTGCATGCCTCCTCTGGACAAAGGAAGCTCCTCTTGAGTCCCACAGCAGTTTGAACCCTGGACAAGCCCCCACTTCTGTGATGGTTGCTAACTCCCTAGCGAGGGCTGTAACAGGCTCATATCAGGCAGAGAGGGGGACCTGTATGTTATGCACTCACCAGTGCATTACATAAACACAGCTCAGAGTTCCCAGAGACCAGCCCTCAGCTGTCCTGCAAAACTGATAAGAGCTGGCAATGCATCCTTCCTCTTATTGTTATTTATTTGTGTGGCTGTGGCACCTGAGAGCCCCAGTCATGGACCGGCCCCGTTGGGCTAGACACTATACAAAACACATCAGAAAGATGGTTCCCTCAAAGAACTTCCAATCAAAGCAGAAGACCAGAGGCAATAATAGATATACCCGGGAGCGGAAGAGACCAAACCGGCGACACTGGACAGCATGGCCAGCAGGATCTCAGCGCACCAGTTGTCTAACCCTGGACAAGTTTTTTGGAGGCATAACGCTGACACCCGTGGGTGGGTTGTCTGCAGCAAAGACCACACCTGGGACCACTGGAGCTTAATACACGAGCTTCCATTGCCTGAGCTAAAAGGCCCACCTCTGTTAGCTGAGGCGGTAGCAGGCTCGTCAACCTCTAATTGGCCCAGCCACCACTAGAGGGGGACAGAGTTCCACACCGAGCAGGCACCGCATACGTCGCTATCCTGGCAAAGGAGGAAATGCTCGCCGTATGACAAAATATTGGGCCATGGTGAAAGGTGCCAGCTTAACTCAGTCCTGCAGACTGAATTCCTCTGTTCCAGGAACAAGTGGTACCACCGGGCAGCAGCAGGAAAAGTTGTCTCAGCAACTGGTCTCAACCATTACCCAACAGGACCATTTCCAGAGTTGAGAGGCCCTTTCAGGCCTTGGTCTCCCTGCTGAGACAGATAGAGAAAGGGCTACTTCATACCAAACAGGACAGTGCTCCTTGGGATGGGGATACCTACTCACTAGAGCCGGACCGAGACCCACGACTCATTTCACAACGAGGGTACCAAACTCACTTCAGCCTCATTTATACCAGAAAGTTGCACCGGTTCAACCTCCGTTTCTTTTTGAACCAATTTAGCTAAAATTGGGCAAGCCATGAATGGATGCTCTTATTTTCAGTTTCAGAGTGGCTTACAGTAGTTTAGCTCAAACCAGTTCCTAACTGGCTTCAACTAAACTGAAATAACCTGGTTTAAACCAGAATAGGAGTGTCCACACACCATTGTTCACCAGTTTAACTACAACTGGTTTTAAACTCACACCTTTATAGGTCGTGGCACAGAATTTAAGGCCAGAAGGGACTGTTTGATCATCTACGTCTACTCTGACAGTGGCATATAGAGTACAGGCACGACACATGTTGCTACGTGCCATGGAGAAAGGCAGGCTGTGTCTACACTTGCCTCTGTGGTGTGTTGCTACCCGTGGCAGTGAAAGACACTGGCAGCAGGAAGCTGCAAGAGCCTTACCCCACCTGCCAGAGCTTTTTACTGCCGGGCGGGGGGGCGAGGGAAAGGCTCAGGGTAGCAGGGAGGCAGCGGGACAAAATGAGCAGTGTAGATGTGAGACGCACTGCCTTGATGTGTAGGGTACATACCCTGTCGGGTACTCTATGCTACTCCACCCACCTAAACCAGGCCTCACCAGCTACCCTGATATTTACACCAGAGTGAGCTGGGCACGCAGTGTCTGTGTGCTACACCCTCCCGTTCGTGTAGACATCCCTCTCGTCTGACCTCCTGTACGTCACAAGCAACTTACATTTCACCCAGGTACCCCTGTATTGAGCCCAGTATCTTGGGGTAAACTAAAGGCATATCAGTCCTTCGGAGACTAAACCATTCTGTGTCACAGGCAGGGAGCAGGAGAGACTGAAGTGCCACCCATGGCCAAGGCACTTACAATGGCGGAGAATTGATTGGAAGAGACATGCCCAGATGATCCCAGCGGGCGATCCACACTCCATGCTGCAGAGAAAAGTGAAAAATGTCCAAGGTCCCTGCCAATTTGAGTCTATTCTACTCTAAGTGCCAGGTGCATTTCTTTGACTTTGCCTTTTCTAACATAAGCACCTAGTAATGTGTGTGAATGTAGAGAAAGAGAGGGAGATTTTAAAAAATCCCAAACAAAACACTCCACTGCACACTTCTCCCTCTGGGGAGAGGATGAGTGAACCAACACACGACGGACATTACTCACGACTGGGAGGTGCTCAGAAGCTATGATAGTGAGAACAGCTTAAGAACCAAGACAGAATAGAAACCAGTGCAATTCAGCATGTAGACCAGCCCTTAAAACCCTATGGTAAGCATTCTGGGCCAGGGACCATGCTTTCATTATATGTCTGTACAGCACGTAACACTGTGGGGCCCTAATTCCCAACCTGGGCTTCTAGGCATTACTGTCATACAAATCAAAAATAATCATATCCATATAGAAATGTCACTTAGCCCCTTCTGAGCTACACTCACTTGGAATTGATCCAGGAGCAAAAGGCATGATAGCCCATTACCAGTGCCTGAGCTATACACTCCCCTTGCTCAGACATGAAATGAAAGGTCACAAAGGCTTATCTACTGTATCTCAGATTCGTTAGGTCAGTGTTTCTGGTATTTTAATACCCTGACAGTTATTAAAAACATATTGGTTGAGGTTTACAAACTAATCTAGCCATTGCAGAGCTGTTAAACCTCAACAAAATATGTTTCTAATACTCACATGCTATTCATTTAACATGAAAATTTCCTTAATAAATCGGAGCTTGACGTAATTTGGGGATCGCTGCTTATCGTTAAATCACTGACTGATGAGTACTGAAAACACTTTTAGCAGGGTTTAACAAGTACCCAACAAATCAAACCCACACGACTGTCATTGGCTCAAATCTAACAGCTGTAATCAGTCCTTGCCCAGGCAGCCCTTCCCATGGGCTCACGCCTGAAGTCCTTACGCATAGCCCGCGTTTGGAGCCTGATTGTGCAATGCTGTTATGCTGCAGTGAAATACATGCCTACATGAGGCTCCAGAGGGCTTTTGTCCCCTTTAAGAGGTGCACAGACTTTACTCTGGGGTGAATTTTACCCACTGATGCGTACTTTCGGAACTCATCCCATTGACGTCAATGGAGACACTCAGCGACACGTGCAAGAATTGCACAACTGCCTCTTTGAATTTTGACTGGATACACAGTAAGGACTTCATTGATCTATTTGCTTGATTAAGAACTCAGGAGTTGCCCCATCATGACCCCCCAGTCCCGTGTTCATACTGTCTAGGATACTTATAGTCATTCCTGAGCACCTCACAGACTTTAACGTCCATGGTGCCCATGGAGTGTGTGTCTCATCTTTCAATGGTTTGATGCATTGATTATGCCCTTTTCATTCAGATACAGGGCGTAATTCCCTTGCACAGAGCAGGCCATTGGCCAGAGCTGCCAGCACTCAGGTCCAGATC
This sequence comes from Lepidochelys kempii, assembly GCF_965140285.1. NCBI lineage: Eukaryota > Metazoa > Chordata > Testudines > Cheloniidae > Lepidochelys > Lepidochelys kempii. Next base: position 139,004,447 of record NC_136383.1, read on the forward strand.
CTCAGAGACATTTAGATGCCTAATTCCCGTTCATTTCAATGGTCGCGAGGTGCCTAAATACCTTTGAGGATTGGGGCTGAAGCGTCTGTAGCACAGAATAGTGGTATTGTTGCTTCGTGAAAACAGATTCCCCTATGTGGGTAGAAAGAACCAATTAAGCCACAAGAGAACTGTCACTCACCGGGTGTATTTCAGGCCTTGGGTTGCACCGTCTAGAACCAATCTCTGCATGGGATGGCCCAAACAGGCACAGTCATTGGGCTCTTCTCGGTTCTTGCGAGCACATCTACTCACCTTGAGATGATGGCAAGTTCCCACTGAAGAGGCAGTCAGTGCCACTCATGCTACTCATGGCAGGCAAAAGTCACACGCTGGATAAAAGCTCTGCTAGTTGGCAGCGGAGCCTGAACCATCCATGAAAATCTGTTTCAGCTGTTGCTGGCCGTACTGTCGCTCATCTGGGCGTCGTAGCAGAGAGTGGAGGTGTAGTGTCTAGTGAACAGGGCACCATGTTGGGTGACCAGGGTTTCATTCCTGAACGACTATGTGACTGTACGCAACTCTTATAGCTTTGTTTCTGTCTTGTCTATTTGACTGTTAGCTGTCTGGGGCGCAGGCTGCTTCTTACTACATAGCTGGGCAGCACCCGGCACAAGGGAGCCCTGATCTCACTCGGGGCCTTTTACAAAGATAACATTGTATTAAAGCCCAGACTGTGCAGTGAAGCTCACCATCAGCATCTGAATTTCACATGTGGCCCCTATTTTGATCACAGGCCAAACCAAAATCCTGGCTCCAAAGATCCCAGAATTATGGAGATGTTTAACATTCCCATCTGGAATCCAGTCCAGCCTCTTGGCCAGTGCAGGACTGCTCTCAACAGTCGATTCTCCAGTGCTCCCTTTAAATGTCTCATTGGTGCTCAGATACTTCAGAGGGAGACCATGGTATATTAATCCAGGCAAACTATAAGTATATTGACTTGTGATCATACCCACAATGCATAAAGTGCTGTGGCCAGAAACAGCCTGGCACAGTCCCTGCCCTAGAGCTGATTGAAAAATGGAATTTCCGTCCCATGGGAAATTCAACTATTTCATCCTGAATCAAGACAAAAGTTGAAATATCAAAACTGTTCCACCGTGGTGCATCATGGGACATGTAGTCTACCTGGGAATTTGCACCCACAGTGGAGACTGACGGCATGTGGGACCCAGAACTACAAGTCCCATGAGGTAATGCAGCCATTCAGGAAATCCAGAAATCAGGGTCAACATGAAAATATTATGTTTCAGGTTCCACAAACCGAAACGAAGCATTTTTGTTTCAATTTTCCAGATGCAAAATTCTTCCAAAATTGATCTTTCACTGCAGAAAATTTCAATTTCAATGAAACCCCATTTTTCTGACTGGAAAATGTTTTGTTCTCAATTTTTCAGTCAGCCCTGTCCTGCTCAAAAAGAGCTTGCAAGCGAAGAGTACAAGGAGAGGGTTAAAACAATCAATGGGGCTTGGGGGTGTTTATTTTAAAATAAATATAAGATATCCCCAACTTCCCTTCCGCTGAGCCGTTGTTGGTTGGCTGATTGATATAATGGTTCAGAAGCAAGTTCCAAGTGTGGCTCTGAAGACGGAGAAGGTGGTGGCCTTGTGGGCAGGGGAAGGGGGATGTCCCACGTGTATGGGGTGGAGTCGGAGACAGAAAAGAGAAATCTGTGGGAGAGGTGATCAAATGGGATCTGAGCAAACTTCTCTTTGGAATAAGTTGGCAAGATCTTGTGCGGGGTGGGAAAGAGCTTAGAGGAGGAGGAGGGAAGGTTTTAGGTTAGAGACCAGGGAGGTGAATAGGCAGCTAGGACTGGGAGTCAGTTGGTGAGACAGGAGCATCCGTGTTGTTCAGCCATGAAGATCGCAGAGGTGAGGGAGCACAGAGGGTGAGCTGATAGTGGAAGAAGTCTCTATGGTCACAAGACTTTTTTGGTGCTCAGTAGCATAAGGACAGGAGTGGAGAAATCAGGTGTTCAGGGGTGAAGCAAGGCTGGAGAGATGGACTTTGCTGTTGGAGAGGCAGGCAAAGGAATCGAGGGTGGTGGCCGGCATCAGTGACTGAATCAGCTGAGAAGAGGGCTGGGAGAAGGGGGCTAAGAGTGGGAGAGGTCATTTACATTGCTGGTCTGAATGGAGCAGCAGGAGATGGCAGGTAAGTGGGTGATGCTGAAGTGGAAGAGGTGTTGGCAATCAGACAGGAAAGAACTCCGTGATGGAGGGATCAGAGAAGGAGCAGTGTATGTAGTTCATGTTGTCACAGCATTGGGCTCTGATTACCTTAAGTACTGAGCGCACCCAGCTCCCACTGACTTTATCATGTGCTCAGCCCTTCAGAAAAACAGGCCCTGTGTGTCTCTGTCCGCCTCTAGTGGCTGGTCCACCTAAGAAGATAAGAGTCTATTAATGCTACCAGCTGGAAGAGTTACACCTTTGGCCTGAGGAAGATCAGCTCATGCTTTTGGCTGTCAGGGTCTCCCATTCAAGCCTTCTGGTGACTCAGGTAAGGCTAGTTACTCAGGTAAGCCAGCCTGGGGCTTGAACTTTGGTAGGCTTCAGACTGAGCTGCCCTAGACAAGGGAAGTAGACGACCCACATTAGCACAGCATGTTCTTTGTCACCTCCCAGAGGCTGAAAGCATAGTACAGCTGGCATGTGTAGGCGTGATTATACTTAGTGAAGACAAGGTCGATGGAAAGATGGCCCTGGTTGGGTTTCCAGACATTTCTCCTGGGAGACTATTCCAGAGGGGATAGGTCCAGAAGGACACGTTTCCTTGGTGAGACTATTCCCCTTCTTGGAGTTCCTTCATGCCCCACATTCTGTGCCCTGCAGCTCTGACCTGAAGAGGCCCATACAAAATACAGAAGCACCCAAGGGGACAGCGCATGAAGGGGGATTACTTGAAATCCAGCCAGGGTTTCCGTTGTGCACACACTGCACACACCGCAACTTTTCTCACTTGACTTCTCTTTGGCAAGACTGTGTTATGAATGCTCCCCCCCGAGGTGTAAATCAGAAACCACAATGAGTCGTCTTGACAGTGCCGCCATAGGAAATACGCCTTGTACAGCCATCTGGAATGAGATAACCCCGCTGATCTCCTCATGACCATTCAAGTTCCTCCGCCTTTGGTCAAAGGTCCCAGTTTTTTACTCCCACGTCTATCTGGGCCTTTTTTTTTTTTTTTTTTAACACGTGGAGGGGAGAAGAGACTCGGTGCTACTGTAAATGCTGAAATGCTTAGAGTAGCACCGATGGGGACGAGGGGGCGGGGGGTGGTAAAAAGAAGCATGTTATTTGGCCAGCTGGATGCCTTTGGCAGGCAGGTAAAACCAGGAATATATTTTTTATCAAATTGCCTAATTTCCCTTACAGATGTAGACATAAATAACTTAAAAAACCCAACTCCCTGATTTCTTCCTCCAAGCCGAGGTCAGGCAAGGATGTGCACAGAGAGAAATCGTATGCTTTCAGTCACTGTTTTGCATGGATAAAAACTCTATTTTCGGTTCCGCCGTGTAAAAACAAAAGAAAATGAATAACATTGCCCCATTAGAGTGGAACGTTGCTGCTTCTTTTTAATCATTTTTCCTTTCCACGCTGTGAAGAGAGCAAGCCAGAGGTCAGGCACTGCTCAGAAGTATATTCAATATATTCCCCGCAGCAGGACGACTGGGTTCTCCTCCGACTGCCCAATCCACAAACGAAATGAATTTCTTCCGTAATAATGAGCGATGGCTCGCGCCGCTCCAGATATGGCACGGGGACAAGATGGGAATGAAATCCAATGAAGATGGTCTTGAAATATCAGCTACTGCTTGTTATTAGATTTCCTGCTGCAGCTAAACGTCTTCTTTTTTTTTAAGTTCTATATCGAGGCGCGTGGGGCCGCCAGCACTTGTTTAATTGTAGCCAAGTGAAATGTTCTCGCCTGGTTGGTTTACCAGCCGCGGGGAGGAGAAAAAGCTTGGGGATTCCCGTCATGCTGAATAACAAGGCTCAGCCACAGAGCAGATCGTGTGCGCCGGGGGAACTGGCTTGGGACCTCCTGCACAGTAAGTGGGTCTGAGCTGAGGAATGGGGTGCAGGACTAGAGGGGAGATCAAGAGATGGGTGATGCTGCAGGACTGACCTGGGGAGCAGGGCTCAGGGAGGGAAACAGAAAAGCCTTTATTTAACTGATTCTCCCACTCCAGTGTGATGCTTCTAATTTCTATTATGTCACTAGAAGAAGATACAGCTCCACCCTGTAGACCCCAGCCCAGCTGGACATCAGGTCTCTTTCAGAAAGTCATCAAAACCCCTTGAGGATGTGGCATTATGATTTACCTGGGGCGTGGTGAAGGACCCTGGGTGGCTGGAGATGGAAGGGGCTCATCATGCAAAGCCATTAGCCACTTTCCCATTGATTTCAACCTGGCACATTTCAATGCTAGACAGAATTCACTGGTGCTGATTCTTTGACGAGCTTCACAACCTGAGCTGGTAGCTTCAATCTAGCTCTTAGTGGACAGTGGACGTCGCAGCTGATTACAGCTGGCAGTCTCCACGGGGTGGCTGAGGATTAAATGGAAGTTGGGGACAGATTTCCCCTCTCACCCTCCAGGTCAGGGTTGACAACCCATCAGGCAAGGCCAGGAATGGGAGACTTGCATAGCTGCAAACCATTCCTCTCCCCTGCGACTCAGAGAGCAGGTATCTCGGACTGAAGCAGATACAAAGCTTCCAAGCCAAACAGATGGTGATGAGGAGGAGTGTGTGTGTGGCAGGGGAGATAATCCAGCCACTTAGCTAGTGGGGAGTGCCTTGTGGCCCACCTACAAACTTGCAATTCTGCCTTGAATCTCTCTCCAGCTGATATCGTAACCTGGCCCTCCAGTTAAGAGCCTGTCTCTTGGAAGCAGCCCTTTGGAACGCCTGCTGTTTTACTGCTTCTCCAGGCCAGGTTTTCCAGGCTCTGTGTTGGCCAGTTCCCCTGATTCCAGCCTTGCACTGTGGGATTGTTTTATTTCATTCTCAGCAGCTGCTTGAGCTTGAAATGATAGACTGGAACAGAGCAAAAAAATCCATTCTGTTGGAGAAGCCCAGTGTTTCTGGGTTGGTTATTGTTACAGAGACAGTCGGAGTTCCATTAGGAACAACGAAATGAAAACCCCACACCAAGTGCCACACGGCTTTCCAGTCCAACTGCCATCCTATGGGAGCTAAGCATGAAGGCAGAGTGGTCTAGTGGGCAGGGTCCTGCATTGAGGAGTTGGTCATTCTATTCCTGACCTGCTGTGGGACCGTGGGCAAGCAGTTTCCCCTCCATCCCTTTGTCTGCTTCAATTTCTCGGGTCAGGAACCATCTCTGACTATTGGTTTGTAAGATGCTTAGCACAGTGGCTACTAATAAACACAGCGTCAAGGTGATGCTGATTCTCTCAGCACCTTTTCCCCACAATCACTGGCCAAATCCATTTCTGTTGCTTGTAGATGTGTGAGGAGGGTCCAGATACAGGATTATAGCCTACTACTGCTACGCTTTAATGGATTTACCGCTTTAGCTCAAGTGAGACCATTTAGTGCTGTCGTGAGGCAGAGCCCAGATTTAAAGGTGGCTCATGACCAAAGGTACAAGTGTGAGTTTGGGATGGAGAGACGTATGCGTAGCTTATACACGGCACATGCTTTGCTGCAAAACTATTTTTACAAATGTTTTATAAAAGTTTTTAAACAATGGTCCTGGGACTATTTTTTGTATCCTTCCACCAGTAAAGTCAAGTGCATTAGGGTGTGTCTACACTACACACTAAGCCCAGGCTCTGACTCAGGTTTGCGCCCAAGACCGCCTTCCATCCATATACAAATCAGTCTGACTCGGGCCAGCAAGCACTCAGGACCCGGGTCCTAAGACCCTGCTAGTTGGCAGTGAGTCAGAGCCTGAATCCGGCTGCAAAGCTGGTCCAACCCCTTTCATTTTGCAGTGTGGATGCAACTCAAGCCACAGACCTGAGTCAGAAGGTCTGTGCACTGCAGTGTGGATATGTTAGCATGGCTGTGGATCCAGGTCCAACAATTGTATCCCTAGGTTTACAATGCAAGGTGGACGCTCAAGCTTGGGCTTGGAAACACTGAATCCTCAAGCCTGGGTCCCACAGACCTGGGTTTACAATGCAGCAGCTCCAGACCTTCAGTCACCATGAAGGCAACTATAAGGAACTTGCAGGAAAAGAGGAATGACATGCAACAAAAATGGAGTAGCCTCTAGACATGACCTAAAATAGCTTTTCTGTACATCATAACCCTTGAGTCTAGGGGTACAGGCCAGTGTAGCACATCCCAGTGGAAAACTGGAAATATTCCCTTTGCAAAACTTCAATCTCCTGTTTCTAGTCTGGACAGTTTGCAGGATATTAGATCCTAAACTTCTCAGAGGCCTAGGACTGACTGTTGCGGTCCAATGTATAATTATTAGAGCTGGTCAGTACAAAAGGTGTACCACCACTTGAGGCAACCACATTAGGGGGTTCAGCAGCAAGGCTCTCCAGCTAGAGCCCTGCACAAATACAAAATGTGTATCCGCATCTGATCTGCGATCTGCAAACAGGGTCCATGGATAGCTGCAGATTTTCAGGGCTGTAGCTTCGGCCCCAACTCCAGTGCATCCCAACAACCACGCAGGCATGTCGCTACCATGAAGGGCTATTTTCCTAGAGCTGGCAGAGAGCGGGAGGTTGCAAACACCCCTGGTACCATGGCTTAAACAGTTGCAATTTAAGGTAAAACCATAGTGGTTCTTATTTGGACTCCGGAGGGAGGAGAGTCATGAGTGGGTTAGCTCTCCATAGGCCTCATGCATGGAATACCTTCTCCAGTCCAGTCCTATATGAAAGGCGAGTATGTGTTTGCAGGTTTCCAGGCAGGATAGTTAGTGGTCTGTCTCATTGCGCCCCGCACGCTGCTGCTTCCCCAGAGGTTCTGCGTGGACCTGACTCCAGCTGCAACATCTGCCCCCTCAGCCTGTTCCACAGGCGGTTCCTCAGCTCCTGCTGCAGCTCCATGTTTGGTTCTCTGGCTGTTACCCCCACGTGCAGCATCCCGGCTATTCCCCGTTTGCCAGCTGGGTGCTGCTACCCAAAGGTCCAGGGGACGTCTTGGGTCGGGATCTTTTGCAGAGTTTCTGCCCTCTTCTCCTGGCTGGCCCCGGGACAGGAATGTGCCCGTGTGTCCTCCCCCAGAGGGTCATAGCGCGATGGGACGGAGGGGACTGATGGGAAGGAGCGTTCCCACTTAGCAGATTCGTCACACGTCACTTTGGGGTGAAATGCCGCATTTTCAAGCATAACAGGCACGTTTCTCTGTGGAGTCATTTTACTAAAGATACAGCAGCTGCTGGAAGCTGCTCAGCAGCCTGGATTGGCAGCAAGAGCCCCGGTGGGGGGGAGGGTTACCTACAGGGGCAGGTGAAGGCTGTCAATACATACATTGGGTAGTTGAAAGATACTTTTTGGATAGGACACAAGTGCTAACACTCCGACTCTGGTAAACAGCATCATGGGAGCTTTAATAACGGCATGGTCAGGACTTCAGGTTTCTGTCTCATTTGAAAGATGGCCCCCTCCGCCCCTGCAAGCTCCAGGCTGGGGCATCAGCGCTGTCGTAAACATAGAGATAAGGGTAGCATAAAATCCCTCCTGGGCAGCTGTATTAAATCGCTTTACCTGTGAGGGGTAAGAAGCTCAAATAACCTAGTTGGCACCTGACCAGAAGGACCAATAAGGAAAGAAGATACTTTCAAATCTGGGTGTGTGTGGGGGGGAAGGTTTTGTTTGTGGCTCTCTTTGTTTGTTCCCTCTCCGGACGTGGACAGACGCGGAAAGACTCAAGTCTGACCTCAGGGGCACCTTGGTTTTGAAAGCAGGAGCCAATGCTCCTTGTGGGGCAGTGGGGGTGGGGCTCAGGGTGGCTTTTCCAATGGGGCAGTTCTCTCCCCCCCCCCAAGACTTTGGTTACCCCACCCCAGGCTTTCATAGAATCATAGAATCTCAGGGTTGGAAGGGACCTCAGGAGATCATCTAGTCCAACCCCCTGCTCAAAGCAGGACCAATCCCCAATTTTTGCCCCAGATCCCTAAATGGCCCCCTCAAGGATTGAACTCACAACCCTGGGTTTAGCAGGCCAACGCTCAAACCACTGAGCTATCCCTCCCCCTAAAGTCGATCTGTATTGGAAGGATTCAATTTTTATCGGCAAAAGTCAGGAAACATTGATTTCACCATACCCACGCAAACTGACATGGAAAGTAATTCCATGGATAAGCACTGAAATTCACAGGGAGGCAAAGCAAGGCACATACAGCTGAGCGGATGATGGAAGGCTGCATATGTGCTGTATTTTGACATGGGATGTCAACCATTTGTGTTTTAACAGCTATACAGAGGTCACTTTCAGACTCTCAACCGCAACTGTCATGAAATGACACACCCCTGTCACACCCCACAACGGTGAAAGCTTACACTGACAAAAACTGGGGGGAAATGCTTCAAAATAAACATTGACATTATTCGTCAAACATATCAAAAAAGCAAAATCAAATTCTGCTCAGCCTGGCTATATGCTCCACTCCCCCCACCCCGCCCTCCCGCTGGCTTTGCAGAATATAATATAAGCACACATAATCTTCTATATGCTGACACAACTGTGCCCCATCCCCACCCTGAATTGCTTGGAAATAAAGCGGCTGGCAGGGGCACCTAGGGCCCACACCCCTGAGCGACAAAAGGTTTGCTGACATGGGTGTTAGTGTAAACGTGGCCTAAATGAGGGGGCAGGGCATACTGATGACTTTATCACACTGTATCCGTGCATCATAGGATTTGTCTACAGGGAGGCGCTCAGGAAAATTAATCTGAATTAACTAAAGGTGTGAATTTAAAGTGGATTACTTATATTGCATTAAACCTCTGTGTGGATCCTCGCATTCCAGAATTAAAGTGGCCTTAATTTAGTTAAAATTATTTAAGGCCACATTAAATCTGAATGAAAGTGTCCACACAGGGGCTTAATGCAATGTAGCTAATCCACTTTGAATTCACACCTCTAATTAATTAGGATTAATTGTCCTGTGTGTCTCCATGTAGACAAGCCCATAGAGTAACAATCAGGCTCTGCAAAAAGAAAAGGAGTACTTGTGGCACCTTAGAGACTAACCAATTTATTTGAGCATGAGCTTTCGTGAGCTACAGCTCACTTCATCGGATGCAGGCTCTGCTCCATGGCACAGTTGCTCTCCACCCTTGCAAGGCTGAATAGTGCTGGCAGGGCTGGCTTCCAAACACAGCACAAAGAAAAGGCTTTTATAAAAACTGGGGTCGGGAGGGGGGGTTTAAAAGAAAAAAAATTCTTCACATTTTGGTCCCTTTTTATTGCCCGCATTGCTTAAGATAGCATTACCATAAATCGACTTGACCAGAACATTATTTGGAAACCAAATGGATTACCACATTTATTAGAATATTTAAACCATCTGTGTGAGGCTCAGTGCTCTCTGTGCCATAGGACAGACACATATTGGCCAGCTAGCCTCTGCTCCTCTTGGGCATGGAGCTGCTGCATTTTTACTGAAGAGAGTTGTATTCCATATTAGTGTGAGGAGAGGGTCGGTATTTTTCCAGCATCATTTACGTGGGGACCTCAATGGAATTTACAAATATTATTTAAACCTCAGAGCACCCTTGCATGTCGTCCCACCACCATGAGAAACCTCAGGCACTGGGAGATTGAGGCCAACATTTTGAAATGTAAGAGCCCAAAGTTAGGTACCTAAATTACTTGGCCTGACTTTCAGAAGCTTTGAGTAGCTCTTGGAGGAGAGTTGTGGGTGACCAGCAATTCTGAAATACCAAGGCAGGTTACTGACAGAACATGAGGAACCACTAGGAAAAGGACAGACATGAGACAGAAAATATCATAACGCCACTATATTAATCCAGGGTACGCCCACCCTTTGACTGGGTGACGTTCTGGTTGCCCCATCTCAAAAAAGATATATTAGACATGGAAAAGGTTCAGAGAAGGGCAACAAAATGATTGGGGGGGGGGAGGCGGTGCAACAGTTTCCATATGAGGAGTGAGTAAAAAAGACTCACTGTTCAGCTTGGAAAAGGATGGAAAGTGGGGGAGGGGATCTGATCGAGGTCTATAAACTCATGACTAGTTTGGAGAATGTGAATAAGGAAGTGTTATTTACCTCTTCACATAACATAAGAACTAGGGGTCACCCAATGAAATCAATAGGCAGCAGGTTTTAAACAAACATAAGGAAGTACATCTTTATGCAACACACAGCCAACTCATTTCCAGGGGATGTTGTGAAGGTCAAAAGTATCACTGGGCTCAAAAAAGAACTAGATAAATTCATGGAGGACACATCCATCAATGGCTATCAGCCAAGATGGTCAGGGACACAACCCCATGCTCCTGGTGTCCCTAAGCCTCTGACTGCCAGAAGCTGGGACTGGATGACAGGGATGGATCAGTCAATAACTGCCCTGTTCTGTTCGCTCCCTCTGAAACATCTGGCACTCACTGCTGTGGGAAGACAGGATACTGGGCTGGCTTGGACCATTGGTCTGACCCAGTGTGGCCATTCTTATGTTTTTATTGTGTGCATACATGTAGACTAAGATGTCTAGCTTTAAGCATCCACATTTCTCAATGTTGGCCTAAGTGTCTTGCTCCAAGATGACACAGTAAATCAGGGCCTGAGAACACAACAGAAGAGTCCTGACTTCCAGTCCACTGGCATGCCATTCTCCACCCCTAGATATTGGCCATCTATGGATTGCTTCTTTTGGTCGTTATTTTACTGCACCTCTCTTTCAACAGGTGTTAGCTTCCTGGGCATAGAAATAGGGTAAGGGACATTTACCTTCAAAGGGGTGAGACTGGACACAGTCTGGGTGTTGTGCTGGTTTCCGAGTTTCACAAAAGGCCAGAATGGATTGTCAAATAATCTAGTCTGACCTCCTGTATAGTACAGGCCACTAAATTGCACCCAGATAGCCCTGTATTAAGACCAAATACTTTAATAAGAACAAGACGTTTTAGTCCCTCGGAAATAAAACTGTATGCCAAAGGCAGAGAACAGGAGAGACCAAGATACCGCCCATGCCTGAGGCATCTGCAACGGAATCGATTAGGAGAGACATGCCCAGATGGTCCCAGCAGGCGAACCCCACCCCAGGCTGCAGGGGAAGTCGAAAAACTCCAAAGGCCCCTGCTAATCTGGCAAAAGGGTCTGTGCCCATGAGCTCACACGCCCCTTCAGAGCCTGGACTAAAACCCAAGACCAGTGTGCATTTCATCCCCCCTCTCATGGTGGGTCCACACAGAGGATAACAACCTACAGTGCTATTGGTTAGGCTGTTAGCTTAATTGGAGAGGGCTGTGGTGGCTCAAAAGATTCCACCCCTGTTGATGAGCCCAGGGGACGGGAATGATGCTGCGTGATGGAATTTCTTCAGTTTGCTTTTTTAAAAACCTCAGAAATTATTGGCAACAAACCCCACCTTAAAAAGAACATGGGGGTTGTAAACTCAAGCTCTCACAAGTTAACGGCCTGGGAAACCTTAATTCAGCCTCCTTGTGTGTGTGCATTGTGATAGTGTTTTTAACTACATGAGCACAGACTGTTTCTACCACAGCACCCACCTCGTTCAGTGCATGGGTTGGACCTACTGTAGGGACGACCACAGTGAAGGCGGCTTTTGTGTGTGGGTATGCATCACAGCAAAAAACAAACAAACCTGCAGCAGGGAGTCTCAGAGCCTGGGTCAACAGACTCGGGTTTGCAGAGCTCAAAGTAGCAGTGTAGACATTCCAGCTTGGACTCGAGCCGGGCTCTGAGACCCTCCCCTCTCACTAGGGCTCCGAGTCCAGGCTCCAGCCCAAGCCTGAACATCTGCACGGCTATTTTGAGCCCTGCAAACCCGAGTCAGTTGACCCAGGCTCCGAGACTCTCTGACATAGCTCTTGTTTTGTCCTGCTGCGCAAACGTACTCTGTAGGACCCCTGCTTCATTTGTTGCCGAAGTTGGATCGTGAATAAGGCAGGAGCTTGCAGGGAGAGAGGATCCGATCTCATGGTGAAGGCAGTTAAATGCAGCTCTGGAGAACTGCATTCTACCCCTGCCACTGAGTTCCTGTGTGATCGTGGGCATGTTACTTACACCTAACTTTGCACAAGTGGTTGCTAATTGTGAGTTCTTCATGTTTTGAGCACCCAACTTGAGACCCTGGGGTTCGATTTGCAGAAGTGTTGAGCACTCACAGCTGCAGCTGGAGTCAAAGGGGGCTGTGCTTGGAACACATTGCTTTACGATGCTAAGTACTGGGAAATTTAGGTTCTAGGGGTCTCAAATTGGGCACCAAAATTGGTGAACTTCTTTTATCTTGATCGCTCTGTGTCTCACTTATTTGTCTGTAAAATGGACATAATAGCACGCTTTCCCCTCTCGAGGTGTTGGGAAGATACATTAATTAGGGTCTGTAAAGCACCCCTATACTGTACTGATGAGTGCCACAGAGCAACACACGGGGAAATTAATAACTTTGCCTTCGAAGCAGGAGCAGCGGAAGCGCCCTAAAAGTGGGGGGGGCCCCCACAGGTGCCCAAATCATGGCCCCACCCCACGCTGTGCCCCCGAGACCCCACCCCCACACCACCCCTTCTCCAAGCCCCCTGCCCTCACATTGCCCATTCACCCCGAGGCCCTGCCCCCTCACTGCCCCTTCTCCCCAAGCCCCCACACTGCCCATTCCCCCCAGCCTCCGCCTTTGTACCAAGACCCCACCTCCACAATGCTCCTTCCCCCAAGGCCCCTCTCCCACGCCACCTCCTCCCTCCTAAGAGCCTGTCCCAGGCTCGTTCCTCTCCGCTCCTTGCCCCACGTTGCTCACCCTTACAGCTGGTAAAAAGTGGGAGGGCCATGGCCCCCTGGCCTCCCCTGTTTTGGTGCCCCTGCCTCGAAACTAGGTTTGAATGGTGTGCAGTAAAATAAGCCACCCATTGAAGAGGGAGAATAAAACATATGTTATAGCTTCAGTGATGAGTGAAAAATGGGGGGGGGCTTGTAGCGTTTCAGACCCCCATGCAGCACATGTAAATCCCCGAGATGATTCTACTATTGGTAAAATCTGGGACCGAGTCATTTTGGTTCCATTTTGTTTTGTTTTGTTTTAGGGATGAAATGGGGAGTGAGTCTCCGGCCCCCCAACCTCTGAGACTGTCAGAATGTGCTGAGTCCAAGCTTGCGAGCCAGCAAAGTGGCCTTCAATGCCAATGGACGCTCTCTGAAAGGGCGAACTGGCAGCAGGTGCTGAAATATGAGCGGGGGGGGTTATTTTACTAAATCTCACTAGGGATTATAGTTCTGTCTCGGGCAGTGGTTGGTGCCTGTTCCCTAATACTTCTGTGCTAAACCTGCTTCCCCGTGGCTTTCTCATACTACGGGTTAACAATAACAGGCTGGCGTAGCGCCACGTGTCCTAGCTAACCCAGCCGGGAGGGAAAGCACCAGCAGGAGTGCACACGGTTTTATCACCTTGGCTTCAGCGTGGCTCTGATTTCCTCTCATCTGCAATGGAAGGGCTCCCTCTGCTGCAGTCCTGAGTCTTCTCCGTTGCTTTCCCGCTGGTCCAAGAAGGGGCGTCTTTGCTGCCCTCTCTCTGCCTCCCCAGGGGAGCTGAAAGGGCCCAGTGTTACCTGTTCTTCTGAATCAAGAAAACTTGATTAATCTGCAAATGTAATTGCAAAGTGGCTTGGATCATAGAGACTCTATAATCTATCATTTTTATTATATGATGTGTGTTATATACGTGGCAGGAGCATTGCTCAGTGCAGCGGTGAGCTACCTTGCAATCTCAAAATTCTGCTGGGGAGATGGAACGTGACATTTTCTATAGAATTTTAGCTTTGATTGTTGTTATTATTTTTAATGATGTCAAATGGAAAGAGATGCAGGTTCTGGGGAAAGTGCAATTCAAACTATTCTCCACAGGAATATGCTTTCTGATCCGGTACCATTTGGAACTAGCTCCCTGCTGGAGTTCGACAAAAATGGTCCAGTTTCATTCATCATTCTGCAGAGAACGTCGCCTACCACATTCCGGGTGGCAGGTCTGGGGCGAAGGTCTAGGCCCTCAGCATGATCCTCCATCACAGACCCATTGCTTGGGAAGATGCCAGTGTTGACCACATATCAGCCTGCAAGGCCAGGCTCCACATCCATCTGCAAGGGCAGATAACATAGTAAAGGTACTTAAATACACCTAGCAAAGCACTGGAGGAGGAACCTAGATAGAAAGACTTCATGTCCTATTTTGACAGACGTATTCATCCATGGTGCTGAATAAATATTAATATCTCACAGTATGATGGGAGTGGCTATCCCTGACCAAGAAGGGCTGGAAACCATCATTCTCAAAGCAAACCACATTATGTGGTACACAAAAGATGAGAGAAGAGAATTGTGAGAGGGATGTTCCCAAATCAGAACCCCTGTGGGCAGGACCCCAGATTAGGAGTTGTGTGACTGGGTTCTAGCCACGGTTCTTCCAAAGACTCCGTGCATGGACTTGAACAATTCACTTAGGACCACTTCTTTCTTCTAGCTCCCACTGAAATCAAGGAGAATTTGGCACCTATCTCCTTTTAAATATCTGTCGCTTAGGCTCTGTGCCTCAGTTTCCCCTGCTGTAAAAGGGGGATAACCATACCTCCCTTCGCAATGCTCTTTGAAAACTGCTGTTGAAAAGTGCAACATCAGTATTAATAATGATTATAACCAGCCAGACATGCCCAAAGGGTGGGAAGGGAGTTGTTACTATTATTTATTATTTAGTGCCTAAAAGCCCTAGTCACGGACCATGATCCCATTTTGCTAGGTGCTGTACAAACACAGAACAAAAAGACTGGCCCTGCCCCAGAGAACTGAGTTCCAGAGCGGACCCTGCACACAAAGATGAGGTGTCTCTCACTCTCTCTCGCTCTCTGCGTGAAGAGAAAATGAAATTGTTGACGCAAACCTGCATTCCAGTTGTGAGAGGTGGGCCCATCTCAGAAGTTGCCTTCGTAATAGCCCCCAAATAAATGTGCCTTAAAGGCTAAGCTGGCCCCACTTCTATATGGAAGGGAGGGAAAGGATGCAGGGGTCTTTCTTGGCACCTGCACTCCATGCACAGTTCCCTGGGGGGCACAGGCTCTGCTAGCGCCCTGGCATAGACATCTGAAAGGGGGCAGGAGCCTGGTGCCCAGGGAGGCATGTCAAATCGCTCCCCTAGCATGGTGGCATTGCCTCTCCTGTGCATTTGTCTTCAGAGTTACTTTGAGCCTCAGCAGAGGGTTGAATGGATCATGGAGACTGAACCTTTGGGTGTTCTGGCCAAGGTCAAGTTTGCGGTTCATTGATGGTGCAGCATAAGAGAAGCTTGCACTGCCTTTTCCTTCGTTTTCTCTAGAGCTGTCAATCCAACAACCAAATCCAGTGAAAAAACAACAGCAATGAATGCCAGGCCCAAATCTCACGCCAGCTTCTGAGGCTCCCTGCTCCCCAGTCTCCAGCCATTTCGGCGTACTTCCTGGGGAAATGGGCCTTGCATTCCAGCCATACATCTCCACATTTACAGGGAATATTTTTGCAGACACAGCTGCGTCTCTACCTTTCCCCCTCCCCCCTTTCCCCCACTTCTCCATTTTCTTTTTGCTGGAAAGCACAATTTGCTGCAGGGAATGCAAATAGAAATGTTCTGTGGAGGTTGGTGAAGTGTCATGCCGAGGCTTTGATGTTCCTTTGATTTCCTTTAACTATGGGAAGAAAAAAAAAAGATGGCCACCCCCAAGCATGCCATAAAATGTGCTGAAAATTAGCATGGAAGGAGATGGGGGGTGGCGGAGGGTGGCGGGGGAAATGGAATAAAGGCTGGAATGAACCAGACATGGATGTGTGGCAAAAAAAAATAAAAAATAAAAAACCCAAAACCAACGCTCTCTTCTTAATTGGAAACAGCTCTGCGAGGGCAAGTTCTGTAATGAGTTTACGAGTGGGTTTGGAAAGGGAAGGATCGCACATGTAATTAAATGTGCAGGGGTAATAAAAATACTCGAAGAACCTTGTGTGGAATCAAGAGGGAGTTTAAAACCCCAAGGGCTAAACCGAGCTGCTAATAATTATAAGGCCATGGGAGTGCTAGTCCCTGAATAAATAATGGGATTCTTTTTTTTTTTCTCCCATGGAAGTTGAGAGGCAGCTCTTCACCGGGCCAGGCCTTCATGCCAAAGCAGACGAGCAGGAGCTGGGTTTTGAGATGGGAGCGCTGGGCTCTGCGATGTAACCTGACAGCTTCATCAGTCAATGGCAGGCAGAGGGATGCAGCAGACCATACGTTTTCCTGCCTTTGCTCCAAGAAACCCTGTGGTGGTGGTAACGATATTAAAAGCAAACATGCAGAGGGACTGCCACGGCTCTTCTGGCCCGATGAGTAAAGCGTTGTATCAAATGGTTCATTAATGGCCCTAAAAGTCCCTCAGGCAGCAAGCTCCATGTCCTTAGAAATGAGAGGACTCTCGCTGAGACTACGGTTCATTCAAAGTAGAAATACCTGGGGACCAAGGCGTTTCCAGGGGAGTGAAGGTTTGGGGCTGATCTGGCATTAAGGTTCAGTTTAGGAATACTAGGCCTTTAGATAGCTCTTTCCAAGCATGGATTGCATAGTGCCTTACAAACGGGGGGCTAAGTGTCTTTCTGCCTCTGAGCCCATCTGGCTCCAATAATCTTAACACTTAACGAATTTACCTTCAACAACCCTTTCTGTGAGACGGGAAGTGCTATTACCCCTCTTCTACAGATAGGGAACAACAAGATTGGGCAGGATGTGCATGGCAGAAGCTAAAATGCAATGCCAAGCTCCTAAGTTCAGTGCTGCCCACCCTCAGTTGTGATTCCCCTTTTCACAGGGAGGTCAAGTGACTTGTCCAAGGTCACAGAGAAAGTCAGTGGCAAAGAAAAGAGTAGGTCAAGGTCTCCTGTTTTCCAGCCCTATTAGGACACATCTATTTCCATTTGCATCTAAGGAATTTTGCTTTTCCCAGTAAGTCAACTGCAACAATAGAAATCTCTCTGTCTTTTTCTCTCTTTGTAGGCATTTATACTACACTCTGGGACCTGGAACAGTTCTGGAAGAAGAGAAGGGGACGGCATGGCCAACCAGTGAGGTAGCGCTGAGCCAAAATTCCAGGTCCCAACTGAGAAGCTGTTTGGACTCCAAACCTCGATTCAGGCCCCCTATCTTACCAACAGACTAAAGCAAAGCAAAGCCAAACCAAATTCATTAGCTGTGTTCTCCGGTTCCATGAACACCCACGTTACCCACAAGATACAAACTATATTGTCTAATATCTGGTAAGGGACATAGGTCACCAGCCAAACAGGTTTTCATTTGCTGTAATGCTGCAACATTTTTCAACAGCGATAACAACTCCATCATAGTCTAGTGCAGACACCCGCTTATCACCACCACGTGATACCAAGCTACAGTGTTTGGTTCTTCGTTCAAAGTTAGGAGTAATTTGGATCTGGGGGAATAGGTTCTGCTCTGTATATAAGCAGGGCCCAGAGGTAGTTGGTTCTGTGGTTTGGGCCCATCTTCATTCATCGACTCATAGATTTTAAGGGCAGAAGGAACTAGCTGATCACCTCTTCTGACCGCTTGTACCACACGAACTATAGAACCTCACTCAGCTACCCCTGTACTGGGCCCAAGAACTTACATTTGGCTAAAGCACATCAAGTTGCAGTGGGGGAGGTTTAGATTGGATATTAGGAAAAACTTTTTCACTAAGAGGGTGGTGAAAAACTGGAATGCGTTACCTAGGGAGGTGGTAGAATCTCCTTCCTTAGAGGTTTTTAAGGTCAGGCTTGACAAAGCCCTGGCTGGGATGATTTAACTGGGAATTGGTCCTGCTTCGAGCAGGGGGTTGGACTAGATGACCTTCTGGGGTCCCTTCCAACCCTGATATTCTATGATTCTATGATTCCAGAGAGGCATCCAGTCTGGATCTGAAGCCACCAAGAGGTGGAAAAGTCACCATTTCCCTTGGGGTTTTGTTCCAATGGTTAATCACCCACACTGTAAAAAATCCGTGCTACATTTCTAATTTGGATGTATCTGGCTTTAACAAAGTCTATCAGTCTCCGGTATTTGAGGGACGGATGCCACTCTAAAACAACTAGATCTACCACTGTATGTATTGTTATTTATTTGTTTGCGGTGTTGTTGTAGCCATGTTAGTCCTAGGATATGAGAGAGACAAGGTGGGTGAGGTCATAGCTTTTATTGGACCAACTTCGCAGAGCTCTTCTTCCAGTCTGGGGAGGGTACTTGGAGTGTCACAGGTAAATACAAAGTGGAAAGGATGGTTAAGCATAAGAAGTTAACACATATTGCAAGGAACTATTCAAAATGAAGTGGGTGGTTAACAACTCAGCAGTCATAGGACAAAAGGGAGTTGGTGGGTTACAGATTGTTGTAATGAGACATAAAACCGGCAGCATCTCTGCGTCCATGATTTTTAGCATCTATCAGAGTTATGAATTTAAGCTCCCAAGCTCGTCTTTTGAAGGTGCTGTGCCGGTCTCCTTTATTATTTATTTGTATCACAACAGGACCTAGTGGTGTCAGCAGGGCAAGGCCCTATTGTGGTAGGCATGGTACCGATCGATCTATCGATCGAAATCCCGAACCACCAGCCATCCTGATCTCGCTCACACATGAAATTCCATTGGCTTCAGAGCTGTTACTCCTGATTTAGAGCAGCATACGGAGATCCGATTAGGGCCCGACTGTGTCTAAATCTTCAGAGCTTATATATCACACCACAAACTTTATCAGCCATGAAGAGGAGAGTTAAACTCTGTTCTCCGTAAAGGGAAGGAAACAAGGGGGGAAAAGCCAGGTCACTGAGCAGAGCAGTCGTTCCTCCCCACTTATCAGTTTTGCTTCATATATTTCATTTATGGCTTTTTTTTATTGACCAAAGGAAGCCATGGAAACCTTATTTTCCTTTTTACCGTGGCAACACCGACGTGGTAAGACTGGGGACTGACCACATGAACATCTGAGCACAGGCACTAAAAATTCCAGTAAATGTTTTTCTAGTATGAAACTAATAGTAAGTAAGCAAACCAGTCTTCCTCCGGGAGCAATTAACCTTGCTGTTACCCAAGAAGATTCTGCTGAACTCCATCAGCTACTCAGCTTATTTAGACGTACATCTTGGGGGGCGGGGAGGTTAGTACATCAGCTGTAGGAGCCTGCGGGTGCTCCGTTTGACACCACGGACTAGATTTTACCTCAGAGACTCACCACAGCACGTAACTAAGGGTCTCTGTGAAAACAAAAGTCACCTGCTTTGCTCTCCATATGTTGCTGCCTCTGGTGGGGACACGGTAACCACATCCCTGCTTGTGTCGCGTTTGGGCTGCGTCATCATGGCACCAGGAAAAGAACCCCCTGGGGTCGCTGATATTGGAGATTGTGGAGTGCTGGGGGGGAGGAGATGAGGACTGGATGCCCGTAGCGTGACCAGGAAAACTCTACGGGGGGTGAGAAATGGGAGGTATATGCAGACAGCTCCGAGAGAAGGAAGGACGTGACAGATCGAGTACAGTAAACAGATATCGATTAGCTAGATGCAGGATTGGGAACAGAGGCGGATCCTCCGCTGAGCATATGGCCCCCAAGTGTTCTTCACCAGACCTCATCGCTAGCAGATTTTCTCCTCCCCCGAGACCCCCAGAGGGATTTCAGTGCCTTTCCTTAACTACAGGAAAAAGATCAACGTTGTCAGGCAATGGGACTTGTATGATGTTAGCAGAAGCTCAACTTTTGGCAACAAAGTTTCTGACTCTTTTTTTGTACAATGGCCTGATGACAATGTGAACGTAAGTTATTTTCCACAGCTATTGCCTTTGGCTTGGGAGGGCAATAGGGTTATGGGCTCTCTGACCTCTACAGATCAGTGTCATCAACATCAAGTAGTTATATAGATCAACAAAACACAAGCCAATGTCTTGCAGAGAACAATCCCCACACATGGGGTTGATGAGGCCTAATTAGACATGGCCCTTCCATGGTCCTTTTGGGTCTGGATCTGAGGCGATCTGACCTAGTGTACTCGTTAGGTGAGAGCTAATTAGCCATTTCTATCTTGTGGTTCTTTCTGTGGTTCTATGATTGAATTAGCTCGTTATATGGTGGGGAGGGCATGCTAGCGGGGTGATGGAGCTGCAGTGTTTTTCATTTCTGCATTAAGTTTCCAGCTAGAATCCAGCTCAGATTGCAAGAGGTTGAGCAAAGTATTGTCTCACATTTGTTTGAAGGCCTCTACGAAAAGAGATGGGCAGGAGGGGCCATCTGTCTAGCTAGCCCCATACTTTTCCATCCATCTGTTTGTCCATCTGTCTGTCTATCCCCAAAGGATTTCTCCATCCATCCAGCTGTCCATCCCTATATGGTCCCACACAGCTATCTATTGATCTACACTTACACACACACATATAATATATTACCTTTTGACCTTGAATCCAGGGCTTACACTCTCCCACCCCCGCCCATTGGGATAAAGTTCCAGTTGCTCAAGCTCCCGGGAACCGCAATGTTTTCCACTGGTCTGAGTTAACAGCAATCCCTCGCAGTGGTGCTCTAGGTCATAGGCCGGCACACTCCATAAATCAGCCACCCAGCCTTGTAAAAGCATGTTACACACGCTGTGTCTGGTAATGAGAGTCTCCCGGTTGTGAGGGTCGTGGGGAGGGGGCATTAGCACCTCTGCAGACTGACGTCAAGGGACTCTGACTAACCTCCGAGCAATCCTGCCAGTCTGATAGACGCCCCCCTGCCCCCCCCACACACACACACTCTTTGTTCGAAGGGAGTGAGGGAAAAGTGCGGGCTGGCCCTCCACCATCGGCTGTGAAACTCCCAGGGCAGATCCCAGCTATAGCCCCACCACGCAACCTGATGGAGCTTTGATCCTTGCTTGGTTTTGTTGCGCTCAAAGGTTAAACACTGAGAATCAGAGACAGAGAAGGGCCTTTCGGATCAGCTAGTCCACCCTCCTGACCACAGCAGGGCTGTTTCCAAAGAGACATTTCCTAGGGCGTTTTCCAGCCTAATCTTAAATACAGCCAATAGATGAGCAGTCCTTTCCCGGGGAAATCATCTGAAATTAAATTGAATTTTCTCACTCATGTCAGTTGATAGTGCTGGAGGCTGAAGTCCTCTCAAGCATCCACAGCCAGACCCTCTTCCACCCACTATCCCCCAAGCCAGCCTAGACCTGTCAGCCACAGCCTTGACATGCAGGGACCACCTTTAGAGAAGAGATGGCCGCTCAGCCTCCAGGTCTCTCCGCAAAGGAGGAACCTCCATCACCAGCGGTGAGTTTCCCTGGAGTGGAACCTGTTCTCGCCGGAATGGAATCTGCCTCCTCATCAGCCCCTTAGACTCTGAGACAGACGGGAGCCTGATGGCAGAGGACCCTGTATGGCGACGGTCTTGCTTCATAACCATGCATAGGCTGGGGGCTCCTCCTTGCGGGGCTGATCTAGGGAGTAACAAGCCGCAACTCTAATCGGCAACTTGTACCATTCATGGCACATTCACAGGCACTCCCACCTGCTGTCTCGGCAACTTTGGGAGATGAACACTTCTCCACTAGCAATGGGACCGAGGCCCTCAGCTCAGCTCCTACTGGTCCCTCCCACAAAGATCTTGCAATCTAAATATAACAGGAGAGATGGATGCAACAAACAGACCACAGGAGCGCAAGACAGGAGCGGGTGAGGGGAGGAAGAGATGTGGGAAGGAGGGAAGGAACAAAGGAAAGGTGCAAGGAGGGGGCGTGAAGGAGCTGGAGCCTGCAGCCAATCAACAGAGGAGAAAGACAATTCCAAGCAAAAGCAGACTGATGACATCATTGGCAACTGATGGACCCTGCAGAAGGTACTTGTAGAGATAAAATTAGAAAGACCAAGGCACAAAACAAGACTTAACTAGCTAGAGATGTAAAGGGTAACAAGCAAACATTCTACAAATACATTAAAAGCAAGAGTAAGACCAAGGACAGGGTAGGCCCATTACTCAATGAGGGGGGAACAACAGTAACAGAAAATGTGGAAAAGGCAGAAGTGCTAAATGATTTTTTGTTTCAGTTTTGACCAAAAAGGTATGTAGCAATTGGACGTCTAACATAGTGAATGCCAGTGAAAATGAGGTGGGTTCAGAGGCTAAAATAGGGATAGAACATGTTAAAAATGCCCTACACAAGTTAGATGTCTTCAAGGTCACCAGGGCCTGAAGAAACACCTCCTAGAATACTCAAAGAGCTGACTGAGGAGATGTCTGAGCCATTAGCGATTATCTTCAAAATGTTAACGAAGACGAGAGAGATTCCATGGGACTGGAAAAGGGCAAATATAGTGCCAATCTATAAAAAGGGAACTACGGACAGCCTGGGGAATCACAGACCAGTCAGCTTAACTTTAGTCCCTGGAAAGATGATGGAGCAAATAATTAAGCAATCAATTTGCAAACACCTGGAAGATAATAAGGTGATAAGCATGGATTTGTCAAGAACAAATCGTGTCAAACCAACATAATAGTTTTCTCTGACAGGATAACAAGCCTTGTGGATGGGGGGGAAGTGATAAATGTGATATATCTTGGCCTTAGTAAGGGTTTTGATACTGTCTTCATCAAGGATTTAGATAATGGCATAGAGAGTACACGTCTCAATTTTGCAGATGATACCAAGCTGGAAGGGGTTGCCAGTGCTTTGGAAGATAGGATTAAAATTCAAAATGATCTGGACAAACTGGAGAAATGATCTGAAGTAAATAGGATGAATTCAATAAGGACAAATGCAAAGCACTCCACTTACGAAGGAACAATCGGTTGTAAACATACCAAATGGGAAATGACTGCCTACGAAAGAGTACTGAAGAAAAGGGTCTGGGGGTCATAGTGGACCACAAACTAAATATGAGTCAACAGTGTAACACTGTTGCAAAAAAACCCAAACATCGTTCTGGGATGCATTATCAGGAGTGTTGCAAGCAAGACACGAGAAGTAATTCTTCTGCTCTACTCTGCACTGATTAGGCCTCAACATGAGTATTGTGTCCTGTTCTGGGCACCACATTTCAGGAAAGATGTGGACAAATTGGAGAGAGTCCAGAGAATAGCAACAAGAATGATTAAAGATCTAGAAAACATGAGCTATGAGGGAAGATTGAAAAAACTGGGTTTGTTTAATCTGGAGAAGAGAAGACATGATAACAGTTTTCAAGTATATAACAATGACAAGGATGAAAAATTGTTCTCCTCATCCTCTGAGGATAGAACAAGAAGCAATGGGCTTAAATTGCAGTAAGGGAGGTTTAAGTTGGACATTAGGAAAAACTTCCTAACTGTCAGGGTGGTTAAGCACTGGAATAAATTGCCCAGGGAGGTTGTGGAGATTGGAGATTTTTGAGAGCAGGTTAGACAAACACCTGTCAGGGATGGTCTAGATAATACTTAGTTCTGCCTTGAGTGCAGGGGACTGGACTAGATGACCTCTTGAGGGCCCTTCCAGTACTATGATGCTAAGATTCTTTGTCTGCCTCTACTGGCGTGAGCACAAATTGCAACCGAAGCCTGTTGTCCTGCCTTGTATTAAACATGCCAGCTGCTCACTGCCATCTTACCCCTTTATATTGTTCAATGACCACAGGCGGGTGTGAGATCCGAGGTGGGGATCACAAGGAGCAGCAGACCCGGCCAGCTCACATCGGGAGCAGTTTAAAAACCCTGATTTCATCCCTTCGTGGCTTTGACATGCACTTGCTTAATCAAAGGCGTCTGGTTTATATTGTCACACACAAGCTGAAGAACCTCTGGAAGGGTTTTCGTTTTGTTCTGGAAGTGTGAAAGGTTAGAGCAGCTGTTTATATGGAAAGGAAAATCTTGGATTAAAATCTGGGCAAGAGGCTGAAATCATTCAATTCCCATGACTTGCCTGTTTGGTAAATCTCTCCAATGCACAGGGCATAGCATATGAACTCTGCGGCCACTCGGGGAGAGAGGGGATATACATGCATGTATTGTAAGCCCTTTTGTCCTCTCACCCCAATGCACAGCGAGAGCATCTGCGCTCCATCCCTGACGTTGCATCGACGCAAAGTAAGAGGCAAATCAAGCCCTTAATTCCTCATTCTCAGCAACACGCCAGCAGCTGCCGAGACCAGAAATAAAAAAATGTACCAAACACAGGGCAGCCAGCTTGTAAATCCTTTGCTCGCATTGGCGAGCCGTTACTTGCATGAGCTGTCCAGCTGAACTCAGACTTGTGAAGGGATTCACAGTCTGGCCCATAACGAGCAGCAGCTGCAGGCATACAAATAGATGCCCTGCCGGAATTGACCCAGGGACGTCAGTATCAAAACCCCACATCCTTGCCACGATGAGCAAGCTCGCCTTAGTGACCCTGGCCAATTCTGCTAAGCCAGTGCCTGGAGCACAGGCCCCAAAGGAATAAGGCCATTTGCTAAATTCTGGCCTTAATCTAGGTTTGGAGTTCAAACGTTCCCACAAACAAGGTTTGTTCGGATTGGAGGCCCACAAATGCTGAGAAGAAGAGGGTGGGACTTTGAAGCCTGGCATCTTTCCACCTCTCAGCTGATCACCCACCCCTCTCTCCCCAGTTACTCATGGACCCCATCCCCATAGGATGAGAGCAGCCATGGCCTTTGGAGTGTCTCAGGGCTACTGGAGAAAGAACTGACGTTAGAAGGCAGCTACGGCAGCTAGGCATCCAAAAGTCCTACAATTCTGGAAACAGTCCAATGACACACAACATCCCTCTGAAGCCTTACGTCTCAGGCCAAAAGTGTGAGGTATAGCCAGCCACATGAGGCCACCACGAACTTCTGATTACTGTGCCTGACCTCACTTAAACCACATGAATGCACCTCAGAGATGGTCGGAGACGATGGCCCAGTTTCTCCTCCTTTCCGCCCGGGTGAGGCCACGGATTCCGCTCGGGCTGGCCCAGCCTGGGAGAGAACTGGCCCAATAGCTTCTCTTTTTGCCTTCTGCTCAGATGGCTCTTTGGTGCCAGGTGAGAACGTTGCAATGTGACATCATGGCCTTGCAGTGCAGCCTTCTGGCCTGTATGCTCAACAGGAGGCTGGGGAGCAGCAAAGGGGCCATAAGCCACTCAAAACTAAAGGAGACAGAAAGGCTAGAGTAGGGGAAGGAGGCTGGCAGCTTCTCGATGATAGGCCGGAGTGCGAGTTGGATGTCACTGCTGCCCAGGGGAACTCTCCAGGAGCACATGGGGTGCGGCATAGGCTGTGCCTTGACTCCACCCTGTACTATTTGTAGAGCAGCTGTATATTAGTAACCCCGCCAACCCCGGATCTAGTGGGGAACCAGGCTGGAATTGTATTGTGGAGTCACAACAGCTCCTGGGGCCTCTCCCAGGATGGTGCAGCCTACACTTCACCCCTAGCTCAGGGCTGCGTGTGTACAGGTGTCCCCCTAGCCCTGTGTAAGACAATCTTTGTTTCTCTTGTAACCAGCACACTCTGAAACCTCCGGCATAAAACCCCAGAGGTGTGTGCAGGGGAGTGGACTTGCGGATGGATGGCCTGCTGAGCCCACCACTCTACACCACCTGTGTGCACTGAATAATTACACCCATCTTACAGATGGGGAAAACAAGGCACAGAGACTGAGTGGGGCTGACCCAGGACCACATGGTGTCTCTGTGACAGTGCTTGGGATGAGACCCCCAAGAATTCCTGGGATCCATTTCCATGCTTAGAGCACACAGTCTCTCGTGTATGTTGACAACATTCAGGCAGGACTGCTAGAAGGTCCCACTGGGCCATATTGGCTAGGGCTTGTATCTGATGTTTACATGCAATGGAATTAAAATGTCATCCAATGGGGGGTGCCCTGTTTTTTGTCAAGACAGAAGCGTCTCTTGTCTTCTAGCAGATATTTTTTCTTCCCTGGTTGGGAAAAAAGCAAACTCTTCATGCAAAGAACGAATGTAGTGGGGCTATGAACACAGTTATAAATATAGAAATGAAAGCAAAAGTGTCACATCAGTGAACAACAGGGCATTTATGGGATAGTTACCACAAATTAAGGGCTGGCACAAGCTGACTTGGGAGCATAATTTATACCGTTGCCTAAGTCCTGGCTCGCAGAAAAATGGGATAAAGTTGAGTTCACTGTGGAAGGTCTCTTTTTGTTCCACAGGCAGGGGGAGTGTTGTGTGCTCTGGAAGAAGTGGGTTGGGCATTATGTGAGAGACTCGAACCAGTTTGTGTGGGTGATGCTTGTAGTTAAGCTCTGTGCGATGAAAGAGAAGCCCGGAACAGAGACGTGCTGCATGATCTTCAATACAAGATTGGTGAGTAACAGAACATCAACCATCCATGTCTGATGATGGATGAGGCCTCGGTTCTGTGTGTGTAACTGACACATGGCTGGAGGACACTGCTAGAAAGGTTGATTCCTACACTCAAAAGACACACACAATAGGATATACAAAAGCCATCTTATTTCTGTGATGTCCACTTCCTGTGGTTCCTCCCACAAGTGAGGTCCTTGCAGTATACTCCCCCAGGGAAGTAAGGGAAGCCCTCTTGCTTGAGAGAGGACAGAGCGCTGGAGAAGGTACCATAGGGAATAATCCTGCACTGGCAGTGTTGAGTTTCACCATCTAACTTCTGCATTTCTCAGGGCTGCAAATTCTTGTCATTTTTATCGCAAGTTTCCCCATATTTGGTGTATTTCTCAAAGCCCCAGCTCTGGGAATCATGTGATTATGTGAGAATCTCAGCATTCATTTAAAAATCAGACAAATCCAGCCTTGTAGTTGCAGAGAAAAGCTTGAAAATTTGACCTGAGTGGCCCCTAAAGGCTCAGAAGCCACAAGGTAAATGAAAAGAACCCAGCATTTATTATTTTTGAAAATCTCATGGTTTTTAAGCCAGTCTCATGCATTTTAAACATTTGGGGCTGGGAGTCCTGTTGCTATAAAAGCTCTGCGTTAACTGGAGAAGAAAGAGTGATTGGGCCATTTTCCTTCCACCTCGCACCTCATTTGGTCTGAAACAGTCTCAAACTGATGATATCAGCAAGTTTAAAAATGTATGGATCGGATGAATAGACTATAATGTGGATAGAAAGCTGGCTAAATCGTCAGGCTCAACAGTAGTGATCAACAGCTCAATGTCTAGTTGGCAGCCGGTATCAAGGGAAGTGCCCCCAGGGGTCGGTCCCGGGGCTGGTTTTCTTCAACATCTTCATTAATGATCTGGATGATGGGATGGATTGCACCCTCAGCAAGTTTGTGGATGACACTAAACTGGGGGGAGAGGTAGATACACTGGAGGGTAGGGATAGGGTGCAGAGTGACCTAGACAAATTGGAGGATTGGGCCAAAAGAAATCTGATGAGGTTCAACAAAGACAAGTGCAAAGTCCTGCTCTTAGGACGGAAAAATCCCAGGCACTGCTACAGGCTGGGGACAGACTAGCTAAGCTGCAGTTCTGCAGAAAAGGACCTGGGGATTACAGTGGACGAGAAGCTGGATATGAGTCAGCAGTGTGTCCTTGTTGCCAAGAAGGCCAACGGCGTATTGGGCTGCATTAGTAGGAGCATTGCCAGCAGATCGAGGGAAGTGATTATTCCCCTCTATTTGGCACTGGTAAGGCCACATCTGGAGTATTGCATCCAGTTTAGGTCCCCCCACTACAGAAGGGATGTGCACAAATTGGAGAGAATCCAGTGGAAGGCAACGAAAATGATCAGGGGGCTGCAACACATGACTTATGAGGAGAGGCTGAGGGAACTGGAGTTATTTAGTCTGCAGACGAGAAGAGTGAGAGGGGGTTTTGATAGCAGCCTTCAACTGCCTGAAGGGGGTTTCCAAAGAGGATGGAGCTCGGCCGTTCTCAGTGGTGGCAGATGACGGAACAAGGAGCAATGGTCTCAAGTTGCAGTGGGGGAGGTCTAGGTTGGATATTAGGAAAAGCTATTTCACTAGGAGACTGGTGAAGCACTGGAATGGGTTACCTAGGGAGGTGGTGGAATCTCCATCCTTAGAGGTTTATAAGGCCCAGCTTGACAAAGCCCTGGCTGGGATGATATAGTTGGGGTTGGTCCTGCTTTGAGCAGGGGGTTGGACTAGATGACCTCCTGAGGTCTCTTCCAACCCTAATCTTCTACGATTCTATGATTCAATATCAGATTGTGGCACATGTCATTGTCCTGGCAGCTGCTGTCTTAGGAGGTGGGCATGCTATATTGCATCGTACTATAGTAACTGATGTCTTGGGCTTGCTGAGTGACAGATTCTGCCTCAAAGAACTTGCAATCCCAGTATCTGACAGGAGATGACCGATGGAGGGAGAGTGACAGATAGGGGAGCAGAAGGAAGCAGTGAGACAGTGTTGGTCAGAATGACGGGCAGGGGTCACAGCCCACGGCCAGCCACATCCTGCTCAAGTGTTTTGTAGGCGTCACGGCAAAGGAGAGGTTTGAAGGAGGACAGCAAGGTCACTTCTCCCAACGGTGAGGGGCATCTTTCTTATCACATGATAACGTGAATTCTCTACAGGGAAGAGAAGAGTCTTTGTATCCTTTGGTGGCCTGCCTTGTCCTCTGGCTTTGGTAAGTATGTCTGCTCAGCACGTACCCTGCGTACCCTCTGCTCGGTAGCTTGCACTATACCTCTGCTGTGGATAAACTGGGTTCAGCCTCCAGCGCTATCGAAAATGGCCTTAACAATAAAGAATGTGCTGGGAAATGGCAAGGACCAGCTGAGCACAGGAGCGTCAATGAAAATAAAGCGCAGCTAGTGTGCGATACCCTGAAGTCGCGCTACCATAAAGCTGCAGCATCTCGGCCTAAGAATGCTAGGGCAGGGGGAAAGGATCATTTAACTCAGCTAGCCACTGATTCAACGGAGACAGTATGAGCCTGTGAAGAGAACAGAGGACAGATTCAGGAGAGTGGGGGCAGAGCCTCACCCACAATGGAGCTGGGCCAACTGATACCAGCTAAGGATCTGCTCCTAGGATTAGACTTTTGACTCTGCTGCGGACTTGTGCAGCCTGGGACAAGTTGTTGCGCCTCAGTTTCCCCACGTGTGAGAAAACAATAAGGACCGTGGGACTAATGCTTCTTCTATGGTGCATTAATATCTAGCCCCAGGAAGTGCTTCATAACGGTGAAGCATTGTTACTTTCACTCACTAGGACAAATCTGAGTGAAGACTTTTATATTATATAAACCATAAAGCCCTAACAAGAGCAATTTTGTGGCTTTGCTTTTATTTTTTAATAATGAAAAGGTATAATCGTAATATGGCTTCACAACAGCCCACAGTATATGCACAGTAGTTTTATTTAACTAAAAATCGAGACTGATTTAAGTCATGGCTACTTGCCAGGGGCATTAAAAAATATATATTAAAATCAAGCTAAGCTACTGGGGTTTTAAAAAACATTTAAAGATAAATTTAAAATCATTACCAGCCTCCGAGGGGCTATTTCCAGGCTGCCATTTGAGGTGAATGGGTTTCCATTGGTGACGGAGTCACAGGTTGATACTGCTATGTCCCATGGTATACATTTTAGCTTACTGAGCCAAAATGGCAATTTAAAACACTGGTGCAAACTCTTGGGCTTGCTGAATGTGTCACTCAAAAATTCCACATGTTAGCAGCAGAAGATGCTAGGATAGAGTTACTATAAATATTATGTACCCTTGGCAAAAAAAATAAAAATAAAAATAAAGGCCAATTGAAACTGGAACCTGATCTCATTTTACTATTACAGTTTGTCAAACTTTGTGGAAGCCTGTTCCACTGATAACGAGATTGGAGGTTTCCATAGTAGCTGAGCTTCAAGGGACAATTCACATCCCCTCTCAGAGAGGGCCAATGTTTTTTATTTGCTGTGAATAATCATCATCTTATATTGATATGGCTTGAATGCAAAATGAGTCCAAGCTCCTTCACAAACGATTTGCTGAAGGAACAGGAAGCAGCGAGCGTGGGTGCAGTGGTTAGAGGACAAAAATGGGAAACCATATTCTTGTGTTCTGGTTTCAGCTCTATTGCTTGCTCTGTGAATTTGGCAACTTGCCCCCTTTCTGTGCCTCGGTTTCCCCATTGATAAAAGTGGGGTAATAATACTTCCTTATCTCCCAAGTATGTTGTGAAGTTAGATTCATATTTATAATGGAGAGGGACCTAAATCAAAAGCACAGATCTTGACAGGCCTCTGAACCTGTTGGCGTTTTCTGAAATCTGAATCCAAATTTTGCTTCTCCAGCCTATCTCTGGTTTATAAAGCTATTTGCTATATAAATGCATAGTATTTTTATTAGTATTCCAACCAAAAAAACCTAAACAGAATGTCAAGGTTGCCCGCATAACCTTACCTCTGCCCCTTGTGTGTATGCACTGCAATCTTGAATCTGAGCTGCACACAAAGTTGCAACAGTTTAACAACAGGTAGATGTCTGAGCGGGGGAATATCAAGCAGGGGGCTTGTATTACCACTCTGTACAGATCAGTGAGACCATTTCTGTGTCTAGTTCCAATGCCCACACTTTCAAAAGGAGGTTGACAGATTGGAAAAGGTTCAGAAAGAGCAACAAGGTCTGGAAAACCTGCCTTACTGTGAGCGACTAAAGAAGCTCATTATATGTAGTTTTTCCAAGCAAAGGTTAAGAGGGGACTTGATTAGAGTCCATAAGTACCTGCCTGGGGAGAAGATTCTGACAGTAGAGGACTCTTTAATCTTGCAAAAAAACGGCATTGCCTGGAAACTGAAGCGAGACAAATTCAGACTAGAGCTAAGGTACACTTTTTAACAGTGACGGCAATTAGCCATTGGAATAACGTACCAAGGGATGTGGAGGACTCGCCATCTGTCATAAATATAAAGGGAAGGGTAAACCACTTTAAAATCCCTCCTGGCCAGCGGAAAAATCCTCTCACCTGCAAAGGGTTAAGAAGCTAAAGGTAACCTCGCTGGCACCTGACCAAAATGACCAATGAGGAGACAAGATACTTTCAAAAGCTGGGAGGAGGGAGAGAAACAAAGGGTCTGTGTGTCTGTCTATATGCTGGTGTCTGCCGGGGATAGAACAGGAATGGAGTCTTAGAACTTTTAGTAAGTAGTCTAGCTAGGTATGTGTTAGATTATGATTTCTTTGAATGGCTGAGAAAGGAACTGTGCTGAATAGAATGACTATTCCTGTCTGTGTGTCTTTTTTGTAACTTAAGGTTTTGCCTAGAGGGATTCTCTATGTTTTGAATCTAATTACCCTGTAAAGTATCTACCACCCTGATTTTACAGAGGTGATTCCTTTACCTCTATTTACTTCTATTTCTATTAAAAGTCTTCTTATAAGAAAACTGAATGCTTTTTCATTGTTCTCAGATCCAAGGGTTTGGGTCTGTGGTCACCTATGCAAATTGGTGAGGATTTTTACCAAACCTTTCCCAGGAAGTGGGGTGCAAGGGTTGGGAAGATTTTGGGGGCAAAGACGTGTCCAAAACTACGTTTCCCAGTAAACCCAGTTAGAGTTTGGTGGTGGCAGTGGATATTCCAAGGACAAAGGATAAAATTAATTTGTTCCTTGGGGAAGTTTTAACCTAAGCTGGTAAAAGTAAGCTTAGGAGGTTTTCATGCAGGTCCCCACATCTGTACCCTAGAGTTCAGAGTGGGGGAGGAACCTTGACACCATCACTTGAGAACTTTAAGTCAAGACTAGATGTCTTTCTTAAAGACCTGTTCTAGCTCAACCACAAGATATGGGCTGGATGCAGGAACCAGCGGGAGAGGTCCTCTGATCTGTGTTACGCAGGAAGTCAGACTGGATGTTTATAATGACCCCTTTTGGCCTTCAACTGCTACAGTTGTGACTCGCCAGTGACGGATTGTGGGCCTTATTTTCAGAGGTTGATTGCCTTTTGCTTGCTGCTCCCCTTTGGAGCTGTGAGACTCCCCTTGGGCGGCGTGATGAAATCACAGCCCTGAATGCTGAGTACAGCTGGTTCATCTACAGCCTGGCTTGCTCTGGGTGCAACACAACAGAAGCCAAGGCTACAGGGAGGTTGTGGTGTTGCTTTGGGTTGTCGGTGATAAATGGGATTCTGAAGGCTAACAAAAAATAATGGTGAGAGATCTGTCCGGCTGCTATGTGGAAAGCCTGGAGTAGCTAAGCCTTGGAAGGAGTGGGTAAGTATGTCACCCTGGTAAAAAAGTGAAACTGCATTGCACTGAGGGTCAGTGGTTATGTGTCACATCCATTCCAGCATTGCCCAGAGGCACCTACAGTCACGGGTTGTTTCGCACCAATTCATTTATACAACTTTGCCTGCTTCCTCCTTTGCATCCTTCCTTCCCTTCCAGGCATTTTTACGCCTCCTCCTTCTTCTTGATCTGTGTTGTGTTAGCACTTCTAGCTCCAGGCCAAAACAGAGATCAGGTTCCCATGGTGCTAGGCCTGGTACAGACTCATTTTACATAGACATCATACAAGTGCCAGCCACAAAGCACTGAAAGTCTAAATCAGGCATCTCGAGTATGTACTTGTGTGGCCACCATGACATATTCAGGATGCACGTAATATTCACTTTCATTAAGAAGAAAACAGCAAGTTTCTAGTCCTCATGGCTGCAAAGAAAATCTTCCAAATCAACTTGAGAGGAAAATGACACAGCGTTGCCTTCCTGAGTCTGCAAGGAGCCTGAAACAATGGCTCGGAGAAGTGTGAACTCCTCTTTCCCCTGTTAATCCCGTTGGGGTGGCAACGAAAGTGATGACACTTTAATGTCAACATTAACTATTGAGCTGCTGGATGGAACAGGAAAGGCGGTGTGAGGGAAGCCCAGGACGGGTGGATATTAGGAGTCGCTGCAGGGACAGAAATGCAGAATGAGGAAAGGAAGAGACAGAAAGACAGAAAAGAGGGAGAAAAAGGAAGATGGGAAAGAAAATTAAAGAGCAGAAATAGTGCTGGCCCAAAGGAGGGGGTCCATATTTCCCCCCTGAGTGACACTGAATGCGACAATGAAGTGCTTAAGGGACAACAGTAACTGAAAAATTAATATAATATAAAGCCAGATTCTATCCTTGATATCTCTGTGCAAATCTGCCCTAGAGATCAGTGGGTGCTCTGCTGGGCATAGAGGGAGACCTACTTGGACGAATGGACCAAAACTCTTAATGGAATTCAGCCCTCCCCACTCATAGAGACCCAGACGATGTACCCAGTCTAAACAGACCGGACAGACAAGGGGGTGCGGGCGTCAGAAGGGAGGAAGGAATATTACCTCTATTTTACAGAGGGGGAGCTACGGCACCGAGAGGTGAAGTGACTTGCCCACGGACACATGGGGAGTGTGACAGAGTCAAGAATTGACCTCAAACCTGCTGAGTCTTAGGCCAGTCCTTTAGCCAGACAGCCATCCCTGCCCATCTTAACCAGAGAGCTTGCCCCCCCTGTCCTGCTAGCTGACAATTCCATGGCATGAAACAGGAGAGCAATCATCAGGATACAGATTACACAGAGACCAGGTCTAAACAGCAAAAGGCCCAATAAAGATTCCAGGATACACTAACCTGTCCCTCATCAATTCTTCATACCTCATTACCAACACTTTCCTGCAGTTGTAGGATCAGTGTATGTGGGTGGGCTATGATAGACGCATCTAATGATAACTTGCTACACAGGATTCTAAAGCCAAATTCTGCTCTCATTGATCAGTGGGGATGCATACAGGTATGTGAGAGCAGAAGTCATCCTTTCGAGAGATTAGAGAAGAAAGACACCTTCCCGTCCATACCTCCATCCCCTTCCTGGCCAATGCAGGGTCAGATTCTATTATATATCCTCTAGGGCTTTGTCCAGTCCAGTTTTAAATAACTCAGCTGATGGGGCTTCCACCATTGCCCCAGGGAAAGGTATGGATCTCGCCATTGGAATTTTATTGCTGATTAGAGCTGGCCAAAATTTTTCCAATGATCAATGTTTCCATTGGAAAATGCCAATTCCGCAGGATGAAAACATTCCATGGGAACGTGTTAATTTTGTTGAGACTTTCAATGAAATCAGGCAGGCAGGTAGGATGGCCTGGTTTCTTACCTTCTCACCCGACTCCCTAGAGCTCCTGCTCCCTAGCAAATCGCAGGTTTGCCAGGCTGCTGGGTGGCTTTTTCAGTAGCTGGCTGGTTCTCCGGGCAGCCGCTGTCCACCGGATGGACACATGGGTCCCCAGCTAGGGAACCAGCCAGAAACTTTTAAAAAAAAATCCATTTTGGTTCTTCCAAAAAACATTTTATTTTAGAATTCCTGTTTCACAGGAAATTTTGCCTTTTCTGGCATTTTGTTCCAATTTGGAATGAAAAAAGAAATTCAGAAATGCAAAATGTGCGGTGGGATGCACAATTTCAGTTCCCTCCCAGTTCCATTACTGCTGTTCAGCCCAACTGTCCTTTTGCTTAATTTCATCACATTAACCTTTATTCTTTGAAGCATTATCAGCAACGTGTTCCCCAGCATGGACCAATTTTAAGTAAATACGGGAGGTTTTTCTAAAAGCTCAGCTCTTGGAATTATTCCGGGGACGTTCTATGGTCTGTGTCATGTGGGAGGTCAGACTAGATGATCACAGGGGTTCCTTCTGACCTGGGAAGCCATGAATCTATGAATTCCTCTGTTTCCTTGAAGCGTTCAATGTTTCTAGATAGTCTACCTGCTAGGCGACTCATATGTAGGCCAACATTGTCAAGCTTGGGTACTTAAAGCTCTCAACTAGTTTATGTCCCAGTCGTGGGGCTGCTGGACACCAGAACAGTCTTGAGGCACAACTTAGAGTGGTCAAGGGGTTGTTCTAAATTGGGCTGGTTGCCTACTTCCCAAAGCTAGTCCTGGTAGCTGGAGATCAGCCCGACATAAGGGTGCTCTGGCTATGCTTCCCCCCACCCCGCAATTTTCCTCAGCCAAACTGGAGGCTGGAAGGGGGTTAGTGTAAGATCCACTACACCCGTCCTACACATCTGGGGATTCACCCCGTTAAGCCAGTTTCCCAGCTGCTTTGTTCAGCCTATGGGGCGTGAAGAAACTGGAGCTGGGACTGAGAATCTCTGCAAGCTCCCTGCTTTAGTACCGAGAGAGAGAGACTAGAATATGTCTCTGCAATGACACATTTCATTTCTCTTCTGCCTGCGACTGCTGAGGCATCCAGCATTGAGCACAGGCTATTAACTTAACAGCTCACGAACGTTTGCTTTAGTCCAGCCAGAGTCTAAATACAGTTTTATACCCTAA
Organism: Lepidochelys kempii; assembly: GCF_965140285.1. Classification (NCBI taxonomy): domain Eukaryota; kingdom Metazoa; phylum Chordata; order Testudines; family Cheloniidae; genus Lepidochelys; species Lepidochelys kempii. The sequence goes on from NC_136383.1 coordinate 139,039,945, forward strand.
ACCCCAAGCCCTCCAAAAGGTACAGCGATCATCTGCAGCTGAAATATGAAAAGGGCTGTGGTTAGAAGGGAGATTCTTGGATGCGTCAGTCAGTCACTCTGGAAAAATTACTCCAGAAGGGATTATAGTGGCACGGTTTATGATTTTTAAACCCAGGGTGACGACATTGAAAAAGCAGAGCCAGGAAGCTCTCTGCCATGCAGACTCTGACACGGGGAAGCCGCGGAGGAGACGAGCTCAATCATGACAGCATCCAAAATGGAAACAGGTAAAACAACAGCAGGATTCAGTTCTAGTCTCTACAGGTTCTTGTGCTTCACCTAGCCTGACTGGGTGAGAAATAAGGAATATACTTGCTGAATCCAGCTGGTCTAGTGGGTCCCTAAGGCCAATGACACACCAATCTCAGCCATATCATTCAGGGGCCATTGGGTATCTTGACAGCCTCTAACCTGGAGGAGCCGTCCTCAAATACTGGGCTAAAATGCAGCCCCGAGGTTGACTCTCGACTTCCATCAAGCGGAGGTAAATTGGGCTTGCTTTGTCCATGGTGCTGGGATGGCATGTACGCTGTGCTTATCGTGGGCTAGCCAGAGTCGTCTAGGCTGGAGGGCACTCATGTAACCTAGGCCTGCTTGGCGTGGCGCTCTGTCCCTCTCTAGTGGCACCTAGCACAGCTAGAGATTGATGAGTGTGTTACAACCTTAACTAAGAGCCACATGGCGTTTAGCTCATGCAGTGGAGGCTCATGCATTTAGCTCCAGAGGTCCCAGGTTCGATCCTGCCCATGACACTCACATAAGCTTTCACACTGATGTATGTGAACCCCTTATGAGCAGCAGCTGCTTTGGAATAACCTCAGGGACATGGGCTAGTCTAGGACCAGAAGGTCTGCGGTTAATCCAGACACTGAACCCAGGTCTCCTGAGTCCTAGTCTGGTGCATTATCATAGAATCATAGAATATCAGGGTTGGAAGGGACCCCAGAAGGTCATCTAGTCCAACCCCCTGCTCGAAGCAGGACCAATTCCCAGTTAAATCATCCCAGCCAGGGCTTTGTCAAGCCTGACCTTAAAAACCTCTAAGGAAGGAGATTCTACCACCTCCCTAGGTAACGCATTCCAGTGTTTCACCACCCTCTTAGTGAAAAAGTTTTTCCTAATATCCAATCTAACCCCCCCCCCCACTGCAACTTGAGACCATTACTCCTCGTTCTGTCATCTGCTACCATTGAGAACAGTCTAGAGCCATCCTCTTTGGAACCCCCTTTCAGGTAGTTGAAAGCAGCTATCAAATCCCCCCTCATTCTTCTCTTCTGCAGACTAAACAATCCCAGCTCCCTCAGCCTCTCCTCATAAGTCATATGTTCTAGACCCCTCATCATTTTTGTTGCCCTTCGCTGGACTCTCTCCAATTTATCCACATCCTTCTTGTATTGTGGGGCCCAAAACTGGACACAGTACTCCAGATGAGGCCTCACCAAAGTCGAATAGAGGGGAACGATCACGTCCCTCGATCTGCTCGCTATGCCCCTACTTATACAACCCAAAATGCCATTGGCCTTCTTGGCAACAAGGGCACACTGCTGACTCATATCCAGCTTCTCATCCACTGTCACCCCTAGGTCCTTTTCCGCAGAACTGCTGCCTAGCCTTTCGGCCCCTAGTCTGTAGCGGTGCATGGGATTCTTCCATCCTAAGTGCAGGACCCTGCACTTATCCTTATTGAACCTCATCAGATTTCTTTTGGCCCAATCCTCCAATTTGTCTAGGTCCTTCTGTATCCTATCCCTCCCCTCCAGCGTATCTACCACTCCTCCCAGTTTAGTATTATCCACAACAGTAGGCCATCCTTCCTTCCCTGCCCACCTCCATCTGCCCTTGGAAAGCTAATGCCTCCCCAGCCCAGGGGACAGGGCTACATCTAGCTAACCGGGGCAATGTCACCCGCAGTATTTTCCCCACACAAGCAGGGAGCTCAGCTGTTCACATGCTCAGGTGGGAAACAGGGCACAGGGACCCAGGTTAGTTATAGTTACATAGCATGGTTCCAGGGTGGGACAGGCCTATTAATGTGATGCACTTCTGGGCTAGTGGTTCAAACACATACCAGGTAGGCAGCATCTGAAGCTCATTCCTAACCTGACAGCTATAGTTCTCTGTTTGCAGGAGCTAATGGGCTCTGTCCAGTTCTGCATAGACAGGTGTCCACATTACAAAGAACCCCATCACCACCGGTCTGCTTGTCAGAACGCTCAGCAGAGGAGGGGCCTGGAGAATGAACTGTCCACTCATCCCACAAGATCGCCAGATATGGTGATCAGATAAACCCTGAGCATATGGGCAAGATTCATCAGCCAGATACTACAGAAAATTCTTTCCTGGGATCTGAGTTACCCAGGAAAGAATTTTCTGTAGTATCTGGCTGATGAATCTTGCCCATATGCTCAGGGTTTAGCTGATCGCCATATTTGGGGTCGGGAAGGAATTTTCCTCTAGGGCAGATTGGAAGAGGAAGTTTTTCGCCTTCCTCTGTAGCATGGGGCAAGGGTCACTTGCTGGAGGATTCTGTGCTCCTTGAAGTCTTTAAACCACGATTTGAGAACTTCAATAGCACAGATATAGGTGAGAGGTTTTTTGCAGGAGTGGTGGGTGAAATTCTGTGGCCTGCGTTGTGCAGGAGGTCAGACTAGATGATCATAATGGTCCCTTCTGACCTAAATATCTATGAATCTAAGACAGGCATGGTACTGCGGTGGCCATTTCAACAGCTGCTTTATCTAATGGTTGTCTAGAGTTCCCTTCACTGGAGTTTCCAAGGGCACGTCCACACTGCATTGTAAACCTGGCTCAGTGGTTGCCCCAGGCATGTGGACTCGGTGTTTCCAAGCCCACGTTTGAAAGTCTACACTGCATTGTAAACCTGGGCTTGTAGTTGCTGGTCCTGGGTTTCACAGCCATGCTAACATGTCCATATTGCACTATGCAGAACTTCTGACTCAGCTCTAAAAGAAAAAGAGTACTTGTGGCACCTTAGAGACTAACCAATTTATTAGAGCATAAGCTTTCGTGAGCTACAGCTCACTTCATCAGATGCATATCGTGGAAACTGCAGCAGACTTTATATATACACAGAGAATATGAACCAATACCTCCTCCCACCCCACTGTCCTGCTGGTAATAGTTTATCTAAAGTGATCATCAGGTGGGCCATTTCCAGCACAAATCCAGGTTTTCTCACCCTCCACCCCCCCACACAAATTCACTCTCCTACTGGTGATAGCCCATCCAAAGTGACAACTCTTTACACAATGTGCATGACAATCAAGTTGGGCTACTTCCTGCACAAATCCAGGTTTTCTCACATCCCCCCCACCCCCATATACACACAAATGGCCCACCTGATGATCACTTTAGATAAGCTATTACCAGCAGGACAGTGGGGTGGGAGGAGGTATTGGTTCATATTCTCTGTGTATATATAAAGTCTGCTGCAGTTTCCACGATATGCATCCGATGCAGTGCGCTGTAGCTCACGAAAGCTTATGCTCAAATAAATGGGTTAGTCTCTAAGGTGCCACAAGTACTCCTTTTCTTTTTGCGAATACAGACTAACACGGCTGTTACTCTGAAACCTGACTCAGCTCTGTGGCTTGAGCTGCAGCCACACTGCAAAATGACAGGGCTTGGTCCAGAGTCTCAGCAGGACTCGGGTTCTGCCCCACTCTCGTAGGACGGGGTCCTGAGTGCTTGCTGACCTGAGTGCGACTGATATGTGTATGGACAGAAGGGCTCTTGGGCTCAAACCTGAATCAGAGCCTGGGCTGAGTATGCACTGTAGACGTATGCTCACGTATTGTTCTGGCAGTTGTCAGCAGGTAGTGGTGTTACACATCATCTTCGAAGTGCTTTTCTTAGTGTGCAAGCAAGGTTTCGTTTTAGGGAAAACATGCGGGATTGCTGTTAGCTTTTGACAAGGGAACTGTGGGAGCAGGAGATGAGCTTGATCACTGCCATGGGCTCTGATTAGAGTCAATTCTGAGGCCAAGTTGCTTACGGGAACTGGGCTTTGGTGTTGGGCTGAGATTCCTTGAAGAAGGGATTGTCTTGCATGCTGTTTGACCACCTCTGTTCCAGGTTTTATATGTGTAAATAAAACAAATTACAATTGGAATATACACAGATTCTGCATCACTGATTTCTCCTGCAACCGGCAAGGCCCAGGGCATCTGTTACTACTCTGCCCAGGGGTGACAGAGGAGTCAGAATGGGCCACTGGCATCAGAAGAAGGGGCAGCAATGTCCCTTTTGTCATGTGGATATGCAAAAAATAACACGCTAAGGCAGCATTTCTCAAACTTGGGGTCCCGACTCAAAAGGGGTTGCAAGGCTATCATGGGGGGGGGGCGTAAGATCACAAAAAACAGGGTTACCATACATCCGGGTTTTCCCAGATATGACCTCTTTTTTGGTCCTTACGCATTCTTTTTCCTTGCCTTCAGACCTGGGTGGCCGAAGAGCGGAAGCTGCTGGCAGCGGCGACTGGCAGGAGTGCTGTGTTCAGAGCTGGGCGGCCAGAGGGCAGCAGCTGCTGGCCAGCCACCCAGGTCTGAAAGCAGGGCCGCCACCACCAGCAGCGCAGAAATAAGGGCAGCATGGCATGGTTACTTAGCTCTGTAGGGATTTGCACTGATGCAGCAAAAGCTATGTCCAGTACCAAGAGTGGCAGTCGGGGGCTTAGCAAAATCTGGAATATTTTCAAAGGGGGGCCCAGCAAAAAAAGTTTGAGACCCCCTGCTCTAGGTCTGTTAAGTGGGTACCTTTCACTGGCACTTAGTTTCTTCACTCCAAACTAAAAACATCATTTAGAAATAAACCCAAAGAGTATTCAGATGTGAAGTAACCTCTGTCCACATTGAAAAACACACATGCATGGAGGGGAAGTAGAAGTGGGTGGAAGCCTGGGCAGCAGTGACCATAAGATGGTTGAGTTCAGGATCCTGACAAAAGGAAGAAAGGAGAGCAGCAGAATATGGACCCTGGACTTCAGAAAAGCAGAATTTGACTCCCTCAGGGAACTGATGGGCAGGCTAATATGAGGGGAAAAGGAGTCCAGGAGAGCTGGCTGTATTTTAAAGAAGCCTTATTGAAGATGCAGGAACACACCATCCCAATGTGCAGAAAGAATAGCAAATATGGCAGGCGACCAGCTTGGCTTAACAGACAAATTTTTGGTGAGCTTAAACTCAAAAAGAAAGCTTACAAGAAGTGGAAACTTGGACAGAAGACTAGGGAGGAGTCTAAAAATATTACTGAGCATGCAGAAGAGTAATCAGGAAGGCCAAAGCACAACTGGAGTTGCAGCTAGCAAGAGACGTGAAAGGTAACAAGAAGGATTTCTACAGGTATGTTAGCATCAAGAAGGTGGTCAGGGAAAGTGTGGGACCCTTAGTGAATGGGGGAGGCAACCTAGTGACAGAGGATGTAGAAACAGCTGAAGTTTCTCAATGCTTTTTTTGCCTTTGTCTTCACAGACAAGGTCAGCTCCCAGACTACTGCACTGGGCAGCACAGTATGGGGAGGAGGTGAGCAGCCATCAGTGGTGAAAGAACAGGTTAAAGACTATTTAGAAAAGCTGGACATGCACAAGTCCATGGGGCTGGATGCAATGCACCAGAGGGTGCTGAGGGAGTTGGCTGATGTGATTGCAGAGCCATTGGCCATTATCTTTGAAAACTCATGGCAATTGGGGGAGGCCCTGGACGACTGGGAAAAGGCAAATATAGTGCCCAAATTTTAAAAAGGGAAGAAAAAGAATTCAGGGAACTACAGACTGGTCAGCCTCACTTCAGTCCCTGGAAAAATCATGGAGCAGGTCCTCAAGGAATCCATTTTGAAGCACCTGGGGGAGAGGAAGGTGATCAGGAACAGTCAACAGGATTCACCAAGGGCAAGTCATGCCTGACCAACCTGTTTGCCTTCTATGATGAGATAACGGGCTCTGTGGATATGGGGAAAGCGGTGGACATGATATACCTTGACTTTAGCAAAGCTTTTGACACGGTCTCCCACAGTATTCTTGCCAGCAAGTTAAAGAAGTATGGATTGGATGAATGGACTATAAGGTGGATAGAAAGCTGGCTGGATCGTCAGGCTCAACAGGTAGTGATCAATAGCTTGATGTCTAGTTGGCAGCCGGTATCAAACGGCGTGCCCCAGGGGTTGGTTCTGTGGCCGGTTTAGTTCAACATCTTCATTAATGATCTGGATGATGGGATGGATTGCACCCTCAGCAAGTTCATGGATGACACTAAACTGCGGGGAGAGGTAGATAAGCTGGAGGGTAGGGATAGGGTGCAGAGTGACCTAGACAAATTGGAGGATTGGCCAAAAGAAATCTGATGGGGTTTAGTAAGGACAAGTGCAAAGTCCTGCACTTAGGACAGAAGAATCCCATGCACTGCTACAGGCTGGGGACTGACTGGCTAAGCAGCAGTTCTGCAGAAAAGGACCTGGGGATTACAGTGGATGAGAAACTGGATATGAGTCAACATTGTGCCCTTGTTCCCAAGAAGGCTAATGGCATTTTGGGATGTATTAATAGGAGCATTGCCAGCAGATCGAGGGAAGTGATTATTTCCCTCTATTTGGCACTGGTGAGGCCACATCTGAAGTACTGTGTCCAGTTTTGGGCCCCCCACTACAGAAAAGATGTGGACAAATTGGAAAGAGTCCAGCGGAGGGTAACAAAAATTATTAGGGGTCTGGGGCACATGACTTACGAAGGGAGGCTGAGGGAACTGGGATTGTTTAGTCTGCAGAAGAGAAGAGCGAGGGGGGATTTGATGGGCAGCCTTCAACTACCTGAAGGGGGGTTCCAAAGAGGATGGAGCTCGGCTGTTCTCAGTGGTGGCAGATGACAGAACAAGGAGCAATGGTCTCAAGTTGCAGTGGGGGAGGTCTAGGTTGGATATTAGGAAAAACTATTTCATTAGGAGGGTGGTGAAACACTGGAGTGGGTTACCTAGGGAGGTGGTGGAATCTCCATCCTTAGAGGTTTTTAAGGCCCGGCTTGACAAAGCCCTGGCTGGGATGATTTAATTGGGGTTGCCACAGGACATAAGACAAATGGGAGCCAGGCTCAGAAGTAAAGAGTGATATACACTTAATAGGGGCTATGGAATACACGGTAACAAACGTTATTTGTTTACCCTCCCTGCCAGTAAAACCCCAACATGGAAATAATGAATGGACCTTGCAAATTAGTCACTAGAAATCACTTAACTCGTAAAAAATTATTAGCCCAGGAATAGAGGTTTGGAGAAAACAGTGAAAAAAGCCAGAGGAACTCTTGTCTTTAGACAAATGTTTTTTACACTTAAATTAATGGGGGTCAGGCAAGGGCATGGAAATAATATACAATAGGGCAGGAGGGTGGGGCGGGGGGAAACCCTCATTGGAGAAAGCCAAGACAAAATGAAGTTGGATATTGGTCAAATAAGTATTGCAATATTGTCAAGAAACCTGCCTCATTAGGCCAAATCCATTGCAGAATAGATATGGAGCGTATTTTGAAGTTAAAATATAACACAAGTGGGAGAAGCTAAGTAATTGCAAGTCTAATACAGTACAAAAAAAAATTCTGGTTATAACAATATCACAATCTGGTGACATATTAAACTGCTTCACAATGGTGTGAATCACAGATTTGTAAAGACAGATTAATTGAAATAGATAATATGTAAGAGGGTTAGGTAGATATTGAACCAGCTTCTGTTAGAGAGACACAAGTTTGGGAGCTACACAGAGCTCTTCTTCACGTCTGGAAAGGTACTCCGAGTGTCACAGCTAAATACAAGGTAGAACAGATAGTTTAGCATAAGTAGATAACACATATTCTAAGGGACCGTTCAGGGTGAAGTGGCCTGTTAACGCCCCTGCAGTCATGGGACAAAAGGTCTATAATCAACATCCCTCACAATGACAGCGTAGTGGCCTGCCTCCAATATTTACAAGATAATGGATAACACTTAGGTATCAACCTCATACACATCACCAAACTCATCCATTTCATCCTCACCCATAACAATTTCACATTCAACAAACATTTTGTCCAAACCATGGCAACAACCGTGGGTACTAGGATGGCTCCCCAGTATGCCAGCTTCCTCATGGGCCACTTTGAAGAAGAATTTCTGGACAAATGCACCACGAAACCAATAATATACCTGAGATACAGCAACGATATTTTCATTCTCTGGACAGGTTTCAGAGTAACAGCCATGTTAGTCTGTATTCGCAAAAAGAAAAGGAGTACTTGTGGCACCTTAGAGACTAACCAATTTATTTGAGCATGAGCTTTCGTGAGCTACAGCTCACTTCATCGGATGCATACCGTGGAAGCTGCAGAAGACATTATATACACACAGAGACCATGAAACAATACCTCCTCCCACCCCACTGTCCTGCTGGTAATAGCTTATCTAAAGTGAACATCAAGTTGGGCCATTTCCAGCACAAATCCAGGTTTTCTCACCCTCCGCCCCCGCACACACAAACTCACTCTTCTGCTGGTAATAGCCCATCCAAAGTGACAACTCTCTTCACAATGTGTATGATGTCTTAAACGTCCTCATAGATTTCCACCACAACTTCAACAACCACCACGCACTTCAAACCCTTCTGACAACACTTCTGCACCAGCATCAACTTCCTGGATACAATGATCAGCTTCAACAATGGAACCCTACAGACAGCCAAATACAAGAGACCCCCAGATCATCACACTTACCTTCAAAGATCCAGCAACCACCCCAGATACACCAGGAAACCTGTTTTCTGCAGCCAGACACTCAGATATCAAGAATAAGAGTACTTGTGGCACCTTAGAGACTAACCAATTTATTTGAGCATAAGCTTTCGTGAGCTACAGCTCACTTCCCTAAGGTGCCACAAGTCCTCCTTTTCTTTTTGCGAATACAGACTAACATGGCTGCTACTCTGAAAGATATCAAGAATGTGCTCCAAGGAGAAAGTTCAGGATACAGACCTTAACGTACTCAAAATTGCCTTCATCAAACAAGGGTGCTCCACCACAGACGTAGATCACATCACAGAATGGTCCAAATACCCGAGAGAACCTGCTTCAATACAGAAATAAAACCCCCTCTGACTGCACAAGTCTAGTTGTCAGCTACCACCTCTCACTAGAACCCATACAGGGTATCATCAAACAACTACAACTCATACTCGACGGGGACCCCACCCTGAAAGAAATCTTTCCTGAACCCCCTCCTCTGGCTTTCAAAGAACGCCCGCAACCTCTCCAAGTCTCATCAGCAGAAGCCAACTCCCCACAGCCCAAGATCCACCAACTCAAAGCAGTACCAGGTCCTAGAACAACAGATGCAAAACCTGTATCTCCCCTGCTAGTGATGAACACCCCCCATGACACCCCTTTCAAGATCATGGGACTGTCCTACACATGACTATCATAACATGTGGGGTACCTCATCCAGTGCATTAAATGCCCCAATAGTCACTACCTGGGTGAAATCAGTCTATCACTGTGCTCTTGAATGAACTCGCACAGAAAAATGATAAAAGACAAAAACACCCCATCACCTGTGGGCGAACACTTTTCACAAAGCGATCGCTCCGCATCTGACCTGTCAGTTCCTGACCCTCAGAGGAAACCTGCACAACACTTTCAAAAGACGAGCCTGGGAGCTTAAATTCATAACTTTGCTAGACACTAAAAATCATGGTCTTAATAAAGACACCCTGTAACCCACTAACCCCGCTTTTAGTCCTTGCATAATGACAGGTTTCAGAGTAGCCGCCGTGTTAGGACTTGTGGCACCTTAGAGACTAACCAATTTATTAGAGCATAAGCTCTCGTGAGCTACGGCTCACTTCATCGGATGCCACAAGTCCTCCTTTCCTTCTAATCCTATGACTTCAGGGGCGTTAACGGGCCACTTCACCTTGAATGGTCTCAGAATATGAGCTATCTACTTCTGCTAAACAATCTGTTCCACCTTGCATTTAGTTGTGACACTCCCAGTACCTTTCCTAGAGCTGAAGAAAAACTCTGAGTGGCTCGAAAGCTCGTCTCTCTGGCCCACTAGAAGATATAACCGCACCCACCTTGTCTCTCTATAATCCTGGGACCAACACGGCCACAACAACGCTGCATACAAGGGGATTAGGTAGCACTTTCAAAAGCTGCTATGAGACTTAGAAGCCAAAGTCCCGTTTTCAAAAGTGATGGAAGGTTCATCTCTGAGGTGCCACAAGGACTCCTGTTCTTTTTGCGGATACAGACTGACACGGCTGCTCTGAAACAGCTCCTCAGAGACAGTTAAGGTGCCCAACTCTGGGCCTAGGCATGTAGGAGCGGACATCTCACAGCATGTCAACAGGACTTAAGCTTACCTGCCGAAGTCTCCTCTGAAAATGGGACTTTCGGCACCTTAGTCCCTTTGTCATCAGGACCAAAGTTATGGAAAATAGTCAGATTTTTATCTTTTACTCTAAGGTACAACTAACACCTTTAAAGGGCAGCAGCAGGGTACAGTGGGTAGCACATTAAACTGTGAATCAGGAGATCTCTCTCCCATTCCAGGCTCTACCACTGTCCTGCTGCGTGACCCTAGGCAAGTCACTTCACCGCTCTGTGACTCAGTTTCCCCTCCCGCCTTTTGTCTATTTAGATCATCGGGGCCGAGACTACGTCTTCCCACCTGCATGTAAAGTCTAGCACAATGAGGCTGCAGTCTCAACTGGGGCCATCGGAATTTTGTATTTAGATAAAGATCAGATACAGAATCAGTCTCACGGGACTGTTAACATCAGTAGAAGCAGGACTGAGTCTTCTCACGTGAGGAAAAACTCCTATTGACCTTAAAAATGGGAGTTATTTCTGAGTAAGGAATATGAAACTGAGCTCTGTGTGTGTGCGCGCACGCATTCATGCAGAGTATCAGGTTTGCCATTCCCTTCCAGTTGCTATTTGGAAATACAGAAGAGTCAGAACACATCTGAATTTATACTAAGCCCTATTAAACTGTGGGTGCTCAAATCCCACACTGAAAACTGAACGGAGGGGGAAATCTTGCACTGGGAAGGGAGAAGGCTGGATAATTATTTCATGTTTCATACTCCCAATTCTGTTCAATGGGAGGCCGGCTTTTTTTCCTCCCTCCTTCTTTCCCAAAGGTCAGGCGCGGGGCAGGGGAAACAGAGCGAAGGTGGGAATTATCTCAAGCTGCCTTGTGAGCAAATTTACCCAATAATTTACTTTGTAACAGGTATTTATGGAGCAGCAGGGACTGGCATCTAGGCCAGAAAATGGGCCAAATTCCCAGGGTATCCAGCTGTGATTTTTTTTTCACAAGCTATGACTCTTCAGAGGAGGAAAAAATACCCCTCCAAACCCTATATTACCATGTGCAATTAAAGGGAAAGGTGGATACCAGTTCCCCTGGCTGGTGCAGCCTGTCTGGGCTGGGTCTGGCCTTTTATATGCAATCTCAATTACCTCGAAAGTGCATTCTTTTGGAAAAAAGGAAAATTGCAAGCAGACCTCTCAAAGGTTGGGGCTGGTTTGAAACACAGGGCCTCACCAGTGACTGCCTACTGTACCCAGAGACACAGCTGCCTCGTAGCCTGGCTTTAAATTAAAGCCAGGCTTTGCCTTTCGTTTTCAGCTGAAGTCCCCACCGCAAATCGACAAGCAGTGCGCTTTGCCAACAACTGTAAATAATGTTGCTAATAAACATTTGCCAGGAAGGAATAAACAGAGAAGGAGGTGCGGTGTCCCAGAGCAGGGGCACCATCCCACCAGCTGGGACAGACTCTCCCCCTCTGCTAACAATATATATGAACAAAATTATTGTTCCTGCTAATTTCCTTGGACGTCTGAAACCAGAAGCTAAGAGTCCACTGTATAAACTGCCCAATCCAGTGAAGTGCTGAGTAGCCCTGGTTGCTGTTGATTTTACTCGCACTGGTCTTGTGGTGAAAGACCACTGGAGCACTCAGAAGATATGGGTTCAGTTCCCTGCTCTGACACAAGTTTCCTGTGGGACCTTGGACGATTCACTGAATTGCCTCAGTTTCCGTCTTCTGCTTGTATGTTTGTTCCTTTCCTACTGCCCTTGGTCTATTTACACTGTAAGCTGTTTGAGGCAGGGAGTGTCTCTCACTGTGTTTATACAGCACCGAGAACAATGGGGCCCTGTTTTTGGTTGGGACTTCTAGGGTATATCTACACGGCACACTAAGCCCGTGCTCTGACTCAGGTCGGATCTGAAGCCCCATTTCCGTCCACACACAAATCAGTCTGGCTCAGGTCAGAAAGCACTCAGGACCGTATTAAGCAGCTGGATCAGAGCCTTGTCCTGTTGTGACTTGGGTCCAAGCCCTGTCATTTTGCAGTGTAGACGCAGGTCAAGCCACAGACCCAAGTCAGAAGGTCTGCACAGTGCAGTATGGACATGTTAGCATGGCTGGGAGACCCACGTCCAGCAACTGTAAGCCCATGTTTACAATGCAGGGTGGTCACTCAAGCACAGACTTGGAAACACCAAATCCACAAGGCTGGGCCCCGCAGATTTGGGTTTACAATGGCATGGAGACATACTCCTAGGTACTAGAAGTAGAGCTCAAAGCACTTTCCATTGAATGGTATCACCACCACCCCTATTTTACAGGTAGAGAAACTGAGGCACAAATTGGTTGAGGGCCAAACTTTTCAAAAGTAGCCTCTGATTCTGCACCCCCCTAAAAACCCCACTTATGAATATGTTAGCCTACGTGAGTACAAAACCCAGCCCTCCTGAGTACCAGGCCTGTGTCCTACCAGCTGGGCACCACAAAGAGGTGTCTAGGCTAGGCCTGCGATTACCAAGCCTGGGGAAATATGCTCAAAACAATAGGAAGCAGGGCAAATCACTGGGACTGCCCTAAAGCAGGTGTAAGAATGAGCTGCACTCCATGGCCTCGGAAGCCAGCGGAAGTTGGGGGGTGCCGGGAGGGAGCTCACAGACCATCAGCTCCTGGCACGGAGTTGTCAATGTTTAACGATTTCTAATGGACTGTCAGTGCTGATCATTCTGGTGTCTTCCAAATAACAGCTACGGGAAGTGCTGAGCACAGCCCCACGGCGATGGGCACAGGGCACGCTGCACTGGAACCCAGAAGGAAGCCCACTCCTGTTCAAGGAGTGCAGGGACTTGCTGCTCCGCTTGCTTGGCTGCAAAGTAACTTTGAGTGTTGTTAACCCCTCGTGCAATTGCCCCGCCCCATCTCAGGCATTCCTTTCAGTCCCTATGCTGGTCTCACATCTTTACCTCGAGATTTAACACAGCAAATCCGTGTTTTCTAGAGTGGACTCTGTTGCAAGCCGGTCCAGAACGTCCCTATGCCCTGTACATTGCTAATTCCTTCAGGCTTCTGAACCCAGGAGCTCCTGCTGAGCCACCTCGCCTCGCATTGGCTCCCAGGCAACGTTTCATCAATGAGTGAAAGAGAATCGGCTTGTGCGTAAGACATTGGCCAGAACAGCAGGGTTCCCTTACGACCTCTGCCACAGACTCCGTCTGTGACCTTGGGTGCACCACTTAGACCCAGATCCAGGGTCACACAGAGGTTTTGGGTGCAAAATCTCAAACTGAGGCCCACCACCCTTCCAAAAAAAATTACCATGAGGACAAAAGAGCAGCTGGGCCAAGCCCTCCACAGGGGCGCTGCAATTCCATGTGCCAGTCTCAATGGTACTTACTCAAATTCCACAGGTTTGGGGTCCCGCGCAAACAGGGGGCCTGGGACACACTGCTCCCCTCCCCTACCAGTGGCCCTGCCCAGACACTCAAAAGTATACAGCTACCTAACTCCCACTGAAAGCAGGAGAAGTGAGGTTCAGAACGGGCATATTCCCTTTACAGTTCCAACCATACCAAGGGGTAGATTATTGTGGGGATGGAGGCCATATAAGGACCTTAGTAGACAGACGGTGCTGCTCTTAGTAGAGACAGGCCCTCTTTGTGCTGAATATAAAGGTAATGTTTAACAAGGCTGCTGGGCCCAGATAGACCCTGTGGTTCTCTCTAGCTCCCAACCTCTGCTACTTAGTGTTTCCTTCCCAGGATCTCCCTAAGTCCTGACCATATACGAAGCAGTCCTGCAATGAGCTACTGACCAACCCACGGGTTCTATGGATTTAAATTAGCAGCGGGAGGGAACGGTTAGTGACCTAAAACCAGGTTTATGAATCTGTAAAGTCGTTTTAGAGGAGTCCTTGAGGTTCATCCTCTCTGGGGCGAACTATCAGTTGATGTCCAGGTAGGAGTGATGTGGTTTTTGGAAGTTTTGAGAAGACTTTTTCCCGGACTGTGCTGTTAATTCACTCTCTAGATGCAGTTCAGCTAGGGGCACACAGTATTTCTAGCTGGCTTCAGGACTCTTGCCCTTACTCCGGATACAGTTATTGCTTGCCATTACATGGTTGGGTCGATAATTCAGGGGGCTGTGTGTCCCAGGTGCACAGTCACAGATCCCGTTAACCCTAAGTGCGCATTCGGAAGCCTGGATTAGAAAGTCTGCCCCAATGCCTCTGACCAGTCCATTCCGAGGAAGCCTCTTCGTTTTTTCAGCAGACAAGGGTTCTGCTCTGTGCCATTTTCCCCATTCCTCTGGCAGCTTTCAGAAAATCACAGAATCTGAATGGCTGCTGGATTTTCATTCTCATTTCCAGGACAACCAATTTGCAAGGAGAACAGAAGAACCCATGATATCCTGTCTTGGATGCTGCTGGTTGGGGGTGGTTCTCCTACATTACTGGCTCCAGAAGCTTTGTTGCTATCAGAGCTGGGGGTAAAATACTGCCAGCGTGTTGGGTGTTTTTCTGAAAATCATAATTTGCATTTTAAATGAATTTATTTTCACTGTGCTCGAGCCCCTTTTGTGTTCACTTTCCAAGGGTGAGTTTGTCAGCAAGACCGTTTGTGGACCACATAAGAGAAAATATTGTCCGAGAGCAAATGTCTGAGTTTGTAATCCATCAGTCTAGGTACTCACACAGCACCAGCCACTGTAGGATGTGGACAGTTCGCAATTCCCAACTATGGGGTAGGGGAGGTCTCAGGACCTCCACTGTACAGATGAGGAACCGAGGCACATAGTCACTGGATGATCTGCCTAAGGGCATGTGGGAGGCCTATCAATAGAAATCATGTCTACTGAGGCCCTCTTCAATGTCTTAACTACAAGATCATCCTTCCACACCCACAGCCCAGAATGGCAATATGCCTGAGACCTATTCACGCTCATCCAATCCAGAAATATCACATAACATGGGACCTGTTAAATATATCCAGTCATAAGTAACCAATGCAGCTCCAGTAACAAACATTAGATAATTATATGGACAATCAACCAAGTATTAGGTGCAGGTATTCAGAGAATCGTTCAAAGGAAATGCAATGTGCAAACAGAAGATATTATATTAACCCACTAAACTACTTGCTACAAATTGTTCCTCAGGCTATGTCTACACTACCACGGTAAGTCAACCTACGCTACGCAACTCCAGGTACGTGAATACTGTAGCTGGAGTTGATGTACCTTAGGTCATGTTACCGGTGGGTCTACACCGTGGGAGGTTGACAGGAGAAAATCTCCCATCGACTTACCTTACTCGTCTCATCGGGGGTAGAGTACAGGGGTTGCCTGCAGAGTGATCTGCTGTCAATTTGGCTGGTCTTTACTAGACCCGTTAAATCGATCTCAGAGTGTCGATCCCCGCAGTAGTGTAGACCTGCCCTCAGTCTGGTGTTTATACCCCTTTGTCATTGTCCTTCCTCTGCTCAGGAATTCACAGAAAGCTCTTTGGGAAGCAAACAAGATACACTCTAACTGTAGCATGTACCGATCGGATCTGACACTGAGGGCCTTGTAAATACCCAGAACATTATCAATTGGTTGAGATATTTATACTGTGGTCATCAACATGGGGTTATGAGCTGGGTGAAAGCTTGTTATGGGTTAAAAGCCCATTGAGATTGGAAGGTGTGAACTCCTCCATCAATTAACATAGCTGTAAGCATAAGCCCCACTTAACACAAAAGGTGTGTGTGAAAACCTTCCAGGAGCTTTTGGCTGAATGTTGTTTAGGTGTGTGGGGGGAGGGAGAGAGCTCACAGAAAATGAGGCCATGTCCACACTACAAAATTATGTTGACCTAACATCAGCATACAGCCACCGCACTTATTAAATCACTTACGGGTGTGCGTAACCCATGCCTGCTTGGTGTGGCACTCTGTTCCCCTCTCGTGGCACCTAGACCACCTAGAGATTGATGAGTCTACGACAGCCTTGGTTAAGAGCCACATGGCTTGTAGCTCATGAAGTAGAGCCTCATTCGTTAAGCTTCAGAAGTCCCAGGTTCGATCCTTCGCGCCGATGTCTGTTGGCATTACATAGGCACACTTGGCTCCTTACGTCAGCGGGATACGCCCTCACCGGCAGCACTTGTATCAAATGCACCGTCAGTGTGGGGCATTGTGGGATGGCTCCTGAAAGCCAGTAACAGTCGATGTAAGCAACACAATGTCTATATTGACACTATGTCAACCTAGCTACATCGACCATGACTCTATGCCGCTTGGGAGGGTGGTGTTATTAAGTCGGCGTAGAGAGGCACTTACGTCAGCAGGAGCCAAATGTAAGTGAAGACTCTTCCACAGCTAGGTCAACGCAAGGCAGCTTATGTTGACCTAACTGTGTAGTGTAGACCAGGCCTGAGGTCCAACAAGAACCGATGGAGTGAGAGGCAGCCCAAAGCAGCAGCCAGGGTGTGGCTGACCCTGGAAAAGACCTGGGGAGAGGTTTTTGAGTCAAGGGTGCAGGCTGAAGAGTGTGGCTGGTGCTGCGAGCAAAAGATCTGATTTGATTCCTTCTGCATTCAGAGACACAGGACTTTGGTGCATTCTTTGTTAATAAACAGAACTGCATCAAAGGAATTCCAGATTACCACCAATTTCTACTCCTAACTGGAACGCCCGCAGGGCTCCAAACTTTGCCTAGCTGCTCGGGTCAAAAAGGGTCCACAAGAGTAACAAGCTACAGGGATTCTCTAAAACAATCTGTCTGCAATGGGATTCGGCCTAGAGACAGATGGACCTTCAAAGGATCTGAGCTCACCTTCTAAGAAGCACCCGAATGTTCAGATGCTTCTCTGGCTGTCTCCGATTAGCATACGTGGGGGCTAAAAATCTCAGGAGAAGAAGGGTGTTTTGTCTCAGATCCTTCCTTGTTCTGTCGAATCCCAGGGTCCTTCTGGGAAACATGAGCAAAATAAATAGGGAAGGTTGAACAGCTCCAGCCTCAGTGTGGGATAATCTGGGGCATCTGGATGTGTTCTGAGCTGGTGCAGGGACAGCTGTTTTAGGTACAGCTGGCAAATGGGGCAGGTCACCCCTTTTCTGGAACCAATTGTCGTTAGATTTTTATATATAAGTATAAAACTGAAGTCTGCTTGGCACCTTGCTCCTCCTGGTTTCCCCTCCCAGCCCAGCCTCCAACGCTTTACGCAGCCATTCAGACGGCTTAAAAATAGACCCAGCTATTGCCACTGTAATGAAAGATGCACTACTCAGGCAAAGAGTGAAAAGCACTTTCCAAAGATGGAGAAGTATTGCTAGCTCTTTGTCCAGATTGGGGAAACTGAGGCACAGCCAGGGTAAGTGACTCGCCAAAGGTCAGTGGTCCTCATTACAATAAGATCTAAGCACCTCACGATTTTTACCGTTGTTACCCTCACACACCCCCTCCTGTGAAGTAAGGCAGTGCTGTTATCCCCACTTTACAGATGGTGAAGTGAGGCGCAGCGAGACAAAGATGCTCTCTTCAACTGAAATCAGAGCCCCAACCAGGGCATTGCGCTGGTTTAACTCATCTGGTTTCAGTTCACTCCTTTAGTTAAGAGGGCACACCTCTCAGGGGAGACAAGGCCTATGTTGAGTCAAACACCATACTTGGGTAGTAAGGGGAAATTGAGGTAGAGTGGCTAAGACCACATTTTTCAAACGTAGAGGCCTAAATTAGGCATCTAGTTAAGTGGCCTGTTTTTTTCAGAGGTGCCAAGCATTGATTAGTCAATGGGCAGGAGGTCAGCACCGCTTTAAATCAGACTACCTATTTGGGTACTGGACGATGGATGCGGGCACCTAATTCTGGGCACATTAGTTTGAAATTTTTGCCCTAAGAGGCTCACCGAAGAGCGCACAGAGAGTCAGGGGCCCTTCCACCCTCACTCTCGCTTCCAGAGAAAACCTGTGAGTTACTGAGCATACAACTTGAAGACACCCCATTGAGCTAGTCTGCGTGTAAATTTCTAACCAGTAAGGTAGAGGAAGGCTGGGCAAGTGGGGTAATTAACCACTGGAACAACTTACCAAGAGTCGTGGTGGATTCTCCATCATGGGCAATTTTTAAATCAAGACCTGGTGATTTTCTAAAAGATCTGTTCTGGTTCAAACAGGAATTAATTCAGGGAAGTCCCATGGCCTCTGTTGTGCAGGTCAGGTTAGATGATCATAGCGGTCCCTTCTGGCTTTATAACATAATCTACTGATTAGTTTCCATGCGCCCTATTTCCCCATCTCCCAGCAAGCTTGGGAGGGTAACTATATTAGCACTTGTGAGGGGCGCAGAGCCTGTCGGAATGGGAGCCAGGTGAGTACCGTAGACAGACAGGGCTGCTGTTGGGTTTGCCAGCCGACAGAAGACGCTACAGACGAGTCGTCCAGCAAACGTCCCCACCCTTGCGCAATTGGTGGCTGGGCGGAGTGCCGCCGAAGTGCAAACCGGGTCACTCGCCGTGCTCGAAGCTTGTCCGGAGCCCTGGCTCTGTGAATACTTGCTCGTCTCATCACCAAACCATCATCAACCCCCCCCATTTTTTTAAGGGGTGGGGATGGAGCATTTCTCTCTTTTCACTTTGAGCCAATTCAAGTGCAACTCAGAGTGCAGACGCCTCGGGGCCTGGCGAGGGGCTACAAAGCCTTGAGCAAAAGCCATCGCCGTCCACTGACTGGCCTGTGTGAAACAGGCTGGAAGAGCCAGGGCCTGGCTCCCCAGACTCTGCATCAGAAAATCCACCTGGCTAATACTGCTTGAGTTCTCAGCCGCGACAGAAGACTGAATGGGCCCCTGACATGGAACCACACGGGGCCTTTTGTGGGTCCAGATTGCCGTCCACTGGCTGGGCCCTGAGGGGAAAAGCTTGCCCCCTGCCTCTGTCGTTTGTAACACAGTCACACCTCGAAGCCCCAGCCACAGTAAGAAACAGACTCTCCTGTGTACTCTTACCAATGAAACAGACAAGAGTGAGAGGGGAAAGAGAGATCCAGAAAAGGGAAGTGACTTGCCCAGGGTCGCGGAGCAGAGAATCCCAGGAGTGCATCTAGCTACAGTACTGATCTGCTGCCCTCACCATGGTATCTGCAGACCTGTACAGACCTGCAATTATCCCCATTGTACAGATGGGAAACTAAGGCACAGAGGCTCAGGCCCAGGGTTTTTAAAGCTATGGAGGCCCCGAACTCCCAGTGGCCCCAAGAAACGTGCCCAAGATCACACTGAAAGTCTATAGCAAAACGGGCTAGTGCCCTACCCGCTGGATGATCCTGAATCTCCAGCTGGTGCTCTAGCCAAGGGACCCCTCTGCCTCCTCATTCCTGCCGGTGTCTCTCCCACAGCTAAAGCAAAGCTCCTCATTCTCCTGGGATGCCAATCCAACCAGTTCCAGAAGCACCAGAAGCATATGATGGTGAGGGTCAGCATGCGGCCAGTAGCCACAACATCCATCATCACTGCCTCAGGCTCCCCAAGGCTATCTTCGAGAGGTACCCCAGGTCCCGACAGGGGGAAGTTAAAGGTCATTGCCGCAGTGGGGCTGTCGGGTAAAGGAAAGGAAGCGAGGGAGGTTACCCAGAGGGCCTGGCCCTGGCTTAACTCATTCCTGATGGCTTGCTGTTAGAAAACAGGGCTCTGCAATAAGGGAGAACAATACGCTTAAGGTCTAGCCAATAAAAGGTTACGAGCCATGCCTCAGAGCCTGGCAACAATATCACATTTGATCGTAACCCACGGATGTCTTGTAAATCATTATTTGAGAACCCACCGCCTGTGCATGGCGCATGTTTTTATTTAGGACCTTGTGCTGTCTCAGACGTATATAGCACTGGGATCAGGTGGTGAGATGTTTGATTTGGGGCCCTTCTGTAGCTTGGACTGTACACTGAATGGCAAGACATACAAGGGGATGTTGCATGGGAGGGGTTGATGCATGAGCTACTTTTGCCTGTTGGGAAGAAGGGCGCAGTGCGTGAAAGTGGGGCTCCATAGGTCGCCGTCCAGTTGTGATGCCTTTGTTTCCCATGTACTGTGACTTCAACGCGGCTGTGTGCGGGACCACCAGGCATTTTGTTCTTGGGGTCACTGCAGCTGCAGCATTGACCAGAAAAGTACCACCCTGGCTAAGCAACAAAGTAGAAAAGGCAGAGAGAGGCAAAAAGGCAGCCTTTAAAAATTGGAAGTCAGATCCTACTGCGGCGAATAGACTGGAGCATAAACTCTGGCAAGTTGAGTGTGAAAGTATCCTGGGGCAGGCCAAAAAAGAATTTGAAGAGCAACTAGCAAAAGACTCAAAAACTAACAGAAAAAAAAAATAAGTACATCAGAAGCAGGAAACCTGCTGAACTATCAGTGGGGCCAGTGGATGATCACAGTGCTAAAGGAGACAAGGCCATTGTGTAGAAGCTACATGAATTCTGTACATCAGTCTTCAGTGCAGAGGATGTGAGGGAGATTCCCACACCTGAGCTATTCTTTTTAGGTAACAAATCTGAGGAACTGTCTGAAACTGAGGTGTCATTAGAGGACGTTTTGGAACAAATTGATAAATTAAACAGTAATATGTCACCAGGAACAGATGGTATTCTCTCAAGAGTTCTGAAGGAACTCAAATAAGAAATTGGAAAACTACTAACTGTGGTATGTAACCCATCATTTAAATGAGCTTCTGTACCAGATAACAGGAGGATAGTTAATATGACACCAATTTTTAAGAAAGTCTCTAGTTGTGATACTGGCAATTACAGGGTTAAGCCTAACTTCAGTACAAGGCAAATTGGTTGAAACTATATTAAAGAACAGAATTATCAGATACATCGATAAACATGATTTATTGGGGAAGAGTCAACACAGCTTTTGTAAAAGGAACACGTTTCACCAATCAATTAGAATTCATCAATCAATTAGAATTCTTTGAGGGAGTCAACAAACATGTGGACAAGGGTGATCCAGTGGGTATAGTGTCCTTGGACTTTCAGAAAACCTTTACCCAGGTCCCTCATCAAAGGCAAAGAAAACAGTCATGGGATAAGAGGGAAGGTCCTCTCATGGATCAGTAACTGGTTAAAAGACAGGAAATAAAGAATAGGAATAAATAATTTTCACAAGGGAGAGAGGTAAATGTGGTGTCCCCCAGGGGTCTGTACTAGGACCTGTTTTGTTCAACATATTCATAAATTATCTGAGAAAAAGGGCTAAACAGTGAGGTGGCAAAATTTGCAGCCAATACAAAATTACTCAAGATAATTAAGCCCAAAGCAGAGAGCAAGGAGTTACAAAAGAATCTCACAAAACTGGGCAACAAAATGGCAGATGAAATTTAGTGTTAAGAACGCACATTGGAAAACATTACCCCAACTATACATACAAAATGATGGGGTCTCAATTAGCTGTTACCACTTCAGAAAGAGACCTTGGAGTCATTGTGGAGAGTTCTCTGGAAACATCCACTCAATGTGCAGCAGCCGTCAGAAAAGTTAACAAAATGTTAGGAACCATTAGGAAAGGGATAGAAAATAAGACCATAAATAACATAATGCCACTACATAAATCCATGGTATGCCCACCTCTTGAATATTGTGTGTGCAGTTCTGGTCCCCCCATCTCCAAAAAAACTATATTAGAATTGGAAAATGTGCAGAGAAGGGCAACAAAAATGATGAGGGGGATGGAACAGCTTCCCATATGAGGAGAGATTGATAAGACTGGGACTGTTCAGCTTGGAATAGAGATAAGGAAGGCGGAATATGATTGAGGTCTATAAAATCGTGACTGGGGTGGAGAAAGTGACTAAGGACGTGTTATTTATTCCTTCTCATAACACAAGAACCAGGGGTCACCCAATGACATTAATAGGCAGCAGGTTTAAAACAAACAAAAGGAAGTGTTTCTTCACAAAACGCACAGTTAACCTGTGGAACTCATTGCCAGGGGATGCTGTGAAGGCCAAGACTATAACAGGGTTCAAACAAGAATTAGATAAGTTCATGGAGGATAGGTCCATCAAGCCAAGATGATCAGGGATGCAACGCCATGCTCTGGATATCCCTAGCTGAGTGACAGAAGCTGGGACTGGATGATGGTATAGATCACTCGATAAGTTCCCTGATCTGTTCATTCCCTCTGAAACACCTGGTATTGGCCACTGTCAGAAGACAGGATACTGGGCTAGATGGACCATTGGTCTAACCCAATATTGTCATTCTTATATTAGACACACACGCACACACAGGTACACATACACACAGTGCTCTTGTGTTCTCACACACTGTTCACTTTAAGTTAAACTGAAAGTCTTTCAGACTTAGAGTTTATGGTCACTCTACGTGTGAAAAAATATAACACCTGGTTCCTACCTGGTGACTGGAGTAATATTTGACTCTTGATAACATGCACACCCAAGGACTTTCAAGCACCTTACAAACATTAATAACTCCATCTTTTAATGTGGCTAGCCCTCAGGATTGTGACAATGTCACTGAAAATGTGAACCAATTGTAAGCGGACACAGTGAAGCCTGCCTGAGTTTGCAAATAGCCTGGAACAAAATCCTGAGAGCTGCGAACTGGCCCATTCATCTCAATGGGGCATTAACACAAAAAAACCCCTAATGATGATTATTCAGATGTCAACACAGTCATAGATTTAGCAGGTTATGCCTCCCTAGGTAGCTCAAACTGTCTCCCATACCACTCTAGAGCCCAAAACATCCGTCACTCTCCAGCCCTTCTCCCAGTACAACAGTTACAAGGCCATTGAGCCGTTTTCATTAAAAGTGATATTCTACAATAACAAGACACTTAGGTAGCAGGGGTCCGTGGTGCCAAATGGCCACAACCACATCACACGGCTTAATTCCCCGCGTCCCAGAGCTCCGCGGGATCCTTACAGATCTGATGCAGCCAGGTTAATCACAAATGACTCTGGTCGTGCAGTGTCCTCTCCTGACCTGAGGTCCAATCTCCAGGGGTTGAAATGTGGGGACTTTATCTCCGAATTGGGCTATATGACCAACAAGGGCCAGCCGGTGGTGACTGATGATGCCTTCAATCGCCTTGAGGCCAGTTCTCAATAATATATCCCTATGAATGATCAAATCAAACCATCTTATGCCCAGTAGTTGCCACCGGCAACATATATGAAATGCCTCCAGCCTCCTGATGCCTTGTTTAAGTAGCATCCATGTTTCAGATCCATATAAGAGGATCAGAAGTACACAGGTTTGAAAGCTCCCTGTTTGTGTATATAATTTCCCCTTCTTTAGGCTCCAGACCCTGGGCAGGTCTTTCATGCCTGAGGCTGCTAAACCAATTCTCCCTAAGCTGTTTGACTGGCTGCACCCATGTGATGACAATTTACTGCCTAGATAGATGAAATCATCCACTACTTCTACAGTTTGTCGAGCAGCACAGACCCCTTGTATCACAACTTCGGGGCTGACCCCCTGGATTTTTGTTTTGTCCAAGAAACCCTTAGCCGAAGGCCTAGTCACACACGCTGTACGCTCTTTAATCATCTTTAAGGTCATTTGCGTCCGGGCTAAAGAAGACAATGTCATCCTCATAATCCAGGTTGATAAAAGAAGTTGATGTGACAGTTATCCCAGTCTTTGTGGAGATGTGTTCCAGGTGCCAATCCACTGTGTGGCAAAACAGGGCTGGGAGTCAGGGCACAGCCCTGCTTCATCGCAGCTTTTATCTAATCCCCATTGGAGCTCAAGGTCCCCCATCACACCCACACCTCTAAGCCTTTATATAAATCTTGACTCAACCTCAGGAGGATGTTGGGAACAGCAAAGCCTTGTAGGACCTGCCACAGGGCAGTTCTGTTGACACAATCAAAGGCTGCCTTTAGGTCTACATACGCTGCTGCCAAAGGACAACTGAATTTGCGATGGATCTCAGAGAAAAGGCAAAGATGGAATATAGCGTCCATTATAGCACGCCCCACAAGGAAGCCCGGTTGCACCCAGCATAGCCCCAAACTGCCAAGGTGGGGATGCTGTGCTGAGTGCATTGTTCATTGTCACACTGAATAAAACCCAACTTTGGGGGAATTTATCTGATGCTGCTGCAGAACTGAACGGCCTCCTGACCATTATTGACTCCTGGGCTCTTCTTGAAAAATTTAGGTCCAAGTCTCCAGGGGGTACATAGGGCCTCGATTGCAATGAAGCACCTCCTGTGCGTATGTTACTGCTGCCCTCTTCTGGTTGAAATCAAAACAGCTCAACTGTGTGTCACAGGCCCTAGCCGGATAACCCTGGTGAGCACAAAATGTTCCTGGAACTATTGCGAAGAATGAACATATTGGTAAGAATCATGGCTTATTGGAGGATCGGTTACAATCTGAGCAAGAGCATAAAGTTTCCTCAAATAAAAGGGCCCTTTTCCTCAGCTAAATTAATTGGAGCAAACCTGGTGCTGACACGTGTGATAATCATCTAGCCCAGGTCCTTCTTTCCACCGCTTCTTCCATCTCACTGTGATCAAGATTCTAGATATTAAGGCCAGAAAGGCCTGTCATGGTCATCCAGTCTGACTTCCTGCAGAACACAGAGAACCTCACCCAGTGAGTCCTGGGCCGGGTTCCATGACCTGGGGATTGGCTCTGATACCAGCTCTGGGATGGAGAAACGTTTCAGAACCCCTCAGGCCTGGCAGCTCCAAGCAGAGGCCTGTGGAAGAGATTGGCGAGGTCTGGGCAGGTGGCTGAGAAGCCAGGAGTGGAAATATATTAATTTCAATCCGAACATTGGCGGTCCTGGAGATAAAGCACAAAGTGAGAGCCGAACGCCTGCTGCCATGTTAGATCCTCTAACTCCATGGATGAATCCTCCGCCCCTTCCCCCTCCAGACCCCAGGGCCCAGCAGTAGCTTTCCTGCTCTCATCAGCCTGACAAGGTTAACAAGGCAATATTGACCTGGTAGCCTTTAACATGTAATTAGCTTGTGGCATCACGTTATGTGTGACCGGGCTGCTTTATTTATGGAAACTCTGACTTGCTGTTCCCACATTTGGTTTGCAAAGGGAGGGATGGAGGAAGGGAGCTGTGGGGGAGTGCGGCGGGGTTTCTTTCTCTCTCTCTCTCTCTCTCTCTCTTTATCTGCTGTTCATTACAGACCTCCCGACAAAGCCTCTGGAGCAGAGAAATGGAACATTCCCTGACATGTCGAATCAGTTCAGCCAAAGCTTGGAACATCCCCGTCATTGCCATGGCCAAAGTAAACGCCCCAGGCCATCAATACGATTATTATTATTATTATTCTAAGTCAGTGTGCTGGATGGAAACCATGAACTGGTTTTCTAAGTTCTCAGGATCTGGTTTTTTTACTGAATAACAAGAGACAGAAAAAAAATAAAACCCAAGGCCACCACATCTGCAGTGACACAGGGTGAGCTATTTGCTCAGCTGAACAGAGAGGGAGACATGCCCTGTATATGTGTGTGTGTGTCTCTCTCTCTCTCTGTTTTTCAAACTTGAAGGCTGAGGTATGACACCACAGGCAGCCAGTGTGGGCTGGTGTTTAGCAGCCTGGACTAGGACTCTGAAAATCTGGGTTTAAATCCTGACTGTGCCCCAGACCCCCTAGCTATTTTACGTAATCTCTCTGCACCTTAGCTTCCCTAGTGTATAAAATGGGGGTGCTAATGCTGCCTTCCTGTAGGGGGCGCTGTGAGGATAAACTCATTAATCACAGGGTTAGAAAGGACCGCGAGGGTCATCTAGTCTAACCCCCTGGCAAGATGCAGGATTTGTTGTGTCTAAGCCCCTCTGTGTGCAGTCGAAGGGACATTCTCCATAGTCCCTGGTAGGAGCCAGTTAACACCCAGTCACTGTACTCAGGGCCTGGGGGGTGGGCTGGAGGCGCTGGGGTCCCCAGCAGGAGGTGTGAACGCAGGAGAGGAATAATTGAGCTGAAAAGTCGATTTGACTCCGGGTCCAAATGTTTCTGATGCGGTCTTCTGGGCAGCAGGGCAGGGCTGCTGTGATATGCCCCCTCGCAGGGCGTGCAGGTTGGTACAAACTCGAATCATAGAAGTGGTAGGACTGGAAGGGACCTTGAGAGGTCACCGAGTCCAGTCCCCTGCACTCATGGCAGGACTAAGCATTATCGAGACCCTCCCTGACAGGGGTTTGTCCAACCTGCTCTTAAACATCTCCAGTGATGGAGATTCCACCATTTCCCTGGGCAGTTTGTCCCAGTGCTTCACCACCCCGTACGTTCCAGCTGGGCACTTACTCTGAGCAGCAAGACGGGAGCTCTCCTGCCATAGCACCAGTGAGGGGAAAGGGCCACTCTCCCATACCCACGGCAGTGGTTAGGTCACAAACGTACTTCCGAAGAGAAACGCAAAGGGCTATTATGGGTTAATTTGAGCTGGCAGGATTGCTCAATGTGAACAATACAGCCCTCTTTCCTGATTACTATTTGTGTCCCTGAACCCCTGGAGGCCTGAGCTGATATCAGGGCCCATTGTACTAGGTGCTCCACTAGGGTTGCCAAGTCTCCGGTTTAAAAGGCACGCTAGCGGCTCTGGTCAGCACTGATGACCAGGCCATTAAAAGTCCAGTCAGTGGCACAGTGGGGCTAAGGCAGGCTCCCAGGTCGGGAACCGTGGCCAATGGGAGCTGTGGGGGTGGCGCCTGCAGACAGGACAGCATGCAGAGCCACCTGGCCGCGCCTCCGCGTAGGAGCCAGAGGAAGGACATGCCATTGCTTCCAGGAGCTGCCTGAGGTAAGCAATGCCCAGAGCCTGCACCCCCTCCTGCGCCCCAACCCCCTGACCCAGCCCGAAGCACCCTCCTGTACCCCAAACCCCTCATCCCCAGCCCCACCCCAGAGCCTGCACCACCAGCCAGAGCCCTCACACACACCCCCGCACTCCAACCCTCTCCCCTAGCCCCCTCCCACACTCTGAACCCCTCAGCCCCAGCCCAGAGCCCCCTCCTGCACCCCTAATCCCTCATCTCCAGCCCACCCCAGACCCCGCACCCCCCAACCAGAGCCCTCACCCCCTCCTGCACCCCAACCCCCTGAGCCAGCCAGATGAAAATGAGCAAGTGAGTGGGGAGAGTGAGTGACAGAAGGAGGGGGGATGGAGTGAACAGGGGTGGGGCCTTGGAGTAGGAGCAGGGCCCCAGAGGTGGGGCAGGGCCTCAGAGGAGGGGCAGGGCAAGGGTGTTCGGTTTTGTTTAAGTATAAAGTTGGCAACCCTATGCTGTACGATCACAGGGAAAGATAGGCCTTTGCCCTCAGTTGGGGCCCAGTCCACCTATCAGACCTTGATATTTACAAAGTAATTGTTTGATGGACAGTTTACTCAAATTCCAGCCTCTGGCAAGTTTGCATACAGTTCATCTTGACTATTTGCTGCGTGTAACTGGGTCACCTAAGTGACATGATATTGTCACTGCTCACTGATTGGAGGATCTTTCTAAGCAGGAGGATGCCATACAATGGATAGTGGATAAAAGATACACTTGTCCACTCGCCAAACCGCTCGCTCGCAAGTGAATAAAATGACCCGAACAGAGCCCAGCCGTGCCTCAAATCTGTGCAAACTCATTTGCATGAATATTTAGGACCAGCAAATAAATTGGGTCACAAGTCGAGCTCGTCGGGAATGTTTCAAGAAACCGGGTTTTTGCTGGAAAATTCTGATTTGTCAAAGCCAAAAAATTTTGCAGCAAAGGGTTGGGATGATGAAAATTTCCTCAGGAAGGTTTCCCAAGTCCGAGAGAGAAAGAGAGAGAGACCTCCCTTCCCCGAAGAGCCAATAAGCTGACGGTTAGGGGCAAAACACTCACCTGGCATGTGGAAAAAACGGGGTTCAACTTGCTGCTCTGAATCAACCAAAGTAGGGACTTGAACCTGGGTCTCCCACATCGCACCCAAATACTCTAATGAGCAGGCAGGGGGAGGAAAGCTTAGCGTCCCTCTTGTTTTTCACCAAAAAAAATGAAAGACCTCATTTTCCTCCTGATGAAAAAAGGGAAAACATCGAAATCTTGAAAATGTTTACAGGATGGGAAAAGTATTTCCCACCTAACTCTGCCAGGGACCTTCAGCACTGAAGCACAAAGCTAAAGGAGTAACTCCATTGTCTGGCTCCAGTGGTAGGCTGTTATCTTCTGTGTAAACCAGACGCTAGAGGAGAACATTACCTATACTTCATATGTGTATTACAGAAATAGCTGCAGTCCCAATTCCCGTCCCCAGACACTGCTACCACTTATCTAACTATGAACCTCCAAGACAGCTGCGCTCCTCTCGGATAAATCAGATCATAAAACGCATGAGACCTGGGCACAAAGCATCTGCGGTCAAGGGGATCTGGCTGTATAACAAACCACAGGAGAGAATCTGGAGTCTGATCACCTCTTGAAAATGGTGCAGAACCTTCCTCCTTGACAATGTTTTTCCACCATAGCCACAAGGACTTTCAAAGCATTGCCAAAGCCTGGTCTCGCCTTGTACACATCTAGCTCTTCACCATACCATCTGAGCACCAAGTAGGTGCGCATCTGTTGCTGTGTAGGAATTTCTCAACATTAATACAGCTTAGTTCACTGCAATATTTCCACCCCAGCCCCAGACATTCAAAAATTGTGATTCAGGGCCCCAGCAATCATGAGATTGAAAACAAACAAACATTAGGTCCTTTTTTATTTGTCGTCCCGTTTTGGAGTCTTTGAAGCCCTTCTCCACATCCATGAAGGCTAGAAACTTACTCCTCTTTGGGTTTAAATGAAAGCCTCGAGTCTCATGTGATCACCTGACTCCGGGAGCTGGGATTTGAATGTCACCACACAATACCATGAAGTTAATCAGCTGAGAGTGGCCTGCTCACTTGTACATTCTGTTTGTGGCCAGTCACATTTCCTTCTCCTCACATGCCAACCACAGTGCTGTGGTGTTTGGGTTACTAACGAGGCAGGGGAATCATTCAAATTAACTCCTTTAAAAAAATCTGATTTCTTTGTAAGTAATGCACAAAAATGGATCCGTTCTTATTAGCTTACAAGGCAGCTGATGAGAAGCAGGAACCGCACTGCTTGGGCTATTTCAAAGCAAGGCTGGAGGGAGCACTAAAAAATATACTGCAAGCATCAGTCCTGCATTGAGTGATGTGATGTATTGAAACTGTGTTAAAATTACAAGCTATTGCTTTGAGTGTAGGGTGTTTCCTGGTTCTACTTGCATCCAGGTGTCTCTGTCAGGTGACACGTGATGAGAATCAGTTCTGCCTAGATTAAAGTCGGGTGAGCAGCCTGCTTTCTCTCTCTCTGTTTTGGGGTTCTAGTGTGGTAATGTTCTGAATTCTAAGAAATAAAGTCATGTTACCATTAAAAAGAACAGGAGGACTTGTGGCACCTTAGAGACTAACAAATTTATTAGAGCATAAGCTTTCATGGGCTACAGCCCACTTCATCGGATGCATAGAATGGAACATATAGTAAGATATATATATATATACTTACAGATAAGTTGGAAATTGCCATACAAACTGTGAGAGGCTAATTAGTTAAGACGAGCTGTTATCAGCAGGAGAAAAAAACTTGTGTAGTGATAATCAAGATGGCCCATTTAGATAGTTGACAAGAAGGTGTGAGGATACTTAACATGGGGAAATAGATTTAATATGTGTAATGACCCAGCCTCTCCCAGTCTCTATTCCAGGTTAATGGGATCTAGTTTGCAGATTAATTCAAGCTCAGCAGTTTCTCCTTGGAGTCTGTTTTTGAAGCTTTTCTGTTGCAAAATTACAGTCTTCCAACAAGAGTATGTTGTGTTTTTCTCCGAGTTCTCTGTGTGTAGGCTGGGAACTTAACAGATAAGCAGGGCAAAACTGGAGGTTCTAACAGATCTTTTCCACCTCTATCTTTACACCCCTTTTCCCCCTCCGTATTTTTCCAAGCTCTAAATTTCAGGCCTCAGATTCCCTGAGGATTATCCCCTTGAAGAGAGTCCCCCAGTGCAGAGTTCAAACTGTTTAGCAACAGGAAAGAGAGACACCATCCCTGCTTTCTCCTGACCCTGACGAAAACCCCAGGGCAGCCTTGATGGCGTAGCTGTGGCAGCTCGGTTTAGAAAACTCTCTTGGGTGGCATTTGCGTGTTTTACCTCCTTCCACTGCCACAGACAACTTTTTTGTTCTTAACACAGTAGCCAGCTGCTACCGAGGAACAAAAGACCCTCAGAGCTGCAGGCCACTCCTGCCCGAGTCATCAGACAGAGGTCTGTGTGGTTTTTACGTTGATGAAAGTAACGATTACACATTTTCTTTTCTTCATTAGGGAGTTTTACTGTTCCTGTAAAATACGCCAGGGTCCTTCCCCCAACCGCTCCTGTCAGGGCTCGAACGGCAGGCAGTGTTGGCATGGGATCAACAGAATCAATGAGCTAATAAAGGCGGGCAGCCCTGATCCTCATTCATGCATTAACTTGGCATAACATTTATATAAACCCAGACCTGACTTCCATTACCCCAAATCCCCAACCGGAGCAGCTAACCTTCTATCGTAGCAATTAGTCTTTTGTCCAAGTTGGCAGCTTTCTTCCCGTCAAGGTCTGGATGATTTACTGGACTGGAATAATCTGGTAAAGGGGTGGGGGGTGGGAGGGTAGGAAAAGGCCTTTCCTGCAAAGTGTTTAACTCCTTCAGTGACAAACCTCCTCTCTCTGTGGCTTGCAGGCCCTTGCTGCTGATAACCAACTGATCAGCCTTTGAAATCAAATTACAGCACCAGTCTTGGGGGCATTCGCCTGATGCATCAGGACTGTGTCAGCTGGCAACCAGCTCAGTGGGTGCAAAGACTACCCAGCCCTGACAACGAGCGCAGCTGCTGAAAGGTTCCACCACAAATGCTTTTCCCCAACACCGTCTCAGGAAACAACAATGACATTTAGTGGCCAGTTTGCTTCATCACCGCAGGACGGAAAGGTTGAGGGATAGCAGGGGCTTCAGAACAGCATCCTCTCCTGTTTAGTGAGGAATTGCATCCTAGGGAGGCTACATCTCCCAGCATGCACAGCCGGCTTTATAGGTGTGGCTCGTCCCAATCCCAGCTACCCCAGCCAGAAGTCAATGGGTGAGACCCTGTTAACCATACAGATTGTCCCATTCAGACACAGGTATGGCCATCTCCAGGTTCTGTCAAGTAGCCACTGTGGCTTTTAGTGGGGCAAAGTTTGGGAGCCCTGTTAATCAATGGGACCACTGAATCACAATATTAGACGCCTCCCCAGCTTAAGAAGCCTGGTCTAGTGGTGTGGGCATAGGTTGAGGACTTTGGAGACATTAGTTCTATTCCCTACTCAGCCTCTGTCATCCTGGGCCAACCTCTTTGTCTGTCCTGGGTGTGAAATGGAGATAGCAGTGAGGATAACCTCCATTTATGAGTGCGGTGGGAAGGCCCTGTCCCCTCATTACCCAATGGGGACCACCTGGTTCACAGACATATCAGAACAAAACCGAAAAGTCCGTTCTCACTGAATGTGCCCTAGGCAATACCAGAGATTTCCTAAGACAGTCTAATGTCACCAGACCTCCCTCCCAGGGCCAGATCCTCAGCGAGGGTAAATCAGAATAGGTCTATTGAAGTCCACCTGCAGAGAATCTGGTCCCTGAGAGACTGGGATGAACCACAACACTAGATACAAATGTAACAATCCTCATGGGTCACAGGGCCTAAACCTGGCACCTCTGGGACAGCAGCACAGATCGCTGCCACATATGCTAAAGGAGCAGCTCTGTTAGCTGGAAGTAGCAGTAGGCTGTTATCCTGTATGGACTAGCCACTACTAATGGATAAAAAACACACTTTACAAGCATATCATCTATCTTACATACCTCTATGGCCCCCGTTACCATCGTTTCTGAGTGCCTCACAATCTACGTATCCTCATACTCCCCTGTGAAGTAGGGAACTACTATTATCCCCATTGTATAGCTGGGGAAACTGAGGCACAGAGGAGCTAAAATTTTCCACTGAAACATATTTTTACACCCCACCCCACCCCCCCAGAAAAGGCTTTTTGACCACAATAAAATATTTTGTGGAAAATTTTCATTTTGATTGACGTGTTTCAGTTTAAAAAAAAAAGTTCGGAGTTAGGTTTTCAACAACTAAAGAAAAAGGAGGGAAAAGGGAGAGAAAAGGGTGAAGAAATCCAAAACCCAACCCCCCCCCCACGTTTTTTGTTCAATTTCAAACCAAAACAAAGTGGATTTTTTTAAATTTTGTTTAGTTGAACTCCAACAAAAAGTCTGCAAAATTTTGCATGAAATGACCAGTTTCATTTCTTGCACAAATGCTCGTGGCAAATACCACTTTTGAACATCCTTCCTATTTGTCTTTCTCTCTCTCAGTCTAGGCGAGCACCTTCCACGTCAAATCAAGAGCAACAGCAAAGGCCTTAAGGGACTTTCTGGACTCTCTAGCATGTCTCCCTTTCTGGGGTAAAGATTCTGGGATATCACTTGGATAGAGGCTTTGGGGAAAACATGCAGGGGCTGTTTGGGGAGATGGGAGTAACAATACTATGAGTGTCATGCTTGTTCTGATGAAAAGACCTTTTCAAAAAGACAGTCATACTCTAGATTCACCTGATCTCCTCTGGAAGTTTGTTGCATAACTTGATCTCTTTATCAAGTCTGCTTGTCCACTAACAATGATCATTACCCCCCGCCTTTGTGATGCCTGGATGAAAGATGATCTACTAATGAATATTATTTATTAATCCTAGTGACTGTATTAAGATTCCCATGCCTGTTAGCTACTGTACTCCAAATAACGCTAAGTGGAAAAGCACATTCCATACTGTACACATTGTTTACATTTAAATTGTGCCCTCTGGATTCTACATCATCTCAAGGCGACCAGCAGCCTGAGTTAGCTGTTAAGCACTTTCTGCGTCTGAGATGGAAGACAGGAAAGCTCATTTGATAGACGATCTGATGTTTTTCCATCCTGAGACCCTTTGGTCATTATTATTATTATTTTGGAACATTCATTGCACAGCCAACTGCCTATAAAAATAACAAACTGTTGGCTTTTAACAATCTGTTACCGAAAAGTAGTATTCAATGATCTCCAGTTCTTCAGCTGGTCTCCTGTGTTTTAATCGCACACAGACCTTGCGGAATGTAGCAGCCCCGTGTTTTCCACTGGGATGATGCCATATTAGAACTGGATTTCCTCCCAACGGGCCTTCCCATGCTCAGTCTCGCATGGGGTTTCTGCTTGGGTCCTCAAAACAGGAGCTCAGTGGTGAGTAGGCCCTTTGCACAGGGTGAATATCATCCAGTGATATCAACTTCCATCCTTAGAGGAAGGCAACTGAAAAAACGAATAATGCTCCTCAGTCAGAAATGTGAGGTGTTGAGATGCAAGGATTTGGTCTGGGGGTCATCTCTACTTGTAACAGGTGAAAAGATATGCCTGGATCTTCCATTGCTTCATTGCGCTGCTTGCAGTGGGAGTTCAGGATGCACAAGACCAGGTCTGGTTCCATAATAACCAGCAACCGCAATAATCTTCGAGCCTGATTCTGATCTCATTTGTGGTGGTGGGAATTGGGAGTAACTCCACTGAGGTTAATGGCATTCCCAGGTGTAAGTGTAAGAGGAATCAGGACCTTTGGGGAATTTTCTTATTATATATAATGAATTCATAAGAACGGCCACACTGTGTCAGACCAAGGGTCCATCTGGCCCGGTGTCCTGTCTTCTGACAGTGGCCAATGCCAGGTGGTTCAGAGGGAATGAACAGAACAGGGAAATTATTGAGTGATCCGTCCCCTATCGTCCAGTCCCATCTTCTGGCAGTCTGAAACTTAGGGACACCCAGAGCATGGGGTTGCATCCATGACCATTTTGGCTAATAGCCATTGATGGACCTGTCCTCCAGGAACTATCGAATCCTTTTTTGAACCCAGTTATACTTCTGGCCTTCACAACATCCCCTGGCAAAGAGTTCCACAGGTTGTCTGTGCGTTGCGCGAAGAAGGACTTCCTTTTGTTTGTTTTAAATCTGCTGCTTATTAATGTTATTGGGTGACCCCTGGTTCTTGTGTTATGAGAAGGAGTAAACAACACTTCCCTAGTCACTTTCTCCAAACCAGGCATGATTTTATAGACCTCGATCATCTCCCCCCTTAGTCGTCTCTATTCCAATCTGAACAGTCCCACTCTATTTAAGCTTTCTTCACACACAAGCGGGTCCATTCCCCTAATCATGTTTGTTGCCCTTCTCTGAACCTTTTCCATTGCTAATATTTTTTGAGATGGGTTGATCAGAACTGCACACAGTGTTCAAGGTGTGGGCGTACCATGGATTTATATAGAGGCAACATGATATTTTCTGTCCTATTATCTATCCCTTTCTTAATTATTCCCAGCATTCTGTTTGCTTTTTTGACGGCCGCTGCACATGGAGTGGATGTTTCCAGAGAACTATCCACCAAGACGCCAAGATCTCTTTCTTGAGTGGTAACAGCTAATTTAGACCCCATCATTTTGTATGTACTGTTGGGATGATGTTTTCCAATGTGCATTACTTTGCATTTATCAACACGGAATTTCATCTGCCATTTTGTTGCCCAGTCACCCCGTTTAGTGAGATCCCTTTTTCCAGATCAGTTGTGAATATGTCGAACAGTACCGGTCCCAATGCAGACCCCTGGGGGACACCACTGTTTACCTCTCTTCTTCCTGAGAACTGAATTTCTTGGTAGTGAAAGGCACCTGGGAGACTGGAGTCGTCCGACTGCCAGAAAGTAAACCACGTGACACACATCAGTGGCAGTGAAAGCTTCCTTCACACAGTGCCCCAAAGCTGACCTGGAGTGGTCACTTACAAGAACACCTAGCTCTTACCCAGTACTCAAAGCACTTTACAAAAGAGGTAAAGTTATCCTGAGGTAAAAGAGGTAAAAGTTATCCTATTATTCTGGCCAGTTTTCAGATGGGGAAACTGAGGCACAGGGCCAGAAGTGACTTGCCCAAGGTCACTCAGCAGACCAGTGGCAGAACTGGAAATAGAATTCAGGTCTCCTGCACCCTAGCCCAGTGCTCCATCCACTAGGCCATGCTAGGAATGTAGAGAGCTCACTCTGCATGGCACATTCATTTGCTGACACGCCAACAATGGATCAGGTGGCAGCAGGTATTTTTTGTGACACCTGTCCAGTAGGCACCAGCCTCAGACGGCTGTTTAGACTTATCCCAATTGACCTGGAGAAACCCCATTTACGCCCATGGAATTGCACCACCATCACCAGGATCAAAAGGTGGGCCAACGGACTCATCTCATGTACAGGGTGCCCGTCATCAGCTGGCAACAACAGTCAACCTGAGCTGGAATAAAGTTGCGATGAATGAGGACAATTCCCCTGCACCAGACAATCCTCAGCGACAGCAAGCGACTTATAATACCACCACCAAGCTCTTACATAGCCGCTCACACCTGTAAACCTCCAAGCGCTTTACAAAGGAGGCCACTCTCATTTCTCAGATGGAGGAAACTGGGACACAAGAACAAACATGATTTGCCTCAGGTCACCCAGCCGGCCACAGGCAGAGGTGGGACTACAACCCAAGTCTCCAGAGACTCAATCAAGTATGCTAGCTACTAGGTCACACTGCTTCTTCATGGTGTACAGCAAGTGCCCCCCCTCCTTGTGCAGTTCACTGTCCACATGAACCAGTGGATAACCTGCACCTTTTCTACTCAATGTTTGCCTCGTGGGCCAAGAAATGATTGGTCAAAAAGAAGACAGTACATAGTTAAATTTGGGGGTTTTTTCCAATGCTGTTGTAGGCTTGGAAATAAATGTATTAACTGTCCATGTTTTGAAAAATAACTCTCCTGTGGATCTGCCAGTCAGCATCCCAGGGAGAGCAAAAACCAAACAACTGATGGCTAGAAAAACCAGTCCTGTGCTAATGTTGACAGAGAAGTGCAGATTTTGTTACACTGGCTGGATAAAGCTTTACAATTTGTTCTGCTCTCCTTCTTCCATCCAAGGATCCTTGGCGCTTTCTAAACATGAATTAAGCCTCACACGACACCTCGGTGACAAGGGGAGCATTGTTACCCCATTATGCAGTGGGGGAAACTGAGGCACAGAGAAGTGAAGTGATTTGCCCCAGGCCACAATGAAGCAGTGTCAGAGCTGAAGACAGAACCCCGACACCTGCCACCCCAGCTGACGCTGTAGCCACAAGAACACGCCTTCCCTCTTGACCAGTTATGTTGGTGCAGGGATTTTAGATTGCGGCTAAAATTTTCAAAAGCACTTACGTGGCTTAGGACTGTAACTGCCCAAGTCACTTTTGAAAATGGGGCTTAGGTGCTTCAAAAATGTTACCCCATATTTACCACTCACATCGAGTCTCCAGCCCATCCATTTCATTGGGT
Organism: Lepidochelys kempii; assembly: GCF_965140285.1. Taxonomy (NCBI): domain Eukaryota; kingdom Metazoa; phylum Chordata; order Testudines; family Cheloniidae; genus Lepidochelys; species Lepidochelys kempii. Next base: position 139,076,791 of record NC_136383.1, read on the forward strand.
TCAGATCCCCTCCCCCCAATCCCAATCTGCCTATTTGTTCTGGTTCAATAGCAAACTGCATCCAAACTGGGAAAGGAGTGGCTCTCCAGGTCTAGCCCCAGCAAGACTGACTGGTTTGGGGTCAAACCACTACAAGGAGAGCTTGCAAGCAACATATTCAATCCTAGCCCTGGACTGACCTTCAACCCAGACCCTGACCCCACCAGTACACCTAATCCAGAGTCTCATCAGAGCAGCCCTGGCCAGGGGCCCATCTCTTCACCAAAATGTGGGATGAAACAGCTAATTCCATGCACAGTTTATCCAGGAACTACCGAACTACACAGACCAGGGCTCACTCCATTCTTCTCTCTCCAACATTGGCCAACACCAGATGAACAAGAAACGCCCCAGTGGGCAGCTATGGAACAGGGGGCAGATAACCAACAGGGGAAGTGTGGTTAATTCATTGGACTGAGACTCATGGCCTGTACAAATCATGGCTCCGACACAGATTCCTGTGTGACTTTGGGCAAGTCACTTACTCTGTGTCTTGTTTCACAGAGGAAGATGTATCCCCTCCCGTCTATTTAGACTGCAAGCTCCTAGTGTAGTGACTGTATCTCTGAGGCAGATCTACACAGGGTCAGGACCAATGGGATCACAGTCTCAGTGGGGGCCTGTAGACATTATTATACTATGACCGCAGCTGCAGCCTCTGATTCTGGTATTAACAGAAAAAACTTGTTCTTTGAAGCACCAGACAAAACCAGTTTCTACCGATGATATTTGCGCGATAATATGGATCTTGTTACCTTGCATATTTTGCAGAAACCTTTTATTGTATGTGAAGTATTTCAATGAAACTATTATAAAAATGGGTGTGTCTTTCTTATAAATTGTTGATTTTGCAGCAGGCATTGAAGTTGGTGTCAACAAATCAGAGCCAGGAGAAATCAGCTACTGTCCCTGTATTTCTTGTGAAATAGACCTGCCAGCGTTGCTTTCGACTTCCAGGACTGCCTTCCTTATCAACAGTAAATCAACAGCTGAAATGACCGTTCCAATGAGCAGCGCTGCTCGTGAAGTTGTTTGGTCAGGCTTAACGGTCAGAATGAGAGCATGATGAAGTACTAAGCTAGGAGAGTTTGTTAAGAGCGTTTGTTTCCTGTAACTAACTACATAGGTTTCACTAAAAGTTAAAAGCAGTTGTCTCAAAGCCGAAGCATTACCTAGAGGACCGTACAAGTGTCTTATTGCATCTGACAGGCAATAGCCAGCCTCTGGAGGGGCAGATTGAGCATATCACGAATCAATTTAAAGGGCAATCTAGGGAGGGGAAAACCAGAAAGTAACGACTACTTATAACCACACTTTCAATATCTGTGTGTTGTCCATATTTGCTTTTTGGCAATTAAAGTGCACGCCTGGGAAATCTAGGTTCAACTCCCTCCTCTACCACAGATGCTATGTATGACTTCACACAAGCTTCTGTCCCTCACTTTCCACACTGTAACCAGGTGTAATAGCATTGCCCTTCCTCACAGGGGTGCTATGACTTCAGAGATACTACAGCAATGAGGGTACCGGGGTACCATAGCTAGATAGAACCAAGATCCCTGAGAAAATATCTATAAATATGAGCGGGGGTTTCCATAGTCTCTCTCCTTCCTGAAAACAAAATGCTGGATCCAAAGGCCAAGGAACTGGATGGAAAGGTTCCCATTGACTCCAGAAGGCTTTGGATCAGGGCTGGCGAACTTTCTCCAGTTTAAGTGCCCTGGCTTTGCTCTTTTCCTTCATAAAGAAGGTGGGATTTCCATAAAGGTGGGATTATGCTATTTCCAGAGGAAACCCCCATAAGGCCCGATTGTTGGTCGTGAGCAAAGCAGATGAATTTATTTCACACATGTTCTGAAAAGGAGAATGAAAAAAGAGAAAGAGAGAAGGCCTTGCGAGCACTGGGGCTGTCCTAACTGGTAAACCTATAATTCATGACTCCTCCTGGGATGGCATTCGTTTCACGAGGTCTGGAACCAAAGTGATGTCAAGCCACAAATGAAAAAGTACAAGAGGGGAAGAGACTTAAGGAGAGAGGGGGAAAATAAAGTATTCCACTTACAGCATCCCAGGCTAGAGAAATGCTCCCGTGGCCACAGAAGGACAACCAATGGGGCCGTGGAGACTTAACGTCACTGGGGAAGAGGGTCCAAAGTAGAGATGAGAGATGGAGCTGAGCTACTCAGACATCTAGCTTGCCCCAGGCATCCAAAGCAGGGTGGTGCCCTATGGAGGCATTGCCAGGAGCTCGAAGTCTTAGGTTGTCTTCTCTTCTCATTAACAGCAGTGGGGTTGTCATGGGTGCAGCGAGGCCTTCTCCACACTGGGGACTGGCCCCAATTCCAGCTGCACCATTGCAAACCCTAGCGCAGAGAATCACAGAGTCACAGACTATCAGGATTGGAAGGGACCTCGGGAGGTCATCTAGTCCCGCCCCCTGCTCAAAGCAGGGCCAATCCCCAACTACATCATCCCAGCCAAGGCTTTGTCAAGCCTGACCTTAAAAACCTCTGAGGAAGGAGATTCCAGCACCTCCCTAGGGAACCCGTTCCAGGGCTTCGCCACCCGCCGAGTGAAAAAGTTTTTCCTACTATCCAAGGTAAGCCATGATTTGCAGCGGTGCAGCTACATAGGTTCATAGATTCCAAGGCCAGACAGGAGCATTGTGATCATCTAGTCTGACCTCCTGCATAACAGCCCAGAGAACTTTTCCACCATAATTCCTGGGGCAGATCTTTTAGAAACACATCCAACCTTCATTTAAAATTTGTCACTGATAAAGAATCCACCACAGCCCTTGGTAGGTTGTTCCAATGGATGATTACCCTACCTGTTAAAACATTTACTCTGTTAAAAGTTTGTCTAGTGTCAACTTCCAGCCATTGGCTCGTGCCAGACCTTTCTCTGCTAGGTCGAAGAGGCCACGAGCAAATATTTGTTCCCCAGGTAGGTATTTATAGACTCCTGGGGACTGAAACCTCCCTTTTGTTATAGGGTGTGTACAACAACTAATCACAATGCGGCTCTGATCCCTGACTGGGACCTCTAGGTGCCATTGCTACATGAATGAATAATAACGCACCAGTGGCCATGCCACTGGTGTCTGGAGTCACCGGATGCCTGAGAAGAGAATCTGCCCACTCCTGAGTCCCTGTCCAGTGCGCTATCCCCTAAGCTACACTGCAATCAGACAGTAGCATGCAGCCACCACAGAGCACCAGCAGAGTTTGCACCCAGTACCATCTGCACCAAAACACAGATATTGCCAACCGAGTTTAAAGAGCAGCTCCAACCCACAGGAGGCTGTTATCCTCTATAGGGACCAGCCAGTAGAGGGCGACGTGACACACACCGTACACGCAAAGTACAATGGCATTTGCATAGCACATTTCCTCTTCAAAGTGCTGCTCAGACATTGACTAGTTCATACTGATTGGGAAGTTTCCCTACAAACTGGCAGCGGGACCCACCCCTATGCTTGCGTGAGAATACCAGGCTCCAGGCACAGCTGGGGACAGTCTCCCTCCAGACCCCAAAGTGGAGTCAAAGCAAACACTTCCTGCACTTGATGGTAAGAACATGTTTCACGGTGCCTGGCCTCTGAATGTTTAAGCACTGGATATTCGAGGCGGCTGTAGGATGTAAATGGGAAAAGCAGACTGCACAAATGGCTTGGTTTTGTACTGGGAGCTGATTCATGGCAAAGACCGAGAGATGCTGGTTTCACGCCCCATTGCTTACCTGTCTGCATCAGAGCTTGATGCAGATCAGAGCCCAAAGACCATCACACATGATGCTTGAAGCAGAAGCTCAATTCCCCCAGACCTCAGGTGCAATTTTGGTTTGGCCTGATAGACAGAGAAGAGGTAGCTGCTAGGCTGGGATCTGTAGTTTACCCAGCAGCCCCCTTCCATGACTACATAGTCTGGCCAGCATTTGGGGAGACCCCGGGCGGTGACACAAGCCAGCACAGGCTGTTAGTCATTTTGGGAGCCAGAGAGCCAGGGTCTGGCGGTGTCCAGCAGCCTCAACAGAGAATCCCCTTTCTATTCATCCACTGCCAATCCTGCTCTTGCTCTACTAGGCAGGACGTTTCAGGGCTCGGATCCAACCTTCTCAGTCGAGGAGTGTTTCGACGGGGCCTTTTACACAGCCAGGGGCTGACTGCGTCATTCAGAGCTGGATCGAACTTTCCCCCAAGCCTGAGGCTGGTCTGGGCCGATCATTACATACCCAACCCCAGGCTAACGTGGGCCACTCCAATGGCTGCACCGCCGGTGGCGTGCAGAGTACAGGGCTACCCGGGTGGTGACGCATGGCTGTGAAAGCAGGCTGTGTCCACGCTTGTCCCTGTGGTGTGTAGCCACGTGTGGCAGTGAAAGGCTCCAGTGGGGGAAGGCGGGGGGACACTATGCTGCTAAAAATACCAGTGTGGACATGGAGGCCTGGGGAGGATGTGTAGAGAGATACCCAGGAGATATCTTAGGATTCAGGTGAGGAGGGCCCAGCACCCTCAGAGCCTAAGCCGGGCCGCAGCGTCTCCACTGCTCTCGATCCCCGTTCCAGCTGGGTGTGAGCATCTGCACGCGACGTGCCACCGGAAGGGTAGACGTACCTAACGGTGCAGTAATATACCAGCCTACCAGGAGTCAGCGCCGGACTGGGCAGCAGGAGCCCTGGGTTCGAATCCTGGCTCTGCTGTGTGACCTTGGGCCAGTTGCCTCCCCCTCTATGCCTTTGCTACCCTTAGTCGTGTGACCTCTTTGGGCAGGGACTCTCTCTCCCAGACCCCGATCTGGGTAGCACAAATAGGAAGTAGCCAGCTGACGACAGAGACGCAGCAGCAGGTCCGAGCGCATGGACCGCGCTCAGTGCGTTCTGCTCTAGGCCCGGTGCAGCCAGCCCGGCCCGCCTTGCCTGGCTCCTAACAGGAGCTTACACGGTATGTTTCCGTTCTGTCGACAGGTAATGAGTAGCGCTGACTGCAGGGCCCATTCGCTGGAGTTAAACCAACAAACGCAACCCCGGTGGGGCAGGGTCTCCAAATGGCTTTGCAGAGCGGCGTTTTATGGACAGCACGCAGACCCCCTCCTCTAATACACCACCCTGATGAAACCGTCTTATTGCAATGACCGGCCGGGGTTAACCCTCTCTTCTGAGCACCTGAGCGCCGGCAATCAATACAGCCCCCCGCAAATCCCTGCTTGGATTTTATTTTTAACTCCCGATTGGAGACAGAGGAGCCTGCCGGAGGTTAACAAAGTTCAGCCCGTTTGCGGTCTGGCAGCCTGCCAGCAGCTAATCTCCTAGGCCCACCAGCTCGCAGGGCTGAGCTGACCCGGGTGTCAAACACAAAGGCAGGCTGTTAGGGTGTCCCCTAAGGGGGACCCAGGCACTTCATAACTCCAGCCTTCAATTAGCCACGACAGCGAGTTAAAGACCAAGGAAATAATATAAAAACAAGCATCACAAAAGGGTTTAAGCAGTGGAACATTTGGTAATTAACTTTTACAGACATAAACACACAGACACAGCCCTGGAACTCCAAATGGCAGCATGGGAGACTCAGGCCATCCATTTGCCCACTCTGCGCCTCAGTTTCCCCATCGATTACATGGAGGGGATAACATTTCCTGCCCCTGCCAGGGCAGGCAAGCCATTACGCAATTTCATGTGTGAAGGCCCCGATCTTGCGACTGGATCCGTAGAGCAGCCCCTGGAATGGAGCCCCATGGCAGCCCCTTCATTTTGTGCTCGTGCCATGAAGGGCTACTAGTCTTCTCTGTATCCCTGCAGCAGCTAGAGGCGCCAACTGAGAGCCAGGCCCCATTGTGCCGGGCGCTGTACAGACACAAAGCCCGCAACAGCGCCTGCCCCAAAGAATTTGCCATGGAAATAGATGAACGGGACAAGGTTTGGGAGGGGAAACCGAGGCACAGCGAGAGGGGAATGTGACATCCCCAGGGCCATGCAGCAGCTCAGCGCTGAGCTAGAAATTGAACCCAAGGGTCATCTATCCATTAGCCCGCACTGCCGCTATCCATGAACATGTGGACGGCGTGTTGCAGAGCTGGGCCCTACACATGTTTCACACTGGCTCTCTGAGCCCCCTGGCAGAATATGTCATCGCCTTGGGAAAGAGAGCAGAGATCACTCACCCGCTGGAAGGGAATGAGAGAGGCAGCCCCCCGCCGCCACAGGACAGCTACACTAAGGCCGCAGCTGCTTGTCTCTGCCCATTTAAAGGGCTGGCCCCAGGAAGGCAACTCAGTAGGGCCCTGTTCCCGTGCAGGTGTGTGAGAAGTAGCACAGCCCGCTAGTAGGAGGAACGGAGGCAGACCCACCATTCGGTGCCTCACGGGACTGGGCTCCTTCGAAGCGTCCCTCCAGCTCCCCCGCCCCTCCCAAAGGCTGGGCCTCCGCTGACGGGGGGGCAGGGAAAGCGAGAAGGCATGCAGCCCCCACTCCTTGCACGGCAGGACATCCGTGGGCACACGCTTCCCCACCCCCTTGGCGCCCACAGCTGTACCCATGTTCTGCACAGGGCACGCCATTGGCAGGGGCAGGGCTGCCCAGGGAGGCAAAAGGGGCCGTTTGCCTTGGGCCCGCAAACCGAACGGTCGCTTCTCACCGAAGTTCGGCTCAGCAGCCTCTGTCATGACGCGGGGTTTCCAGGCCGAACCCGTGTGACGCCGGGCCCCCTAGAGAGAGAGAGCGGTTCAGTTTTGTGAACCATTTCCAGGAGCAGCCCGGAATGGCTTCTACCCCGGTGACAAAGCCCCTGGCTCCTCACCCCAGCCTGGGCTCTGCCAGGGTTTACAGAGTATCACCTAGGCCAAGCTTCTCCGACGTAACCTTGCCCTAGATCCACTCTCGTGGCCTCCTCCCCAGCCACACTGCCGCTGCTGGCAGCTGTGCATTCAGAGGGGTTGTACTAGACAATCTCCACTCCCACCTCCAACCCGGTCTCTGTCTCCTCTCCGTCTCCACATGCTGTCTCTGTGCAATTCACACACGTCAGCAGCCTTGCCTGTAGCCTCACGGGAGTGAGCAATGAGGGGGCAGAAGGGGCATCAAATATCAGATGCATTTTGTGTGCGTCAGGGGCAGGATGGGGGAAGGAACAATAACCTCTCTCGGACTGTGCACTTCGGACAATAAAACACACCGGGAACTAGAAAGTTTCATAGCATTTCATTTGTAACCACAGTGAAATCTGCAGTATTGCATCTAAGGCATAACAGGTGATAACATACACATTCTGGCTCCCTCCCTTCCAGCCCACATTGAACAACAGGTGACCCAGGAGAGGCTCCGCATGTCCCTGGACTTCTTGTCTGTTTTGGTGATGGGATGGGATGCAGCAAAAATACAAAGTGCAGTAGGCGGACAGACAGCTCCTTTGTGCTGCGACATGAAATTAACGTTCATTTGATCTTTCTTCTCTCATGATTTAGGGCCCCGTTTTGCCCACTTAAGTCCGTGGGAGCAGCAAATTCTTCTGAGAGCAAAATATGGCCCTGTGGTTTGAACTAGGGAAAGTGGAGGGTATTATAGGGGGATGAAATTGAAGAAATACCCTCCAAATGTTTTTGTTCTATGTAATGGTTTATTTAGGGAATCTGAAATCAGTAGCCTTTATTAATGTTCTTTTCCCTCCATTGAACAGCCACCCTGGTTTGTTATGGTAGGGTTGCTCGGAAGTGCTGGGAAAAACACAGTGGTTTCTTAATGCAAGACGGCTTGTGAGAGTTTGAGTTGTAAATGTGGGTTTGCTCTAGTAGGGTTACTTGTCAGTGCCGGGTGCACAGAGTGGTTGTTGGTTTGGGTTGCTAATAAGCATCTGGCTGCATGCACTGGTTTGTTATAGCAGGATGGTTTATCCTTGCTGGGTTGCTGGCACTGAGATTTTCTTTCTGAGAGGGTTGGAGGTTATATAGGAGTGTGCTGGGATAAGGAGTTTCATGGACTCTGCAAGCAGATGCAAGAAGAAAAGGGAGGTGGAATTTTCTGCCTGATTCCCAACTGCAGCCTTGATGGTGCCTCTTTGCAATGAGTGCAGAGTAAGGAGATCCTGCAGCCAGCAGAAAGTACAGCACATAATACGTTGACACAGGCTGGGTATGGAGGAAGGAATAAATGAGACACCCACATAGACACAGGTGCATCTGCAAAACATACGGAGCCAACAGATGTGAAAAGGACATGAAATATTGGGTGCAAATAACACAGGGAGTTGTCCATACACTTCTCTTTCTTAGCCCAATCTTCTTAATGGAGAAAGGCTGGACTCTAATTTAACCCAACTTTGACTAAAACGCAGCAGTCTAATGTCTACAAACAAAGAGGGCTGCAGTTTCTGACCTGAAATGCCTGTCAGTGGGGCTGGGGGCTGTTTGTGGAGCTGAATGGCAATCGTATAACTGCATCTGGCATTGGCCACTGCTGGAAGACAGGGTACTGGGCTAGATGGACCGTTAGTCTGACTCAGTCTGGCCATTCTTATGGTTAGGAAGAACCGCCCCACCCCACCCCACCCCCAGCCATCAGCAGGCTATTCCATCACTGACTTTGACAGAGTTTCTTGCACCTTTTTCTAAGCAGTTGGGGTTGGCCACTGTTGGAGACGTGATATTGGGATAGATGGAACCTTGATCTGAGCCAGCCTGGTGATTTCTTTTCAGAGCTGTGTATGGTCTTCAGGGCAGGGCCTGTTGCCCCTTGTGATTGCAAAGACTGGCATGTTCTGGTGCTAATCGCAATAATTAATAACAATGTATAAGGGATTTAGGGCTTGTTTCGTCTCCTCTCAATCCAGCAAAGCACTTAATTATGCGCTTCTTCGGGGCTTCCATTTAAACACATGCTTAAGCTCCGTGCTGGATGAGTATCACAGGGTCGCTAAGGGTCACCTTTCATTGTGACTTGCTCTCACTGTGCACTTTGCATGGAGGGTTCAGGTACTTAGTGAAGCCGACCTACTGGACCAAACTGTCAACCCACTGGAGTCAATGCAAAAGGTTCCATTTACTTATTATTATTAGGGGGAGGGATAGCTCAGTGGTTTGAGCATTGGCCTGCTAAACCCAGCGTTGTGAGTTCAATCTTTGAGGGGGCCATTTAGGGATCTGGGGCAAAAACTGGGGATTGGTCCTGCTTTGAGCAGGGGGTTGGCCTAGATGACCTCCTGAGGTCCCTTCCAACCCTGATATTCTATGATTTCAATGGGGCTAGGATTGAGCCCACAGACAATGAAAATAGTGGAATAACCTTATTGGAAAGAGACATGGGTCTTCTCACCTTTCACGTCCTTATTTTGGAAAGTGCTAACTTACTAGGGTAATGGACACAGAACAACAACCTGAAAAGACCAGATCCGTCTAGTCTAGGATACTGCCTCCAAGAGTGGCCAAGGCTAGAAGCTTTAGAAAAAGATATAAAACCCTTTTCATCCACCTAGCTATACCAGGGGGGAAATTAGTTCCTGATCCCAGCTAGTGATCAGCTTACGTCCTGAAGTATGAGGATGGGCAACGAGAGGAAATGCAAATGCTGTTCTCATACAGAGAAATATGCATGTTCAAATATTGCGATCCTTACTCAGGCACAACTGCCACTTACTTAAATGGGAATTTGGACTGAGTAGGAGCCATAGAATTTGGCCTCCAATCCTTTAAAAAAAGAGAGAGAGAAAAGAAAAAAATGTATTAGGCTATTTCCCTCAATAATATCATGTGGCAGTGAGTTCCACAGGTTAGATAGTGAGTGTGTCTTAAATTATTGCCTTTTATTCCCAAATCCTGATTTAGAAGTTGAGGGGCATTAAACTGATTGTAATGTTGTATATTTCACTAGTGTTGCCATAATGTGATTTAACATTGCAGTTTGAGTGACACGTACATGTTTCTTCGGGGGAAGGGAGGGAATGGGAAACTAACATTGCACTGTCTGGCTCATGTGCTTATTCCTTCGGTATGTATTCACTCTGATTCCATTTAGCATGTTTGCAATGATACACTGTGAGGAGGAGGGTAGCTGTCTTGGAGGGGATGCAGATGGAAATGAAGAGTGCTATGGAAAGAAATCCTTGTAGCCCTTCTGAAAGCAAAACCCTCACTGAAGAGCGAGGGAGGTTTGCTCCAGTAATTACAATCAAATCCTGCCGTGCATTTGGTTGCTCTAGATTCTAATTCTATTCCTCTTCACAGTTTGATCCTGCAGTCCCTGTGTAGGCAAAGATCACACCCATTGACCTCAGCAGGAGCAATAGGTGCATTGTAACTCGCTTTAGGCTACACAGTGCTTTATATACCAGCTAAATTCATCTACATTGCACAGAGGGCGAAACTAAGGCAGAGAGACTTATGCAAGGCCACCGAGAAAGGTATGACTGGAACTCAAGAGCTCTTGGCTTGTCAGCCACTCAGCAGATCACTAGCCCACATTTCCTTTGCTAAGGACTGCATGATCAGTCATCTACACTGTCTCCGCAAAGCCTCGCAGAGTCTAACCAAGCCATACCAGACAAGGCCGTTTCTCAGTGGTGCACTGATATTCAAGCTTTACAGAATGCAGCATATAAAATAAGGGTAAAATAACAAATATTCCAAACTGGTATCAGTTACATGCTGCTTCTGAAACATTATTGTGCATACTGCATCGTTGCAAAGTTATAGCTGCTTTTTGGCAACAGTCTAGCATCCAAGAGCATGTGTTTCTTTTCCTTCTCTGCACTGCCACGCAGGCCGATGTGGAGTGGTCACTGATGTCAAACGGTGCCGTGCAGTATCCCAGGATGTACTAGACTCTCTGGCCCTCACCGGTGCCGGTTCAGCTGAAAGGTTTGACCAGTTTCATAGCAGCGTAGTTCTAAGAAAGGGAAGGAAACGAGAGGGGGGAAAAGAACAGACATAAAGCAAATACAATATAATGGCACATATATGTTAAAATGTTCTTCCTTCACATTGCTGCATGGCCCCAGCTTCATGGCAGGAACTGGTATAGAACTCACATCCTCAGGCTGCTAAAAGACAGGTCTATTACATGTGAGCTAAAAGGGACTCGCCTCTGGTTAGCAGCAGTACAGGGCTTTTGATACACAGGCAAGTGGTTCTGATTCCATCCAGTAGAGAGCAGAGGTGTCCGTCGTACTCACTAGCCACTAAACCATTGTAGTTACTCTCCAATTCTGTTTTCTCCTTCCATCTTATTTTTAAGATATCGAAAGTCGCACCTCTTCCCACACTAGTGTGTGCAGGGTGCTGCTGCCTGTCTCCTCCCATCAGCCCCGGCCTCAAACAGCCCCGCCACCAGCCTCCTTGCTGCAACTGAGTTTTAAACCCCCACTGACTTGCTCCAATCGCTCTGTCTCTTTCTATTCCCACTGTCCCCTTATCACCTGCTCCCTCTCTGTGCTCTTGTCCAGTCTCACTGCCAGGGATGCAAGAATCTTCTTCTCTGCAGATCCTACCCTCTAGAACAGACTCCCTGTATTGCTCTGACCTCAGCTGAAAGCTTCCCCTCTCTCACTTCCTTGTGTGTTCCTCTTAGTGCATTTCCCCTCTGTTATTGGCCTCATGGTGCAATGTGGCATTCCCCCCAACACACATCCCCATACGATATCATCCCCTTACTGTTTTCTGTGATTTCGAGCACCTTCTGCGAACCCTTGCAACTTTGTATACTGCAAAGTGTCTTGCGATACAGGTTGCACGGAAGGAACTATACAATAAAGCCAGGGCATGTCACATTCTACTGTCGGCAGAATGCCCCCTTGAGAAAGGAGATGATAGTAACATGCCGGTTAAAGGCTGGTTATCAAGACCATAATAGAAACATGTTAATAGGCGTGTTTATATCATTTGGAAAGAGCTATATTTAAACTAGCTTTGATTCAGACACACGCCCCCCCCAGCCAAATTGGAAGTTTCTTCTAAACACACTGAATCTAATTGGTACAAGATGTTCTGTCTTAGAATCATAGAATCATAGGACAGGAAGGGACCTCGAGAGGTCATCTAGTCCAGTCCCCTGCACTCATGGCAGGACTAAGCATCATCTAGACCATCCCTGACAGATGTTTGTCCAACCTGCTCTGAAAAACCTCCAATGATGGAGATTCCACAACCTCCCTAGGCAATTTAGTGTTTAACTACCCAGACAGTTAGGATGTTTTTCCTACTGTCCACCCTAACCCACCCTTGCTGCAACTGAAGCCCCTTGCTGCTGGTCCTATCCTCAGAGGTTAAGGAGAACAATTTTTCTCCATCCTCCTTGTAACAACCTTTTATTTACTTGAAAACTGTTATCATGTCCACCTCAGTCTTCTCTTCTCCAGACTAAACAAACCCAATTTTTTCAATCTTCCCTCATAAGTCATGTTTTCTAGATCTTCCATCATTTTTGTTGCTCTCCTGTGGGCTTTCTCCAATTTGTCCACATCTTTTCTGAAATATGGTGCCCAGAACTGGACACAATACTCCAGGTGAGGCCTTATTGACGTGGTATAGAGCAGAAGAATTACTTCTCGTGTCTTGCTTACAACACTCCTGCTCTGCAAGGAGTCACTCTGTTGTTTTTAAAAGACAAAAACTAAAAGCAGGTTACAAGCAAGCTCTTTTGAAAAGCACAAGTAAAGTTTGACTATAGGCATCATGATAAATTACAGCGCCTAGCGGATTAGGAGGCTGTTTGCCAATTGAGCGTCGCTAATAATGCCATAAATCAGGCGAGCAAAACTGGGGCTGCTTACCAAAAGTCATTAGAAAAGCCTCCAGTGGAATAGAACTTTCTAATTAATTACACACCATTTGTCTTTCCGAGTCTATCCTCCAGAATAGTATTATTTTTATGATTTGACTGGTTCCCTTTTGGAGGGGAGCAGGTTTCCTGTCCAGCTTTGAATTTCTATTAACGAAGTGCTGAAAGCCAACTAGGATTATCAATCAGTGCAGAAAGCAAGCTGTAATTAGAATGAATGGCAATGGAAGCAAAGCTGAGCTTGCATAGCACAAATAGAGCTTGAAAGGGGAGTAAACAGCTGTGTGAAAAAGAGAGCAGAATCCAGCTGGAATGAGCGTTACATTTTTGTATTTTGGTGGCCGCTAAAATCTTTACAATAAGCACTTTGTCAGGTAGATAACTTTACTGGGGTATTCCCTACATTTCATAGATTCAGAAGGCCAGAAGGAACTGTTATGAGCCTCTAGTCTGACCTTCTGCCTAACAAAGACTAGAGAATTTCATCCAGTGACAGGCCTATTGGAAGGCAATATCTTTCCTTATTAAGTCAAGCTCAAATGGAAAGCCCATTTAGGTCGAAGGGGGTCTTTTCCATTAACTTCAGTGCACACTGGATCAGGCCCCAAGTGAGTGGTACTGAGCCTGACAGCAGGTGCTGGAACTAGAGTATATCTTTTAGAAAGACATCCAATCTCAATTTAGAGAGTTCAAGAGATGATGAATTTACCACAGCTCTTGGTACGTTTTTCCAGTAGTTAATTACACTTGCTGTTAAACACACCATCTTATTTCCCGTTTGAATGTTTCTAACTTCAGCTTCCAGCCACTGGATTTTCTTATGTTTTAGCCTGCTGATTAAAGATGCCCCGATGACAGACAAGGTAGAGGGTATATAGAAGGACAGGAATTTTCCAGGGAACATCACCATCAGAGTCCTTATGTGCAAAGGTAATGGTAAAGATTATAAGTGGCAACCACTGTATGAGTAAAGTTAGTTCAGGCTGTCAAGTAATCTGGCTGTGTGGAACAGTCTCCACTCGATTCAGGAACCTCAGACTACCAGCTTTTCAATATTTTGTTTCCATTTTTGCAAAACCTGACAAATTTTAGAGACAATCCACCAAACCTTGCAGTTTTCCGCTCAAAACCAGGATGTTTTTTGAGTGGAAATGGCTTCATCGTCAATTGAAAAAGGTCAATTTCCAATCATCTGCCAAAGTTCAATATTTCTGTAGCAAAACCCACAAAACTGGGATTTTGGTACATTTCCGTGGGAAAATGTGGTATATGGCAAAAAATTCATGAAAAAAAGCAATGGACTCACAAAGCAGCATGGAATGAAAGTGCAAATAGGGTTTTCTTTTTTTAAATATTGCCCAAAAATATTTGCTGTTTGCACAAAGCCCCAGTGGGAGGAAGGACATTCTTGTGAGTAAATTTTGAGATTAGGCCTGAGGAGATCTTTGTTCTATTCCCAGATCTATCAGAGACTTGCTTTGTGACTTTGGAAAAGTCACTTAGCCCCTGAATCGGCTAAACATGTGCTTAAATCCACCCCTAAGTCCTTAGGTGCTCTGCTCATCTGGGGCCTTCTCAATTCTCCCCTCTGTACAATGGGTGAAATACCTCCTCAAGCTCACAGTTCAGTTGTGGAGCTTAATTCACTGACATTTCTAAAATGAGCTGAGGACTTAACCAATTAAATCAACTGTAAAGCTTCCCTTGACTTACGTGGGGGTGCAGAATCAAACTGTGAGAGCCATGGATGGCAGGAACTATGCCAGGGAAAATTACTACTATCGAAAGCCCATGGCTTAGACCTATGGATTGGCCATTTTGCTCTTGGAATGTCTGATGACACTGGCTGCCAGAAACTGGCATTATTACACTGGGCATGGGAATCAATCCATGAGTCAGCTGGCTTGTTTCTGTTTCCTGATGGGTTCCTTTCTGCCTGAAATTCAAGGGCTCTTCAAGCTGTCATGAGATAAGAGGGAAGGTCTTCTCATGGATTGGTAACTGGTTAAATGATAGGAAACAAAGGCTAGGAATAAAAAGTCAGTTTTCAGAATGGAGAGAGGTAAATAGTGGTGTCCCCCAGGGGTCTGGAGGGACATTCAACATATTCATAAATGATCTGTAAAAAGGGGTAAACAGTGAGGTGGCAAAATGTGCAGCTGATACAAAACTACTCAAGATAGCTAAGTCCCAGGCAGACTGTGAGGAACTATAAAAGGATCTCTCAAAACTGGGTGACTGGGCAACAAGATGGCAGATGAAATTCAATGTTGATAAATGCAAAGTAATGCACATTGGAAAATATCATCCCAACTATACATATAAAATAATGGGGTCTAAATAAGCTGTTACCACTCAAGAAAGAGATCTTGGAGTCATTGTGGATAGTTCTCTGAAAACATCCACTCAATGTGCAGGTCTATAAAATCATGACTGGTGTGGAGAAAGTAAATAAGGAAGTGTTATTTACTCCTTCTTATAACACAAGAACTAGGGGCCATGAAATGAAATTAATAGGCAGCAGGTTTAAAACAAACAAAAGGAAGTATTTTTTCACACAACACGCAGTCAACCTCTGGAACTCCTTGCCAGTGGATGTTGTGAAGGCCAAAGCTATAACAGGGTTCAAAAAAGAACTAGATACATTCATGGAGGATAGGTCCATCAATGGCTACTAGCCAGGATGGGAAGGGACGGTGTCTCTACCCTCCATTTGTCAGAAGCTGGGAATGGGCAACAGGATGGATCACTTGATGATTACCTGTTCTGTTTATTCCCTTTGGGGCACCTGGCATTAGAGCCACTGTCGGAAGACAGGATACTGGGCTAGATGGACCTTTGGTCTGACCCAGTATGGCTGTTCTTATGTTCTTATATTATGTTCTATTCAGAGTAAGCCTTAGCTCCTGCATTGTCAAGTCCCTCAGAGTCTCTGGTGGAGATGCACCCCAGGTAAGGACATGGAAGCAGATTCCACACACCTCAAGATCTGGGACCTTTGACAACATTTTCCTAGCTAATACAAAGTGAGGAGGGCTCTCTAGCTCTGTACTCATAGGCCCATCTATGGAAAGACAATTCCTCCTTGGATAACATCCTGTGACACTAAATAACCTGGGCAAGTTTAGTGATGAGCACACAGTAGGAGGGCTTAGGGGGGGAAAAAAGAACCAAGAAAGCTGTGGATCACCCTGATGAACCGCTGAGGAAATATACGCGTTTCAGTGACCCAGCACAAAGGACCTCCAGCAAAAGAAGCATCCTTTATTTGAGAAATGAACATACCACCAGAAGACGCTTCTACCCACGGTATGGATAGCCAAGTCCACAAGTGTGCACCTCAGCTACAAGAACAATGCTTGCTGGCAAAAAGTAAGTGTGTGGGGCTTAGGGGCCCATGATGCAAAGTATCGTGCAAGATGCTTGATGTCTCTCTACAACAAAGTCAGGGAGAAGAAAACTGAGCAAAGCAGCACAGATAAGATGTTGCATGGGATTACCTTTGCTGAAGAGACAAGCATTCACTGAAGAGACAAGACTGAATGAAGCTGTGACTCCAGTCTTTAAACTAGCAGACCTCCCACAGTTCTATAGAGCTAGACTAGAACAGCTGTGGGTGGCTGGCCAGGAGCATTCACAGCACTGAACTAAAATCCTGCATCCTTTCACATATGCCAGGTGTCCAAGCACACAAAAGACATGATGTGCTCCATGCCTTCAACCAGGATATTGGACACACCCTCCGAAAAGCATGTGAGGAAGACTCTGACAATAGCAAAAATTATTCCAAGGGATATCTTTCAAATGAAACACAGTTTACTGGATCATTTGACCCAGGATGCCAAGCACGATCTGTGTCTGAGGCACTATCGGCACTGATGTCCATGATATTGGATGGTCCAAACATTAAAACTCAGAACAAATTTCCGTTCATCCAACTACACTTAGGTTGGCACACCTGTTGCTGTACAACAGCAATATCCATCGCCGTGAAGTACCACAACACAGCTTGAGAAAGATCTTTACCAATCAACATTGGTTTGACATTTCATGCACAGACACGAAAAAATGAGTGAGTGGATACCATCTTTCAATGTGGATTGTCCAACTCCTAAGACAGTGTCGGCCATCTGTCCCAACGTGGCAAACAGTGCATGCCAACACTTGGATTATGAGAAATGTTGTCTGTCTTCTAAAGATTTGTGGTGGTCCATTCACTACTGTGGATGACATAGACCACAATCCCAGCTCCAACACAGCCACAGACTCCTTCCACAGAACTGGGATATCATTTTTTCAGCATCTCAGTACTCAAGTAGAGGGAGTTGTCTGGGAGATTTCCAGCCCAGATCATGAGACTGCAGCATCAGTGATGGAGACTATCATCACTTCCTGAGTCTTACACAATTGTCCCTCCCTTGATCTTGAAGAAAACCAGTGCTGCCATCCCGGCAGCAAAGGTTGACATCAAGACTGATTGCCAGCTGATTACCCAAGCCCTGCAAGAAGAATGCAGGTGGCTTGAACAAGTAAGACAAGCAGCAAGCCTGGATACCTTCAATAGAGATCAAGACATTTCCTGGGCAGTTTACTTCGCCAGCAGACAGCCAGTGCCAGATTTCACCCCAATCATTACTGAGTTTCTGCTCTTTCCAGGTGACTCCAAGTCTGTGGCAATGGTTCAGCATGCCAGGAGGTGATCAAGAGGGTTGTACACCACCTAAACCCATGCCAAGTGCCCCTGACTGCTGTGAATCAGCCCATAACCAAACAGACACAGTCGACCTGGCCTGCTGGGTACGGAGAGGACAAATCAGTCATTATGCTGGGTGGTCTTCATCTGGAAATGGCAAGTCTGAAGCTGATTGGAGATTGGCTAGAGGACAGTGGATGGACGGAAGCCCTTGTTCAGGCCAAAGTGGCCTCCCCAGCAATGGCTGATCCTTCTAGAAAGTGTCTCATATTGCATGAAGTAGGCATGCCCACCAAGTAACGGCCAGCAATCTGTACATCTTGGTCCCAAATGCAGACACAGAAGATCTCAGGGAAGGTGAGGCCTCCGTGGGGTATAATAAATGGTGTTGTCAGGTGCACAGCTGGCTCTCAGCTTGTTTGCTAGGCAACCCAGCAAGCTCCACTGGCCCAAAGAACCGTCTCCAAGTGGCTGTGCTTCCTCACTGGGCAGGGGAGCCAGCAGCCAGCCGTGTGAGCCTTGCGGCAGCACCGGGGCTGCTCAATACGTCCTACGCCCGCAGCTGTGTTTGCTCTGCTCCTGGTTCCAGTCCTTGTTCCCGCCCTGCTCCAGCCTGCCTCTAGCCCTTCCTCCAACCCTCACACCAGCCAGGACTCCTGTCCGCTCCAGTCTAGTCCTTGCCCTGCTCCTGATTCTGACTCCGGTTCTGACCTTTGGCTTGGCTCCTCGACCCTGGCTCCAGCTTCACCCTCGGCCTGCTGCCTGACTCCCGGATCTACACTCACCATTACTCTGAACTGCCACCGCAACCACCATGCAAGATCCTGCTCTACCGACTAGGTAGGCTGCCTGTGCCCCAGCAGCTTGGAGTGTGAGCAGCCCAAAAAGACCAGACATAAGGAGGGTGCAGGCATAACAATGTGGTGGTCCCTCCTGGAATGACCCCGCGGGAGCCAAACTCCCCCTTACAGAGTCCGTCAGGGCCTTCCAGGAACTGCAGACCAAGGTTGCTGCACTTTGGGATGAGAATGCAGTCTGGCGGGCCCAGGCTGTGATGAGACAATGACACAGGGATGCCACCCTCCAAGCCCCGGCGGTGGCTACAGCCGCCGACCTTCACGCATACTGTCCGCAAGCCCATGGTCCCCCAGGTTTAATGGGGACTGTGCCCGGTTCTGGGAGTTCTTGAATCAGTGTCGCCTGCAAGTGTTGAGGTCACCCCTTCTCAGAAAAGAGTGCAGACTTAGTTAAACTGGACACCAAAGACATTGCAGACTCTGTGAGGGAGGCTGAGACTCTGTGAGAGAGATTGAGAAGATCGGGCAGCAGCAGTTCCACATTTGTAACAGAGACAAGACAAAATCAAGCCATTAACAGAGCCTATCAAGCAAAATAAACTCCCTTTGTTCAGCAGACCTCCTGTAAGGGAGATCTCCAAGACCAAATTGCAGGTCTCATGGGGAATGGGATGTTTCAATATACTGACGACTGTGAAAGACTTTCTTGTTTCTTAATTCATTTTAGGCTGCGTGTTTATGTAAACTTTTATATAAACTGCCTTTTTGACACACAGCGATATCCAGTAATGCACAGATCAATCTGATATAGTGTTATTAGCAAAGAGATATGTCACTTTCTGTTCGTGAAGAGAAATTTGTAAACTTATTGTGTTATTTTTCTACATAATTAATATTTCAGTAAAGACACTGGTGACATGCTACAGAGCATGTTAATTATCAATATTTTTGTGCAAGCTCAAGCCCTCGCAATCCATTGCGTTAGTTTTTAGGACACCTAATACAATAGGAAGGCAAATGTACAGAAATAAAAACCACTGGGAACCATAAATAATCAGTAACAGAAAAACGTCAATAGAAAAATTGCATTCAGAATTGTAAATGCTGCCGCAGAGGGAAAGACTTCAGAGGAGACAGGAGTTCCCTGTGCAGAGAAACCCACAGGGAGCGGAAGAGTGATTGGCTCAGCGGAGGAAAGAGAAGCTAGGATGCTCTAGGGAGAAGCCAGAGGCCTGCAAACCAAAGGGAGGTCGTGTTAAACCCAAGCTGTGGGGAAGCCGCTTGGGGGCTTGGAGTTAGGAAGTGAGCCAGGGAAACAGCAGCATATCAGAAGAAGCAGCCCTAACTGCTTAATAGACGGTCCTTGAGCTGGAACCCAGAGTAGAGGGTAGACCTGAGTTCCTCTAACAGCCCTGAAGAAGGGGCGTACAAGCCCAACAGAAGGAAAATTTAGCCTAGGATATGGCTGAAGACTGACCCCAAAGGACGGGCCAAGGAATAAACCATAAGGAGGTCAAAAGCTCTTTTGTGTTGGGACATTTAATGAACATTCAAACTGGACTTTTTTGTGAACCCGGAAGGGGACTGAACTGTTTGGGCCTTGGCTGGACGGCTGAGCCATGGAAGACCTGGTGAGAGGCAGACAGCCTGCAGGAGGCACCAGGGACAGGGGCCCCTTGCAGCATCGCACCCTGACACAAAGGGGAGCTAGGGGTAGTAAGGACACTACCTTCGAGCACCACCATTCAGGAAAGAGGTGGACAAACTGGAGGGAGTCCACAAAAGAGCAACAGAAATGATCAAAGGTCTAGAAAACCTGACCTCTGAGGGAAGGTTAAAACTGGGCCTGTGTAGTCTTGAGAAAAGACGACTGAAGTGGGGGGGGGGCTGAGAGTCTTCAGATGGGCCAGAGAAGTTACAAAGCAACCGGGGATCAGCTGTTCTCCACGGCCACTGAAGGGAGGACAAGAAGTCATGGGCTTCATCTGCCACAAGGGAGATGTAGGTTAGATATTAGGGAAAACTTTCTAACTCTAAGGGAGGCTGTGGAATCCCCATCATTGGAGGTTTTTAAGAACAGGTTGGACAAACAGCTGTCAGGGATGGTCCAGGTTTATTTGATGCTGCCTCAGCACCAGAAGATTGGCTAGACGACCAAGGTACCTTCCAGTCCGACATTTCTATGAGTCTATAAAAATCCTTAAGCTCTCTGCTGCTCTGAGACCTTTAGCTCTCCGTGTCTCAGTTTTCAGCTTTTATCTCACACCCTTTGTCTGTATAGATCAGTGGCTCTTTTCCATAATGCAACTTCCCCAAGTTTCCCCTCCCATTTACTTGGAACACCCTCCTCCATCCTTCCATTACCAATATGGGAAGGAAAGGCAGTCACAACCCACTGACACCTGCTCATGACTCCCAAACTGAGAATATATGCGTGTAAGCTCTTCAGGGACTGTCTCTTACTGTCTGTACACGCCACGCCTAGCACACTGGGGCCCTGCTGTTGGCTGAAGCCTCTATGGACTACTGTAATCCAAATAATAATAATAAAGGCTTGTCCTTTAATGTATGCACTCTGAATTGTAACAGTGACTCTTGCCAAAGATCTGTATGTTACGGGTATCTAGAGTGACCAGACATCCCAACATTATCAGGACCTTCCCAGCATTAGGGGCTTTGTCTTATATATGGAACTGTGCCCCGCCCCTGAAAGAAAGTGTCCCGATTTTTCACACTTGCTATCTGATCACCCAAGGGGTAACCCCAATACAGAAACAATCCCCACTGTTCTAGCTTTAGTACCAAAGGTTGATATTTAAGAGAAAGGAACTAAATCTCCAAATGGGATAGACAACCCGGTGACCCAAAAATCTGGGGGAAGCCATTTTAAATATATAAAAACAGAAACATTCCATGAAACAGTCTAGCTTTCACAAAAGATGACTAAGCCTGTCCAAAGTAAAATGAAATACAACAACAATTTGCTAGGAACAGTCAGAGAAAAACACAAGCAATAATGAATGTAAATTAATATTTAGAGCTAAAGGATTTTTCTTTCTCTCCACTTAGTTTTAGTACCATAATATTGTAACAAATCCTAAACCACTGGAAATGTAAAGGAGACAGTAGGGATAGAACGGAGATCCTCCTGCTCAGAAAGAAGAGTCCCTGCTACTTGAGCTAAGGAAAATTGCTTGTAGTATAGGGCATAGGAAACACAACTGACCATTTCTGATTCTGTCCAGCAGAGGACGGTGCTTCGCACTTGTCTGATTATGTCTTTTTAAATAATAGTTAGCATGTAACTGATCCTTTCTCAGATGAGGCAAGTATTATTGTCCTTTAGTAAAGATGGGGAACCGGAGATAAAGAGACGTCTCTAGAGTTGAAAGCCAGGGACTCCAGAGCTGAAATCTTTGTCCCTCATATCTTTGTCCACAAGCACAATCTATTGTGTGTGATCTCAAATGGTTTGAAAGAGATTACAGTGCTTAGGAGACTTGAACACTTTGCTTTATGGCTGCACACGAAGCAATCTGCAAATGCAGCCTCTCTCTTGGATAAAGATATAAATTACCCCAAAAGAGTGTGTGTTGGCGGGGGGTTACAGATGTACACGGCACAGAATTTGTTAAGTGCTGGAAAGAAAGAGGTCGGTCATTTTTCTATCAGTCTGGGGAAGGGAGGAATGGGATCCAAAACACAGCATGAATTATTTCAGTGTTTTAAAAACAGGAGGATTTGAAACCCATCCCCAGGCCAAGCTGGAAGGCTGGAGGTTTGGTTATTTATTTATTTTGTTTTGCAAATGGAATTGAACACAAGGCAGAAAAAGCCACTGTGCTGATTAATGAGGTGGGATCCTTTCCCCTCTGTTCCATACATTATATCAGCGGAACACTCCTTCCAAGCCCTGATAATAAGAGATTGGGCTGCTTGGATCCCTGTAAACTATCCTGCATCTTTAACCAATTACATTTGAACATACTTTCACTCCTGCTCAATGGAGGGGGGTGGGGAAAAGCTGCCTTTCTCTTCAAGTCAGCAGCAGCGCTTTCCATCCCTGGATGGCCTTCCACTTGGGGATCTCAAAGCACTTTGGAAATCAATGAAACCTCACCACCTACCCCGCGAGGCTGGAATTAGTATAATCGCCATCCCCATTCTACACATTGGGGAAACTGAGGCACAGAAAAGGTATATGACTTGACACACAGCAGAATCCAGACAGACAGACCCTGGAAACCCCCACGATCCCCATCCCTGGGGCAGTTCATTGGCGCTAGCAATGGAGATAAGGCTAGTGCGGGCCGACCATGACGAGGTGTGGCTGAGAAAACAAGGACATGCCCACGCTAGGGCTATGGGCGGAGTTGTGCCGACGGCAGGGCAGTGGTGGGAGATGGGTAAGTAAAATGCTAGCGTAGCCACGGCATGGGGGTTGGTTCTAATAGCTGCCTGGGGGGCCTGGCAGTGTTTCTCCAGCCCCTGCTGACATCGTACCGGGAAGGCGTAGATGAAAATCCCGATGAAGAGCAGCAGGATGAAGACCACGACGGCGACGAGAAAGACCCACTTGAAGCGCCGCCATAGGATGTACTTCATGGTTTTGTAGGGGGAGGTGAACCACAGGAAGGAGGTTTCCGGGCGCCTGCAACCAGGACCATCAGGGTTAGCTGTGAGCTCACTGCACGGGATGGCCCCCTCAGCCTTTAGCGACTGCTGAGCACGACAGGCATCTCTAAGGGGGACTGCGCCCAGTCGGACGCGCCGCGGAATGTGCCAGCTGAACCCCCACACAGTGATCCTGGGTGCGTCCAGGCAGAACATGCCAGCTGAGCCCCCACTAGGTATGCACTGACCAGATGTCCCCATGGTACCATCTGAACCCTCTTGGATACCATGGGTACATCCTGGCACTACATCCCATCTGAGCCCCCGTGGATGCCATGAGTACATCTGGGCAATACGTGCCATCTGAGCCCCCTTAGAGACCACGGGATACAGGCAGGCAGTACGTGCCCTCTGAGCCCCCTTAGATACCCTGGGGTACAGGCGGGCAGTACGTGCCCTCTGAGCCCCCTTAGATACCATGGGGTACAGGCGGGCAGTATGTGCCATCTGAACACACACACACACAGATGGTAACGAGCTATAATGCCCCACTATAAGTGTTTGCTGGATTGGGCCTCTGTAGATTGTGACCTCTTGTCACAGGGGCCTGTCTTTTCAACTTGCTTCTAAAGTGTCCCAGGTCCCTATGGTTGAGTTAGAATCAACAAGCTCTTACTTGGGGTCCTCCAGCTTCGGGTTCATGTTTGGCTCGTCGCGGCCCATCCCCGCCGGCCTTTCTTCCTGCTCCTGCTCTGTCACAATCTCCAAGGTCATTTCCAATTTACCCTGCATGGGAAAAGAGGCAGGAAATAGAGTAATTGGCTCTGTGGAGCAAAACACTGAATTGGGAAAGGAAAATTGTTTCAGGGCTTCGGCCAATGGCTAACTCTTAGGGATCAGGGTGATTATCCCACATCTGCTACTGCTGGATTTGGGTACTGGCCACAGGACGCTGGACTAGATGGACCATGGGTCTGATCCAGTCTGGCAATCGTTGTGTTCCTCTGTTTCAAATTAGAACTCTCTGTGCTAGGAGGCTGAGCTCGATTCAACCATATTTTTTTACGCCAAGAACATATCCCTTCCGTCGATTCTTCCATGAAAGCGCTAGCGAATAAGTGTACAGGCTGCAATGTCTGAGGAAACAACCAATATTGAGCCACTAATGGAGAATATTTGCAAAAAGTGAATTTTCAATATGTAATCACGCGCGTTCACTG
Organism: Lepidochelys kempii; assembly: GCF_965140285.1. NCBI lineage: Eukaryota > Metazoa > Chordata > Testudines > Cheloniidae > Lepidochelys > Lepidochelys kempii. The sequence goes on from NC_136383.1 coordinate 139,100,913, forward strand.
GGGTCTAAGTACTCATCCAGTCAGGGAACAGACACGTGCTGTACCACGTGACCTCAATGACCAATCAGAACAATTCAGTTTTCCAACTATCAAACTCTCATTCAGGGACCATCATTTTGATCTGTTTCTATGGTGCCTAGCACAATGGGGCCCTGGTCAATGACTGAGGCTCTTAGGGCACACAAATTAATAATCATGAGAAATTTGAGAATACAAAACAAGGCAAAGTTCACTACAACAAATGATTTGTTCTGAATTATTTGCCCAGTGCTATGACAAAAGCTGGAAAACCCTTAACAGAGGAAGGATGGACCAGGGTTTAGGGCACTAGCCTAGACCCAAGATCAATTCCCTTCCCTGCCACAGATTTTCTTTGTGACCTTGGGCAAGTCACTTAGCCTCTCTGAGCCTCAGTTCCCCACCTGTACAACAGAGATAAAAGCAAAGATGATGTCAAGTGAGCCAAAGGGACTTACTGCTATGGTCTTCTTCTCTTCTGCCTCCACAACACAGGGCCACCAGCCCTTGACAGCTTTCTGCTCAAAGAGCGACACAAATCGATCAGAGGACAAGGTCTCATCCAGGATGTTTAAGGAGCACTTCTCAGCCGTCTTGGTGGGTGTTGGCATCCGGTTGAGGTCCATCTGAACAGAACCTGCAACGTTGAGCATTTACAGGTTGAGCATAAATCACATCTCCCAGGATCTGGAGGAAGATTGGGTTCGGGACAGGCTGGGGGTTCCCTGATCCCATGGCCCCAGCCATAAACGTTAACACGTGGCATAACGGGCACCGAAATCAGGACTGGATTTCCCTATGAGCTCAGCTCCCATTGTGATACCATCCGGCAGCTTTTCTCAGGAACTTAGTGCCCAATGTGCGGAGTGCTGGCCCCAAATGGTTGAGGACCAACTTATTTAAGACCTTGTCTCTCCCTGTGCCCTAGTGCCACTGGGGCAGTCAGGGGGCATCTGGTTTGTATAAGAGCAAGGGGCAGCTGGCAACATTCTCCATTCTCAGGGTCTGGCTACACTGCAATGTAAGCTCAGGGGAAGTGGGGCTCGAGTGGAATCCTGGGCTTGAACATCTACATTGTATTTTAACGCTATGTTAAGACCTTTCTAACCCATGCTCGAACCTAGGCTTGGGCGTCCACACTGCAGTGCTCAGACCCGAGTCAAAGTCACCATATCCCAAAGTCCCTAGCAACCCCTGCCGAAACGTGGCCACTGTAGCCCTAGGACCATGGTGCACTGGGGGAAAACTTTACTGCCCGCCCTACACATTACCAGGAAGCAGCTTGCTTTGGGAAAGGTTTGATGGATTCGCTCACCCTTGCAAACCCAGGCGGCTCTCTGATAGTGTGCTTGGAGATAGGAGATCAGAAGAGAAGGGGTTAACGCTGGCCTGAGCTGCTGCTTTTTGCAAATGGGAGGTAGCTTCCCTTCTCAGTGGAGTGGATTGCAGACTGTTGGGACAGAGAGGCCTGAGGAAGTTGTCCCGTGGAATCGTGGGATACTTCTGGCTCTCTCCTGGGACCCAAGTCAAACAGGGCCGTGTCTACACTGCAGTAAGCCTTGGACCCTGGGTCCCGACTTAACTCACTCTTGGACCTTCCAGCCATGCAGGGCCCTGGGACCCTGGGTCCAAGTCCTGGGTGAGCACCAGTGCAGTGTAGACGGAAGGGGTGTGAGGCTTGAGCCCGAGCTTGTGCTGCAGCATAGACATACCCTGAGCTTTGGAAGTCACTCCCTCTTGGTTTGACATAATTCAGGGTATGCTGCAAGCCATGCTGGCTTGCCTGAGCTCGGAGAGCCTGGCAGGCCACCAGCGGGAGCGTGAAGAACTAGGGACTATGGGAAGAATGAGATCTCCCTTTGTAGAGAGCGTTGAGTTCTATAGATGACAGATCTATCTATCACTCAATAGACATAATCAGCTGCCTCGTTTATATGTGCATCTACGCTGCGTATAATTCATTGCTTACAGCGCTCTGTTAGACGCCTGACAAAAGGGCCTCCCAATTTTGGTTCTCGCTTTGCCAACGTTCAGCAGCCTGAAATGCGGATTTCACGTTGTCCAGTCTCTCAAGTTAAGCAGAGGTTTTCTACAGGGAGGTTAGAACAGTGTTCAGATAAGGAACCACCTAAGGAAATCCCAGAATTAATTGCTCCAGTGTGGTGGTGGGGTCGATGTGCGGCTGGAAGCACAGAAGAGAGGTAATGCTTTGGTCCTGACCATTTGTGGACAATAAAGACCCCACAGCAATATTTTCAGGGGGCAGTCTGTTAGCCCAGATGTCCTGCTTCCCACCCCGTTGGGTATTTACATTCTGCCTGCCCCACCCCTTCCACCTCTGCAATTTCAATTGGATACAATTTGCCTCCTCACTTCCCGTCCCAAACTGTTTTGTCAAAAATTCACTAGTTGTGAAGGATCTTGTTTTCTCCCTACATTGCCTGAACTAGCCATCTTCTAAATCTTACCGCTCCATGGTCCCAGCTAGCCTGATGGGGGCTGGGAACTTCGAATGCACCTAAGTGACTTAGGAGTAGGGGATTTCTCCTTCTAAGTCACTTAGGAAATCTCACCCCTGGATCTTGCTAGTGCATTTACAGCTTGAGCATAGATCACATTTCACAGGATCTGGGGGGAGATTGGGGTCTGGGACCGACTGGAGGTCCCCTGACCCAACCATTAAGAACTGCAAGAGGAACATCACCTAGGTCTGGTCGCCCACTGCCACTGCTCCAACACCGTACTAGCCTGGGAGAGAAGTGGAGTATCTAAAGTTAGACAGCAAAATGCGTCGCAGACACCTACATGCTGATGCAAAGAGGGATTTAGACAGATAAATGCTGATCCAGGCACCTCCTTTGCCTCAGCCGGCGTTTAGGTGACTCCCAGTGGTATTCGGGTGCTCGACTTAGGCAGCCATATTTGAAAGTGGGGCCCAGCCTCGCTCTTTGCGTGTTCAGAGCCAGCAGTGACGAACGCAGAAGAGCTGCCCGGGGGAGTCAATGAGAGACAAGGCAGAGGAGGTAACATCTTTCATTGGAACAGCTTCTCTCCCTCTCACTAACAGTGGAGCCCATAAAGATGTCACCGCGCTCACCTTGTCTCTCTAGTACCCTGCGCCCGACATGGCTACAGCTACCCTGCAAACAGGAAGAGTAAATGAGATCTCCAGAGTTGCCCCTTGGCATGCCCTTGGCAGCTGTTCTGACCAGTCACCGGTGACGCTCTGTTGTGCTGCCTGCCGCAGTCTGCAGAGAGGCAAAAGCTGCTCTCTGAGATGGGTGGTCATTCGCCTCAGGAGGACATGCAAAGCTGGACCTTAAGCCACTGTGTCACGTGTCCCCCCGAACCGTGGCTGGGTTAGACTAAGCCCCTCACAAGAGGGTCCTGAGATCCTCTATGTCCCTGGGGTGGTGTGTGCATACCGATGGCCCTCAAAGATATCATCTCTCTCTGCACTGCATCGTTAGCTGAACACAGAAACTTTTACCATGATCTATCCCGGTGTATTGTGATAATAATGCAAATCTTTAGACCCATGTAAAACAAAAAAAGTGGCAGATTACATTATTTTTCTGGCAACTGGCAAATCCATTAAAAAAAACGGCCAGGCTGGTCAAATGCTGGCCAGGTAGTGACCCTACTTTGGCCCCTTTTCCCAGTGCTTCTTCCCCACCAGTTCTTTCCCAACGGCCCTTTCTGCCCAACAGTTATTCCCAGAATTCTGTGGCCTGTCCAGGCTGGGCCCCATATCCACCCCACTGCCTGTCAGTGAAGACACAAGGGGAAGCTGTCTCCAGCCTAGAGTCATGGCCAAGGCTAACTTCTCTTGCTTGCTCTGGAGTCTGGGCTGCATTGTGCCTCCCTCAGGCAGTCACGCCTGATCGTATGGTTAAATTCACTGTGCCAAGCACTCCCGTGCTAAGAGCCAGGCCATTGCTCCAAGGCCGACCAGCCGTCATCCTTGGAGAGGCGCCGGGGACACTGACAATGATACCGCGCATGTCACAGGGCCGTTCCCCCCAAGAGAGTCCAAAGTGCTTTGTGGGCGTAATCGAAAGCCCCCCTGAAGTCAGTGGGAGTCTTTCCAATAGTGGCAGGCAGCGGGGAAGAATGGATGAGAGCCTGGGAGGCTGAGTTCATTGCTGGCGGGGTACGGGGATTGGGGGAGAGCTCCTGCAGTGGGAGACCAACATCACTTTAAGAAATTTTGAAGTATTGGCAACACTAATTGTCTCTCTCTCACACACAAACAACTCAGAGGGGGGAGTCAAGGGAGTGCAAAAATCAAAAACCAGACCAAAATCACAGCGTGTACACGTTTAATCTTCGGCTTTTTGGATTTGTCTTGTGGTGTTTGAACCATGGTGGTTGGCCAAAAGCTGCTTCAGGGAGACTCCATCCCTTTAACATGCAGCGGAGGCTACAAGTCCCAGTGGGTGCAGGGTATGATGGGACTGGTGGCAACTGAGGGTCGGGGGGCAGAGTACCCGGGCTGCGGTGAATGGGGAAGGTGGTTCTCCCACAGGGCTCGAGCCTGCCTCTCTTACCCAGCTACAGCATCCAGTGGGTGGGACTCACAAGCCCCTTCTCCCTGGGCCAGCGGGCGGCTGCCTTTTTTCACCTGGCTCATTTGTGCAGGTTCCTGCGAAATGTGAGACTTGGGGGGGCAAATACATTTGCAGGGCTGGAGGAGGGTCAGATGCGGGGGCTCCAAATTAATTATTTACATTGTTGGGGGTTGGGCTCGGCTCCATCAGGCACGAGCGAGAGCAGGACCAAAAATCTCCTAGTTAGGATTGGGTGTTCCTGTCACAAAACAACACATCCCTCCATCTGCAGTGTGTGGAGACACACATGCCCCCAGCAGAGAAGCCAAGCACAGTCCCCCAAAGGCTCACAAATCATGAGTCAACTCCAAAAATTATGAGATTTAAAAAAAAAATTTAATATGGACTTCTTTGGTCGGTCTTTTTTCTTTTTTGATCCCGCCCCACCATGCATGTGTAATTCAGTGTTGCCAGCTCTTCCAAATTTGAGTGAGATGATTTTGGCCCATGTGTTCTTTTCTCCCCCAGTTACTAACACTGTTTTCCACCAACTAGGTTATTTGAACTGCTTAACCCTTTACAGGTAAGGAGATCCAGTACAACTGCCAAGGAGGGATTTTATGCTACCCTTCCCTCTATAAAAAGGAAAGGAGGACTTGTGGCATTGGGGTGGGGAGCAGCAGTTTTCGCTCAGGTCCGTTGCCCAGGGCGGACCAGGCCCGACAGTAGAGTGAAGGAGGGAGTTCCCCTAACTGGCTCCAGCGAAATCTGGGGGCGCCCTCCGCTGGCAGCACAGTTGAGGCCCGTCACTTTACAACTGCTGGCCATGATACTCCGGCGGGTGGACCGACGGCTCCACCATGGCCATGAGTCACCCCTCTAAGGCCCTGACGGGCGCAGTAGTGAGGATTACACCGCAGGGACCGGAATGTCAGCACGTGGGCTCTGCACTCGAACACACGCGCACGCGCAGTGCGTTACCCTCGAGAGCCAACACGCAGGCCGCCGGGAGCCTACGTGCCATTGACTGAGTCTGACCCCACGAGACCGAAGCCCCGCAGGACAGGCCCAGCAACCCCACGCTGCATCCATGGTGGAGAAACCCCAGAGGTGTTTCCCCGACCACCTGTCCCTGCGGGAGGTTCCAGGTGGCCCTTAGCTGGTCAGCTCGGTACAGGAGTGAGGAAGGGGGGGGAAGGGGAGGTGGACGAGGAGCACTCTCGGGCCCAGAAGTAGCTCCATCCCCTTCCTCACACCAAGCTCAGCATGCCCGGGACGCCGAGCCTGTCCCTGCACTGACCAGCTCGACAGCATCATGACAAGAACCCGCAGGAACCCGCACAAATGAGCCAGGGGAAAAAGGGCAGCCGCCGCTGGCCCCGGGAGAAGCGGCTTGTGAGCCCCGCCCTGTGGATGCTGTAGCTGGGTAAGAGAGGCAGAATCGAGCCCTTCGGGAGAACCACCTTCCCCGTTCACCGCAGCCCGGGTACTCTGCCCCCCGACCCCCAGTGGCCACCAGTCTCATCCTGTCCGGCACCCACTGGGCACTGGGACTTGTAGCCTCCTGCATGTTAAAGGGACAGAGTCTCCCTAGGGCAGCCTGGCCAACCCCGGCAGCTCAAACACCACGAGACAGACCCCAAAACCAGGTGATTGGCTCAAAAGCATGTGAAGTTTTGAAAACACAACCTAACTATGTAGTTTTGGCCTTTGGAATTTTTAACAGCCCCTGCCCCCAGCATGGGATTTTGGGCCCCACTTGCAGGAGCTCTCACCCCACATTGCCCATCCCAAGTTCAGCACTCAGTTCTGCTCCCCAGCCGGAGCCCAGCTTCTCCTGCAGCTCCCAGTTTTTCACCCTCCTCCTTCCAAGCCCTGGGGACTGCAGCAGAGCCCCTTCCCTCCCTCTCCCAGGCCAGGTGTTGCAGGGGGAGGGGAAGGATATGGGGTTGTACCATCCGGTCCCCATTGCTCACAGGGGTCGGGGGACAAGTGGTGGAGCCGCCCTGAGCTGCTGGGGTCTCTGCTCCCCCCTCCCCTCCTGTGAAAGCAGCGTGGGCTCCTAAGAGTAGGGGAGAGAGCCCTGCCAGCTTCCAGCAGCAGTTCTCATTGGCTGCTCTTCCTGGGAGACAGGGCAATAGGAAAGGCAGCCAATCAGAGAGGGATCTGAAATGCATGTAGGGATTGGAGGTTCTGACTTCGCCCCAACCTGGCTTCCAGCCCTAGCCCCGCTGGACTCACCCCCTCCCCTGTCAGGGTGAGGTCTAGGGTTGCCAACTTTCAAATTGCACAAAACTGAACACCCTAGCCCCGCCCCTTCCTCGAGGCAACGCCCCCTGCCACGCCACTTCCCCGAGGCCCTGCCCCCCACTCACTACATTCGCTCTCCCTCGGTGGCTCACTCTCCCCAACCCTCACTCACCTTCACTGGGCTGCGGCAGGGAGTTGGGATGCAGGAGAGGGTGACAGCTCTAACTGGGGCTGTGGGCTCTGGGGTGGGGCTGGGGAAGAGGGGTTTGGGGTGCAGGAGGGGGCTCTGGGCTGGGGATTGGGATGCAGGCTCCATCTGGGGGTGCGGGTTCTGGGGTGGGACTGAAGGGTTCAGGGTGCAGGAGGGGGGTGCAGGTTGAGGCAGGGGGTTGGGGTGCAGGGGGGATGAGGGCTCCAGCTGGGGGTGTGGTCTTTGGGGTGGGGCTGGGGATGAGGGGCTTGGGGTACACAAAGGGGCTGTGAGTTTGGGGGGGGCTCAGGGCTGGGGCAGGGGGTTGGGACTCGGGGTGGGGGTGCAGGCTTACCTCAGAAGGCTCCCAGTCAGCAATGCTGTAGGGCTAAGGCAGGCTTCCTGCCTGTCCCGGCACTGTGCTGCAACCAGCAGGTCCAGCTACTAGGCGGAGGGGCCAGGAGGCTCCGTGCACGCCTCTCACCCTCAGGCACCGCCCCTGCAGCTCCCATTGGCCGCGATTCCCGGGCAGTGGGCGTGTGGAGCTGGTGCTCTGGGCGGGGGCAGCGCGCGGAGCATCGTGTCTCCCCCGCATAGGAGCCGGACTTGCTGGCTGCTTCCGGGGCGCAGTGCAGTGCCAGAACTAGCCTGCCTTAGCCCTGCAGCACTGCTGACTGGACTTTTAATGGCCCAGTTGGTGGTGCTGGCCGGAGCCGCCAGGGTCCCTTTTCGATGGGGCGTTCCAGTCGAAAACCGGACACCAGGTCACCCTAGTGAGGTCCCTGCAGGTCAGGGATGAGGCTCGGCGGGGGATGGGAAGGGCTGGTGCTGAGGTGCCATGCAGTTCCCTTTGGGGGACAGCAGTGGCCATGCTGGGCCCAGTCCAGAGCTGGGGCAAATGGACGTCAGTGGCAGCGTCCCCATTTACACCCACTCAGGATCCGTCCCGCCACCTCCAGGGCTTGGGCCAGCTGAGCCCTGAGCGCACTGAGTGAAGGAAGACACCTGGGGATTTCATTAGTAGAGACTGAGGGAGCCTGATCCCTCAGGAGGAGCAAACCTAGCAGGAAAACGGCCTATTTCCCAGGCAGCGCCTCCAGCTGCTCCTGCATTAACCCTGTGCAGACGATGCAGGGCAGGGTCGGAGCTGGGAATTATCGGTGTTTTCATTCACAAGTGCCCAGAGAGAGGGTCACACTGGCACCAGGCCGCTTGCATGGGGACCACCTCTAATTTGCATTCAGTGGAGAAGATTGCATGCGCACTCTCTAACATATGCAGCCACCTTGCAAAGCCCTCACTGGTGCCGCTCTCCCTCGTGGGGTCCACTAGGACTTCAGAGGCATATCCCATAGTGCTTTGTGCTGCCGTGACCTCAGCCACTCTAAGTCTTTCCCCGTGAACTCTGAGAGCCCTGGTCTGCGTTTGTGGACACACAGGGGGAAGGGTGGGAAGGCGCTAGAGAACTATCAGCACTCACGTACTGTAGCCTGGGTCCATACTGCTGAGTGGGACACAGGCTGTGACCCACGTGCCCAGCTGGGCCAGCTAGCCAAGTGAAAAGCAGCTCTTCACCAGGGTCAGAGGGTTGGGGGTGTGGATGGGAAGGGGCGAGGGGAACACCCAAGACCCCGCATTAACTCTTTAGTGAAGACAGACCCTGGATACGGTTGTGTTCCGGGGGAGCACTGCATGTTAGATGTGGAGTCTCCCCCATCTGCGCATTAACTCTTTAGTGAAGACAGACCCTGGATACTGTTGTGTTCCGGGGGAGCACTGCATGTTAGATGTGGAGTCTCCCCCATCTGCCCCTCTGTGTTAACAACAGTGACTGCAGCACAGAAAGCTGGGGGCTGCATCAGACCTATGGGGTGCATTGTGTCCCAGCCCCCATTTTAAGCAAACTAGAAAACATCCCTCCTCCAACCCTGAGTCAGGCACCTAATAAACAGCCACTAAACAATTCTGCGGTGCAGAGGCAACTGCCTATTCATACCCTGGACAACAATGGGCCATGTGGACATGCAGATAAATCCACCTGCTCACTCCAGCGCACACGAAGGGAGACAGAAACATGGACCTCCAGCCAGACTGATAAATACACGGACACAAAGACTCTCTCCCAAATTTCAGCCCTGCCTGGGGGAAAACCCCCTCTGAGATTGGCTGCCTCCCTCTGGGGGCAGAGCGTGTCTGGACTGCTGGGGGGGAGGGAGAAGTGATGGAGGCGGCACAGTGATGCAGAGAACTGATGGGGAAGCTGGGGGGTGTGGGGATGAACTGATGTTGGGGGAGAACTGATGGGACAAAGCTTCTGCAGCAGGGGGCCAAAGTCACTTCACTCCATACATTTGGGAGACCAGGCCACACTGATCATCACCCGCACACATTGTATTCAGAAATCAAAAGAATGGCCAGAAAACTCACTGCAACATGCAGCAGGGCTGAGCTGAAGAGTGAGGTTAGTTTTGGGCAACACATTTCAATGCAGAGCAGTCAAATCACAGAGAGTTTGGAGAAGAGAGATCAGAAAGGTTTAGAAATTAAAATGCCCTGAAGAGATCAGAAGATGGAACACCTCACATTTCTATGGCACCTGAAACAGCCCAAAGCACTTCACAAACTATATACATCCCGTGCAGCCACTTCTGGGGTAGAACGCCCAGCAAACTGCACAAAACAGAGCGGGCGGGATTTTGGCCAAGGAAGCCAAGCTCCTGCATTCTTACACAAAATGCCACTGGATCTTTAATGTCCATGCAGAACAGACTGGACCTTGGTAATTTAAGTCTTGTCTTAAAGACTCACGTGTAGCAAACTGCATGGAATTCAGTTTATCTACCTTGGCATGGGCTGAAAGGCCGGGCATGTTTGTTCTGGAGGAGAAAAGGCGGAGGGGAAACATGAAAAGTGACTACAAATACAGGATATTAAAAGGGTGTTAGAAAGAGGTTTGAAGCCAATTCTCACTCATTACTGAAGACAAAACAAGATGCTCTGGGCTTATGGAAAGCTGCATCAAGGTGGAATCCTACGAAAAACTGTTTAAACTCTTAAGAATATTGAAGATGATGGGGCAGGTACCAAGGTTTGTGAAATCAGCATTAATGGAGGTACTGGGATAGAACCAGAGCTCATGTAAATCAGAGCAGCTCTACAGAAGTCATTGGAACTACTACTAATTTATACCAGCTGAGGGCCTGGTGCACTGAAGGTGGAGATCGGAGACCTATCACTTAGGGATTGCATCAGTCCTGCTGTGATACAGGGATCTGAACTATGCTGCCAATGACCCACTAGACTTTCCTGTAATCCAAAGGATTCCACAGTTATTTGATCTCTAGGGCCATAGCTTGCTCTCTCTCTCTCTATTTCAGTACTGGGCGTGACATTCATTGCCTGAAACTTTTTATCAGCGAAAAACGCAAATTCTGAGACACCAAAACATTTCTCAGATGTCTGATGGCTTCACCGAGTGGTTCATAGCGAAACCAAAAAAACTTCTGAAAAAAAGTTTCAATTTTTCACTTCAAAATGACTTGTACAGAAATTTCATTTGGTTTTTTTAAAGTTAAAAAAAATCAAACTAAATCAACGTGGAATGTTTAGTGTTGAGTCCAACAAAACATTTTGTTCTACTCAAAAGGATTTTTTTTTTACTTTTCTATTTGCCAAAAATGTTCTAAAAATTACTTCTCAGGTCGACTCGATTTTTTTTTTATATATTTTTCAGAATTGACAGCAACCTGAGAAATCAGTTCTTTGAACTAGGGACACGTCCCAACTTACCCAAGTAGTCATCAAAAGAGAATTTGTCATTGTCCCAGATCTGGAGGATAAGCTGAGGTGGGACTTTATTATCCGTCTTGTCCAAGCTCCAGAAGTGCTCCTGTGATCACAGGGGAAAGGAAACAAACCAGAAAATATGTTGAGCAGAAAGAGGAATACAGGGGCAATCGTCATTTCAGACATTGTGTGTCTTTAGCTCCTTCAGTGCACGCAGCCATGCTACCACAGACTGTAATCTCATTAGTTCTCACATGTTATAAACACTGGCCTTAGCCAAAGCATGGATGGGAGACATTCAGTGGTGGTGTAGGTGTCTCCTGCTGCCTAGAGCACCCAGGGCCAATGACCCCGAAGGGTGGTAACAGGTACCATGCTGCTGAAGGATCTCTCTTTTCAATGCATACATTTTAAGGCCACAAGAACCAATCATAATCATCCAGTCCGAACTCCTGCGTAACAGAGGCCAGAGGACCTCACCCTGCAATTCCTGCATCAAGACCACAATTTCTGTTTGGGCTATGGGAGATCTGTTAGAAAGATATCTAGTCTTGACTGAATGGCTGCATGTGATGGAGAACCCCACCACATCCCAAATTCCAAATTACCATCCATGTTTACAATGTATGCCTTATTTCTAGTCTGAATTTGTTTCCCTTCTGCTTCCAGTCATTGGATCTCATTCTGCCTTTTACTGCTAGATTAAAGAGCCATCTACTGTAAGAAATCTCTTCCACATACAGATACATACAGACTTTGATCAAGTTACCTCTTAAACTTTTCTTTCATAAACTAAATTGATTGAGTTTCTTCAGTTTCTCTCACTGGAAGGCACGATTTTCAGATCTCGAATCATTCTTGTGATTTTTTTCTGAACCCTTCCAATTTTTCATCATCTTTTGAAGTGTGAACCACAGAACTGGATACAGTATTCCAGTAATGGTCCCACCAGATGAGTCTTGGTCCCTGTCACAGGGGGCCTACCCCGCACCGGCCCTGAGAGGGTTAAAACCAGCTGAGCGGCAGGCAGCCAAAGGAGTGGCTGCAGGGGAAACAGCCAATCAGGGCCCCGCTGGCCCATATAAAAGGAAGTTGCAGACCAGAGTGAGGGAGTCTGCTGTAGGGAGCCCTAGGGAGAAGAATGACTTCCTAGGGGACTACAGAGAGACCAGCACCTGGGGAAGGGCAGAGGCTAGCAGGGACCGGGGAAAGCTAGGGAGAGCTCCTGATGGGCTGCCAAGACTTACAGGCTCAAGGCCCTGGGAAGAGGGCAAAGGAGCTGGAGCCAGAGGCAGAAGCAGAAGGAGCTGAGGCTGCGGGGAAGTGGCCCAGGGAATAGAGACAGTGGGCTGGAAGGAAGAGGCAGCAGGAAGCTGCTGTTTATATGATCCCTGGGCCGGGGCCCAGAGTAGTGGGTGGGCCTGGGCCCCCCCACTAGCCGCTGAAGGAGCGGCCCAGCTGTGTACTGCCAAGTCGCTGCGAGGAGTGGCTGGACTCTTGGTGGAGGAGTCCCCTGGAAGTGGGGGAAACCGGATGGTGACCCGGCCGCAGGGCTGTGCCATGAAACAGATGCTCAGAGGAAGGAGCCATAATGGGTCTGCAGGCGGAGGCAAGGACGGGAGCCACCACCACCTGAGGGTGCACCCGCTGGGACTGAGCTAGTTCCCAAAATGCCCAGCAGGAGGCACCAGGTGGTGAGTGACCCCATGACAGTCCCACTAATATTCCAGCAATGGTCCCACCGGAAGAGTCTTAGGCCTTGAACACCGAGTCATTAAAGATCCCCTGGCCCTTTTTGCAAGAGCTGGGATGTCAGTCCTGGTGGTCTGGCCATATGCTGATGTAAGAAATTGCATTGTGACCATCTAAATGTTCCCTGCACTTTCCATTAGATATGGTGCTCTCCCTCCATTCACCATCAGACAGCTTTGCTCTTTGCAAATCTTCCCTCTGGAAACTTGGGTTCACATCCTGTGTACGCTCCAAGTGAAACTGAGCTTGTGGTGGCATCATCTAGTTTATCATAGATATTGGCCCACGTCAAAAAAACTGCCACTTAATTTGGTACAATTGGTCAGTGTCGTCTCTAAAAGGACCTGGTACTATGCTATTAGAAAGTGCCTGCAGATTAGGAGTGAGGTGCTTCGGTAGAGAGAGATGGAGATTCGTGCACAGTGAAGGCTTCATAATTCCTGGATCTAGTCAATGGAGTATTGCTCACATGGGGACGCAGGGTCAGGACCACTATCTCTGTTGAATGTTCTCATTAAGAGCCATGGTGCATCCCGTAGGCAAGGCTTCACACCATCCTGTGTCAACATGGCACTATCATAAATGAAACTTGATTTAATTAAAACCAGGAAATGTGGGAATTATTCATGATACATTCTCCCCGCCATAAATTCACCACTGGAGCTACAAACCTTGTATTCATTATATCAAGCAATATAAGAAAAAAGAATGTGTCAGACTCCATAAAAACATAAATAATTGACATGGGGCGATGGTGGGGGGAGGGGAATATTTAAACCCCATTGAAACTGGTTTAATTTAAGAGATCCCTCTGGAAGGTTGTATTTCAATTTATCTCCAATCCTCTGCTCACTTTGTAAAAACACATTGACGGTTTTGAAATGGGGTGTTTTATTTATGCATCTTAAATATTTTAGGATCCAGAAAAATTATAAAATAATAAATGGAAACTGCAATTTTTTCACCTCTTCCTCCGAGAAACTGGTGTTTTTTCAAGGGGGTGGGAGAGGGGAGTCATTTTCCCAAGTAATAAATTATTCTAAATTAAAACTGCTAAAAAGGACTGGCGTCTTGAGTCTTCCCTTTCCTACGTTTTGATTATGTCCTACCCTGTAGAGGGACTGTTAGCTACCCAAGGGGGAAACCACAGAAGAGGGTCCCCTGGGAAGTGTTATGGATATAGAAAGTCAACTTACAAAAGAGATATGGTTAAAACGTGGATGTCTTAAAGTGAGCCACCCAAATCCGTATTTTAGGTACCTAGACTATGCAACCCCATTTTCGGACGATCTGAGTACCTGCAACTCCCAGTTACGGGAAGGGCCTAACTTTAAGGGACCTGAGTTTCAAAATGCTGACCTGCCCCTTTAAATGCTGGAGGTAGGAGTGGCCTCCTTTTGCTCACCAGAAGAAAGGAGGCGGAGCTCCTGCCAAGAGGGGCAGAGACTTAGAGTCTGAGGGACCGACAACGAGGCTAACTGGCTCTGAGGGTGAACATATCATAGAAGCCGAAGATATCGCTGTATGTTCAATTTCACAGTGTCTCCCACAGTGAAAAGCACGTGGCATTTAATTGACTTTCATCAGCCGAGTCCATACTTTTTGCCACCGAAAACATGATGTTGGGAACAGGGATGAAATGTAGAATCTATTCGCAATTCATGGGGTGAGACGAAGAATTCGCAGCAAGCCGAATGCTGGGGCCCCTTGTCTGAGCCAAGTCCCGCCACGCTAACTCACGCTCCATTTTGATTTCAGTGGGCTTGATTCTAATGGCCTTATTCATACGTAGGCCTTGTCTACACTCCCACTTCTGTCAGTGTAACTTACGTCACTCAAGGGTGTGAAAAAACCCACATTCCTGAGCGACACCGGCGGAAGCGCAGGTGTGGACAGTGCTATGTCGGTGGGAGAGCGTCTCCTGCCCACACAGCTACTGCTGCTCGTTGAGCTGGTTTTATTCTGTGGGCGGGAGAGCCCTCTCCCAATGGCACAGAGCGACTACATGAGCGGCACCATCGAACTCACATAGACCCATCGAACTCAACCGTATGGAAAACGGAAGGCAGCCTGGACTGGCAGCAGGGCACTGACTTGGGTGTTGGTAGACCTGGCCTCTACTCCTAAGCAGCTGTGTAACCTCGACAAGATCTCCTCTCTATCTCTGCTTCCCCCCACCCCCAAACCCTTTGCTGATTTAGACTGTAGCTCCTCTGGGCAGGGACTGTAATGGGGCCCTGATCTCAGCCTCTCATTGCTACCCTAATGCCAATAATAACATGTGGAATACGATGCTACTGAGTCTGGGCAGCAGAAACTGGCACAATGGGGTTGCTCATGTACTCAGTTACTGCTCAGCCAGGGTATCAGAATCCGGTCCTCAACTTTTAGTCTGCAATAAGCACATTCACCGTCCAACACTGCAGCTTTTACTCAGCTGATCAACCCTGCCTTCAGTGAGGCTCTCTGCCTGACTAAGGATGACTCACGCAGGATGAGGCGTTTGGCGGATTCAGATACAGCACACAGTTTGCACAATCGGTACAGCTTGGCCTTTCTTGTGGAAAAATACTGTCAGCGTGGCTTGGCCAGCAGGAGAACTCTCCTCCTAGGAGCCATGTGAACCAAGAGACACTGCAGAGCAAATCTGGAAACTAGGTTGTGAAAAGGGATCAGGTGGAGGGGAAAGGGGAGGAATTCGATGCATAGCTAAGTTTATGGTCTATTTCGAAGCAGCGAGAAATTTGCCTCGATGATTAAACCTTGCTACGAAGGTGCACCATAAAATTACCCTTTGCAACAATTTTGCAAGCCCGGGAGGGAAAAGGAGGTGAATTATTGTCGGTTTTGTTTTGCAGTGGTTTGGAGAGGGGGCGGTGTGTAAATGTTTTATGATTGTGAATAATACAGGAAGGAGGCATAAGAAATTGTTTCTATCGCTAGCAAAGTGTTGACAGAGCTGCAATTCTTCTGGGCTGTTTATGTTCTACGGAATACAAAGTCAAGAGCATTTTCTCTGGGGCATTGTGACCCTGAACTGCTGGTTTCCACTCGGTATCTTTGAAGAAAGTCTGGCTTGTTTCAGCCTGTGTCTGGAGGAAAGAGCTTCTTTTTTGGCCCCATAGCCTGCATTTGTTCCTCCTGGCTGCTCCAGAGGGGGACCCTGTGGCTGGGCGAGAGGCCCTGGAGCATCTCATTGGTGGTTGGCTGTCCGCTTTTTCTTGTGGCAGTTGAGCCCCTCCTCTTGTGACAACTAGAACTAACTGTTCCAAGGAGCAATCCTTCAAGGTGTCAAGAAACAGCTTCTCTGAACTTTGTCCCATTAGGACATTTCATCTATTTATAATAAGTAGGCAGCTGAAATCATCCATTATTACTATTTCATTTGACTATGTTGCCTCTTTGAGCTCTGACTACTTTTGCCAACTCTCACAATTTTATCCAGCCTTTCACAATCCTTGGTGTTTTTCTTCAAGCCCCAGCTCTTGGAGTCAGGTGACTGCAATAGAGTCTCAGTATTCACTTTGAACAAAAATTCAGTTTCTAGCCTTCCTGGTAACAAACAAAAGCTTGGAAATGTGACCTCTTCAGGCTCAAAAATTAGAAGGCAGATGAAAAGAACCCAACATTTCTTATTTTTAAATTCTCTTGATTTTTAAGCCAATCTCGTGATTTTGGGGGGGAACTGGCATAATTTTTAATTCTTGGGATTGGTAGCAACAGTCTCCATTAAAATTCTATCCTCAGAGTCCTTTCACTGATCAGGAGGCTGGCACCTTAACCCTATGAGTAATATACTGTTACTACTATATGACTGTGCAGTGCCTAGCACAATGGAGCCAAGAGCTAATGGAAGGCTGTAGTTGTCATCACTCTCTAAATGTTAAATAAATTATTTATTATTAATAATAATTATAGACTTGGGATTTTTATTCTCCAGACCAGGGGAGGGCAAACTATGGCCCATGGGCCAGATCCTGCCCATCAGGGCTTTCAATCTGGCCCACGGGATTGCCAGCCCCATGGTGCAGCAGGGCTAAGAAAGGCTCCCTGCCTGCCCTGGCCCTGCGCCGCTCCCGGAAGTGGCCGGCACCACATCCCTGCGGCCCCTGGGGGAGGGGGCAGGCAGAGGGCTCCATTGGCCGGGAACAGGGAACCGCAGCCAATGGGAGCTGCGGGGGTGGTACCCACAGGCAAGGGGAGTGCGCGGCAGAGCCGCCTGCCCCACCCCACCCCCAGGAGCCACTGCTGGACATGCTGGCCACATCCATGAGTGGCGCAGGGCCAGGGCAGGCAGGGAGCCTGCCTTAGCCCCGCTGCGCGCCGCTGCCACCGCGGAACTGCTCGAGGTAAGTGGCGCCGGGCCGGAGCCCACACCCCAAACCCCTCCTGCACCCCACACCCCAACCCCGTGCCCTGAGCCCCCAAACCCCCTGCCTTGAACCCCCTGCCTCACCCCTCCTGTACCCAAACCCCCTATCCGGAGCTCCCTCCTGCACCCCAAGACCCTGCTCCTGCACTCCCTCCCACACCACAATCTTCTGCCCCAGCCCTGATTCATAGCCCTGCATACAATTTCCCCACTCAGATGTGGCCCTCGGTTTGCTCACCCCTTCTCCAGACCCTATGGCATGGTGCTCTCTACTCTGGAATTGTGTCTCACTGCAGTCTATGGAATGTATTTGGCATAGTGCTAATTCCTCAGTCTTTACAATCTGTCCTTTCTATATAATTTATAGCCAGGTACCAGAGTGTTTGTTGACTTTTGTTATTCCACTATCTTTCAGTAATGTCTAGCACATCATATTCCTCGTACATTGCCAGGCATTTCGGTTCACCCATTTTTGCCTTCCATTTTCTTGCTATGTTATCCATTTCTGTATATGTTTGTTTCTTTTATTATTAATACAATCAATAATCAGAAATAGAGCTGGTTGAAATTTTTCAACTGAAATATTTTTCATCAACATGGAAATGTTAGATTTGATTAAAATTTTGATTTTTCCAATGGAAACAAACTGAATTTTTTTGTTTCAAGTTGAAATTTTCATTTCATTTTTCAAAAACCAAAATATATTCAGTTTTCAGGTTCCACCATCTCATCTTTGTCTCCTGTATTTTACATTCCCCTTATTTTTTTCCATTGTAAAAGAAGAGAGGAAAGCAGGAAAAGGAAGGGGGGAAATCTCCATACTGAAAATCAATTACTGTTTTTTATCCCAGTTTTTGATAGCCAAAATGAAATGAAAATTTCAACAAAATGTAAAATTCAGTTTGAATTTTCTTCAACTGAAAAAAATCAAAATTTTCCACTAAAAATATCAAACAAAAATGTTTTGGGCACACTATGTTGCAGGAATAAACTTGGATTTTCCATCCAGCTCTAATCATGAGAAGAAAGAAAAGTTGGCTAGAAAGCACGCTAGATTGTCAGGCTCAACGAGTAGTGATCAACGGCTCGATGTCTAGTTGGTAGCCGGTATCAAGTGGAGTGCCCGAGGGTTCGGTCCTGGGGCTGGTTTTGTTTAACATCTTTATTAATGATCTGGATGATGGGATGGATTGCACCCTCAGCAAGTTCACAGATAACACTAAACTGGTGGGGGGAGGGGAAGTAGATACGCTCGAGGGTAGGGAAAGGGTCCTGAGTGACCTAGACAAATTGGAGGATTGGGCCAGAAGAAATCTGATGAGTTTTTTAAGGCCCGGCCTGACAAAGCCCTGGCTGGGATGATTTAGTTGGGGTTGGTCCTGCTTTGGGTAGGGGGTTGGACTAGATCACCTCCTGAGGTCTCTTCCAACCCTAATCTGCTATGATTCTATGATTTACATGACCCTATGCAAACATTTTCAAAAGAAAGGGCTTTAAAGAATGTGCCACTGATCCTGCAGGCACTCCATGTATGAATCCAGTGTTAGCTGAGGTTCCCTGGCATCCTACAGAAGGTGCTCAGCACCTTGTATGATCAGAACCTAAGTTCTTCAAGGAGCTTTGGTATCTTTCAAGGTGAAAAGCACAATATACCATGAGAAAAAAGCTATGGTGTTGTAGCAGCAGTAATTGTAATTCTGGTTATTTTTCATGAGGAGGAAGGAAATGGGTAACTCTCCGCATAACTCAAGGGATAAACTCCAAAGAATGTGTGATGAGCATACTGAGCCAGATCTGCCTGTCTACTGATTTGTCTTAGGATTTTATAATGCAGAGCACCTCCCACATAGAATCAATAGCAACAGCAAAGTCCCTAATGGACTTCACAGAGTCTCTGGCTCTTCTCCCTGACCCCAGGCTGGCATACATCTGCTTAGGTCCATGGAATGCAATGGCCAAGTTACCCCAGAAGAGGTTCTGGCCCACAACACTCCTGGGCGGTCACTACCAGGAAGACATCAACAAATGGCAGTGAATCGACAGGAATTACTTGGTGAAAACAACTTACAAGGAAGCGAGGTAGGGTGAGGGCTGGACATGGGTATAGTTAGGAGTCATGGGGAAAAAACAAGCCTCTGGATGTAAGTCTCCTTCTTGCCCACTTTTTCCACTAGTCCATAGTGCTGCTCCCTGCTTCTCTTCAAATCCATCTTAAGACCCACCACTACCATGATGCCTACAGGAAACTGCCAACTGATAATGGCTACATAGAAAGCCGGTCAAGTTTGCTGCTATATCTGGGCCCTGATTTAGCAAAGCATTCAAGCAGAGGACTTCAACAGGGACTTAAACATGTGCTGATGCACTTTGTTAAACTGGGGGTGTATTAATTTACATACACATCCTACATTTAAATGTCTCACAACCATCAAGTCATGCCTCTGGGTATCCTACATAACCACTTATTCTTAGCACTGTTATCCACCTGCTCCCACCCCAACTACCCACTCTCATTTGTTATATCCACTTCCTGTGTCTTATCTTAAATAAGATTGAAGTAGGGGTGGTGTCTCCTTATATGTTTATATAGCACCCAGCCCTTGTCTAGGTCTTCGGAGCCTACTGCTATAGAAGAATCATGGAATCATAGAATATCAGGTTTGGAAGGGACCTCAGGAGGTCATCTAGTCCAACCCCCTGCTCAAAGCAGGACCAATCCCCAACTAAATCAAGAATCACACAAAATGAAGGGGAAGTAGAAGAAGAACATGCAGGGTGAGTATTAGGACATTTTCTATGGGTGAGATCCATTAATCTGCGGAGTAAACTCCCAAGGGAAGTAGCAGAAAGCTCATTGTTTAAAACAAAACTAGCCAAAGCCCTGGAGGAAAGTCTGTAGGAACCAATTTTGCATTGGCAGAGGAATGAGGAAGATGATTCAACGGACCTGTATGCATCTCTACCTTTGATGTTTCATTACGCTATTACAAGCAGAGACTAGCCTTATGCAAACCTCTTCATTTGATTTTCCCTCAATTTTAGGGTGAATATTTGCAATCCGGATCTGAATTTTGCATTCCGAGGTCCATCTCTCAATGGGGAGCTCAAGGTTCTTTGTGGATTAACTAACAGAGCGTGTAGCTCCAGGACAAACAAAGGAGTGGAAAGCCAGTGCCGGCACTCTTCTCTGCAGCACTTTCAGCTCAAATGCCACCTCCAGGAAGCCTGGGCGCAGGTGGCTTTTAGCTGCTTAGAATTTGCTGTCTGACCATTTTGATTTAAATTCCGCTTTCTATGGCTGTATTTAAAGATCAGTGCATGGGCTTTTTACAGCAGCAGTAATGAACCTGGAGTTCAAACAGCACATGGCGAGATCAAAAATTGAAAGAGTGGAATGTGTCCTGCAAACACAAAGCATGGCTTTTCATTCGTTATTTTTGCCTCTACAGAGCTATTTTACAAGCTGTTTATTTTCTGATACAGTGTTGGCAGACATGTGGTCGGAGGAGAATCAATATCGGCACAGTGGGATGTATTTTCTTAAAGGGTTTATTGGGGGGGCTTTGCTTTTTCAAAGGGGATAATTGAATGTGCTACACACTGTACTTTTGATTTGTTTAACATGAAGCGTGAAATGGGTAGAGGTATGATTCTGTCAATCATCTTAAGTATCCAGTGATTCGCATTGAAACTGGGCACCTTCACGGGGGGTTGAAGCGGTGGGTGGAGGGGCTGGCTAGCTCAGGGGATTGGTAATGGAACTAAGGAGTCTTTCACACCAAAGCCCTGGCTCCAATCCATCTAACTCCAGAAAGTTATTTTCCTGTGAAGGGAATTGGAAGAGTGGCTCCTAATCTAGCTCACATCTAGGCAAAGGCCACACCCCAATAAGCTTTCTTAGGCAGAGAGACCAATGGCTGAATGCACACAGAGACCAAGTTCTTACTGGAAGGGCAGTGTGATGGAGGCAAGAACTCTTGTGGGGGGATTAATTCAGTATTGGAGTTTGTAACTGTAACACCGACAGACTCTGGTTATCAGCAGGTGGGATCAAACCTGGGACCTCAGGAGCTAAATGCATGAGCCTCCACCGCATGAGCTAAAAGCCCTATGGCTGTTAGCTAAGGCTGTAGAGCAGACTCATTAATATCTCTCTCCCTCTCTCTCTAAGTGGTCTCAGCATCACTAGAAGGGACAGAACACCACACCCAGGAGGTGTGTGGTGTTACATACTTCCCCTAGCTGAGGAAGCACATCCCGAGCTTCAGAGACTTCCCAGTGGAAATCCCAGATGAGCTCCCCCTTGTAACGGCGACAGATCCTGGTCATCGGCAGGCAGAATCGAACCTGGGACCGCTGAAGCTAAATGCATGAGCCTCTGCTGCATGAGCTAAAAGCCATGTGGCCCTTAGCTAAGGCTGTAGAGCATACGCATTCATCTCTCTCTCCAGGTGGTCTCGGTGCCACTACAAGGGACAGAACACCCCACCCAGGAGGCCTGTGGTTACATGATGATACCCCAAAGCAAGCCAGTTCCTGCAGAGAGAGATGGGACCTTAAAAAAAAACTTCTCGGGAGAACTGGGGTAGGAGAGGTGGGGCAAAGTAGAATAGATCTCACCCCACCCCCCACCCATGAACGTATTCCTGGATATTCTGCCTTCATTTTCCTTAATTTAATCCCAGCATGTCTAGCTCTACCCACCCACGCACCCCTGCCTGCTCCTAGGCTTCCCTGACTCTTATATCCCCTTCCAATATCTGTAGGCTCTTCCCTCCCTTCACTTTTGCCAACCCATGTTATGAAGATAATTGACTATTTGTAGCTTGATCAGCAGCACACTGCTGAGGACTGTCATTGTATATTTGGCCCCAATTCAGGATACGTGATGACAATTTCCTCATCTCGGGGTTCACTGCTACAGCTGGGCACACATGAGGTAAGTCGAGTGCCCTCTGAAGGTCTGTTTGATCCCCCTTGTGGCTGTCTTTTACTAGCACTACTTCATATGTCCAGAACCCCTTCTCGAGAGTCAGTCCCTCTAACCCAGCGGTTCTCAAACTGTGGATTGTGACCCCATTTTAATGGGGTCACCAGGGCTGGCTCAGACTTGCTGGGGCCCGGGGCCAAAGCCCAAGCCCCACCACCCAGGACTGAAGCTGAAGCCTGAGCCGCACCACCCAGGGCTGAAGCAAAAGCCCCAGGGCTTCAGTCCGGGGTGGTAGGACTCAGGTTACAGGCTCCCTGCCTGGGGCTGAAGCCCTTGGGTTTCAGCTTTGGCCCCCCTGCCTGGAGCAGTGGGGCCTGGGCTTTGGCCCCCCAACCCAGGACAGTGGGGCTCGGGCAGGCTCAGGCTTCTGTCCCCACTCCTGGGGTAATGTAGTAATTTTTGTTCTCAGAAGGGGGTCACGGTGCAATGACGTTTGAGAACTCCTGCTCTAACCCCTTAACCACTGCTGTTGTGTAACCCACTGATTCATCGATTCGAAGGCCAGAAGGAAAGAAGTGTCACTAATCCTCCCTTCACCCCCATCATTCCCATGTAAAAACAGATCAATGGCAGGCATATCATTGCATAACTTCAGTATGTTGTTTGCTGTGTAGAACAAGCACATGTTGTTTGTGGTGTTGTAGCCATACTGGTTCCAGGATACGAGACCAGATGTATGAGGTAATTCTTTTACTGGACCATGCTTCTGAGCTTTTCTCTTTCAGCAACAAATGTTGGTCCAGTAGAAGATATTGCCTCAAATACCTTGTCTCTAACAAGAAGTATAGTCAGTCCCCCAAGGACTATAACTAGGCGGATGTAAGAAGCTTACCTTTTTAGCAATGTGACAGACTTGCTCAGCGGGAAGGTAGTCAAAGGGGAAGACAAATCTCCAGTTGAAATTCCCTTCGCCTCCCATAGACCGGTAATGCACATCGGTCTTCTGTTTGTTCTCCTCATGGCCAATCATCCAACTGCAAAATACAAAGGCACTGAGTAATGAAATGAAAACAAAGGATCTTTGAGCAACTCACTCAAAACTGATGGGTGCAGATATAAAGATGACTGAAGGAATAATGACAGGTTTCAGAGTAGCAGCCATGTTAGTCTGTATCCACAAAAAGAAGAGGAGGACTTGTGGCACCTTAGAGACTAAAATTTATTTGAGCATAAGCTATCGTGAGCTACAGCTCACTTCATCGGATGCAACTCACGAAAGCTTATACTCAGATAAATTTGTTAGTCTCTAAGGTGCCACAAGTCCTCCTTTTCTTTTTGAAGGAATAATGATTGGCATATTGCCCATTGGTTGCCTATTGGCTTCCAACTGGTTTTAAGATGTTTTTGACCTACAAAGTCCTAAATGACCTGGGACCTACCTACATAAGGGAGCCTAACTTTAGCTTTGACAGTTTTGGTCAGTAATTGCAAAATAACTTTCTGTAGGAAATTTTAATACAAAATTATGCATTTATTTAGTATAAAATTTAATACAAAATTAGAAATAAAAAAATCTCCTTGTCATAGAATCATAGACATGTGGGGCTGAAAGGGACCTTCAGAGGTCGTCAAGTCCAGCCCCCTGCGCTGAGGCAGAATCAAGTAAGCTTAGATCATCCCTGACAGCTGTTTGTTTAATCTGTTCTTCACAACTCCAGCCATGGGGATTCCACAAACCTCCCTTGGAAGCCTATTCTAGTGTTTAATCATCCTTACATTAGAAAGCTTTTCCTAGTAGCTAACCTAAATCTCCCTTGCGGCAGATTAAGCCCATGACTTCTTGGCCTACCTTCCGTGGGCATGGAGAACAGCTGATCACCGTCCTCTTTGTACCAGCCCTTAATGTATTTCTAGACATATCTGTACTGGTGCTAACAAGAACCATCATGCCTGGCACAATGGGGCCCTGGTCTCTGTTGGGGCTCTAGGTGCTTCTTTGATACAGATAATAAATAGCAGTTTAGCTTCTTGCAAACAAAACGCACTGTTATTTATTTGAGGTATTAGGGCCCTGATTGTGATCTATCTCATCTGCCTGCTTATAAGGACCCAGCCCATCACAGTAGCCTCTGAGCTCTAGTTAGGAGGCCAACTAGGAGTCACACATAGTCACTAGTCTGACTTGTGACAGAGGTGCCTTTGTACCATAGGGCACAGTGCCAAATCACTTATGTGTCATGTGGGATTGGCTTTATAGGAGCCAGTGTCATGCAGGAATGTTGATTACCCCATCTTGGGAAGACATGGCAAATGATGGCTGGGCAAAGCATTTAGCTCATTTACAGCAATGGGTGATCTGTATGTTTGTTGGGAATGATAAAAAACCAGGCGGGCGGGGGGGCTTGATCAAACTTTAGATATTCCCACTTCCCCAATGCTATCCCGCCCCACTCTGCTAATTCCAAACTCCAAAACGTATGGAACCTCTTGGCTAGAATTGACAACAATGAACTTGATGCAAATACCAGGTAAGCCGTGTGCATTTTGGATTTACAGGAGGAAAATTGGGATTGTAAAAAAGGGATTTACAGTCTGTTTCAAAATCCTCCCTCTTCCTGTTCATAAAACCAAGAACGTACAAAATAAGTAACTCCCTTGGCTGTGATCGCACTATTTTACACAAGATAAAACATAAATGGAGTCAGACAGAGAAGGGAAAACGTGCCAGAGGAGTTACTGCCAGCTGCCACATTTTTGTCCAGGAAAAGGAATTTCAAAAAGGCAGCTATGTAAACAAGACTAGCTCTGTATACAACACATGCATAATCCATGCCATGGATGAGGCTTCAGTTGGGCTGGTGTCCAGCAATACAACATACTAGCACCTCTCTCAAGTTGCTATCTTGTCCTTCAGAATCTCAGCTGTTACGGTTGCAAAGAAAACCGCAGAAATGTGAAGTGACTGTAGCTAATGCACTGGTGTTTGCAAAGAGCCTGGAACAACAGCTCGCAGAGGTGTGAACTTGCCCCATTTATCTCAGTGAGGGGTTCACTCAGATGCCCAATGAAGACCACCTGAATGTCGCAATAGTTAACTGTTTCCTTGCTGATCTGTAACACATTGACACATCACTAACATAGCCTGAAGCAGCGGGATCGCCTACCCTTTCACGTAGATGTCGCTCATCTTCTCTCCAGTGATGCTGAGGTCATCTAGGATCACGTCTTTGGTGTTCCAGATAATGCAGCGCAAGAAGAACCTGAAATATCCCCCCACCACACACCGAGACATCAGAATGGAATAAAAACCATGGTCTAAAATGGAAGGAAGCTAAGGCTATATTTAAAGGCACTTTGCTTGCAGAATAGCTCAGATGCAAAGGGTCTGATCCTGTAACTTTCACTCATGTGAGAAATCTCCCTGGGTGTAAAGTCACCCAGGAGAGTTTGGGCTAAAGGATGCTTTAGAAGCATATGGCTGTAGGCAGTTAGGGCAGGAGAACGCTCCAAGCACTCATATCTCCTCTGACATGTGCATTACGATTCCCTGGGCAGAACGTGCAAGCAGCCACTATTTCTTTGTGTAAGTGACCAGATAATGTGGTCTATTCCATCAGCATCCCCGACAGGGAGCTCACACACCAGCAAGAAACAAAAACCAAGTCACCTCTTTGCTCTGCGCGGCATGATGTTGAACGGAGGTCCAGGCGGACCCAGAGACTTTGGAAACAAGTCTACCCACATCTGTAGCTTTCCCTGTAATGAAACAAACAGCTGTGAGGTCTAGGAACTGGGTTAACGTCACTCTCCTTGTTTGATGTGTTCATGGAAATATCGACTCAAAACAATGAAAGAGCTCAAAGGCAGGAGGAGATTTATTTTTGACAATGGCAAGGAGCCCACTTCTTATTTCAGCAAACAGATCTGGGAGCTGAAGCAAAGTACCCTCCCGGGGAGCACATACAGCGTACGAAACGGCTCTTTCATTTAATAGAGAGAGGCTGAGCAAGAACCGGCTGGCTTAGCTTCCAGAAGGCCCCCATTTTGAAATAAGGGTGGTTAACCATTGGAACAAACTACCAAGGGAAGTGATGGATTCTCCCTCCATCTCTTGATGTCTTCAAATCAAGACTGGATCTCTTTCTGGAAGATACTCATTAGCCAAACACAAGTTACTGGGCTCAATACCTGGGTGAAATGTACGAGCCTGGGATACAGAGGAGCTCAAAGTAGATGATGTCATGGTGTGTTCTGGCCTTAAACTCTATGACTGAATCTACCTACATTGGGTCAGATGCTCTGCTGGTGTCAAAGGGTGTAGTAGCTTCATTGACTCAATGGTGCTAGATAGATTAACACCAGCTGGGGATATGGCCTGTTACTTTTTGATGTTGTTGGGAATGGGTGCAAGGAAGAATCTAGGGACATTTGACTGTGCAGTGTCAAGGGCATAAAACTTATTGACTTTGAAAATCAGCCCATCATAAATGGCTTTGGGGTGGGGGGACGCCATGAAAAATCTTCACGCAACAGGAAACGGTAGCAAACTTTGGGCAGGTCTCCACTACTGCTTAAGCAGATCTAACTTACATCGCTCAGGGGTGTGAAAAAGACACCCCCTGAACAACACAAGTTACAGCGACCTAAACGCTGTCCACACCAGCGCTATGTCAGCAGGAGATGCTTCTAGTGTAGACCTGCCCTTTGAAAACCCAGCGTATAACTTACTGGAAACAAGTGCACACATTCTATCTCCTAGCTTTAAAACAGTGGGCCAGAGCCTTCCTTTTGGGAACTCCAGAGGAGCTGCCCCGTGGACTCCCTGGGCCCAGTTTCTTCACAACTGATGAGAAGAGCCAGAGTGAATCCTTCTACTGATCCTTGGTACAAATCCTGAGAGGTGCTGAGTACCTGCAACCTGCTTGACTTCCATGGAACCAGCGCTTCTCGGGATTTGGTCCACATTAGTTCTGTGGGGGTGGCAATGGGCAAACTGCCCAAGATCTGGAGGATCCTTCAAGACTTATCCAACCGCCTGAGCTCAGGCTTCTTCCCAAGATTTCTGGTTCTGCTCACCAGGGGAGACCAGAAAAAACAACTCTGCTCATCATAGTTCTAGCCAAAAGTACGAAGCGCCGCACGGGCAGTACAATGTTTAGAAAAAAGAAAAGGAGTACTAGTGGCACGTTAGAGACTAACCCATTTATTTGAGCATGAGCTTTCGTGAGCTACAGCTCACTTCACGAAAGCTCACGAAAGCTCATGCTCAAATAAATGGGTTAGTCTCTAAGGTGCCACTAGTACGCCTTTTCTTTTTGCGAATACAGACTAACACGGCTGCTACTCTGAAACAATGTTTAGAAAGGAGTTAACAGAACAGAGTTTAGTCTGATTATAAATTCCGCAAGCCAAGGACCATCTCTTCTGCTGTTGTGTCTACAACAATGTCATGCAGCCTAGAGGACTGAGCCCTGGGTTCTAATCTTGGTTCACCTACTAACCTGCTGCATGACCTCGGTCATGTCCCTGCACCTCTCTTTGTCCTGTAATCCTTCTCTATTGAGATTGTGAGCTTGTTGGGGCAGACAGTGTCTATCGCTATGTGTTTGTACAGCCCCTGACCTTGGCTGGCCTCTCTAAAGGCTGCTGTAACAGAGCAGAGCCTGCTATTGGCACATCAGTAAATAAGATTCAGGTGCTATTGTAGTCAGCATGCTCCACCAGAGGGAAAAAAGTGGTTGGAGAGACAGCGTGGCCAGGAAATGCTAGGTCCTAAACCTGAAAGCGCCTCTGTGGCCATGAGAAAGTCTTTAACCCCCATCCCCACCATCTGCAAAGGGCAGGCAATAGTCTGCTCCCAGGGTGTTATAGGCATCGCTGTCTGCTCAATACTACGGAAGTGCCCATCGTTACTTAGTGGGTTATAGACTAGCGCTGGTCCGAAGAGTTTGGTGGAAATCTGTGTAATGGATCTATTCGGGCATCACCCACTCATACCCATGGCCACCTCCTGCAATCCCTGTCCCCACGGCAAGCAGTCCTCACTGACAGCAAGGCCACCTGTCCAATGGGATTACTCTGCAGGAGAAACGCTTTGCGGGATCAGGCCATGATTGGTTCTTGTTTGATACACAGGGGAAGCCTAGCACCCCCTGATGGATGCATGCACAAGATGCAGCTGCTCATGGCGTAGAAAGGCACTGCCAGGGTCATCAGAAGCCTGATCCTTGACAGCCCAGTATGAACCCGTGATGCATGGCAGACCCTTTGCCAGGGGCCCCTTCTGAGCAGGCTGCTGCTGGACCAGTAGAAAAGCTCTGTTTCAGGCTTGGTCACTGACATCCCTGTGGCTCCTACCTGCTCAATTTCAGGCTGCAGCGGGCTGTAGAGAGGCCTCGTCTCCACATGCTCAGGCACCAGGCCCTGCTTCCGCAGCGCGTACAGGGCGAGCCGCTCCTCCGGCGCTCCCAGGTGCGGGTTGAGGGGCTTGCCATCCTCTGCCACAGAGAGATCAGACAGCGAGCGAGGTTACTGAATGCACTTCATGGCTCCATCACCGACCTGGGGCCCGATTCTGATCTCACACTGCGGCTTACCCCCGGGTCACTCCATGGACTACCCTGGGTCAGCGTGAGTCCAGAAGCCCGTCTCATGGGCGCTGTGACAATCTGGGGCACACGAGCTAGCAGCCTGCTGCTTGGACCAGGAGGGAGCTGGCTGGAGGGGGACGGATGGGGGCATGCTTGGTGAGGGATGCTCAGCTCTGAAAGCCACAGTCCTCTTTGTCCCACCAGGTCCCGCATCTGATGAAAAGCCGCCCTGCCAGCGCTGGTTTAGGGTAGAGTGGCTGGAGATGGGAAGGTGAACAGGACCATTTGGGGGAGTTTGCTCGGAGGTCTGCATATATTTTTGTTAAGGTTTGATCAACATGGTTCAAACTGGGTCAGTTTAACCCATCTTTCTAACGTGCCGAGGGCTGCGGAGGGGCACTGCTGAAACCAGTGAGATCACGGCTTGTACCCGGGTCAGGGTCTTCTCTCCTGGCATTGATCTGAATAAGGAGCAACTCAGCTCTTCCATAGCACTTATCAGTATTTCACACACTTTACTGTATTTATCCTCACACACACCCCGTGAGACAGGGCAGGGCCCTGTTCCCGTTGTACAGATGGGGAAACTGAGGCACAGAGAGGCTAAGTGACTGGCCCAATGTCACACGGGGAGTCTGTGGCAGATCAAAGAATCCAACCCAGGTCTCCCAAGTCCCAGGTTAACGTCCTAACCACTGGAGAGGTGAATTGGCCCCTAGTGATTACATACAAACACCCATTTGCCCCCTGTGATATTTCTGATGAGATTTTCACAAGAGGCCAGCACAGAACGTTCCTCCATTGTGCTGACCTCTGCTGACCCTCATGCAATGAATGCCAGAAGCTTCCTACCTTCTGAATCATGTTTCAGTCACAGCTCCCTTCTCCGTCCCTTATCCTTGGGAAAAGGTGCATTGTCTGCTATTATTGGACAAGATCTAACAACTTTGGTCCTGGTCTGCTCTGCACAGACATTAAAGATCCCTCATCATTTTATGGAAGAGGAGGGAGTGTATCCAATTGTCCTCACCCAAAACTTTCCCTCTCCACATATCTATGCACTGATTTGCTGGAGTCCTCCACTCCAGAGGTGGCTGCACTTCAGCAGAGCTGAGAGTCGGTTCAAAGCACCCTGAGGGCCTTTGAAATGAAATGCGCTATATCAATATTATTACAGCTCTGCTGTTTTCAGGTGATATATCCCAGCTTCTTTCTTGGCAGTGCCTTGAAGTGGTTAAACTTCATACACATGGGATTCGTCCCAAGTCCTGGAAACCTGGCTTGGGTGTGTATGTGTGTGAGGCTCAGAAATAAAAACCTCTCTCTGAAACCAACAATGTGGGGGTTATGAAATAATGGTCTGGGCACAATGCTTGTAAAACCCCTGCTCTCGTATTTAATGGCTTCACTTTATGCCCCGCCAGGTTCACATCTGACACTGCTCTGCACACACAGCTGGTTTCCAGATCTCGCTGAGGTCAAACACCCAAGCTTTGTTCTGGTTTTGAAGTGATTGCCATTAAAAGAAAGCAAGGTGAAAGGCAGGCTGGGGTGGGGAGAGACGAGCCCCCCTCAACTTAACACCTCTCCAGCACTTGGCGAAAACCTGACGCAGAACAGGAGGCTGTGAAGAAGTGGCTGCTTCCTAGCTCCTTCCAAGCGGGGTCTGTGCAGCAAAACCCTAAAACATTTGGGAGTGCTTTGTATTTCTGCTACGTACCCCAGGTCGCTGCACCAATCTCAGCCCGTGCAAGCAAAGCGCAGCTGCGTGATCACACAACCCTTTGCGCTTGTCAGACCTTATGAGGAAACTGACACCTTTTGGCACCCCTACATATTTGCATGGTGCGATTTCGCCTCTTCGGCTGGACGGAAATGCACCGTTTTGAGTCCAAAGAGGAGGAATTCCACCCTCCTGGCAAGATGGTGAATCCTGGTAGATTTCAACCGTGCACAGAAATACCATTCATGTGTATACCACAGCGGATTGCCCTCGAAATCAGAGATGGCCACCTGGGCACACACGGTTGTAGCTACAATGCTACTGCCTTTCAAGCTGTATGATGATAAAGGTAAGGGTGTGTTACGCTGGCCTGGTGTATGTGATATTGTCGCTCTCTAGTGGCTATACCCAGCAAGTCCAGTTGCAGATTTTCTGCAACTCAAGGGCTAAAGGCCTGCATTTGTGCAGCTGAAGGCCCAGGCTCTAATTCCTCCTGATGAGAGTGGTGTCTATATGCGTTTGGCCATGGTTTGCTACAGTTACAGAAGGTATTAAGCTGATGGAAGGATGGCCTTGTGGTTAAGGCATTGAACTGGAGTTCTGGGTTCAATTCTTGAGTATACCACAGAGTCCCTACAGCACCTTGGGAAAGTCACTTCATCTCTCTGTTCCACCTCTATAAAAGGAACAGGACCATTCGTCCTTTCTCCCACTCTTGGGCTGTCTAATCTGTTTAGCCGGTGAGCTCTTTGGGGCAGGGACTGGCCCTATGTGTATGTACAGTGCCTAGCACAATAGGGCCTCGATCTGGGCTGCAGTTCGTGGAGCTGATAGGAGCACTCCAGATTCTATAATGCTGATGGCTCCTTTGGGCTGGCCATGTGGGTTTTCAGATCAGAGACAACATGAGCTGAAGCTGTCACTGTAAATCAGCTTGACTGTTCATCTTCACTCATCAGTTTCGCCACCCTGTTTCACGTGCTGCCAGTCTCCAGTGCAGTAAACAGGAGGGGGAGTGGGAAAGGTTTATGGATGCAAGGAGACTCCTTTACCGAACTCAGAGAGGATGTACTCCTGTTCCCTGAATATGACCCGGTCTGGCTTGTAGATGGGAGCTTTGCAGTTGCGTTGCAGGGAGAAGAGATGGAGCAGTTGGGAAGGTCGGAGCTGGTCTCGCCACTGGTTGGGTCCAGAACTGAAGCAAGACGTTAGTAAGAACAAAGTGTTGTAAAATACATCCCACCTCCAAGGGCCACGACTGTTCCTGGGGCAACTGCCGGGGCTGCGGCAGAACTGCAGCGGGGGCGAATGAGGCCAGGATATTTTTTAAAGAAACCCAAACTGAACTCTAAGAGCCAGCAAGGAGCTGAGGGTGGAAGCAGCACGGCGGGAGAGGAGCTGTTCCAGGGGACAGACCTAGGCACAGTGGGATCCTCGTTATGGCCTTACACAGCACATTTCACCCTGCTTGCGGGTGAATCTCCCCCAGAATAGGCAGAGGAAACCTCAGGCTGGACCTGACCGTCTCCCAGGGGAGATGGGGGGAACCCCAGTAGCTGAGACATTTCAAGCTGTAGGGACCTCCCCCCATCCCAATATCTGCAGGATGACCCTGGTTTTGGCAGGGTGACTCCCACGTGCTCGTGGCAAGCTCTTGGGGTTTTGGGGCCAGCCACGCAGGGCCCAGGAGGCATTGCATGGCGTGAAGGTGATGTTCTGACACAAAGCTCCCCTGGCAGCGCCTCTCCTGGGCATGTCGGTGTGCTGATACCACAACAGATGCAGGTGCCCAGGATGGTGCTGGATATCTTCCCTCCTTGACCCAGCCACGTCTCCCCGACAGGGCAGTTCAGTGCCACCTGAGCTATCAGAAGTACCTACATGCAGTAGGTCTGGGGCAGGCCGCACCGGGCACCGAATTTTGACAGGAACCGGTTCTCCAGGTCTATGACGGTCTCGCCAATCTTCTCATCCTTCGACAAGAGGTCATAGTCGTAGAGAGCGACCTTCAGGTCCTTCTCCAAAGGCAGAGTGCAGGTCAGCTCAAACATCCTGTGGAAAGGGGAAAAGCAAGAGAGTGTCAGGGATCAGGGCCTGCAGCCGAGCCAGTCTCTGGGCAGCTGGCCTGGCGTCGGCTGCCTGACGGGTGCACCTCCCGACTGGTGAGAAGAGGCAGCAGACCGGCTCTTAAGCCCAGCAGCAGCAGTTCAGTGGCTTCTCAAAACAGTCGCCCGGCGTTGCGATAGCTCCTGGGCCTGCTTGTTCCCAGCCTTCATACAGGTAACCCGGTCCTGTTCCTCAGCTCCGACTCCTCACCTGTGACCCTGGCTCTGGCACCTGGCCTCTGACTCCGGTTCTGACCCTGGGCTCCAATTCCTGATTAGCGACTCCTGCTCCAGCCATGAGGCACAACCACCCACGACAGAGAGAAGAACTGGGGGCGAGTGGCTTTTCCCGGGGTCTGTTGTTGATCACCTCTTAGGACAGACAATCCAGTGGAAACAGACCTCATGTCTTCCACCCTCCATCACATGACAGAACAACGCAGGCTTATCGGCCTGCCTGTCTCGCCACTGCCTCACCGTGCCTGATCAGAGCAGTGAGCTACTGGACTGGGCCATGGGAGACCCTGGTTCTATGCCCAGGTCAGCTGCTGGCGTTCTGTGTGACTTTGAGCAAGCCTGCTTTCCCTCCCTGTGCCTCACTTTCCCAATCCACAAAATGGGAATGGTCCTGACTCGCTTTGCGATCTACAGATGGAAAGCAACTAGAGGAGAGCTGGGGATCACTCGTGAATAGTGGCCCCAGAAGAATAACAGATTAACAGATAATAACAGATAATAATTCCCAGAACAGAACGTTGGGAATCATTAAGAAAGGGATAGATAATAAAACAGAAAATCTCATATTGCCTCTATATAAATCCCTGATAAGCCCACACCTTGAATACTGTGTGCAGATGTGGTCACCCTATCTCAAAAAAGATATATTGGAATTGGAAAAGGTTCAGAAAAGGGCAACAAAAATTATTGGGGGTATGGAACGGCTTCCGTATGAGGAGAGATTAATAAGAGTTGGACTGTTCAGCTTGGAAAAGAGACGACTAAGGGGGGAGATGCTAGAGGGCTATAAAGTCATGACTGGCGTGGAGAAAGTAAAGAAGGAAGTGTTATTTACTCCTTCTCATAACACAAAAACTAGGGGTCACCAAATTAAATTAGCAGGTTTAAAACAAGCAAAAGGAAGTATTTCTTCACACAATGCACAGTCAACCTGTGGAACTCCTTCCTAGAGGATGTTGTGAAGGCCAAGACTATAATCGGGTTAAAAATAGGTTCATCTATAGCTATTAGCCAGGACGGGCAGGAATGGTGTCCCTAGCCTTTGTTTGCCAGAAGCTGGGAATGGGCGACAGGGGACGGATCACTTGATGATTCCCTGTTCTGTTCATTCCCTCTGGGGCACCTGGCATTGGCCACTGTCGGAAGACAGGAGACTGGGCTAGATGGACCATTGGTCTGACCCAGTCTGGCCGTTCTTATGTTCTTATAATACCTTACTTTAAAATGGGGGGTGGGAGCGTGTCTTTCTTCCAGAAGCATCCCAAAGAATTTCCTAAACTCTCTGGCTCAGCTCCCCAGCTGGTGTAAATTGGTGTAGCTCCACTGGAGTCACTGGGGCCAAATCCTCAGCTGATGTAAACTGATAGAGCTCTGCTGAAGTCAATGGAGATGGTCCTCACTCTCCCTTTACATCATATACACACATGCACATGCATTAGGATGGGCCTTATTCTCATCTCACTCACGCTGGCCTTACCTCACTGATCTTCACTGACTTCCATGTGGAGTCAGTCCTGGTTTACACCGAAGGCCAGGATCTGGCCCATTGTGTCTGGGAGTCACTTCACCTGCAGCTGAAACGTGGCTGCCTCCACGGTGGAATGCGATGCCCTTTTAACAGCGCTCCCACCACTCTGCAGCAGCTTTTAGGAGGGGAAGTGAGTGATTGTGCCTCCCATTAAAGCAGCAGGAGGAATTCAGGTCAGCAAATCGTAATTGGCCAAGCTGGAAAACAGCCAGGATCCCAGGGTTATTGTTGTGAAATGGGAGCTTTAATAGCCATGAGCAGCCGGGACCTGGGTTTTCCGTCTCGTCTTCGCGACGGGGTGGTAGGTGCAGAACTCTGTCTAGACTGGTCTTTGGCTGGAAGCCAAGCCTGGCAAAAGAGACCCTACCCTCGGCTTGAGGAGCTTGCTGTGGATAGCCGAGTTCGTATTATTACATGTATCATGGTAGCATCTAATGCCCTAACTGAGAGCAGATCAGCATTGTGTTATGGGCCATTCAAACACACAGTAAAGGGATGGCCCATGAGCTGAAGGCCTTATAGCGCTAAAGACACAATGCAGATAACTGACGGAGGTCTATAACATCATGAAAGGTGTGGAGAAAGTGAGCAAGGAAGTGCTATTTACCCCTTCGCATAACACACAAACCAGGGGTGACCTGATGAAATTAACAGGCAGTGGGTTTAAAACAAACATAAGGCAGTACTTCTTCACACAACGCACAGCCAACCTGTGGAATTGGTTGCTAGGGGATGTTTTTAAAGGCCAAAAGTATAACCAGGTTCAAAAACGAATGAGATAAGTTCATGGAGGATGGGTTTATCAATGGCTATTAGCCAAGATGATCAGAGATGCAAAACTATGCTCCCTAAACCTCTGACTGCCAGATGCTGGGACTAGATGACAGGGGATGGATCACTCAGTAACCGCCCTGGTCTGTTCATTCCCTTTGAAGCACCTGGCACCAGCCACTGTCGGAAGCCAGGATGCTGGGCTAGATGGATCACTGGCCTGACTCAGGATGGCCGTTCTTATGTAGCATTATTACCGCTATTTCACAGACAAAGAACAGAGAGTAAATGACTCGCCCAGGATCACACAGAGTCAGGAACTGAACTAAAACCTTGCAAGTCCCAAAGCACTGCCTTAGTCACAAGACCATCTGTGCTCTCTGACACCAGCCTTTGCCTTCCTCTCCTTTTCCTGCTCTTTCTGGTCTGCTTGTGATCCTGCCTTGGGAGGCAAGTCCCACCATCCCCATCTGGAACTGAAGCGAAAGAGAAACATACTTTCCGAAGACGGGCTCCAGCGTGCATGGGATGTAATTGTCCTGGTCATTTATGGATTTCTTTCCCACCAAAATCTTCACATAGGGGTCACACTACAGAGACAGGAGGAAAGAAACAACAGAGGAGGTGGGGCTGCTACAGACTCATCTTCAACAACAATACTAATCACTAAGGAGCAGATTCTGCCACCCTTAGTCATATGGATCAACCCCTTATTCCATGAACAGACCCTTGCGTAACACCCCACATCAGCAAGGGGGGGCGGAATCTGGCCCTTTGCTGTTCAGAACAAATTCCCAAAGGTGTTAGCACTGGCTGATCCAGCTGCAACCCCTGTGCCAGGCCTTGCCTGCCCACGGACAGGCAGTGGGGATGAGCAACTGAGGGGGCAGCATAGAAGGGGCTTAACAGAGTTGCCTTTTAGATCTCATTACCCCATAGGCGCTGACTCCATGGGTGCTCTGGGGCTCAAGCACCCATGGGGAAAAAATAGTGGGTGATCAGCACCCACCAGCCACCACTGATTGGCAAGGCTGCCAATCAGCTGTTTGGCGGCTGGGGGAGGCACTTGAGGGAGGGCAGAGAGCAGTGAGCGGCGAGGTCCTCAAGGGAGGGTTGGAGCAGGGGCAGGAAGAGACAGAGCAAGGGTGGGGCCTCTGGGAAGGGGGCAAAGTGAGGTGGGGCCTCAAGGCGGAGCAGGGGTGGAGCACTCCTGGGGAAAAATCAAAGTCAGTGCTTATGTAACACCGACAGACCTTGGTCGTCAGTGGGCAGGATTGAACCTGGGACCTCTGGAGCTAAATGCGTGAACCTCTACTGCATAAGCTAAAAGCCACATGACCTTTAGCTAACGCTGTAGCAGACTCATTAAGCTCTAAGTCGTCTAGGTGCCACTAGATGGGACAGAGCACCACACCCAGAAGGTTTGTGGGTTACACTATGCATGACCCCACTCTTAAAGGGACACATCCCCTTACTTTGTTTCAGATCAGCAAATGGCCTTCTCCCAGGGAGATAATAGCCGGGGACTCCAGCGTGGAGGGGAAGAACCCATGCTGAGATCCTCAGGGCGTTTTCACTGTCCCACAAGTTTTTTTAGAAGGGAAGGATGGAGAAGCCCTCAGTTAGCTAAGTCAGAAGACGTAACTCAAAGACACACAAGGAACACGGGCACTGAGTAAGAAGCGGCCAGTTTTCTCCTGGCCGCATCAGGCAGGAAGAATCAGAGCATGCTGGGAAGGGGAGATGGTTGAACCTCTAATGATTTCTTTTTTTGACAGAAAATGGCTTTCCCACCCAAAACACTTCTGATTTCACTGAAATTCTTTGAAGGAAAGTTCCTCTATGGAAAGGAAAGTTTTCGTTTCGTTTCAGTTTTTGAAAACTGAAAAAAAAAATCGATTTTCATTTTTGGTTTTTCCTCCCTTTCCTTCTCTCCATTTTTTACCCATTTCCAGGGCGAGCGGGGAGGGAGTTTCAGAAAATGTTTTTTGTCATTTTTAAAAGCAGAAACAAAATGGAAATTTTTCGTTTGAACCAAAACCAATTTTCTTTTCATTTTAAATTTTTATCCAAAAAAAAAAAGGGTGTTTCTGAAGTTTTCTGCAAAAAAAATTTTTTGAAGGTAATTTTCGCTTCCTTTGAAATTTTGGCCAGAAATGAATTTGGATATTGCATCCCGCCCTATTGAAAAGCCCAACAACAATACAGGAGAGCTGAGGCCCTGGGGCTTCAGAACCATGGAAAAGGCACTTTGAAGAGCAAGTTGGTGTTAGTTTCTTCCTAGATGCCAAGGCCAGAAGAGTGAGCAACAGGGGGAGGGAGCAGAGAGAAGCGAGTGGGGTTGGGGTCTTGGGGGAAAGAGGCACCACAAGAGCGGGGTCTTGGAGGAAGAGGCAGTGTGAGGGCGTGGCCTCGGGGAAAGGGGCGGAACAAGGGTAGGGCCTCAGGGGGAATGGGTGGTATGAGGGCGAGGCCCCAGGGAGAAGGGATGGTTCAGGCACCTGTGCCCCCTCCCCCGTTTTTTAGGGTGTTTCTGCCACTCCTGACACAGGCCATGGAATTCCACTCCGCGATTTCTGCCCTCAGCCTCATTGCCACATCTCCCAGGTGCTCCCCTGAAGGATACCTTTCCATTGGAGTCCTTGGGTTGCAAGTCAAAGGCACGGATGATGTAGACCCTGATGAGACACTCCTGGGGTCCTTTGGCTGGGAGCTGATGGAACTGGCGTGGTGGGACCGGCACACTTGGGTCATCCGGGAGGGGGTACATTTTGAACGAGCCCTGAGAAGACATTGAGCATCCACATGTGTGCACATACGGGCGTGTTACACTACAAATGCTAACAGCTGGCAACTGACTGAACTCAGGGCAAATCAGTGCAATGCTGCTTGTGTAACACCACATCCCCAGGCAGGACGTCAGCAGGAAGGGTGGAACCTCAGAATCTTTACGTGTACCCTTCTGCTGCCTGAGCTAAAGAGACAGCAAGCTCCGCAACTTCTTTCTGTGTCCCGCACACCACCAGAGGGGGACAGAGTGCCACACTGAATGCGGGCGCGATCCTTCACTTCCTGTCCTAAAGCTGTTAAACAGCTACGGTGTTTCAACCCAGAGGGGGCCGCGAGTCAGTAGTAGATAGGTAAAGTGATGCCAAAGGGTAAGTCTAGGCTGCAGTTAGACACCCATGGCTGGCCCATGCCAGCTGACTCGGGCACGCAAGAGGGGCCTTCCCCCTTAGCAGAGTCCTAGAGCCCAGATGCCAGCCCGGGCCTGAATGTCTATACCACAATTAAACAGCCCCTTAGCCCAGAGCCCTGCAAGCCTGCATGGGCCAGTCGCAGGTGTCTATTTGCAGTGTAGACATATCCTATATGCTCTTAATTACTATGCAAGGGACATCTGAGGCAGAATTACTTGGATCTTGATTCTCATTTAAGCTGCTGTCATTTGTCCCCTTACGCTGCCAGAATGGTGCAAAGGACCATTAGTGCAAATGAGAACTGAGCTCTTAATGTTTTTAAGGCGCCGAGATCCTCAGATGAAAAGGTGCTTTACATGCACAAAGCATCATTTGCTACAGAGCCATTCAAAGAGAGACCAGTGGAGTGAGTGCCCTGAAGGGACTGGCTCCAAGCACTTGCGTAGACAGCCTGGCAGCTCTCTCACACACATGCTGTCCCCACCCCAGGGAAGAAAGATGCGCCATTGTTTTGACCCAGTCAGCCACAGGCAGTGCTGACTCCAGATGTGATTTTCCACACGGATTATGTCTAAGCCTGTATCAGTTCAGAATGTAGCCATCGCCAGGGGATAAGGCAGTCAGACCTTACTCTGATTGCGTTTGTTTGTATACTGTTATGACCAGTTCTCCATGGGGGTGCTAATAATAAATCTTTCATCCTAGTAAGCACCAATCCAGTCTGCTTCTACAAAATTTTTCATTCGGCAGGATCCCAAAGCACTCTGGTGACAGCGTACAATGCACATTCTCTCTCCCACACACACTATGGAGGATCACTTGCCCACCACTGAAATGCTGCCCCCTCTAAGTGAAACACAGCAGCTGCCCTCTGCCAGCCACACTACAGTGGTGTTAAGTGCAACTTCTTCTTACTTAGATTGTAAGAACTTTGGGGCAGGGATTGTCTGTTTGTTCTCTGTTTGTACAGCTCCTAGCACAATGGGGTGGAGCAGACCAGGGCTTCTAGGTGTTATTGTAATACAAATAAATAACAACAGGCCATTGCATCAAGACTTTAACATCTTATCCATAACATGGGCTCTAGAGGTGACCTGGGGTTTGTCCACACTTCGACATGGAAGTGTTTGATTCTTATTGGTAAATGCCGATAAACATCTATTTCACCAGACACACAGAAACCAACAAAAAGTATTTCCATCGATAATAATCTAAATTTACAGACAGGCCAAGTAAGAAAAATGCTGCTACAATTTTGACAAATGATGTCAGAGAGACAAGGTGGGTCTGGTTTTTATTGAACCAACGTCCGTTGGTGAGACAGGCTTTTGAGACACACCAGGTGTGTCTACACAACAACTAGCATCCCGCAGCTGGCCCATGCCAGCCAACTCGAGCTCACGGGACTCGGGCTTTGGGGCTGTTTCATTGCTGTGTAGGTGTCTGGGCTCTGGATGGAGGACCTTGCGAAGTGCAAGGGTCCCAGAGCTCAGGTTCCAGCCCAAGCCGGAAGGTCTACACAGCAGTGAAACAGTCCCACAGCCCGAGTCCCGTGAGCCCAAGTCAGCTGGCATGGGCTAGCTGCAGATTTTTCTTTGCTGTGTAGACAGACCTAAGGAGCTCTTCTTCAGGTCTGGGAAAGGTACACCCAGCGACACAGCAAAAGGCAAGGTGGAACAGATTGTTTAGCATAAATAGTTAGCACATATTGTAAGGGATCATTCAAGGTGAAGCGGTCCATTAACGCTCCTGTTGTCACAGGACAAAAAGAGGGGGTTAGTGGGTTACGGATTGTTGTAATAAACCAGAAATCCAGCGTCTCTGTTCTGTCTGTGATTTTAAGGGCAGGTCTACGTGAGAAATTTGCATCGTGTGCCACTACACCAATTCAGCTGTGCTGCTGTCGGGCTTCTAGTGAAGACAGGAGAGAGCTCTCCCATCAGCTTCACAACTCCGCCTCCGTGAGAGGTGGTAGCTGTGTCAGTGGGAGACGTCTACACCAGCGCTTAGGTCAGTATAACGACGTTGCTCAGGAGTATGGATTATTCACCCACCTGAGCTCAGCAACATAGCTGTCTCAGAGTAATTCCGCAGTGGAGACCAAGGCTTAGTGTTTTGTAGCCGTCTTTTGAAAGTGTTGTGCAGGTTTCCTCGGAGGATGAGGACTGAGAGGTCAGATGCAGAGCGATCGCTTCGTGAAAAGTGTTCGCCCACAGGTGATGGGTTGCTTTTGTCTTTTATCATTTTTCTGTGTGAGTTCATTTGAGAGCGCAGTGACTGTCTGGTTTCACCCACATGGTGGTTATTGGGGCATTTAGTGCACTGGATGAGGTACGGAACATGTTGTGATGGGCATGTGTAGGATGAAGGGATCTTGAAAGGTATGTTGTGGGGGGTGTTGATCATTGTAGCAGTGAAGATATGTCTGCAGGTTTTACTCTGTTGTTCTAGCAGGGTCTGGTGCTGCTCTGAGTTGGTTGTCAGGTACCACCCCACCCTGGAACCTATATAGGGTTTCATCAAACAACTACAATCCATACTTGATGGGTACTCCATCCTAAAATAAATCTTTCCTGAACCTCCACTTCTGGCCTTAAAACAACCCCGCAACCTCTGCAAGCTCATCATCAGAAGCAAGCTCCCCACAGACCAGGACATGCCAACTCAAAGCAGCACCAGGCCTTGCTAGAACAAGATACAAAACCTGCAGCCATATCTCTCCTGCTACAGTGATCAACACCAATGATTCATTACTCTGCTAGACACAAAAACCCATGGACTGAACAGAGACACTGGATTTCTGGCTTATTACCACAACCTGTAACCCACTAACACCCCTCTTTTTGTCCTCTGACTGCAGAGGTGCTAACGGGCCATTCTACTTCGAATGGTCCCTTACAATATGTCCTAACTACTTATGCTAAACAATCTGTTCCACCTTGCCTTTATCTGGGAGGCTGGGAGTACTTTTCCCAGGCCTGAAAAAGAGCTCTGTGTGGTTCCAAAGCTTGTCTCTCACCACCAGAAGTTGGTCCAATAAAAGATATTTCCTCACCCTCCTTGTCTCTCTAATATTCTGGGACCGACACAGCTACAACTACACTGCATACGGTAGTGCCATCTGTCTTGGATGGTTTAGACACAAGCAATCCTGCATCTTGGCAGGGGGTCAGACTAGCTGACCCTCGCGGTCCCTTCTAACCCTATGATTCTATGATATACAATGTTGACAGATTGTGTTTTAACTATTATAAAGCTTTAACTTTTTTCATCTCCTTGTCTCTTGTCATTAAACAATTATCTGACACCCTCATCGTCTGGCCCTCCGCACTTCCCTGCAACTGTGAAACTTTAAACTGATAAAAATGAAAACAAATGCTTCCAACCCATAACTTCACGCAACTGCGAACATTTCAGTAAATAAAAATAGGGCTGGGGGGGGGGACAAACAAAATAAGCATTGACATTAGCTGCCGAAATTATTAAAAAAAAAAAAATCAAATTCTGCCAAGCCTCGCTCTATTGTAATCACAGGGTGTCATTGCAACTCGAACAATCATAGCCCACCTAGCTTCCAACTAGCAAGCTCAGACAGGGGTGCAGTGAAGCCACTGTACAAAGCCACCTGGAACCCTGGGTAATTATTCATGGGGTTAGCCCTTGCTGAACGAGCTTCCATGGCTTCATTGCTCTGCGACCTACACTAGCTAAATTAGAGCTAGCTGGGGTAGGTCTACATGAGCTGAAATCACAGCCTGTGTTTGCAGTGTAGACACACGCATCGCATCCAGCATGTTAAGCACCAACTCTTGTCTGCTCTGCCCTCTGCAACATTCCCAACTTCTGTCAGGCCCGGGGTCCAACAGATCCTTCCCTGCTTTATAACAAAGAAATATTCACAGGCAGGCGTTAGAGGGATTCACTGCTAGTTTCCAATTGACTATTGCTAGGTCAAATGACTCTGAGTATAAAGAGTGGCCGTCGGACCTTGAATTCCCCCACCACAGAGGGATCTTCGTTAACGTCCTGTGTTCTGCCGCGGTAGAGCTTGAAGGTGTGACAGAAGTCGGAGAGCTTCTCAAATTCCTCCATATTCTCCAGCTCTGTCTCGTAGACCTAAGGAGGAAAACCCCTCTGAGTAAAAGGATGAATTTCACCCATAAAGTACAAGGTGCACACCATCTGCAGAATACCATGGATGCCTCTGTATTGCCTTACACCCAGAGCCCTAAAGAAAGTCTTTCAGATCACTATGGTAACAATGACCTTTCATGGAGCCCTTAGACATTGTCTGCAGACCCGCCCCCTAGGGGTCCGCAGACCACAGGTTGAAACCACTGACCTAGACTGTCCCTTGAGGCCAATGTGGGATTGTCACTCTCCAAGCACTTTGAGGTTTTAAATGACTCAGGGTATGCCCTGAATGCAATTAGATATCTGCATGTCAGCTGACTCGGGCTCATGGGGCTGGCCAATTGAGGTGAAAATGTTTGGGCTTGGGCTGCAGCCTGGGCTCTGGGACCCTCCTCGCTAGCATGGGCCTAGAGTCTGGGATCCATCCTGAGCCTGACCCACACACACAACAATGCAACAGCCCCTTAGCCCAAGCCCCGAGAGCCTAAGTCAATTGGCACAGACCAGCCGTGGGTTATTAATTCCAGTGTAGACCTATCCTCAAGCAACAGGGCTCCCGCTGCTTCCCTATGGAGGGTTTTTCATAGCCCAAGGGATCGCACCATTCCTGGCAGGCAGGTGATGATTTCTCTGTTTTAAATTCAACGGGGGTTGTTATGATACACTCGTCACTGTGGGATTGAGGATTTCATTCATCCCTCTTGTACTAGCCTTAACAATTCCTCTCCTCCCTTGGGGTACACGCTCTCCTAGGCAGGTCATTTGTTCGGTTATAAACCAGACAGTCCTCTTTTTGGGTGGTTAGTTGTTCCCAGCCCAGTGCTGAAACAAAACCAGACATGGTTTTGTCCAATATCCGATGGGGGATGCTATTTTGAAAGCGTGCCACTGCGCCCCCACTGGTGTGACCTCACAAACACCATGCATGTGAGATCACGCCGGCGGGGGCAGGCCCATTGGTACAAGAATGACGAGTATTCTGGGAATGCATGAGTGGCCACCCCACACTCTTCTAATACTTGTAGACTGGTAGCTCCCTGCCACACCCAGCCTATAAGCCTCGACGCTGCAAACAGCTACTTGTGCATATAGCTGGTCAAAAATTGTCCAGCTGTTGAAACTGTTTTTCATCAGAAATATGGCTTTTCAACAAACAAAATTTTTCTGAACAATGTTTGTTTGCTGGAGGAAATTTGGATTTTTCATCCAAAAAAAGGGAACACCCCTAAAGAGAAATACTTCAGTTAAGGAAGGGTGCCTCAGTGCCTCATGAGACTTGTAGTTCAATCGTCTCATGTCCCCCTTCTCTTCTATGGGCTGGGCTTCCCAGCCGGACTACATCCCCCATGACCAAGGACTCCCATGATGCACTGCCACCCTTCTCCAAGAGGGGAGACTGTGCATTATGGGACATGCAGTCCGACCAGGGAGCCGGGTCCATAGAGGAGATTGGAAGCATGAGACACAGAAACTACAGCTTCCATGAGGCACCCCGGCAGCATTTCTAAATTTAAATATTTTGGTTGTCGGCCAAAATGTGGAGCACTTTAATTTTGTCCAAAAAAAGTTTTGGGTTTTTTTTGGGAGGGGGTGGGAGAGGGTCCACAACCAGCTCCACCCACGTGCTTAACTTGACACGTGGGAGTCTTGCCCCGCCCCAAGGACCCAACCCAGCTCCCGTTG
The DNA here is from genome assembly GCF_965140285.1 of Lepidochelys kempii. Taxonomy (NCBI): domain Eukaryota; kingdom Metazoa; phylum Chordata; order Testudines; family Cheloniidae; genus Lepidochelys; species Lepidochelys kempii. The sequence goes on from NC_136383.1 coordinate 139,144,732, forward strand.
AAATCAACAGCAAAACTCCCACTGATGTCAGAATCAAGTCGGGAAAAAACACCCCTCTACTGGCGCTCCCCTTTTAAAATAAATCTCACTCCACAGACAACCAGTATCGGCCAGCTGCTGCAAGGCCTCAGCCACAAGGAGATGAAGTTACCTTCATTGTGTCAAAGCCCTTCTCTAAGTAGCCGCCGCATTTCTCTCTTTCCCCTGTTGAAGCGTAGAACTTGCTCCACCAGTCGATGAACTCTTCCTCCTGGAGGAGGGGGAAAAAAATAAAGTGTCTCCCTTGGGAAACCACCCGGCGAAAACCACGCCATTTAACGTAATCGCTATGGTTGATATTCACCCCTGTGCACAGAGCCAGCACAAAACCCATGCACCCAGTGGGTGTTACATGTTCCCCTTTGGGCCTGAGCCACAGAACAGCGAGGCTGTAGCCTTGTCTGCACTAAACAGGCTCTTCTGATACAGCTCAACCAGTGTAGCTACATCAGCAGAGCCCCCTGGTGAGGACGCAGTGTGTGCCAACAGACAGAGTTTTCCTGCTGGCATAGTAACACCACCTCCCCAAATGACTTTAGCTATGCCCAAAAAAGCACTCTTTTGTCAGCATCGCTGCATCCACACCTTGCCACTGTAGCTATGTTGGCGAGGGGGTGTGGTTTTTACACACTCCCGACCAGCCAAACTCAGTAGTTTGGACTTGATATGTTACAGAACCTGGCTCTTTAGCCCAAGCTGTATAGAGCCTTTCTTTTAGCTCTGAGGGTCCCTGGTTGCTGGGTCAATCCCCAGTATGGTGGCCAAGACAGAGGTTGTCAGACAACACTTAGGCATTCAGGACTCTAAGTGGTGCCTAAACCTCTCTGCACAGTGGTGAATCTCACCCCAGGAGTGGGTCAAAGATGTTCTGGAGAAGAAGCCATCAGAATTTGTTTCCAGACGGCAGCTTTTTGCCAATCTTGGTGGCCCTCCGCTGGGGATCTCCATGTAGAAGGAAGGATGGGTTATAATAATAGCCCCCAGACCAACAGGGCTACATGTCTCAGAGTGCTGAGGATATGTGCTGGGATATCTCATAAATAAAACCTACCCCCAACTCTAAGCTTAGGTTGTAAACTTTCTGGGGACAGAACTGCATTTTTGTTCTGTTTGTACAGCGCCTAGCACAAGGGGGCCAAGGTCCATGCCTGGGTCTCCTAGACACTACCGTGATCCCTTGAAACAAACCTTGACCCCAAGAAATTCCACCTCTCTCTAGACGAACGTAACAACCATGCAGATCTATACAATAAACAGAAATCACCAATCCCATAAGCTTAGACTTTTGAAAGGAATGGCAGGAGACTCAAAGCCAGTAAGGAGATTGCACCTCATCAGTTATGTAAACTGGGAGGGCTAATGGGCTTTCAGGACTGCGGATATTATTCCAAGGAGAAAGCTGGCTGTTGGGTTCACAAAATATGTATTATTTTATTATAAGTGCACAATTTTGAAATTTATGCAAGCAAAGATGAAGGGGCTTTGACCGTGATTCATGAAACATTCCTGAAAACTAATGATGTCTTATTTTAGAAGTCCACAAAATTCCATCACACTGACCTAATGGAGGAATCATAGTAGAGGTTTATTGGATTTAGATTTTAAGCCAACAGTGCAGGCTTCAAATTGCTGTCTTGAATAGACAGTGTCTTTAATTGCAATATTACATAAATTAGCTCTGAGGCCTCTGCTGCCTCCTTTTTTTTAAGTCTTGCCTTTCATCACTCCCCTTGTTTTATTGTTTAAAAATCTACGTCCTAACCAACCTGGCTTTATTATGACATTCCACAGGTACCAAGTTACAAAGAAAGCACTTAAACTAATCTCACGACTTACCCACGGTATCTTCTGCAGCCCCAAGACAAAGCATTTGGTTAGATATTTTTGCTGATTTCTACTGATGTTACAAAAAGAAGAAGAAGAAAAGAAAAAAAGCCAGAGGAAGCAGCTGGAATGTTAATAGCGAAGGACATTAATCGTTTTGCTTGCAAATGGAAAAGCCAGTTATTGCAAAGGACCCAACACGCAAGTGACTGGCTAGGGGGATTTGATTTAATCATAAGGCAACAGCCAAAAGCACTTTAAGAGTCTTATCTGGGAAGCCAGGCTGTGTACTGATCAAAGGGCAGGACTGGGAGTCTGGGTTTCTATTTCCAGCTCGGCTACTGACTCAGCAGGGGTGGAATCCATCTCCTGGGCAGAGATCCAGCATCGGGCCAAGGAGTCACTGGAGTTGCACTTAACCCGACAGCAGACGTAAGTGGGACATTTACCATGTGCTGGGCCTCTGTCCTTGGGTACATGGCCATGGGCAAGTCATTTGGGCTGAGACTTTTCACAGCTGGATGCCTCAAGTCAGCACCATGATCCATAGACAGACACCGCAGTAAGGCCCTGATTCTGATGGAAGCTTTGCCAATGATAACAGCAAGCATCAGATCAAGCCCTGAGTGGCTTAATTTTTTAGACATGCTGAGCAGTCACGACTCCCATGGCTGCCAGGGGAATTCACTGCTCTGTGCCTCCATTTTGGCCTCCCCGATCTGTAAAATGGGAATAATCTTTACCTACCTCACAGCGATGCTCAGGGGAATTGGTTAATGTGTAAAAAGTGCTGAGATCCCTGCATAAAAGGCACTAAAGAAGAACAACACATGAATCTATTTAGCTCATCCTATTTAGCTTAACAAAGAGAAGGTCATGGGGTGACTCGATCCCAGTCTATAAATACCTACATGGGCTATTTAACAATGATATTTAACAATGGGCTTTTCAGTCTAGCGGGCAGAGGTCTAACATGATCCGATGGCTGGAAGTTGAAGCTGGACAAATTCAGACTGGACATTTTTCACAGTGAGTTTAATTAATCACTGGAACAACTTACCGAAGGTGGTGGTGGATTCTCCATCCCTGGCAATTTTTAAATCAAAAGATCTGCTCTAGTTCAGATAGGAATTAATACTGGGAAATCCCCTGGCCTGTGTTATGCAGGAGGTCAGGTTAGATTTTCACAGCGGTCCCTTCTCACTTTACAATCTAACAATCCATTTTATTTTACCAAGTGACATATCGGGAGTACTGTGATAAGGCAAAATGAAGGGTTATGTTAAAGAGAAATTAATTCACATTCTAAGAAGGTCTAATAAATAACAGCGTTTTACAAACACATGGCACTTTGCAGCAGAGGATCTCTAAGCCTTTTTGAGACTAAGGCCTTGATTCAGCAAAGCGCTCAAGTATGTGCTTAATTTTAATCACAGTATTGAAGTCTATGGGATTTAAGTCTAAACTTAAATTCCTTCCTGAATCAGGGCTCAAATTCAGCCCTGTGGAAAGGGCCAGCCAAAGGCATATGTGCCCTTAAATCCTATGTAAGCCCTCAAAACAAGACTTAAAAGGGACTTAAAAGAGCACATGGTCTTTGTGCAGTCCCTCGCATAGGGGTGTGTTTCACTCTACAGATGTGAATGAGGTAAACCTCACAACCTCCTCTGAGATAGATCAGTATCATTATTAGAGCTGGTTGGATGGCTTTTTGACAGGCAGGCTAAGGGACTTGTCCAAAACCATACAGGGAGTCAGTAGTAGGGCCAGCAATACAACCCAGGAGCCTTGAGATGCAGTCCCCTGCTTTAACCATTAGACCCCACTCCTCCCTGTATGAGTACACTTAATTACGGTGCTAATAAGTAAACAGTAACGTTAAAGAGACAAAAATCAGTTCTCTGCTTTCCAACCTACCAAAGTCTAACGTCAGGTGGATGTGTTTCCCGTTACGGGGGATGGCATGTGTGAGACCTAACGCTGGATGGGAACACAGATTGTGTTAGGGCTCAGTAGGGCCAGGCCAGGCCAGATGTTGTGGCTTACTTTTAAATGATCATCCATGCAGGCAATTCTTTAACTGCTCTGTGTGAAATCCCCCCCACACACACACACACACACAAGAAGCTCCCATTCACTGTTAAAAGCAGTGTCACACATAGCCCTCACCCTCAAGCATCATGCAGCAGGTTACCCCTAGGCATTGAAAATCTCAGGGCTGGAGGTTACAGCCATTGCTGGGACAGGGCATGGAGGCCTATCAACCACACTGATGTCAACAGAGTTACACCAGTGATGAATCTGGCCCATGGACCAGACCCCTGATCCTAGAAGATTCCCACAGTTCCCATCACGGAGCAGCGAAGGGGCAGCCAGAAGACGGGCAGCAGCCTGTCATGTGCTCCCATCGGTTTCCCTTCTGGCTGATCACGCACCGCACACAACACAAGTGTATTGGGGCCTGTAACAGGGTAGCTGGCACCTGCTCCCTCCAGGTGTCTATGGACAGGAAGTGTCCCTTTTTATAGCCCTGCCCCCTTATCCCAGAATTCCTTGCTGTCCCAACCTCCATTCTAGGCTGCAGTCATTATAGGCCTGGGCTTCTCCTTAAAGGGCCAGCACTCTGTTACAGGGTCATTCCACCCATTCTCATATCACCTTGGTGGATCCTTCAGGAAAATGAAGCAATGAAGTGCTGTACATGCAGCAGCACAGACCAGCAGCATGGACGTGAGGGTGCAGAATTAAAGAGGAGGAAAATCCTGCTCGTCCTTCTTCAGGCGATGAAAAAAGTGTGGCGGGAGGGTCGGAGTTGTGACATTACACGCCATATTCTTTATGGAAACATGCTTATGATATGGATATGACATAACTGAGATGTACTTTACGCAAGATGGCTCATGTAAGGTACCATTGGAAAGGTTATGGTTTACTGAATGTGATTATCCAATTTGTATGCCCTTATCATTTCTGTATCTGAAGTTAGGAATATTGACCATGTTGCTGTATTTCAGATGTGCTGTTTTGGGTGTCACCCACAACTAGTCCTTCAGGTACAATAATGAAAAAGCCAGACAGGGCTGATGGCCCATTAGGAAGAAACAAGAAGACTGAAGATATTAATCTCTCTTCTTCCTGAGAGTTCTCCTGGGACTAGCTGTGACACTGCTAGGTCAGGCGGTCCTGCCACCTGGTACTAAACTCTATCTTGGACTTCTAGTAATTTTCCACTCACAGGAGTGGGAGGTCAAGTTTGGAAACAAAAGGCTTCCCACCTTATGTAAATTCTATTTAAGGCTGGGAGGGAACGCATTCCAGACTCTCCTCCATGGACTACCCAAGGAGAAAGACTCCTGAAAGAACCTGAAGGGACAAAAGAGACTAACCTGAAGGGAAAGGCAGAGGTGAGTCCAGACTGAGACAGGGGTCCAGTCAGTAGAAAGAAATAACTAGAACTCTGAGCTACAGAAACTCTGCATCCTGCCTAATTCAACATTTAGGGTGAGAAATTACATTTTGTAACTGGTTTCTTTAGTGAATCAAGCTTAGTTTGCGTGGTTTGGTTTATTTGCTCAGTAATCTCCTTTGTTCTGTTTGCTACCGCTTTAGCCACTTGAAATCTGCCTTTTATAGTTAATAAAATTTGTTTTGTTTATTATTACACCCAGTTTCTATAATTTCTAACTGGGGGGCGGGGCAAGAAGTTGTGCATATCTTCTTCCACATTGAGGGAGGGGCCAATGTATGAGTTTGCGCGCTGCAGATTTTTCCATACAGTGCAAAACAATATACCTTTGGGTCTTCACTCCAAGGGAGGTAGGCACCTGAGTGCTGGGGCAAGTCCCTTAAGCTGAGTCTTCCCAGAGCTGATCACAGTGTCTGTGTCTTTCTGCAGAGGAGTGTGGCCTAGTCTGTGTGTGTGCTAGAGGAGGCTTAAGAGCCTGGCTCAGCAGGACAGGTGGGCTCAGTGGTATCTCAGCACATCAGGTGGCATCTTCAAGGGGTGCAACCCATCACAGGAGTCTCCTTTGACCAGCCCCCAAATTATTTACGGCTAGAGCTGCAAAATGATCATCTCTGGGAATTTCAGGCAGCATTTCTTCTTCCCCACTGTGTCATTAGTTCTCCACCTTGAATGTTTTGCTTTCTTGCCCAAATTTGGACAAAATGGATATTTGTTTGGATCTAAATAACGCAAACATTTGGCAACAGATGAGGGAAAGAACATTAGAACGGCCAGACTGGGTCAGACCAAAGGCCCATCTAGCCCAGTGTCCTGTCTTCCGACAGTGGCCAATGCCAGGTGCCCCAGAGGGAATGAACAGAACAGGGAATCATCAAGTTATCCATCCTCCGTCACCCATTCCCAGCTTCTGGCAAACACAGGCTAGGGACACCATCCCTACCTATCCTGACTAATAGCCATTGATGGACCTATCCTCCATGAATTTATCTAGTTCTTTTTTGAACCTTGTTCTTAGCCTTCACAACATCCTCTGGCAAGGAGTTCCACAAGCTGACCATGTGTTGGGTGGAAGAAATACTTCCTTTTGTTTATTTTAAACCTGCTGCCTATTAAACTTCCTTTTGTTTGTTTTAACAGCTTCTCTCCAAAAGTCAGCTAGGCCAGGGGCCCTGTGTTTACAATGTGCACTGGCGTCGGTAATTGTCCTGGTTCTGCCCCCCCCCCCCCCCGCATTAGGATTGCTTTGGGCTGTGCATGTGTGCTTACAACCAGAAAAGTGGGAGGGGAAATGGAAGGCGAGAGCGGGAAAGTGGCTTTTCTGAGGACACACACCACGAAAGCGATAGAGCCAGAAACAGAGCCCTGACGACCACTGCTGTGCCTGCTCCGTTGGACCACCCGGCTTGGATGGAGTTTGTGAGGCTGCACAGAAGCATAAAGCCCCCAGGCTCACACATCGCACTGACCGCTTACATGTCATAATACGTCCCCTCAGAAACTTGACTGCCGTTGCCTGCTCTACAAACCGATCCAGAGCGTCAGAGCCTCTGCAGCGTTTCCCTCCAGATTCCATTATTCTCTAGCGCCGCTTCACGTCCTCTGCCAGAGTGGCACAATGGACCGGGATGTGCACAATGCTCGAGGGAGCGACCGCAGGAATGCGGAGAGGGAGGGCTGGACTTTGTTTCAGAGCGGGATATCAGCTATCAGTTTCAGCTGTAGATATCCGATCCCGACAGCTCGTCCAGCTAATAGTAACAGGATAAGCCGTAAAATATGTGCTCTGATTTGGAAGTAGCAAACACAGCAAATAACCAATTATTCCAAATAGTTTACAGATTTCAACTCTTCTTTTTTTTGGCCCATGTTCTCCTCACTAGCTTGTCATTGGATGAGTTATTTGTATTTGTTACAACTAATGACACAACTAGCCAACAAAATAAAAAGCCTTGTAATGATTTGGGCAAATAGCGTAGGATTGCTCCTTCTGCTCCAAATTATCATGATTATTTTATATTACAGTAGCGCTTAGAGGCCCCAACCAAGTTCAGCATCGCACTGTGGTAGGCGCATAGTGAGAGACAGTGTGGCCCCAAACACCTTACAATCTAAACAGACCAAGGTGGGCAGAAAGGAAGCACTGTCAGGTCCATTCTACAGGTGGGGATGCAAGGCACAGAGAGACTATGGGTATGTCTACACAACTGCTGGGAGGTGTGACTCCCGGTTCGCATAGCCGTACACGTGCTAGCACCTGCAAATAGCAGGGTGGTCACAGCAGCGCGAGTCCATCAGAGACTCTAGGCACATATTTGGTTGCCTAGCCTGAGCCACTGCAGCCAAACTGTTATTTTTAGGCCCCAGCATATATACATCTCATGGGAATCATGCTTCCCAGCTGCAGTATAGATGTACCTGGAGATCAAACAGGCAGTGTGTGAAAGAGGCAGGATCTGAACTCAGATCTCCTGAATCCCAATCCAGTGCCTTATCCACAAAACCACCCTTCCTCTCAATCTGACCCCCCTCTGGATACATGTTCTTTAAAGCTCACCTCTATATAAATCCATGGTACGCCCACATTTTGAATACTGAGTGCAGATGTGGTCGCCCCATCTCAAAAAAGATATATTAGAATTGGAAAAGGTTCAAAAAAGGGCAACAAAAATTATTAGGGATCTGGAACGGCTTCCATATGAGGAGAAATTAATAAGACTGGGACTTTTCAGCTTGGAAAAGAGACAACTAAGGGGGGATATGATTGAGGTCTATAAAATCATGACTGGTGTGGAGAAAGTAAATAAGGTAGTGTTATTTACTCCTTCTCATAACACAAGAACTAGGGGTTACCAAATGAAATTAATAAGCAGCAGGTTTAAAACAAACAAAAGGAAGTATTTCTTCACCCAACACACAGTCAACCTGTGGAACTCCTTGCCAGGGGATGTTGTGAAGGCCAAGACTATAACTGGGTTAAAAAAAGAACTAGATACATTCATACATCAATGGCTATTAGCCAGGATGGGCAGGGATGGTGTCCCTAGCCTCTGTTTGCCAGAAGCTCGGAATGGGCAACAGGGGATAGATCCCCTGTTCTGTTCATTCCCTCTGGGGCACCTGGCATTAGCCACTGTCAAAAGATCGGATACTGGGCTAGATGGACCTTTGGTCTGACCGACTATGGCCATTCTTATGTTCTTATGAGTTTCCTTGTGGGCCTCACTTTTCACTCACCTACGTCAGTGCAAACTGGGATAACTCCACTGAAGTCAATAGAGCTCTACCGGTGCCAAAATGGTGTGAATGGAGAACCAGGCCCATTCAAGAAAACAAACAAATGCTCTTCTCTCCTGGTCCAATCCTGCAAGGTGCATGGGGGAGAATTTAAGGCTCAAATGGAAACTGGAGACTTTCAGTGAGAATCAGGTACCTAGCTACCTTTTGTGCCTTTGACCTCCTTCCCCTCAGCACCCCACACAGAAATCAGCGAGAGGGAACAGGGCTCAGGATTGTCGACAATGAAAGGAAAGAGTTGTTTAGTGTATTAGGAGAGTGTGTCTGTGAATTAAGAGCCAACAGGCATTTCCAAAGGGATTAGCAGCCCCTGACATTTTACACTAGATGACAATTCATAGACTGTATGGCCAGAAGGACCCACTATGATCATCTGATCTGACCTCCTGCATAGCACAGCCCAGAGAATTTCACCGAGGGATTCCTGCACCCAGCCCATCACTTCTGTATCTTCCTAGTGGGGGAAATTCACTGCTGCACAGCACAGACGAGCACACGGACTCTCAATCAATCAAGTCCTATTCTGAGGGGTTAAGTGGCGCACAGGCTCCCAGCACAGCTGGGAATTTCACCATGCTGGTGTGAGGACTCATAAAGAGCAAGCATTGAAATGAACAGTGGTCAAAAGCTACTGGATTGTAAAATTTGCTACTTTCTCTGCTAGTTAGTTGCAAAAATGATCCAGTCAAGGAACAGAAGCAATAGTACAACAACTAGCCAAAACAGCACAAGTCGCAAGACTTTAAGATCTTTGGGGCAGAAACTGTGTCTACCAACAAGGTCTGTACAGCCCCTTGCACAATGGGGTCTCAGTCACGGTTGGGGTGTTTCTGGGCACTGTTGAAGTACTACTAATAATTGAAAATAATAATAATTACGTGAATATCTGCAATGAACACTTACAGATATCAGAGTCTTCAATGGCAAAATTTACATATAACTGCAAACAACAAATACATCTGAGAATTTCACCAGGAAAAGGTTGAAATATTGGATTTTCCTGAGGGATGGGGATTACCATTATGGAGGGGCTAGTTGCAGCTCCATAGTGAAGGTCGAACTGAGCGGTGCACTAACCGAAGGCTGAATCCCTGCCTTACATATGAAAAATACAGAATATCCAGCCCCCAAACATCCAGCACTTATCTTTGAATACATAATTAATGTTCTGAGATATTACAAATAAACCTAACTAGTTTAGCAAATAAAATTTTTAAATGGGCCCTTTAACAAATTTTGCATCTCCCCTTTGTCCCTAATTATCTTAATAACTGAATAACACAGACTCTTCAAACTTTCTGTGTAGTTAAAATTCACTGAAATCTTGTGTGCACACACTATGCTTGAAGAAATTAAATTGTAATTAAGCTAAGTTACTACTGATTGTTGTATGCAACTTGATTTATTTGAGCATAAGCTTTCATGAGCTACAGCTCACTTCATCGGATGCATTCAAGTACTCCTTTCTTTTTGTATGTAACTGTTATGCTTTATACAGCCTATGGATAGGACCAAGTCCACAGCTTGTGAAGCTATTAAGTGGACCCATTGAGACATCACTTTTCCTCTACAACTAATCTGCATACAACGGTTCTATTGGTTGCAGTGTATTAAGAGTAGGCTGGAGATAGGGACACAGCTGTCAAGTGTTCTCATTGGTAGATTACTTGGTCTAGCCCCATCACTGCATTTTAAATGTTCCATAGCCACATGCTAGCTTGGGCATTCTTCTCAGAAAGACTCCGCTGCAGGGAGAACAGAGGAACAATGTACCAAGGGTCATGGTGGATTCTCCATCACTGACAATTTTTTCTTCCTAAAAGCTGCTCTAGGAATTATTTTGCGGCAGGCCTCTGGCCTGTGCTATATAGGAGGTTCGACTAGATGATCAGAATGGACTTGGGATCTATGAATCTGTTAACTCAAGGTAAAAACCCCATGTGGACATGCCCGAAGATGTGGGTACACTAGTCTTAAACCTTGGATTGCCACTGGTGGCAAATCCACAGCCTCCTGTCTCATCTTGTCTCACAGTCCTCCAGGACCACGGGGCCAAATCCAGACCCAGTGAGATCTGGTGGGACCCTGTGGACTTCAGAAGCATTGTGTGTGTGGAATTTTTGGCCATAAAAGTTTTTCCAAATATTTAACCTAAAATTTTCCAGCTGCAACCTCTACGCCCAATTCCAAAGCAACAAAAGGACCTGTTTTTTGTGCAAAGATCCTTAGCAATAAAGAACAGGGAGACATGGAGGGTCAAATACATGGGGTGTGAGTGGTGCAGCTTTGAAAACAGAATGGATTCCAAGGTTTTCCCTGAGAGGCGTCAGCAGGGCTTTAGATCGTGAGGTTTATTATATTTAATCACATTCTTATAGGGTTCCAGCACACAGCACTGGAATTGGTTTATTGCAGCCCAATATTCTGTGGCTTTTATTTTAAATTAATGACTTGCAGCTTTTTTTTCTTTTCAAAATTTTACTTGAACTAAAGCGAAAACATATTCACCTAAATTAAAGATGTTGATGAACGGGGGAGGGAAAAGACTATTTATGGACCTTTGTTTCCATATTCTAAATCCTAGCAAAGCCACTCATTCTTCTTTCTGCATGGAGAAAGGAAACCACTTTGGGGAAAAGATACGTTTTCCAGGCATAAAAAATATATTGGGTTTTAAAGGTAAATGTGTTTATTCAACAGGACAGATGGGTCTGTTTAAAGGAGATGAGAACACAATGTACATGACACATTGGACCATATCTGTGTAGATGCCACTGCGGGCTTTTTACATGCAAAAAGCCGCAGCAGCAAGAACCTACAATGCAACAAATGGAACATACTCCATCAACTACCTGTTCAGTACAGCCTGCGGAAGCCCATCTCGGTCTCTTTTAGCAGTAGAATTTGAACCTAGCCTTACCAAATCCAAGGGGATTTATTGTGCCTAATCCCAGAGAAACACAAAGTTTAGATACAGACTCAGATCTGAATGTCTTCAAAGGCTTTGGCTTTGGGATTGGGTTTGGCCCTTCTTTGTTGTATACATGAACACATATCGAATCAGGTGAGGGCAGTGTTGGTCGGGAGGAATTACTTGGATTTATTCCAATTAGGGAAATGGAAAGCAATGCAGCTAAATTCTGACTTCAGGGGTGCATGGGAAACTCTTGTTGACTTAAATGGAAGCAGAAATTGTCCTATAGTTTATGGGTCAAATTCAACCATGGTCTAAGCAAGTGGAATTTTTCCCTGACATAGAACAGAACCACTGCAGGTCTACAAAGCTACACCTTGTGGCTATCGACACAGATCAAGGGACAAAATTTTATCACCCTGTCTGGCAACAAAAACTATGCAAACTTTTGATTTTGCAAAAAATTCAAGGTGGGAACAAGATACTGCACTTTGTTACAAATGGGCAAGAGACGGAATGATTTGACACCAACTGTGGGCCTTCCCTCCAGACAGCTCTAGCCTTCATAGCACTCCTCTAGACCCAGGGGACCAAGATTGCCCTGAAAATCCATCTATAGGCTGCTGCCTTCAAAGCACTTAGGCTGAAAATCTGTCCAGTGCAGTGGACTAGCACCACTTGTCTCTACATGGCTTATGTCCCACTTAAGACCAATGCTGAGGGCTTAAATGGTGCCTAGGTCTCCTATTAGTCCCCTGAACAGGGATGGGTTTCACCCTGAATACGTTTTTTTTAGCTCTTCCCACAAATGATGAGAAAACATACCACTTTGACAAATGAACTGGGTAAATAAGATCTAGAGCATCACGAACTGCCATGCAGGATCTGGATAATTTCCACCTAATCCCACATCTTGGACTCAAACCCATATCCCTTCTTCTTCACAAGGCCAGCCCTCCAGAACATGCATAGCTGGGCACTTACAATCGGAATAGGAGGGAGGATACTTTCTGGTTGTCCTCCCCAACCCCACCTTGGTTTCTTTGACTTTAAGGGAAATGATTGACCAAAGACAAACATGCCCACAAACTGTCACTGTTCTAGCAGATCAGAAGAATCTTTTACCAAAAGCCCTGGTCCAATTTTTGAAGATTTTTTTTTAAATGATAGTCTTTATGAAAACCAGGCAACCCACTTAAGTAAGTTAGAAATGAAGCAATACATACATGGAGATCGGCCCAAGAAGCTGGCATGTTAATTAGAGCGGAGCTGGTCATGCCCTCTGCAAGCTACAAATTAAAATGACTGGTTAGCAGTGGGGTTAGGGAAACACAGTTCAACAAAACGACAAAAGCAAATTTTAGAACAAAATTAAGGAATCAAAACAATGCAAAAGCCTTCCAAATAACAGAGCCACATTCTCCCAAGACTGGACTCTGCCAGCGTGAGGGGAGGATATGGGCCATGATCTGTAATCATTTCCATAGCTATTTTTAGGATAAGCTAAAATGTTCAGGAAAATCCAAATTTGAGGAAAACAGAAGGGTTTGTGGGGGTTGGGGTTGGGCAGTGTTAAGTGAATTTAGTGTTGGGGAAAAGAGACAGATTAACAGTCCTGGAGACTGGAAGTTTCTGCACATGGATCAGGGACAGCATAGACAATTGCAGGCCAAGTTTCCCTGGTGTTGCCTTACCAATGTGCCTTCCTTGTCTTCACTAGGAAAATCAGAGTACGGCCCAGAGGAGCGTGATGAACACTTGTCAAGCACAACTTTGCTGTCAGTGTGGATGGGGACTGGTCAGGTCTCTGGTCACCACCAGGGTTCCAGAGGGTTCCAGAGGACTGCCTCCAAAGAAGTGTTTTTTTACCCACAAAAGCTTATGCCCAAATAAATCTGTTAGCCTTTAAGGTGCCACCAGACTCCTTGTTGTTTTTATGGCCACAGACTAACACAGCTACCCCCTGATAGAGGACTGGTCTGTTCTCCTGACCAGCTAACACAGGGTTCAGTTCCTGTCTATGCTGAGAGCTGAGTTGTTGTTAACATCATGTTAGTTAACACGACCTCTTGAGGTAACACGACACCTAAAGTTCTAGCACAGATGAGCCTGAGTGTGAGGGACAACGTTCGGTCTCCAAGGCCCAGTATCCTTGGCTTCTCTACCAAGATTGGGGGTCAGTAGTAGCGGGGTTTTGTATGACTGTCCACTGGAAACTGCACTGAGACTCACGCTACGTAGAAGCTATGAACGAGGCTGGAAATTGTTATAAATATTGTCTCACGCATGAAAAAAGATGACAGCTCACCCTGTCAACACAGAAAACCAGGGGTGCTGAAACAATTTTTATAGTGGGGGTGCTGAGAGCCATTGAACCAAACTGTAAATCCTATATATGATGGAAATCACTTCAAGTCATGGGGTGTGGCAGCACCCCCAGGACCCCTACTTCCAGCATGTATGCACAGAATCTGAAATGAAATGAGCTACATTCACTGCTGAGGCCAATGGTGTCAGCAGGAATAAATCAAGCCCAAGGTGTTTTAGCACAGGCGATTAGGAAACTCATGAGCCAGATCTGTTCTAAACAAGCACTGAATGGAGCTGCTTATCCTTGGCCAACAAACAGCTGTCCGGTTGGTTGTTTAGATTGTCTCTTCTCCACCATAAATAATGCAGCAGGCTGAAACTGGACCAACATCTCAAAAGGAGGAAATGTCTGAACTGCACGTTTCTTTTGGGGGTGAGAAATGGTGGGACAAACAATGGGAGACGCTCACCAAGAAACAATGTATTGACGTGAACATCAAGCTGAACTTGACAAATTTCCCATCAAGCTCATGGTTTAAAGTATATTTCAATCCAGTTACATATTGTTGCCAATGGCCCCTCACTGTCCATGGAGTGAAGCATCCAGGGTGCTATAAAGGGGGGAAGATTGTAATAACTGCAACACATTGCGTGAGGCTGATTCTAGAGCCAGACTCTAAAGTGGAATCCCACTATCTGGGCTCAAGCCACAAAATTTAGATCCAAACCCAGGTTTCCAGGGCATCTGCAGCAGTTCAGGATCCAGGGGTCTGGCACAAAGAGGGAGCCCATCCCCTGGTTCTCAACTGGAAAATCACCAATGCTGTGAGCAGGGACTCCGATTTGGGCTTTGATTTCAGCCCACCTCCCACGAGCACCCTGCAGGTTTATGGCAGATAAAACTCAGATTGGGAGCCTTGTGATCTGTTACCCATCAGCTCCACCAGGGTCGCCAAGATTCTCTTTCCCACTTGGCTGGGCTGGTGGTCGGAGCACGTCTCAGCTGAAAAGCAACATGGAGCTCAGATTTCCAAACGTGCTCAGTGCCCACACTGGGGGGAGGGACATATTTCAGCTCCCATTGAGGGACCTTAGGTGACTTTTAAAAGAGCCCATTGAGAACGAGACTGCTGGGGGCTGGAAATATGGCTGCTCTACCAGGTGCCTAAATGGACACTGGGCTCTTCTGGAAAACTTGGCTGACAAATGTGGGTGTTGAGTCCTTGTCAAAGTTCAGGCCCATGAGCATCTGCCAGAAGGGTTTAGTGTAACTGGGCACCAAGGTGTCATTCAGGAACCCTGCAAAAGGGTGCTGGAGAGCCTGGGTGCAGTAGAGTTTCCTTCTTGTGGGTCTCAGGCAGTACATTTCTTGCTCTACGTTATTACCCATGACATTTCTATTGCATTATGTACACAGTAACAATGGGCACATTCTGCACACATTTTTTTAAAACAAACTTACCATCCCACACCTGTTAGAGACAAGGGTGCACCTCAGCTCGGTGGCATCAGAGGCCGTGTTTTAAAATAAAAAGACAACCATGTGATCCTGTTCCCAAATTACACTAATCTGATGTGCTAGGAACCAAAACCAGACTTGGAAAGAAGTGGAGCAAATGGCTTAGAGACACGCCGAGGAATACACAATGCTCTCAAGACGAGGGGGAAAATAACCTTTTCCCTTGCTTCAGACACAATCGGACAATCAGTACAGAGCAATGCTGGCATCCACTCCCCTCCACATGTGTGTGCAAGCATGAGGCAGACGGGGAGTCCATACATGGCTGGGTAAAGTTTCCATTTGCCAAAGACAAGACAGAAAAATGCCCAAAGCAGTTTGGGACCTGATTGCTTGAGAGATCACTTCTCCCACACATGGCACACTGCTCATTGTAACCACTGGGGGTGCCTGAGCTGAAGGCCTAAAGGCGATTATGACTCATATGGCAGTATAGCTAAAGGCCCTAACACAAGATCTGGGCCCCACTCCAGGTCACAGGTGGGGACAGAACCCAGGTTTTGCCTGACTCTCTGTCTGTTGCACCATGCTTCCTCCCAATGCTTCAGATGGGAGGGGACAGCTGGCAGGGTGATCTCCAGGAGGAGCCCCCCGCTTTGGAACTCATCCCCACTCCTTCTTCTGAACTTGCCCATATCTGTGGAGCTAGAGGTTACGCTGCAACGCCCATCTTCACAGAAGGGTCCCATGGTTCTCTCGGTTTACTGGACCACCTGAGAGAACAGAAAATTATACCCCAGCTATAGAATTCTATAGGATAGTCAAACACCCTACAGAAAGGTTAGAGAGAGACGGCGGGTGAGGTATTGGACCAACCTCTATTAGTGAGACAAGCTTTTGAGCCACCCAGAGCTCTTCTTCAGGTCTGGGAAAGGTACTGAGAGTGTATTTACTGATAGCGTTGTGTTTAGCTATGACATTCTCAGTACCTTTGCCAGACCCGAGGAAGAGCTCTGTGTGGTCTGAAAGCTTGTCTTTCTCACCAACAGATGTTGGTCCAATAAATGATAATACTTCACCCACCTCGTCTCTCTAATAACCTGGGACCAGCACAGCTACACCTGCACTGCACACAACTACAGAAAGGCTGTCATTTTCTATTAAATTCGATAGGACTAGAATTGTTTCCATAGTCCTTTATTTGTTTCACACAAATAAAATTCCACAGGACTTTTGCATAACAGTGTCAATTTTCATGGGCTTTTTGGGGTGAGAATGGAAAGCTCGGCTGGCTGTCGGGAGATTTTTATTATTATTTTCTGGGAGTATGGCTGGGCTTCTGGATCTGGGGTGATTTCAGTCACGTATTTTTTTTATTTGATTTGATTTATTAACAGATCCATTCTTTTACAACAGAAATCTTATAACACTTGTTTTACAACTTAAATAGAAATAACATAGTATATACACAAATACACAATTATAAATTGGCCTATGGGAGTCCCTAAAGCTGAACTGATGAGACCTTTCATTATCTCATGTTCAGGTCCAAACTTCTGTTTTTCTTACCTTTATATGCATAACCTGTTCATTAGTTGTCCTATCAAAATTCTACACAATATTAAGCTTTTCTCCTTTTTCCTCCTATTTTCTTTGTCTTACTATCTTAATTTTGAGTTTCATTATTGTTGAAGGGATTTCTCTCTCCCATAGTATTCAAAGAAAGTTCTCAAACTATCCAATTTGCTGACAGCGATTCCTCCAGCAAACTCCAAAAAGTTCCACCAGATTTCTCAGTACAGGAGTTAGCTTTTTTTCTTTCTCCTTTGTAAAACTCTGACTTGATGAGTTAATTTTTCTAGTACCAGAATTTCCCACACTTTTTGATACCAGACAATACATTTAGGGGAGTAACTCCTCTTCCACCATCTTGCTATGGTAATTCTAGCAGCAATCAGGAGATGAGTGATCAATTCCTTAGGGCTTTTATAAGATGCAGAGTTTTTAGGACAATTTAACAAAAACACTAAGGGGTTAACTGACAGCTGACACCATTATCTCCTGTATGGAGTCCCCAACAGCTTTCCAAAATGTCTTAATTTTGGGGCAGGCCCACCATGTATGCTCCCATTTTACTACATCATCTCCAGCATTTTGCCCACCCTGTTCCATAAATTTCTTTAACTTTAAGGGGAGTTGGGTGCCTTTGATAAAGAATTTTAATGTCATTTTCTTTTTATTGACATGTTTATTGAAATAGACAGAGAATCGCTCCATATGTTCTCCCGTTCCTCAATTTCAGTGTCTATGCATACCTCAACTTTCCATCTTTTCATGAACATAGTTATTTCCTGTGGGTAACAGTGATTACTTTGTTAGGCGTGGAGATAAGCCTTTGAGTTTCATGGATGTAGTGAGTAGTTTCTCAAATGCTATCAATTTTCAGCTTAGGTTTGCCTTTTTTGGGGGGTGGGGTGAAAATGTCTCAACAGTATTGATATGCTGGAATGTTGATGTCTTTTGCAAGGTGTAGTTCAACGGAGTGTGTTTTTGATTCTTGTAAGACGTGCCTAGAGCACTGGCAAGTACTTTTTTCCTTTGCTGGTTGTATGAAATTGAAGTGAATAAATATATGGTTTAATTTCTTTTTACATATATATAAATTAAAACTCTAAGCTACTCCCTGCTCAGGGTTCTTTGAGGCACACCCATATTCTCTGCATATGTCTTCTAGAGACTGATAGATCTTTGGGGCCAGAATCGTCTTAATTTGTGGACCTTGTGCACACAGTCAGTACTAAAATAATAATAGTAATTGTCCTCCCAGTTTTGCTCTTCATTAAAATAGACATTCAGGAGCAATAAACAAAAAGGTAAAAACACAGGAATGGAAAGTGCTAGAAAAACACGAAAGATTTACTTTTACAGCTCCCAAAGCAAAAGCAAAACAAAAGTGTTTGTGCTCTGTGAATGTCAAAATGCTTTACAGGGGACGGCAAATATCATCATTGCTGTTTTACAAGTGGAGAAACCTATAGCATCGAGAGGTGAAGTGATTTGCCCTGGTTACTGGCACAGCCAGGGCAAGAATCCAGCTCCCTCATTGGCCAGGCCAAAGCTCTATGTACCAACCTATACAGATTATAACGCCTGTACAGACGGTATTCGTGAAATATGGGCATGTGCTATGTAGTCCATCATTCCCCCAGCCTCATAGACAGGGAAGTTGTCAGGTTAAAAGAAAAAGATGAAAGAAAAACAACGTATTGGTATGTTTTGGACATTTTGTGCCAAATTCTCATAGATTCAAGGCCAGAAAGGACCATAATCAGATGAAGTCTGACCTCCTGTGTAGCCAAGGCCTTCAGTGGTGCATTAACCCGGCCACACAGCTGTCTAGACAAGGATTTAAAGGTTAACACATGTTGACTAACTCCTTCTAAAAGTCTAACGTTGACAGAGCACATTCCCTTTACTGCTGCTAAGCTGGTCACGTTAAGCACATGCTAAGCTGGACAAGCCTCTTGCTGTGCACATGTGATCAATTGCACGTGATAAATTAGAAGCCAACGATGAAAATCTGGCCCATGGAACCCAAAGACGGGACTGCGGCTGGAGAACCACTCAAAAAGGAGTAACTACCCAGCTCCAATGTCACGTGGCACTAGTCATCATCCCAGATGTCTTGCGATCAGGGTTCAGACAAGGGCGCAGCTCTAGTGGCACTAAAAGACGACCTCCTGGCCACAGACACAGGTCAGATCCCCAGGCTCGCACTGCCGGACCTCGCCGCAGCCTTTGACAGAGTGAACCAGATAGTACTGCCAACCCGCCCAACACGATATAGCGAGAGCAGATGGCGCAGCACTGCAGGGGCTCCAGTCGTCCCTCTCCAGCAGAACTCAGAGTGATGATGAGCTACTTCTCCTCCTCTTTGAAGGCCTGGGACCTGCTGGGCCCCACAGGGATCCAGACTAGCCTTGCATCTCTTCGGTATCTACATGAGACCTCTGGGAGAGGGAATGAGATGACCCCTGCCCCCAGATTTAGCGGCTGATGAAATTCAGCTATGCATCTCACGCTCACTCACTGCCACTGCTAACAAGTCCGATTGTCTATAGGAAATTAACTCTTGGATGAAGAGCACCTGGCTCAAGCTGAACCCAGGCAAGACCCAAGTGATGCTGCTCGGTTGGGGGAAACGTTCTGAAGAGCTGGCGAAGACATTGTCTCCACCTTCCATCGAAGGCTTCCAGCCCCCATTTGTTAAAAGGCTGCAAAGCCTTGTAGCTCTATTTGACACCTCGCTAAGCCCGGATGATCAAGGATCATCAGTTTCCAAAAAATGCCTTCTTTCACCTCCAGCTCACCTGGAAACTTCCTCCCTTCCCCTCAACAAGGAGCAGGCCCCAGTGATCCCTGCGTTCATCAGTTGCAGACTGCATTACTGTAACTACCTGTGTCTGAAGCTGCAGGTGAAAATGATTCCCAGGCTCTAGCTGGTACAGAATGCAATGCCCACTTTCTCCATGGCTCAGGCTATGGTAAACACATCACACCCACCCTCAAGACCCTGCACTGGCTCCCTGTCAGCTTACAATGCTGGATTAAGGCCTTGGTCCTAATTTTCAAAGCAATTAAAAGATCAAGCCCCAGCCACATCAAAGACTGAACTTCGACCCATGACACCCCATGACAGCTGCGCTCCTCTGGGACAGGGCAGAGCTCAAAGCCCTGAACGGAATGCTGGAGAGCTAGGGTCAAAGCGCTCCCTGTTGAAGGGATCCCGCCACAGGACAATCGCCCACAGGAGACCAGGTGAATCCAGGGCCTGACCATAGTTAGGAAACATTGGAAAGACTTTATCTTTGAAAAAGCCTTTCCACCATCATTGACATGCACAATCTGAACACCCCCCTTTCGTTCGCAACCCCCCCTAAAAATCCCTACCACCAAGCAGAGTTCTGACCCCCGAAAGGGAGAAGGGGGACTTGGTTGTTGCTATTGATTTTACATGGAAGCAGCTTGAATACTATGGCAATGGGTGGCAGGATTATATCCTAAAACACTTAGATACTAGATAGGGAACACTCCAAAGTCTGGAGGCTTTTAGGGCTGGGAGATTGAGGCTGTCTCTGATTAGCACATGCAATGGTGAATAACAACAGGTTAGGACCAGCAGCTCAAAGTTCAGGTGCATTTCAGAGCCTGTCTGCTCTGGAAGTCTTGCTAGATCAGGTTCCTGTATGAAATTTACTAATAGACACCCTACTCTCAGCTGGGATGGAAATGACTGTTTTCCTTTGCGGTTTCAGCATTTCCTGGCCAAATCCAGGCAAGTAATCACCCAGTTCTGGAAGGAGTCCTCACTCCCCATGAAAGTCAATGGAGATGAAGGTTATATTCAGAGCTTGCAGGATTGAGTGCTTAGCTCTGCAGGAAGCTTCTGCAATGAAGCCAGAAACCATGCAAATCTCAGCTAAACTTTGGGACTTGATGATACCAGAGGAGACACCTTCTACATTTTGGGGGGGATCCCTTCCCATGATTAGTGCAGTAATAACCTTAACCCCTTGTATCTGAAGAGCTCATGGCCTCTGCAGGGGTGGTTAAGTATTTTTCTTATTTAGCCAATGGAGAAAGAGAGGCACAGAGGCCAGATTCAGAAGCAAACTTTCTCCGGGTTTTGATCCAGGATTCCCATGTGAGCTGCTGCATTCAGACCTGGACCTTAAACTCCTCCAACGTTGGAGGGGTTCAGAGCTGGGGTTCGGACCCCTTGCTATGCTTGCACATGCAGTAGCAGCCCCCCGCAATGCTGGATGAATGCCGAGGTTTGAAGCAGTTAACTATCGATCCCTCTTTTCTCTCCCCCAACCCCCTGCCGCTCGCTGGCCCTAAATAAAATTAATGTTTGTTCTCTCCGTTCCTGGCTGGAATAGCATGCTGAGGGGTGGGGGGCGCAGGAGGGGTGGATCTTGTGGCGCCAGTGGTGACAGGGTGCGGCAAACAGAATAATTATTTGCCCATGACGATCCACCGCATCTAAACAGAATTAATTTTTGCCATTTAAACAGTTGCACAATGCCAGGGCATTCAGTATACACAATAGAGGAGTCTCTCAGCCTCGCTCCAAATTAGCCTAATTAGGAGCAGGCTTCAGGGTCGGCTTAAAGAAGAAACGGTCTGTAGTCTGATGCGGCGTGTCCGTCTCCCAGCAGCTGTTTTAGCCCTAGCGCTTTGGAGACTTGGTAGAGATCAGCTGGAAAAAATAAACTCAGCCCAGTGATGACAGATAGATCAGCAGAGATAGTGGCTGCATAGACTCAAATTAAATCGATACACACACAGTCGTGGTGCGTGCCAAGGGCCTAATTCTGCACTGATCCAAACCTCCAGCTGTCATTAACACCACACCGTCAGCAGCATTTTCCATTCACTTGACACTGGGGAAACGGCTGTGCAAGGCCCGTGGCGATGGGGAATCAAACGTGCTTCTGAAGAGGCCTCCCACGCAACCCCCACTTAGAGGGTGCCATTATTACAATTTATCGCTTCTATGGCTCAATGGCAGGCGTAAATGGGAGCACTCGGGTATGGAGCCTGCTGCTACTGAAGTCACTGGCAAAACTCCCATTGACGTCAGTGAGTAGAATGGGACCGTTTTTTAAGGGTATGTCTATATGCAGCTCAAGCAGACATACCTGGGCCAGCGGGGTTCCCAGAGCAGTGATGTTGCAGCAACGTGGGTTGAAGACGCCCGTCCAGAACCGTGGGTAATTACCAGCAGCGCCAGTTCACACTGCTGCTGCACCACTCCAGGACCCAAGCTAGGTAGATACAAGCTAGCTCAGGCATGTCAGCTCGAGCGGCAAACACAGTCAGTGGCTGCAGTGTAGACGTACCCTTAGAAGCCTGAATAGCTGATTGGTGCCTAAATTGTGTGTGTTTGTAGTTAACTGCACCCCCAACACTGGTAGTGACCTTTTAAAAATAAACCAGGGCTCATAGGTATATGTCTATTTATATACGCATGCATGTCTATCTATATAATCCCTGCAGTTTCTCTCTCTCTCCAGCATACTGCAGACATGTAAGCATGCATACATATAGAGCTACACAACAAATAGCAAATTTTTTTTTAAAATTCAGATTTTTCAATGCAAATTAAAACCCCAGCACTGAAATTTTTCAGTTTTCCAAACAAAAAAACCAAAAAGATTCTGAGCTTGCTCCCTTTTTTTCCTCCTTCCCCCCGCATTTTTCAGTAGCAACATGGGGGGGAAAAGAGTGGAGAAAGCAAAAAGGACAGGGGGAGAGGGAACAGCGTGAGAAAGGAGAGGGAGGCGGAAATTAACAGTCAACACTTTTTTCTGTTTTTCCCATAAAAAAAAAAAAAACAGAAGAAATCACAAAGGAATTAAAATCTTCCTGACATTTTTAGAAGAAAAAAAAAAGGCCATTTTTCAGACAAAAAAGATAATTCGGAACAATTTCATCCAAGATCTGGATGCAATGTCCAACTCTTCACAGACCCCCTGTGTGACCTGGGACAAGTCACTTAGGGTCAGATCCTCAAAGATATTTAGGCTCCTCCATTGAACTCAATAGGAGTTAAATGCCTGAAATCTTTGAGGATCTGGGCCTTTATCCCTCCGTGCCTCAATTCCGCATCGGTAAAATAGGGACTGTAATCCTCGCTCCTCCCATTTGTCTGCCTCCCCTGTTGATATTGTCAGCTCTTCCGCACAGGGGCTGACTCTCGCGGTGCGTCTCTGCAGCGCCTACCACAATGGGGCCATGAATTCGGTGGGGGCTCCTTTAAACATGAATAACATGGGCACACCGTGTTGTCTGTGGACAGACAGGAGAATCAGGCTTTATGGACAGCAGCCACCCACGCCTCAAGGGACATTCTGCCCTCGTGGGGAGATTCTTACCAACCCAAGACAAATGAAGGGGGAAAAATGGCCGATACACCCGGGCGTTTCAGAGACTGCGACACTGATTCCACGCCCAGGCCCTGAGGGCAGTTCTATCGGGGCAGTGACCTGTGCGTGATGGTGGTGTCGATACTCTTGCCTCTATCCAGGCTTGCTCATGAAGTGCTGCTGGGAGCCCTGGGGGCGGGCAGGGGTCTTAACGCTGGTGGCCATGATGCAAGCCCAGCCCCCGCCGGACTAAAGACTCCAGGAAGAATTACCACCGAGATGAGATTCCTCCTCAGTAGGAGGCCTTCATCAGTGGGGAACGGGAGCAGAGTTCCTCTCCCTCGGCCATGCTTCCTGACCACCACTGGGATTGCGGCCGCTACCTTCTGGTGCAGCAAGGGCCGAACTGCAGCATTTAGTCACGAGTCTGAGAAGAAGGCCCCCATGGGGCGCTCTAGAACCAGCCTGAGAGACAGGAGCATTTTCCAGGCTGCAATGAGGGTAGCAACTTACCCGGGCCACAACTCCTTAATGCTTTCCACTCCTACCCTGAGGTCAGGGTCTGTGACCCATCCAGCCCTAGATCTGAAAGGAGCTAGTCTCTAGCTCTGGGCCTCGCAATGGAAGGGCTGCAGAACAGAGCACTTGAGCAACTGGGCCAAAAGGAACTGGCACAGAGGCCTCGCTTAGCGTGCCGGGCAGAAACTCCCAGCGCAGCTGCAGCCTTGTCTCCGTGCCCACAAGATTCTCAGCGGGCCGCTCTAATAAAGAGCATTTATAAGAGGAAATATTTTTTTCCCACACAAAGGCAGCAATTGGAATAATAAACAGCCGGCAAAATAAAGTTCAGGAATTTCCATTAACAAGAGAAAGAGGGCAATTAGTGAAGTGGCTTGGATCGCCCGGGTGCGTTTGTTTGCCCAGTCTCAGAACGCCAGACTGAGGGGATGGCCAGGGAAAATGAAAGGCAGCCACTTTAAAAACTAATCAAAGGAAATGCTTTATCTCGTAATCAGCCTGGGGAACTCTCTGCCACAATGTACCACTGAAGCCAAGAGATTAGCAGGAGTGGACATTTGTATGGATAAGAGAAATATCCAGGTAAAATAGTAGATGTTAAAAAAATAATTAACAAGTGCTTTGGAAGGGATATAAACCCTCCTGCTTCAGGTCATAGCCCAATTAATGGGTGGTCAGGAAGAAACCTTTTTCTGTGGGCAAGTTATTCCATTAATTGTTGGGTTTCTTGCCTCTTCCACTGAAGCAGGTCTTACCAGCTACTACTGGCGACAGGATATTGAACTAGACAGACCAATGACTGATCCAGTCTGGCAGTTCCTATATTCCTAACGCAAGGAATTATTTGAACCTTTCGCCCAAGCTCGAACTCGGCACTCTGCATTATGGTTTGGAAGAGTTCTCTTTGCTCCTTCCTCACCCCCTGCCATTCTCTCTCACTTCTGGGCTTCCCTGGCTCTAGTAATGTTGCTGAGACAGGATCAGGGAATATTGGGCATCTCCCTCTGAGGCCTGTTCTTGAGCGCTCTCCGGCCAAATCTGCTATATATGGTAATTAGTAACAACCGCTCCATGCAGCTATTCGCCTCTCCATTTCCAGAAATGTCTGACTAACAAGAGTGGGCCCTCAGACTGCCACAGTAGGATCTAAAAGCAATCATGTTTGATAGCTGTTTCGCAAACTTACATCACCCACCTACCCGCCCTTTGCAGCCTGGCACAGCTCAAGCTTGCGGCATGTTTCCCCAAACTCTGGCGGCGATGATCCCAATTTGGGGGCATGCTTCCTTGAACAGAACCATGGCGTTTTGGATGGTTGCCTATCACTACTGGAATCTTGCCGCTTTCCTGATGCCAAATCTGGGCCCAACCCGAGAAGCTTAGCTCCCACTGAAGTTGATGGCTGGGACCTTCGGTGTCTTTAGGCTCCGAGTCAATGATGCCCTGTTACCTCTGGGGGATTGTGGGCTGGCGGGCTCGCTCACCTGCCTGGGGCAATAACCAGCCACTCCCTGATCAGCTCACTCTCAGTCCTTGCCTCGGGGCTCAGTTTATTGTCCATGTACACTGACAACAGAAAGCAATTGTCCCAGTATGGCTTGTGGGCTTCTGGCAGTTTAGTGGTCGGGGTCTCCCCTCAGGCTGGGGATGGTCCACAGAGCCATCTGCCCACAGCCCACTGCCTGCAGCCTGGACTGTAGCTATAGGAGACCATTCCCCTATTCCTCTCTGGGTCCCAGGCCCCGCCTCTGTAACCCCCAGCTGGTAATCACCAGGCCCAGTCACCTGACGCTGCCCTGCTGGGCCTGATGATTCCCAGCACTCTCCTGCCAGGCTCCTAAGAGCAAAGTTGGCTGGCTGCTCCCAGGCCCTTCAAGGGGCTGGCCACTCTAGGACAAGGACCTTTCCTCGCTTAGAGGTATCATTCATTTCTGGCGGCTTGCAAACAAAGCCCATTACAAATGGGATGAACCGGGAAACCATGCAGTGGGATCTATGTGCAAAAGGATTGTGTGTCGCAGCCCCTGATGCAGAGTCAAAAAGAGACCATTGCTTCAAACACAGCCACAGACCCCACCTATATAGGGCCCCCGAACACCACTCCAAACCCTTCCCACCAGCAATAATCACAGGAGCACAGGCTCTCACCTCGCACCCAGAGTGGCAGCGGTCTGCAGTTCCTATCTGCATGGCCGATAGCAAAGCTTGGGGAAGGGGTTTATTTCCCCACAGCTGGCAGTAAAGAGAAACCTCGGGGCAACTACCGTACAACAAAGAGAATCCCACTGGGGATCGGGGACCTTGTTTCCTGGTGCACAGGGCAGCGTGCGTGCAGCCAGTTTAGCTGTTGCTGTGTTTGGATGTCTACCCCACCAGCTGTGATCCATCTCATTAGGAGGCTGTTCAGCTTGGGCTGGCCTCCTACAAAATCCAAACATGCTGCCAGGAGCAGAGATTAGAGCTGGTCCCAAATTTTCCAAGGAAAATGGGGGGGGGAGGTAGTTGGAAAAGAGAGATTAATCAAAAACAAACAAAATATTCATTTTTGACAAAAATTTTCATTTTTGGAAGTTTTTCAAAGCAAATAATTTCAGGAGGTGGGGGCGGACTTTCTTTCTTTTCTCTTTTTTTGTAATTTTTACATTTTTTGCTTTCAAAATGGTGGGTTTCCCTCCTTTTAGTCAGTTTCCCAATTTTGGCCAGTTAGAAACCAGTAACACTTTCACTTTTAAAAGCAACATTTCCGTCACTTAACTGTGTTACATTAAAAGTAAAAGTGTTTGCCCCCATTATCCCCCCTCTTCTGACTGTTCCCCAACATTTATCAGTTGGGAAGCAGTAACAGAGCACAGAAAAAGTGCAGGGGAAAACCTAATTTCCCCCATTTCCAAATTTCCCAGCAGGAAAACCAGAATGTTCCAATGGGATTATTGCAAAAGGGGATTTTCCCCAAGAGAACTTGGGCAGGAAAATTCTTGGTTCTCTGGCCAGCTCTAGTGAAGATCTTCATCTCCTTTAACTCACAGGTCATTAGAAGCACATCAAGAGCAATTTCTCCAGATTACCCCACCACTGGCCCGAGTCCCATCCGGGGATAGCCAACCTTGCTGGGTGCAATACACAGTCAGGGGTTAAATCTGTCCAGCGAAGTAACTGGAGTGACAGCAAGAATGAATCTGGCCCCAGGTGCCCATGTGAACGGCACCTTCCCCATGAGCAGGAGCCTGAGACGCCTCATGTCTCCCATGACTGATGAAGCAGACACAGTCGAGGCTGAATTCTTCACTATCCTGGGGTAAATCCAAAGAGACTCTGACAGAGGTGCTCCGAAATTAAACCATGTGACTGAGAGCAGAGCTTGTCTCACTGTTGCCTAGGAGGTACTGAGAAGAGACGGCCAGAAGTGCTGCAGAACTGAAGCCGGAGTTTCCACCAGCATCGGTTCCCTCCCCACATCCCCTGTCCCTCCAGGCACCATCTCATGCCTAAACAAAGGTCCCGACCGCCCCTCCGCCATCCCTTACAAAGTCAACCAACGCTGGACCCCCATCCCTTGCCCAGAGCAAATACTGTGCTCACAAATTCCTGGAAACGACCTTCTGAAATGCTAGTCAAGCAAACAACAGGCACCCCCTAATCAGATTATTTACCGGGCTTTGACCTGAATTTTGAAGGACATGCTCATAAGAAAATGCTCATCCCAGCCCAGTCTCCAGGTGCCGCGCCGCCAACAACTATTCTGTGGGATTCTTCTCAACGGGCATCTTTAGTACCAATCCACCCTTTGCTAACACACACCTCATAACCCAGCCACCTCCCCGGCCCCTCAGAGAAGATTTAACAGCAATCCCTGGGCAGAGGTAGCATGGTCCAGCACATTACGCACAGACCTCGGAATCAGCAGTCTGCCACTAGCTTACTGTGTGGCACTGGGCAAATTACTTCACCGCTGCCTGCCTCAGTTTCCCCCCTCTGTGAAGTGGGGAGAATAACATCTGTTAGAGCTAGACAAAAAACAGGATGACAGTTTCATGAACATTTTTGACTCTGTCTAAATCTTCTATAGTGCTTTTCATGAGTAGATCTCCAAGTGCTCTTCAAAGGAGATCCTGCATTTTACAGATAAGGTATAGAAAGGACTTGCCCAGGGTCACTACCAGAACTGGAAAAGAACCGAGGCCTCCTGAGTACCAGGCCAGTCCCTTATTCACTACGCCACACTGCCTCTCCTTTGGCATAAAGCACTTTGAACTCTACAGAAGAAGAGTGGTTTTATCATTCTGATTCTCAGCGAGGTCTCTGTGACAATCAGGGTCCGGACTCCGCAGAGGGAAAGCAGGGGGTCTGAACCCCAAAGAATAAGTATTGAATCAGCTAATTTATAGTACAATAATATTGTATACAAAGTGTATCAAGTAAGGTATCATATAAAAACTGGTGACACGCTGGTCATGAATATATTTATGTGATGTACGGATGAATGGTGTGTTAAGAGTTATGTTATGTGCTGGAAATATGTTCCTACAATATGTTTGGGGGGCAGAGTTGATAAAGAAGCCTGTCTTACACAAAGGAATGTGCATTTACCTGTCTGGGTCAAGCTTTGTAAGCCCTGGACAATGGCAATACATTTACATATAAGGTAAACAAAGCAATCAAGCTAACAGGAGGTGGAGGAAACAGCGTAGTGAGCACATCGGGGGACAGAGTCTGCACCCCGGGACATCTTCCTGGCTCTCGAGGTCAAGACAATGGACTCTGGGAAATACCAAGGGAGCCAAAAGACATTCTAGTTATCTAGACCCTACGGGACAGTACCCTCTGATTCTGGGAATGTTGGATCCTCTTACCAGGAAAGGCTGGAGATGCTGTTAGCTTGACAGAAGTGAGCAAACTGTTTAGACAAAGCCATAGCTTGCTAGGATCAAGTTTTGGGCACTACAAAACATGCTATTTTTGTTTGTTTTTAACCATACCCATTTCTTTTTCTCTTGCTTAGCATCACTTAAAACACTGTTTTTTATTAATACAGCGTTTTTCTTAGATTTACTGTAACCCATGCAGTACTGTTATATTGATGTAAAGAGTGAGTCTGCAGCTCAACCAATAGGTAGGTGTGGGTACCGTCTCTTTGGAGACAGCAAAACGGAATTATTTCCAGGGGTGTCCAGTGAGAGGGACTGGACTCAACAGAGACATGTCTCTGGGGAACTCAGGAACTGGGGGTCCCTGATTGTTACTTGCCAGGCTAGGTGAAGATGGGCAGAGTCTCGAGGAGTTTGCTGGTGAAGCACAGACTGGTGTGGCAGGGGGCGGACACACAGTCTAACCTCCAGCAAAGCTCACCCCTTCTGACACAGTGGCTTAAGGCTCTGGGTTTCCTGAACAGAGCATCACAGTATCCTATTACTAAACTTTCAGTCTTTTCCAAGACATGTTCCAGTGCCTTTCCTGGTACATTATGAAACATTATCATAAATAATTCAAATGAATCCACAAATGGCAAACAGAGACCGAGTACATTTTTATCGCATGATCCTTTGGGTGTCCCCCCCCCCCCGTTTGATTACGAGTGTTCACTTATATCAACATTTTCAAATCTGGGTGTCAAATTCATCTGCTAGCTCCATATTTAGCTTGATTTGCACAGGTTCTGAGCCCCTGCTGCTCCCAGTGGTTGTGAGTGCTCAGTACTTTTGAGACGCCAAACCACTTTTATTTAGGTTTCTAACCATGGATTTAGGAGCCTAATCTTCAGGCAGCTGCATTTCAAAATGTTACCCTTATTCCCTAGCTTTGCAAATTTCAGTCCTTTGCAACGGGCTCCCTTGCCAGGGGTGTGGATTAACAGGGATGCATAAGCAAGGATTCTAGTGCTATGCAGACAACTTTTACTGCTGCACTTTGACCCAAACTTTCAAGCCACCTAGTCAAGGGCCCTGGTGTGCAAAGATGCTGTGGATTGAGCACACGTGACACACTGGTGGGTAGGTTGCACTAAGATGCCACATTAGAGGCAGGGGAAGCAGTGTAATGCACACATAGAGAGGGTGGTGAATTAGGATTACAGATGGAACCGAAGTGTCAAGTTCATCTTCAAACCAGGATCTGAACCAGAACTTCCCCAAAGTTCCGGGAGACTGTTTTTGATCCTAGGGTGCTGGTGTAGACCCATTTCCAGGGAGGATCATATAAGTTATGGGGAGGAGACCTACTGGACTGCAGAGTCCCCCGGGGCATTACAGAAGGAGGTGACCGATACCCAGCCGAGGTGAGGAACAAGCAGCAGGAACAGAAGAAATGGGAGACCCTGCTTTCCACAGCAACGGAACACAAGGTATGATGAGAAACAGAAGAGAGATACTGTAAAAAGCAGCATTGTTTCCAGGGAACAAGGGCTTTCCATTCCCAGGATTCTGTGCAGCGTCAGGGGCTCCTTAAAGTAGGCAGTGAGGAATCTGCGGGATTGGCAAAGCGGGCGCTTAGCACACCAGAGGGGGAAAAGCAGGAGCCGATTAAAATGCTCCACTGACCTTCCTGGAACCCCTCATCTTGGGGTTTCTTAGCAATCGAGTTCACATGCAGCCCTGTGCCTCAAACACACAGGCTTAACCATTTGCACATGTTCGACAGCAGCTAAGAAGGCCAAACGGTTACGGAGCTGGGAAGCCTCATGTTCGGGAGCTGAGCTCAGAAATGGTGCCCTCTGGAGACCAGTCTTCTCGACCGCATGGGCAGGGCTGGAATGCCAGCGAGCAGCACCAGACTGGCAGCTCGGGAAGGGGAAGCAGCAACATGTTCTTCCTTCGGCACCTCCCCTCGAGCGAGTCAAATCCCCCAGATCACCGAAATCCCAGAAAATGCCACAGCCTGTCACTACCCACCCACAACTGGGTTTTCTGAAAACTCTGCCCTTTCAGATAACAGCCAGAGACAGAGGGTTGGTCCCCGCAGATCTGGCAGTCAGCAGCTGCTGCTGCTATAAACACTGCACCTCTGCTTCCAGCTCCACTGGTAGAACAAAGCCAATAAAAACTGAAAAAGGCTGGAGTGGTCCTTTGTTTCCACAGGAGGGAAATCCACCGCCTGTTTCTTTTCGGTGCAATGACCACTCTGCTGTTTTCCACCAGCGGGAGCAGTCAGAGTCTGGGGGCCACAGTGTGGGTGCAGGCAGAAAGAAGGAGCCTGAGCGATGGACCACCACAAAATTCTAGGCTGTGCCCTAAAGGCGCCCAGAAGGACTAGCCAGGAAAAGAGAGCGGCCTTGTACACTGGCATAGGACTCAGGAGACCTGGGTCCAGCTCCCAGCTCTACCCTGGCTTCCCTGTGTGACCTTGGGCCACTCAGTTTCTCGGATCCCCCATCTGTAAAGTGACAAGCACCTGTCTCATCTACTCAGGCAGTGTGCATCACTTTGGGGCAGGGTGCATCACTTGCTAGGTGTATGTACAGCACCCAGCCCAGCAGCGCCAGGGTCTTAGGAGGGACCCTCTAGGGGCTATTTGAATACACCTGATAATAGGCTGCTGTAGATCTTTATTGTAGAGCAACAACCAACTGCTAACCAAGGGGACCTGTGTGAGGGCCAAAGGGATAATTCAGTATAGGGACAGGCTCAGCAAAGAAGCTACCTGCTGCTGCGGCAGCCAGGCCAAAGCAGAAGGGCCCAGACCATCAGCTCAGCATCGATTTTAAATGGTGAAGGAAACCCAAACTCAAGAATTGGCTGTCTGCCCCTTTAAGCTAACAGACACACACCAGACGTGAGTGCTCAGCTGCAGTGCTTAAGCCTGGGTCCTGACCTGGCCCTGGTGTTCTGGGCTAGTGCAGGGAAACTCCTCTTCTGCCCTAGCCCCACTCAGCACTGCCCCTCAGAAGAAGCTGGCAAGCCTTCTTAACTGGCCTGCTGCCTCCCTATTGATCAGTGTCTCCTCCTGGCCCTTGTAGGCCCGCAGAGGACTAAGTTTCATTGGTAGCCAGGCCTGAGTGGGTTTTCCTTAAGCAGGGGGATGCCAGGGCACTGATGCCTCCAGGAGAAGGCAGGGGAGGCTTGATAGACCCCTCGCACCCCACCCCGTCTTGTGTTCAAATGGAGGGAAGGAGGAGGAAACTGGGATCCTTTGTCCTGCTTTGGGGGACCAAACACCTGTCCCTACTCAGAGACACTGGAAGCGGCGAAAGGACAGGCCGCTGATCAGGTGCAATGTGCGTATTGCAGGGTCAGTACAGTTCACAATACATCGCAAAGCCCCACCCCCTGCCCCAAACCCATGCAACCCCAGCTGCATTCTGCTGCCAAAGAGATGGAGAAACCTAGTTTCTTTCTACTGCTATCACTCCTTCCCTACCTGAACAGGGATCAGGGGCTCCTTGTCGTCAATATCAATGAGGACCTCGTCTCTGGAGGTGAGGCTCACCTCATCTGCAAAGAGAAGAAGGGTGGATCTAACTAGGAAATTGATGCTTCACAGAACACAGAGGCCAGCAGCTTGAGGACCGACATGCTAACTTTATTATCTACTGAGATTCTGTCCATCTGATTCTTTAATGTTTTAATCCACCACCCTGTCACTGAGCAATTGATATACATTTATACACACATTGCCACTGTTTATGTAGGACCTACACTATGTTGTGCTTTGCTACTGGGCAAGTATCAATGGGAGTACCGCTAAAAGTATCTCACAAAACCACCAGCACAAATGGCACTAATTGGCTCCCTTTGATGACAATCTCAAAATTATTCACCAAACAATGAGACTTAACCACCTGTGGAACTCACTGCCACTAGGTATCATTGAGGCCAAGAGCCCAGCAGGATTCAAAAACAGGATTCAGCATTTTTACAGGAATAACGAGCGCATCCACAGTTACATTAACGCAAATAATAGAGAGAGAAACCCTGATGCTCCAGAGTATATCAACCTCTAACTAATAGGGGTCAGGAATAAATTTCCTCTAGGGGCAGGCTATTCTATAACTGTCCAGTAAGGGGTTTCTCACATCTTCCTCTGAAATAGCTAGGACTGACCACTGTCAGAGATGTACCTTGGAGTCTGATCCAATCTGGCAATTGCCCTGTTCATAAGTATTATTGCTCCCAACATACTGGTGGAAAATGTAAATCTGTGGCTTGCCCACCACGCACAATGGATCTATCGAGGGTACTTCTCTGGCCTCCATCACCTGAGCACCTTTCCGTGTTTAATGTATTTATCCTCACAATCCCCTGCAAGGAAGGAAAGTGCGATCATCCCACTGTTGCAGATGAGGAACTGAGGCACAAAGAGGCATCTCCTCAGCGGACTGATCAGGATTTCTCACTGCCCTTCCTCTAGCTCTATCTGGCCTCAGACAGACTGAGTCTCCTTCTACGCTGTTCCTGATGAGACCCACCTGCTCTGACTATCAGGGTGAGTCAGCCCTGCACTGACCAAAGCTTGTCACGGGAGAACGGAGGCACAGAGTTCCAGGCTCAGCGTCTTGTGCTCTGTCCGCTCGACCGGAGTGTCTCCTGCTTCCCTCAGTGGTTGAAACAGGGAAGGGAGGAGGACAAAGGGGCAAGCCTCTCCCCTCCAGTACCTGGCTGTTCCTCGGGGGTGTCGGTCTCCTCTCTGTACGGGTTGCAGTAGAACTCCTCAAGGGACTGGATGGTGCACTGACCCACCACGGGCTTTCGGCCAAACTGCCTGTTGTCGATGACTTTGATGATGACAGGAGGGCAGTACAGAGCTTCCTTGGGTAGGCGCTGCAGCGAGGGAAGCACACACTGAGCACTGTGTGGCTGGGGAGAGGGGCAAAGGACAGCTTCCCTGCGTCTGGCAGAAGCACATGGAATAAACCCGCGGGCAGACTGGAGCTAAAGCTGGGCTCCTTTATGCTCTCCTCAAGCTCCACCCACAAACCCAAGCCCCACCCACAGTCCCAGAAGGGCTGGGTGTTGCTGCTAACGTGCGCAGCAGATAACCAACCATGTGGTGGTTCAGACTGTCCTCATTAGACACCTGAGTTAACAGTGTGGAGCTGGGCAGAGGCTGTTCACACCCCTCTGAGCCGCTGGGGAAAATGTTGCCTTTAACTGTACCCTGTGCAATGCCGCCAAAGGGGAGTGTACATCAGGGCAAAGTGTCACTCATCGGCTCTCTCTGCAGACAGAGGCAGGCGGGTCACACTGGGAAAACAGGCTAGCAAGACTCTCAGTCTCTCAGAAGAAAACCGATTCAGCAGGGGTCTGAGCACCTCCTGAAAGACATGGAGAGCCCTCAACCTGCCATGTCAGGACCAAGTCCTGCTCCCTTTCAACTCAATGGGCTAAACCCCAACTGATTTTAATGGGAGCAGAAGCCGCCCCTGAGAGTCATGTCAGAGCTCCTCACTAGAGGCTTGGGCCCTGATCCTCTAAGGATCCCCTGGATTTCAGTTGGAATGAGGCACCAGAATAACTCTGAGGGTCTGATTCTTATCAGAACTCACAGCCTCACGTCACTGCATTTTAACCCTGCAGCAAAGGGCTATGGAGCATGGTTAGTATCCACGGTTCCTTGCCTGACATTCAGCAAAGCTATTCCAGCTGCTTACAGGCTGACTAACTTTGGGGTGGAATATGAGTTTACTGCAGAGCTGCAATTCAGAATCACAGACTGGGGTGGTAGGTCATTAGATCCTCTTGCTGATAAACGACAGCAACTCCCCAGTCTCCCTATTCTAGGAGCATGCGTGAGCCTAAGCAATCAAGGACGGGAATACAGATCCGCCCCCATCTTGGCTGAGCTTGCTGCAGTCTCCCCTGGGAAGAGGGTGGCCTCATTCCCACTGGGAATGGCTCCGATATTCGGAGCTAAAAGGTGGGCAGCCTGGAAGGCAGACACGCTGGTTAACCCAGTGGAGTGCTGCGGGGCAGCAGGTGCAGCCATAGCTCTGTGAGCCAGGTGGCAGGTGCGCAGCGAGGGAGCCCTCACCACTTCCATGAAGAGCACGCAGATGTCGAAGTTGGGGTTCTTCTTGACATTCTTGATGACGCAGGACTGGACCGTCTGGCCTCCGCACTCCACCTGGAGGCTGGGGGAGGTGATGCTGGCCAGCTGATAGCTCTTCAGGTTCCTCAGCCCCCACGCCAAGATCTGCAGGATGACGAGACAAGAGGAGATGAGGAAGGACACCAGGATGAGGGGAGGCGGTGACAGCAGATGACAGATAAGAAGCCAGGCTGAGCCTAGACCTTGTCTACACTGCGTTTTTGCACTGATATAGCTACACCAGGAACCCCCCACCACCCCCAAGGACCTGATTCTCCTCTCTCTCCAGCTGGGGAAGAGGAGAGTCTAATTCTGAAGGGCTGCCCTGAACACAGAGCGAACTGTCCCCTTTCAGGGTAGTTGTGGCCAAGGGCCAGTTTGCCCTGTTCTAAGGGTTTAAGCCTCTTTGAGGCTAAGCATTCTGGGACTCCTCTTTCTCCCAAAAAGATCACATGGCTAAGCTGAAGCAGGAGGTCCTGCTGGGAAATAAGGTCAGGTGGCAGTCATGTGACAGGACTACATGATAAAAGGGAAGCCCGTGGGCCAGTTGAGGCAGTGCTCAGAGGGGGAGGAAGGCTTTAAGACTAGGCGCCCTCTCCTGGGAGAACCACTCTTCAGCAGCAGCCCCCCGTTGTAAGGGTCTATGATGCACAGTTGTGCAGGTCAGATTCGACCTAGTCGCGGGCAGCTGTTAGCCAGGATATTCCCCTATTCGCTCCGCCCCACTGAACCGCTCACCTCAATGGCAGTGCGCTGGAGCACTGGTTTGATCCCTTGAGGAACCATGTAAATGTTGGGCTCCCGCTGGGGCGGAGGGTAGGGCAGGTCCGAGTCTGCAGACTGCAGGGGAATATTGAAGGAGAACATCAGCTCAGGTTGTTACAGACCACAGATCAGGTGCCTCCTATCACCGCACTTTCCCCTAGCGCCCATCACCGCACAGGGAACAGATTTCAGAGTCTGCTAGCTCCTAGTCAGAGAGAAGGGCTGATGGGGAGAACTGTCACATGCAAACCACTTCTCTCCCCCTGCCCCAGTGTCGGGAGCAAACAATAACCTACTGTTACATGTTGGTTTTTGTTCCCTAGGTCTTTAAAGGGATCGCTTGCCCACCACTGAAATGCAGCCACTTCTGCAGGAAACAAGGACATCCATTCTATGCCAGCCATGTTGCCCCATAGTCTAGGAGAAGAAAGGAAGACTAAGGGATCCACTGGAACTGCAGTGGGGGGGTGGATTGAGATAGGTCAGCGGTTCTCAAACTGTGGGTCAGGACCTCAAAGTGGGTCACAACCCCCTTTGAATGGGGTTGCCAGAGCTGGCTTAGTCTTGCTGGGGCCCAGGGCTGAAGCCAAAGCCCAAGGGCTTCATCCCTGGGAGGCAAGACTCAGGTTGCAGGCCCCCTGCCTCAGTGGGGCTCAGGCTTTGGCCCCCCACCCAGGGCAGTGGGGCTTGGGCAGGCTCAGGCTTCTGTCCCCGCTCCCGAAGTTCTGTAGTAATTTTTGTTGTCAGAAGGGGGTTGTGGTACAATGAAGTTTGAGAACCCCTGAGACAGGTAGAGTGTAATTCCTTGCATTGGAACGAGAGCCGGACACTGGAGTGCTGGTTCCTCCTGACCTTGATCTCTGAGTTCAGAGTCACCAAAAATGGGAATGCAAGCAAAATCTCTAAAAATGTGCCCCTCAACTGAGGGCAGTTGGAACTAATTTAGAAGGCCGTGATTCTTTCCAGGCTTCAGTGTTATTGCATTAAATTAAGCGGATATATATATATTTCAAGTATAGGATTGGGTCAGATTTATAAATTTAAAAGTACTACACAGAAATTTTTCTTGGTGGCATATTGGATAGATTGTACACTGAGCTGTGATTTTCATTGGCAACTGCTGGTGGCTGCCAAATCAAAGCAGCTTGTTAGCTGAAGACTTTGCTCATTCCATTCTGGGGCAGGCAGGATGGTGGGAGCATCTGGCTTTCAACACAGGGCAGACAGTAAATATGTCCCCAACCACCCCATCCCTGAGTGTCTTGGGCATATACACGGTCGGCCAGGCTTACAACCTGGAGACATGCAATCATTTCATGGGCAAAGATCAAGGTCTGCTCCTGAGAAGCACTGAGCACCCTCAACTTTTGAATGGGAGCCAGTGGGTGCTCAGCTCCTCTGGAAATCAAGGCACTTATTTAGGTGCGTGACTTTAGGGTCCCAAGATTTCACCATGAGCGTTCTACAGGTGTAGAAGGTGTAATGTACCCATAGTCGTCAGTGAGGATAGAACCCAGGAACTTCAGTACCTGGCACTCTGACCTCCACCATTTCCAGAGAATCTTCGTTAGCTGTCACTAGTAGAAGGGTTTTTATCCTCGTTGGAACAGTCACTAAGGGGCAGCACGGTAACATGCACCCCAATTCAGGAAATCACCTAAGTACATGATTAACATTAAGCACCTGCTTAAGTCCATCCTTGTTTAGCTAAGCACCTGCTTAATTTTAAGCAGGTGCTTAAGTTGCATTGATTTCAATTGGATTTAAAGACATGCTCACCTGTTCTAAAGCGTATGCTTGAAGCTAAGCATCTCGAAAAGTGCTTTGCTGAATCAGACCCTTCCCCCATTAGGTTTTAGTCATCCCTCACTTTGAGAAAGCTCTGGAAAGAGATTCCAGTTGTACGGGTAAAGCTGAGGGGTAGAATGGTTAGTGGCTGGACCGTCAGAGGCAGTGAGCATGTGCAGCTCCCATTGAACTCAACAGGAACTACTGCTCCTCTGAAGTTCTGATCAAAAGTGACTTGTCCAGGCTGAACGACAGAGCTGGGAATGGAACCCAGGAGTCCGGATGCCTCGCATCCAATGCGGCACTCTCTCGCCCTGAACCTGAGATGAGAGAAGCAGCCGTAAGTGGAAGATTGTGCCAGGGCCTGCCTCACAACAGGAGGAAAAATAATCTAAAGACCCTAGAAGAGTAAAACGAAGAGGAAAGTATTGCCTGCTTATTTGAAAGTAGAGCTGAGCAGCCCGAGAGCAAGCCAGTTACCTGGAACCAGGCAAACTCAGGAGCTTTGGGTGAGTTTATTGAGTTTTCAGATTTTGAACTCAAAATCTGACAGCAAAATTAGGGGAAGGGAAACAAACCCATGAATTACAGAATAACTGGCTAAGCCCACTGGCAAAGTGATAGAGCTGGAGTTTGGCAGAGCAGTGCCTGAAATGTCAGTAGGTGAGTGGTGGTAGCCAAGTCCCTAAAAATCCAACAATTCCGTCTGGTGAGAACAGGTTTCCCATCCAACACTGTTTGCAAGGCTGCGCCAGCTGCTGAAGCTACAAGCACTTTGACCTTTAACCTCTGTCAGGAGCAGGTGGAGAGAAAAGATCAGTGAGCAGGTCAAGGGTGGGCATCTGGGGAAAGGGGTTACAGAGCCATGGGCAGGGCACAGGCAGTCACCAAACAGAGCTTCCCCTCTTTTCCATCCATCGGAAGAAGCAGGTGTGAAAAGCATCAAGGCAGGATTTGCTGACAGGCTGGGGCAGTTTTAATGCGGGAGATTGCAGGGACTTGACTTTTGCATTGGAACATGCAGCAAAGTCCTATGCAGGAGGAGACGTCTTGGGAAGCAGATGCAGATCAGGCCTGACAGAGACAAGGCAATTCACTTCCCTTTCCGTCAACTCTCCATTGGTGTACAATTGGCCCAAGTTATTTCACTGCAGCTGTAATCAATTTACACCACCAGGGAACCTGGCCCACTGACACCAATGGAGCTACACCAATTTACACCCATTGGGGATCTGGCCCCAGTGACTCCAGTGGAGCAATATCAATTTACACCAGGTGGGAGTCTGGTCCATTGACTTGGATCGAGCAACTCTGATTTACAGTCGCTGGTGATCTGACCCACAACTCCAATGGCACAATGCCAGGTTACACCAGTTTGGCTCCAGCTCCACCATTATCACCATGGGCCTGGCTCTCCCATAGCCATTGGGAGGCCATTTACACAGGCCATGTGGGTGAGAAAACTCCCCAGAGGAAGGGCCGTGGAGAATTCAGCAGATATGAGTGCTGTCATTGGGTGTTTCACAAGGCGGCTCGGCTGACTGGTCTGGGCAGGCCAGACAGTCTATCCAGTGGGGAAGGAGCTGGTTTCCACACTGGGAAGCTCTGTTGGGACTTTGCTTAGTCCCCAGCCATGTGCAGAGAGGAACGGGAGGGTCAAGGGTTGGAGACTGAATGGTACCCATTGCAGGAGCCCTTCGTAGAAGAAGGCAGGTGTGCCCAGCTGTGGAGCGCCAATCCCAGAAATGGCCGTGGGGGAGAAAAAGCAAAGAGATGGTTACATTTCCCTGGCAGAATTCAGTTCAGCGCCTGCAAAGCATGAGGGTAAGTCCCTCTCCTCCAGAGAGGAAGCACCAAGCCCAGGGGTATTTGGCGCTGGGGGAAAGAGCTGGATTGAAAACAGCTGATCAAAACTCTAACATCGGAAAATGCTGATTAGACAGAAGTGAAACATTCTGCAAGAATGGGGCTACCAGTTTCCCTGGCTGGCTGGCTCCCTGGGTGGCCAGCTCCCTGGGCTACCAGTTTCCCCACCAGTATTTCCAAAACAGAACCTTGTGGAATTTCTGTTCCAGCTGTTTGGGGATTTTGTCCTGATTCGGGATGAAAACCCAGAACTTTTCCCAAGATGGAAGTTTTGTTTCCAAGCAGTGCCCTACCCTGCCTTTGAGAGGGGGAGAAGGGAATCTCCACAACCTAGTCAGCTCTTTGGCCTGTCTGCCGAGGCTGCTGAAAAAGGAAACCAAGAGTGGTGATGTGGGCTGGCACGGTTTCATCCCTGGTGCAAGCAGGTGCAGCTGTTCAGCCCAGCAGAGTTACACATGCTTGCACTGGGGCTGAACAGAGCCACGTGAAAATGCAACCCACTCATACTACAAAAAGCAAACCCAGGACCTAGGGATCCAATGGCATGAACCTTGATTGACTAAGTGACAGGATCAGGTCTGTTAATTGAGGCATGCATAACTCTAACTCCTCTTGCAACTAGAGATGGGCCCAAACCAGATCTAAAGATCACCCACACTTTTGGGGAAAGTCCTGATCCAGGCCTGATCTCTATAACGGGCCAGAACCAAATCACCAGACCCAGGGACACCCATGTTTTGGAACAGTTACGATTTGGGACCAAGCTGTGTGTCTGGCCTTAATTGCTGCAGCGGGTCGAAGGCAGCCCAACTGACCCAAACACTCCACATCTTGGGGATTGTCAATCTAAACTTCACAGCTTGAACTGCTCTCCAGCTACCACCATCTTGCAACTTCCCAAACCCCTCGCACCCGTCAGCACCTCACTAAAGATGGAATTCACCCCAGAGCAGGTGCCCAGCACAAAGCCCAGGCATCACTTAGGACCCACTTAAGAATTAAGGGTGCAGAAGCATCACGCCAGTCCTCCGCACCAGAGTGAATTTCACCCTACTTGCCTTGCTGTTAGAAAACTGTCCCAGATCAGGCACAAAATCCACATACCTATCTTTCCTCAGGTGACTAATAGAAGTAAAAAGCTAATGCTATTCATTGGGCTCACCCATCAAAACGATCGCTTGCCCGTGTTGGGCAGAATTTCATATAAAATCATAACTAAATATATGGGGAAGAGACGAACAACTCTGCAGACACGGTAAGCTCACCTCATCCAGACTGGCGGACAGCTCGCTCTGGAGGAGGAAGAGAGAAAGGACATTAAAATATCATTATCTAACACACTCACACATGCACGCTCTGCACCGCAGGAAACATCCTGCAGCTGTTTGGAAATAAGCCCCTTTTTGAAAGTAATGCTGATGTCATGGCTCAGGGCAATACAGGCAACGATGCATCTGAGAGCCAGTCGCTCTTACAGCTAGCTGCCTAGCGTAATGCACGTGTAACAGGGTGGCTTGGTTTTAAGGGCTGGAGGGCCTGGGCCAGCCAACCCTGATTACAAAGGAAACACACCTGGGTCGGATCAGGGGCTTCCTTATAAAGAGCAGCAGGACAGCGTGGGCTCTGGCTGCCCGGGAGAGGAAGTCAAGGCTAGCGCTCTGGCCAGAAAAGGATCCGGGCAGAGCTAGGGCTCTGTGTGCAGCAGAAGCACCAGCGCTGAGTGTAACCCTTCGTGTTACGGTTAGGGACTTTGATTGGCATGCTGAGGATTGCGTGAACCATTTCTGTTATTAAACCAGCCTGAGGTGGGGGTGCTCTGAGCCAGAAGAGAGACTGTGTGGAGTTCCTACAGGGTTCACAAAAGGAGGCTAACAGGGAGGGGTAGGGTGCCTGGCCACAAGGTCTCTGTGGTGCCCTGCTACCAATTTCACAGGTGATTAAAACATTCTGCTCCCGGGGTCCAATTTGTTGTGTCCTTACCTACTGGCCATCTCGCCCCTAGCTCGGTCCCTCTCTCCCTTTAGGTAGGGAGTCCACAGGCCCCCAGCTGTTAGTAAGTTGTCCTACTGCACAAGGCCAGTGCAGCTGTGGGATTCCTAGAAAGGGCAGGAGGGCCATAGACGGCTCTCAGAGCTGAAGAGAGAGGTGACCCCATACATGTAGAGCACGGCCATCATTCGCTGATATTTTATCTGCTCAGAATAGAGCTGGTACAAAAAAAATTCATTTGAATATTTGTCTAATGAAAACTTGCCTTTTTCACAACTCAAAACTTTGTGAAAAGTTTTAATTTCCCTGAACTAGTTCATTTTCTCATCAAAAATGAAAATCTCCGCATTTCAAACACGTAACTTTTTTCTATGTGTCCCTTTCTCCCACTTTTCCCCTTATGTCTTTTCACCTCTGAGCACCATAGAATGAATATCGAGGGTCTGAGGGGTTTTTGTGGGGCTGTCAATCGCAGTTAACTCACACGATTAACTTAAAATTATTAATCATGATTTTAAAAAATTAATCGCAGTTTTAACCACACTGTTAAACAATAGAATACCAATTGAAATTTATAAAATATTTTGGATGTTTTTCTACATTTTAAAATATATTTATTTCAATTACAACACAGAATACAAAGTGTACAGTGCTCACTTTATATTATTTTTATTACAAATATTTGCACTGTAAAAATGATAAACAAAAGAAATAGTATTTTTCAATTCACCTCATACAAGTACTGTAGTGCAATCTCTATCGTGAAAGTGTAACTTACAAATGTAGAATTTTTTTTGTTACATAACTGCACTCAAAAACAAAACAATGTAAAACTTTAGAGCCCACAAGTTCACTCAGTCCTACTTCTTGTTCAGCCAATCGCTCAGTCAAACAAGTTTGTTTACATTTACAGGAGATAATATTGCCCGCTTCTTATTTACAATGTCACCAGAAAGTGAGAACAGGCATTTGTGTGGCACTTTTGTAGCCAGCATTGCAAGGTATTCACGTGCCAGAAATTCTAAACATTCGTATGCCCCTTCAAGCTTCAGCCACCACTCCGGAGGACATGCTTCCATGATGATGACGTTCATTAAAAAAAAAAGTGTGTTAATTAAATTTGTGACTGAACATCTTGGGGGAAAATTGTATGTCCCCTGATCTGTTATACCAGTCTCAGATGCTGACCCAGCACATGCGGTTCATTTTAAGAACATTTTCACTGCAGATCTGACAAAATGCAAAGAAGGTACTAATGTGAGATTTCTAAAAATAGCTACAGCACTCAACCCAAGGTTTAAGAATCTAAAGTGCCTTCCAAAATCTGAGAGGGACGAGGTGTGGAGCATGCTTTCAGAAGTCTTAAAAGAGCAACACTCTGATGCGGAAACTACAGAACCCGAACCACCAGTAAAGAAAATCAACCTTCAGCTGGTGGCGGAAGATAATGAAAGCCAACATGTGTCAGTCTGCACTGCTTTGGATAGTTATTGAGCAGAACCCATCATCAGCATGGAAGCATGTCCTCTGGAACGGTGGTCAAAGCATGAAGGGATATATGAATCCTTACCACATCTAGCATATAAATATCTTGTGACACCGGCTACAACAGTGCCATATCAATGCCTGTTCTCACTTTCAGGTGACGTTGTAAACAAGCAGCGGGCAGCATTATTTCCTGCGACTGTAAACAAACTTGTTCGTCTGAGCGACTGGCTGAACAAGAAGTAGGACTGAGTGAATTAAAGTTTTACATTGTTTTATTTTTGAGTGCAGTTATTTTTTTGTATATAATTCTACATTTGTAAATTCAACTTTCACGATAAAGACATTGCACTACAGTACTTATATTGGGTGAACT
Source organism: Lepidochelys kempii (assembly GCF_965140285.1). NCBI lineage: Eukaryota > Metazoa > Chordata > Testudines > Cheloniidae > Lepidochelys > Lepidochelys kempii. Next base: position 139,187,773 of record NC_136383.1, read on the forward strand.
GAAAAATACTAATTCTTTTGTTTCTTTTCTACAGTGAAAATATTTGTAATAAAAATAAATACAAAGTAAGCACTGTGCACTTTGTATTCTGTGTTGTAATTGAAATCAATATATTTGAAAATGTAGAAAACATCCACAAATATTTAAATTAATGGTATTCTATTATCATTTAACAGCATGATTAATCATGCAGTTAATCATGATTAATTTTTTTAATCACTTGATAGCCCTACTTTTCTTTTTCCACTCTAACTTTTTCAAAATTTCCTCAACTTTAGAAAAGCTACAAAATAGCCAACGGAAAAAGGAAACACTGTAATTCTGCTACTCCTCTACCTTTTCAAAGTTAGAGAAGTTTTGAAGCTTTACAAGTGGCAGAGTTAGTTTCATTTTTTCCTTTTGCTGCTCTGTAACTTCACAAAAAGTGGAGAAGTTTTTAACAATTTTAGAGTAGCAAAATGAGAAGTTGAGGGGGTGGGGTGGAACTAACAATTTAGGGGAAAATAAAATCTTGGACATCATGTATTTAATTGCACTTAGTGGCAAGAAGGAAAAAGATGGGAAGGAGATAAAAGAAGATTCAAAGTTTTGAAAATTTACCAAAGAAGTCAGAAAAATGACAACTTGCTCTGTTTCAAACCTCCCAAAATGGAACCAACTTTGAAATTTCAAATTTTTCCAAAAGCATTTGTTCATTTTCTGGCTAGCTCTCCTGTGTAGCATGAGACACATTACGCCTGTATCTGTTTTCAGGGTGAAACCTGGCTGTCCATGCTCAGACTATGAAAACATTCCATGTAGCTTCACCCGGCCTCCTCCATCCCAAGCCCCTCTTGCCAACTTGTTCCAAGGGGGAAGAAGGGGCGGGTGTAGCAGGAGTGTGGTACAGGGCAGAGCAGGGCAGAGAGGATGGTGGGTGGGTGAGGATGCCAGTGGGGGCAGGAGCAGCAGGTGGTAGGTAGGGTAGATGGAGCCTGCCAGGCCAAGGAGGGGGGGAAAGGCGGCTGTGCTGATGGGGATGCCACAACCCTTTGATCTGGGGGCTGTGCTGTGGCGCCGTTAACATGGCATGTTGCGATGAAAGGGTTAAACCCAGCCATCACTAGAACCCGTGGGGCCTGGGCTGCAGAGGCCAGCAGCCGGCAGACAGAGAGCAGGAATCTCTCTGGCATCTCTCAGAGACATACACCACGGCTCTGGGGACGGCTCACAGGGCTCCAAGCCTGGGGGCTGAGCTCCACAGTCAAGGGAACGTCAGCAGTGAAATCAATCTGAGCAGGACGGATCACAGGAGCCTGACTCAGGCAAAGCTCCTAGGACATTAATGGGAGTTTGCTAGAGCTGGGGCTTGGGGATCTGGACCATTGGGGGAGTGTTTCAGGCCCTCAGAGTGGTCACTGTGATGCAAGCATTACCTCGAAGCCAGGGAGATGGTGAACAGCCGGCTGTGGAGAGCAAAACACAAACCGTCAGTGGATGATCCCTGCATTGTCACCAGAGAGCCTCTGCTCTGTTCTCTGCGAGAACATTCACACCCTCACAGCCAGGTCCTGCTCCCAGCAACGCCAACTGACTTCCCAGGCCTCTGGGGACCTACGGTAAGGCCACATCCCTGGGCGGATCATTGTTTGTGGGGACTGAACGCGGGACGGCTGGATCAGAGTGCACGAGTCTCTACTGGCTGAGCTACAGAAGCTGGCTCTGTTAAGGTCAAGCCTTTAGAGACTCATATGCACCTACGTGGTCCGGCCGCTGTGTAAGCATGGGCTACGCTGTCACGATACCTGCCTTATCTCTGGAGACGTTAACACACGGCAAGGCCAATGAGTGTCAAATTCGGTGTCCTCCATCAGCCCCACACAACCATCCCCCAACCAATTCCCTCTCTCTCTACTGGCAGCCACTCACCCACGCTGTTCTTTCCGGCCAGAAATGTTACCTTGGCGCTTGCCAAGGTCAATAGCTCTCGCTGGCCAGCTGGCTCGGGGTGCCCACGCACTGGGCAGCCTGTCTCATTCCCCAAGGTGTTTTTCCCTACCACACAGCTCCTCCTTGCTTCTTCCACTGTCTGCCATGCATGTGGGGGGTGCCCTGTACCCACCCACAGCCCCAAGCTACTGGTAATGCCAAACACTGGTAATGAGGACATCACAAGTGCAGACCCCGAGCTCTAGAACAGCAGGGCCTGAATGTCCCGCGTCTCCCGCTTAGATCCTGGAGCAGGAGGGAGAGAGAAGCAGCAGGGGGAGGGAGGAGAGAACTCAATGAGCGACCTTAACATTTCCTGGGGAAGCAGCCACTTCCCTCGCCTTCCATCCCACGCACTCTCCTGGCACTGGGACAATCTGGGGAGCAGCCAAACCCGGGTGAGTGGAACAGCACATGGAGGTGAAGACGGCGCGGGGGCGGCCTGCGCATGGTGGGGGGTAAGATAAGCACTTATGGGGCCAAAGAAGAGTCTCTCCCAACTGGTCTGCGGCCAAAGACCAGTTGCTTTCCCATCAGCTTGTTAAAGGAGAGACACTTGACGTGGACGCTTGCTGCTCAGCCTGCTCTTCCCATCTCTACATACAAACCCTCCAGAAGCTCATTCTAGGCTCCCAGGGTGAGCCCTGCAACTGTGGGGAGGATCCACTGTGTTCTCCATGCAGCACAAAGGAGCCAAATCCCAGCTCAGCCCTAGCTCTAGAGCCGCGAGCAACGCCTCCACAGTCTGAGCTGGACTCTTCCAGAGTCAGAGAGACTGAGGTAGGGGCACCAGGCAGCCAATGCTCTGGTTTCGCAAAAGCTGAATGAAGGAACCGCTGGCCTCAAATGGCAGAAAGTGCCTCCCTTCAGGTGGCTGCTGGGCTAGACAGCAGCAGCCCCGCCTAAATGTGGCAACCAAGACGGGAAAGGAACCACTGAGATGACCCGTGCCCTTGGAATATCCTGCATCTGTTAAAGCTGGTTGCAGGCAACTGGAGAGCTATTTTAGCCAGCAAACTGGCCCATGTGGACTGGCCCAAATTGGTTCCCAGCCCCTGCACGCTCGAAGCTTGACCCTGCTAAGCACCCATAGATTCCAAAGAGATCTGGTTTCATAATTCCAGGGGAAGTCCTTTCCAGGTCTCACCTTCTCTCTCTGAATCAGTTCAAAGGCGGCGAGCAGCTCTCCTGCACTTCGGTTCCCCCTAGTGATAGGGTGCCAGGACAGCCTCGGGGAGCGCTCCAAGCTGGGTTTGCAAATGCAGCGGCCCATGAACTCATCCGCACCCTGAAAGCAACACACTGGCTGTCATGGAGGTCGCGGAGGCCTCGCTCATAGTCCTATTTCTTGGCTTAGGTGGCTACCCCCCACCGGTCTCACTTGCTATGGCTAACCCCTTTCATTCCAACATTGGGAGTCAGGGCAAAACATTCATGAGATTGGGTTAAAAAATCGTGAGATTTTTAAAAAATCATAAATTTGGGGGCTTTTAAATTTGCCTTCTGGCTTTGGAGCCTTTAGGGGTCATGTTTTTAAGCTTCTCTCTGTAACCATCATGGCTAGAAATTTACATTTTTTAAATGAAAGGTGAAATTCTCACAGAAGCACCTGACTCCAGGAGCTGGCACTTTGAGTAAAATATCACCCACTATCAGCAATGTGCAATAAAATCACAGGAGTTGGCCAGTTAAACTGTCTGCAGGAACTCCCAAGCTAGAAAGTCCATGACCATGGGAACGTGAATGACATTTAGGCTTTGAAAGGGTTTTCTCCCAACATTATTTTGTGGGGGAGTGGAGAGGGAGTGGGTTTCAGGAAGTAAGAAGCAGCAGTACTGGGCAGTTTTTATGATCTGTATTACAGTAGCACCTGGAGGCCTTAATCAGGAGCAGGGAACACCAATTGCGCTAGGTGCTGTACAAATATAATACAAAAAACAGTCCCTGCCCCTAGAGAGCTTCAGCCCAAATCCTGAAAGGTATTACAATGGAAGTTAAGAGCATCTGGGCCTTCCAGCTTTGACAGCGAGAAGATGTGAGCAGGGTATAGAACACAAAACAAGGAGAGAAGGGTCACAACAGTTGGAACACAAGGCAGCAATTATTAGTAATATTTAGGCCATGCCAAGAGGCTCTAGCTGAACTCAAGGCCCAACTGTGCAAGGTGCTGTGCAAACACCTAGTGAGAGACAGTCCTTGCCCCCAAAGAGCTTCAGATCTAAACAAAAATAAGGGTGAGAGAAATTAAAAAACCACAATCCCCACTTTGCACAAGGGGCAATAGGGCAAAGAGCACGACATGCCCAAGGTCACCAGGAACTGGGCCCACATCTCCTGATCCCCAGTCCAGCACACTAACCATGGACCCAGTCCCCCACCCTCGAAGAGCTGCAGAGAGATGAGTAGGAGGCCGTCCTAGCAAAGTACGTCATTGCCCATGAAACATTACAGAAAGAGCGAGTCTCTGGCTGACAGCACACGCAGGTGCAGAGGGACAGAATAACCCATCACTCAGGCCTAGTCAAACACGTACATCTGGGCCCTACTTCCCCATACGGCTCCGGGCTCCATCATGACAGAGAGACAGCCAGGCCAAATTAGAGCGAGTGGCATTGGACCCGGAACATGTGGTCACAGCGCCACTCAAGTTTGGCTCCATTATGACAGGGGTGGTCGGGCCAAATCGGGGGGCCCCTCAAATTTGGGCCCAAGGCACATGCCTAGTTTGCCTACGCCTTAATCCAGCCCTGCAGATAGGTCCGCACGGTGCATGATAACACTTACATAGGTGTCGTGGTCGTAAATCTCCACAACGATGTTGGGGGGGACATCGGCAACATTCTGGGGATCCCCGAAGATCTCGACCTCGTAGAAGATGAGAGTCTGGTCCCAGGTGGGATTCAAGGTGTTCTTCACCACCACCGTCTTCTGGCTTTGGTGGAGGAAGGAGACGGTGGCGTACGGATCTGCAGCGAAGGGAGGTGGGGAGTTAGGGAAATCACAGGAGTGTATAAACAGGGCTATGTCTGTCCATACTGGAAACAGGAATGGGAGGAAAGGGCAATACGAAGTTCAACGTGTAGCAAAATCCGTGATGAGCCACTGAGTACTACAGTCTTCTAGAAAGCCCTAGGCTGCTCCCATCTCTCCTGGCTCCACAATGGCCAAAATGCTGCTGTCCAAGGATCTACTGTATATACTGTATATACACTAGTGCCTCTCACCCAAGGCTCTGAAAGTACTTTACAGGCACTGGGAACTAACCTGAGGCAGTACAGCCCAGCCCAGCGGGTAGGGCACCTGACTGGGCGTGAGGAGACCTGGGCTCTTCCCAGCTCTGCTGCTCACATGAACCTGGGCGAGTCACCACTCTTTGCCTCAGTTTCCCCATCTGTCATGATGATCACCTTCTTTAGTGAGGTTTCAGACTAGCAGTCGTGTTAGTCTGTATCCGCAAAAAGAAAAGGAGGACTTGTGGCACCTTAGAGACTCACCAATTTATTTAAGCATAAGCTTTCGTGAGCTACAGCTCACTTCATCGGACGCATACTGTGGAAAATGTAGCTCATGAAAGCTTATGCTCAAATAAACCTGTGAGTCTCTAAGGTGCCACAAGTCCCCCTTTTCTTCTTTAGTAAGATGCTTTGAGCTCTATGGATAAAAAGTGCTAGGGGATGCTATTATCTAGCTCCAGCGGCTTAATGGCTCTAAGAGTGGCTGCCTATGCTAGGAAGTGCAGGTTCAGGTCCCAGCGGGGTGAGGAGGTTATTAGCAGCTGGTCTGCCGGCGCAGATGTGCGGCTTGGGCTGAGGCCCTGGGCTGGCAGAAGTAAAGACGACGCCTGTGTTATGTGGAAGCTCAGATGACCCTACGGTTCCCTTCTGGCCTTAAAATTGACAAGACATTAATGCTGGCTATGAAGCTAGAGGTTGTTCTACGTCTCTCCTCCAGTACATCGGGGCTTATAACCCTCTAACAAAGTGGTGAGTCAGACTGCAGCAGCCACGTGGGTAAGCAGAACAGTCACTAGCTCCCGCGTGGATATGGAGGGGAACACGTGTCTCACTGAGACTGGGTAAATTGTCATAGGCTAAGATGGAGGCAGTTCTGCCTTCATTGCTGGGTGGCTGGCCAGCAGCAGCCACTCTCCAGCCGCCCAGGTCTGAAGGCAGGGCCACCGCCCGCAGCAGTGCAGAAGTGAGGGTGGCCTGGCATAGTTACTTAGCTCTGGAAGGATCTGCACTGATGCCGCAAAAGCTATGTCCAGTACCAAGAGTGGTGGTGTGGGGGTTGTCACAGCCTGAAATATTTTCAAAAGGAGGCCCAGCAAAAAAAGTTTGAGTTCCCCAGGCTAAGCTCCTAGACTTTCAGAGCACGGACTTTCTTCTTGGAATAGGCCCCAAAAAGAAACAGAAGATACCTCAGCTGAGCATGCAGGCAACAGACCCTCTAGCATAACAGCCTCACCCCTTTTGCCTAGTGCAGTGCATTGTTGAGATCAGGTGTGAAGACAAGTCCCACTGTAACCTGCACCCTTAGCTTGCTGGACTGGGAGAAGGAGCTAAGGAGTGCCTAGTGGGCCAGACAGCAAGCAAGGCAATTAACACCTGAAACATGTTATTTGTCACCACTGTAGCATCATCCCTCCCAAGCAGCTTCACAAAGTCCATATTCCAAACTTTCCCCCTGAAATGCAGCCAACTCTGGGGAAATGCCTCCCAATCATCAACAGTGCCATGGGAATACAACAGGGAAGAGTATTTTGGCCAAGGGCACCCTGATGGATTGAAAATTCGCCAAAGGATTCTCAGGACAGGACGAGTGCCCATTAAGGTCTCACCTGTAAGACCTTAGAGCAAACGTTATCATTCATTATCTGGTAGCACCAAGAGATCCCAGCCAGGGGCCAGGGTCCCATTGTGCTTGACCGTGCATACAACAAAAAAGACAGCCTCAGCCCCAAAAAGCTCATGCTCTAACTTGCTTGCAAATCAATTTATCTACCTCAAAAGGACTGAGTAAGCACCCCAGTGAATCCAACCCAGAGAGGCAGGGAGCAATGGCTTTCTAAGCCCACGGCTTCACCCACCAGAAAACTGGGGACAGATTAAGCAGCGTTGTGTGTACTGTACTCTCTCTCCCGCACGCTCCTTAGTCCTGCCCCGCCTTTGTTGAATTCCCAGCTGATGCAGCTGTGTTTAATGAGCTGGGCTTTTTGCGATGCCACGGGCTACACTACAGCATGGACAGAACCTTTTCCACTTGTGCACTTTTTTCCAGGACAAGGAAGGCAGCAGAATCCATTACAATAAACAAAAAAACATGTGTTTGGGCCTGGGTTTAAAAAAAAGCAGGGGGGGGGAATTGTCTTTATAAAGCCCTTTTGTTTGGACCCTTGTGTGTGTGGCAGGGTTTATTTTTGTAACGGTGTAAAGTGCCTTTAATGAACTCTGCTTTGTTAAAGCAAGTGAGATCATAAGTACGCATTGTAACATTTTGTTGCTCATGTTGTCTTTGGCTGCGTTTTTCCTAAGGAAGGGACTCCCTCTCTTCCCAGCCAATCAGGAGACATGAAATCACCCCCTCAAAGCCGGTCTGAGTTTTATTTTAGACAACAAACTCATTGTGGAGGCAGAGAGGAGAAAAGATTTGGGTGGACTCTGACACTATTTGATTGTTCACTCTTTCCCACCTCTTCCCTCCTGTTTCAAAATAAAGGGTGAAATAACACCAAAGATCCCCACCCTTCCCCCTACCAGAGTCAAAAAGCTGCAAAAGGAATAGAAGGAATATGTTGGTGGCTCAGTGCAGGGCTACCACAGCCTTCTGGCTTCTAAAGCTGCTAGGGAACCCGGTTCTGTGTTTTAATACAAAGGCAGTGAGTGTCTCTTGTCTAATGGTGAGCACTGGGGACTGGGTGTCATGACTCCTGAGTTCTATTTCTACTCTACTGTTGCACAGGCTCAGTCAGATGGAATCTTCAGAGAATTCAGCTGCCAAACTCTAACAAGTCTCCACTGAGCATGTGCGAATGAAGACTTATAGCTCAGCCATATTTGGGTGTATGATCACAGAGATGGCCGACAGCATAGCCCTGACACCAGGACGATCCCCTGGCAAATCTCAAGTCCTTGCCCCAAAACATGGGAGCATCTCAATGAAATGATCATGAAAAAAAACCCTGTAACATGTCTCTTTCCCCAGCCTCTTTCTGGAAAAAAAAACATTTTTGCAGAAAGTTTAAAAAAAAAAATTCAGCCTGAGGCATGGAAAATTTCAGCCAAAACTGTTATGATTTGGCAAATTTATAAGAAACTGAAAACAGGGCCTTCTAATGGGAAGTGTTGGGCAACCTTAATGATAGACAGTGCTACCAGCCCCACTGAGAATACAGACAAGTGTTTATTATCACATAAAATGCTCCATATTTCTCAGGATATAAAACACCACTCACCTCGCTTCTAGTTGGGATGAAATCCTTCATGATAGGCACATTTTAGTACAATTAAAAAGACAGGATACAGATGCTCTTAATCCCATGAAAATCTGGTTTGAGTCCCAGCTCCTTTAAGAAAAACACCCCTAGCCTTTCAATTCCCGCACCTCCTATCCAAAGTTTCCAGGGTGGACAGACTGCTCTGATTTAGTGTTTGGTAGTAAAAATAAATACTAAAGATTTTATAGATGTGCCAGTGTCAGGTATTTTCTTTTCCAACTGGCTTTTCACTCAATTCTTTCATTCACAATAAACACGACGTGAGCCGGGCCTCCCCCTTCAGAGAGGTTCTTTGGTTCACAACAAGCCCAGGAGCTTAAACTCCCTGTTTCTTTGTTGGAAGGAAGAGGAGGATGGTCGGAGGGAAGGGAGCAGAGGAGGGATTCAGGGGTTAAGTGGGGAATGGAAAAAGTGATGTTCTTTCTTCATCCCATTCCAATCTGATCTTAATTTGTACAGTCGCTGGTGTTTTGTTAACATTAAAGTTCCCAGGCCAGACTTCCAGAAGGAATTCCCTTTCAGATCTCCCTCAACGCTATTAAACAAACAAAAAGAAAGAAAGAAAAAGAAAAAGGAAGATGGACAGAGGAGGAGAAAGCCGAGATACCAATATCTCTGCCCGTTATGAAAGATGGGGCCTACAGGTTGCCAACTCTCCAGGACTGGCCTGGAGTCTTCAGGAATTAAAGATTAATCTTTAATTAAAGATGATGTCACGTGATGAAATCTCCAGGAATATGTCCAACCTGAACTGGCAACCCTAGACCTAGTGCAGCTCTCACATGATACATTAACAAAAAGGGCATGGCACCTCTCTGGAGAGATCATCGGCAGGTCTCGGGTTGGTGTCAGCAGCTGCTAGGGGCTTGTTTCCACCAAGAACGCTCTGTTAAACCCCTTTTGAATGAACACCCCCCTTGAGGGGCAGGCTGCCTGCATGTGCTCTGGGGTCTCTGACAGGATTAGATGTGCTCTGTTAGCATCCTGCACCTCCTTCTCCCCTCCTCATTCGTCTCATGCAGCCATAATGGCACTGGAGTCATTTCCGACCCACAGTGGGTTATGGGCGAGGGGAATCAGAGCCCTGCTCTACAGATGCACAGGGTCATCTGCTCCTGTTTACACCACTGTAAATCCAGCCAGTCCAATTAATGCAGGTGTCACAGGGCAGGCTCTCTCCCACTCTGGGGTCCCTTAGAGTCTTGGAGGCTTCTTGCTTGTCAACACCTCTGGGTGTTTTGTTTTATTGATGTTACCACCACCAAATTCCCATCACAATCCCTGTGCAACATGTCTACCTACCGTGTCCTTTGACCCTCAGCCCTTCCTCCAGGAAGTGGGAGTGTTCTTTGCAGCCAGAGACCTAGCCTCCAACAGCCTCTGCTAGCACCCCCTCCCGTTGCATATCCTTCCTGTGCTTTTAACTAGCCTCCCCAGCTGGTGGGATAATTAGCTCATCAATGCCAAGTCTGCTTAGGCAATTAAGTACTCTCCACCTCCATCAAGTCTTTCCTGGTGGACTTAATTATTGCTGACGTGGTCAGCGTGCTGGGTCAGCTACGGGCTCTCAGCACTCTGTCCCACAGGGGTAAATAAAATGAGAATTTGGCAAATTGCTGAGTGCAACTCGCTGCTGAGAGGCTGATACAAAGGGCCGTGTTGTGATCTCTGTTACCTTGGTGGTAACTCGACTGAAGCTAATTGAATTTCTCTGGATTTGCACTGGCCAGCATCTCTGAGAACAGCATTTGTTCCCTGGGACACCCTGGAGAGGCTTCCTGCTACCAGACAGCTGGCTGGTTCACTCAGAAGCTACTCCAAAGTCAGCTGTAGGCGTCTTGACAGCCTCCTCAGCAGGATGACGCCGAGAGACGCTTACATATGGGAATCCTGTTCTCTCACCACTCCGATGTTGCTTTTGGTGTGGTGATAACCAGGGGTTGCATGCGCCCAGCTCAACTGTTCTCCTAACTCTTCCTCTGTCACCAGTCCCTGGTTTTACCTCTCCTCCCCTCTCACTGTTCTTGGCCTCAGTGACAGCTTGTGGCAGTGAGTTCCACCATCTAATTATACCCTGTGGGGGGTCAGTATCATTTCTCCTGTCTTACAGATGGGGTGTGCTGAGCCATAGAGAGGGTAAGTGACTTACCTGAGGTTATGCAGTACCTTTGTGGCAGCACTGGACTCAGACCTCTGGGAAAAAGTCCAAAGAGCCATGGTCTCTGCTTCTGCTGGGATCATCTGAGATGGGAGTTTGTGGTCTGTTCAAAAGAACTCAGAGACCCACGAAACTCCTCTCAGACCATCCAGTGGGAGAGACTTAGGCTTGCCACAGACGTTGGCCAGATCCACATGAGAGGCAGAAAGGCTCCAACCTCCATTACCTAACCTCCGATGACTGCATCCCTGTCAGCCCTCCCAGACAAAGGAGCCCCCCAGTGGGCATTCCACACTCAGATTCTGAAGCTAGCTCTAAGCCTTGAGGAATGGAGGAATGTCCATGCCATTACTGCACATGCCACGCTCTCTCCTTCCTCTGCAGAAAGAAATTGAAAATGGGAGAAAGTGGGTGTCCGCAGCAGCACAATGAAGGGATCCATGCGCGGTCTCTCCATTAATCTCAGTGCTGTGTTCACTCTGAAACTGAATAACAGCCACCTAAATGCCCACAGTGTGAACTGTTATTGATCAGTTTAAGGAAGGCGCAGGCAATGGGCTCCTTCAGTCAAATGCCCTGCTGCTTTGTCACAGCTGTGGCTCTCAGCCACATGGACTCAGCCAGAGAAGGACCCTGAAGACTTCCCTTGTAACTTACCCAGTCTGCTGCTCTGCTCTTCTTCAACAGCTGATTATTACTGCATATAGGACATCCCAGCTAAGAGTCCCAAAATACGTGGCAAGCATCACATGGGAATCACCAGACTGGATCAGCCCTGAGGTCCATCTGTTCCAGTATCCCATCTCTGACAGTGGCCAGCAGCAGATGCTGCAGAGAAATGTGTGACTAAACTCACTGTAGCAGATGTAGGATCACCTGTCCCCCATGAAGGCCTCATATTGATCCCTAATAGATAGAGATCAGCAGGATCCTGAAGCAGCAGGATTTCAAAAAAACTGGCATCAACTGTTATACTCTGGATGGTCTTGTTATCCATATAAATGTCCAGTCTCTCGTAGAGTCTTGCTACATGACATCCAGTAGCAGTGAGTTCCATCATCTAATTGTGCCTCACCAGACCCCAGGGGTAGGTCAGTTCATTATTCCCATTTTACAGATGGGTGAGCTCAGCAACAAAGGCGGGAAGTGACTTGCCCAAGGTCACACTGCAGACACATAATAAAGCTGGGGAGAGAACCCAGGCATCCTGACCCCCAGTTCCTACTTCTAACCATTAGACAACACTCCCCCCGCCTACAACTAGGCCTGGAACACAGGAATTGTGACCCTCATACCCTCCGCTCTAACCATTAGATCATACTCTTCAAGGTAGGCAGAACCTGTGGTGTGGTGATAGAGTTCCTAGCTGCAGTGGAGAGCTTAATAACATAGCAGTTTCTTGGTCAGGATGTCCTCTAGCCGCTGCTGAAAGCATGGCTCTCTGTGTTTATATCTTCACATGACATGGAGTCAAAAGTGAGTGAATCCCTCTCTCTAAATAAGGAGTAAAGGAAAGGAAAGAGGCCCCCAGGGTGGTGAGCGAGTGGGGAAAGTGGAAAGCCAGGGAGGAGGCCTGTGAAAGCTGCAGCAGGAAGGAGGCAGAGCCCTGTCTCAGCGCAGCAATGGAGCCCATGGCGCAAATGGTGCCGCTAGAGACGTTTGATTTTGCGGGATGTTTTGATCCTTGCTGGATCCGTAGATCTGAGTGATCCCAGGTGGCTTCTGGTTTAACAGAGAAAGCACAAGGACACCAGGTAAATGCTCTGATATTTGCCAAGGGTGATGCTGCTGTCCTATGTACCTTACCTCTCACTGGTGAGAAAAAGAAAGAATACTCCAAAGTGAAAGGCTTTTGATGCCCATTTCTTAGGCAGAGAGAATATTACATATGAAAGGGCCAAATTTATAGGAGGTGCCAGGAAGAAGGGGAAACAGCTGAGATTTTTACTCCTGCAGTTCATAGTCTTGCTGAACATTGCAAATATGGAATGTGACAATAAGAACTACTAAGAGACAGGATAGTTGTTGGTATAAGAGATATCAGTTTATCTGCACAGCTTCAGTTAGACCCAGATCTCAGAGTAGCAAAAGCTATAGCAAAAGTGAGACTGCAAGAAACCATAAGGAACAGCAGTGTGACTCACAAGCTAGCAGCCTGGCGGGGACGGGACGGGACTGTATCAAATAATATTGACACAGGAAAGAGAAAAGACCCAAATGTGAAAGGAGCAGTCAGACCGAATTTACAACCTAAGAACAGTGCACAAGTAGAGAGTGGGAGAGCAAAGACCCTTAGTAGGAGGGTAGCTTGGAAAAGCTGTGGAAGGTGTGGCAAGACACTAAGCCATAGCTGGCAACAATGGCCTGCTAAACAGATGGAATGTGGGAGAGGCCACAAAATGGGACAATATACAGGTTATCAAGAGTAGTGGGAACAGTTTAAGAGGGAAATGCTATTATCAGATGACGAATCCCTGATTCTGAGACTATATCCTCAATAGAGCAGGCAACACCTTGGTGCACAAGCTTGACTCTAAATGGTTGAAGCCTTAAATTCAAAATTGATACTTGGGCAGCAGTCACTGAAATTCCAAAAAAAATTATAACCGATCCCGGGATGAAGAAGATCTGCAAAGACTAAATAAGATTCTATGTGGGGCGAGTAACATTACATTGGATGGTTGAGGCCAATTCCTTGAGAAACTGGAGAAAGGATGGAAAGTTCTTCAACAAATAATATATATAGTACAAGGACTGACAACACCCCTTAAGCCAAATTCAGGGAAGGCATTACTCACCTAACCCAAATACAAAGATATTTCTGCTGGAAAGAGATTCCTGGGCATCACAAATCATTGTGGGGAAATTCTTACCAAGTATAACTCATTTAACAAAATCCTTAAGGGATCTCCTGAAAGGTCACAATATGTAGATCTGGGGGAGCACAAAACAAAATGCATTTCATAAAATAAAAGAACTATTGACAACTCCACCTGTTTTGGCACAATATTTGGTCAAGTATCCAACTATAGCAGCAGAGGATAAATACCGGAGAGGGAGAGGAATTATTTAAGCTCAGTACCAATGTGGACACAAGAACAAATGGATATAAACTGGCCACCAGGAAGTTTAGACTAGAAATTAGACGAAGGTTTCTAACCATAAGAGGAGTGAAGTTTTGGAACAGCCTTCCAAGGGAAGCAGTGGGGGCAAGAGATCTAACTGGCTTTAAGATTAAACTCGATAAGTTTGTGGAGGATATGTATGATGGGATAACATGGTTTTGGTAATTAAATATTCATGGTAAACAGGCCCAATGGCCTGTGATGGGATATTAGATGGGGTGGGATCTGAGTTACCCAGGAAAGGATTTTCTGTAGTATCTGGCTGATGAATCTTGCCCATATGCTCAGGGTTTAGCTGATCGCCATATTTGGGGTTGGGAAGGAATTTTCCTCCAGGGCAGATTGGAAGAGGCCCTGGAGGTTTTTCGCCTTCCTCTGTAGTATGGGGCACGGGTCACTTGCTGGAGGATTCTCTGCTCCTTGAAGTCTTTAAACCACGATTTGAGGACTTCAATAGCACAGACAGGTGAGAGGTTTTTTGCAGGAGTTGGTGGGTGAAATTCTGTGGCCTGCATTGTGCCGGAGGTCAGACTAGATGATCATAATGGTCCCTTCTGACCTAAATATCTATGAATCTATGAATTTATGGATGCATCTTCGTATGGTTCAGGAGAAGTGCGCACCCAGCCAGAAGGAGATCAGAGACCTGGTGCATTAATACCAAGAAGTGTCACAGAAACCGAGCAGCGGTGGAAAAGGAACTCTAGCAGTCACTTGGGCCGTGAACGGCTCAGTGCCTACCTGTTTGGCTTGAATTTTAATACAGAAAGAGACCACAAATGCTTAGTTGCATTATTGAGTTCAAAACAACTGGATGACCTTCCACCTAGGATTCAAAGATTTTGTCTATGGCGGATTCAATTTTCTCTCAACGCTGAACACAGATCAGGGAAAGCATTCAGAGAGGCAGACTTTCTACCTAGAGCCCCAGATGTGCAGCCACCAATGGAAGAGGAAAAGGCTTTAGAGAAAGATATCAAAGTCTAAACTGACCTTTTTCTGGCAGCAATTCCAGCATCTGCCAGCAGACTTCAGCAAATTAGAAGTGAACAACTAAAGGACGAGACCTGCCAGAAACTGACTCACCTCTGCCAAAGAGGGTGGGGTTGAAGAAGTCAACTGCCAACAGACCTGCTACCATATTGGCAGAATCAAAATGACCTTCACATGACCAATGGCCTGCTTCTGCAGGGATGGTGCATTCTTATCCCCACAGTATTTCAGAAAGTGATGCTCTCCAAATCTGAGAGGGACAACAAGGTATAAACAAATCCAGGGCAAGACCCCAAGAATCGATATGGTGGCCCAGTCTGAGTAGGCAAATTAAGACCTTAGTAGAGGGCTGCAAGGGCAAGATATGTAACAAGAGCGGGAAACAATCACCAGGACCGCTACTCTCCACAGAACTACCTGACAGACCTTGTGTAAGCGGGGGAATAGTCCCACTATTGTGGGGAACTTTCCTGGCTTCTGCACTACCCCAGTGAAGTGGGTTAGCAAAAGGATCTGAGTCCTCGCTCCCACTTCCTTTACCCAGTGGCCTCCCTGTCCTGGAGGACTCCCCTTTCACTCTCCTGTCTGGCAGAGTCCTTGTAACCCCAACAAGGCTGGGCCCAGGATTCCTGGGGGGCTCGACCCCCAACCCTGCTGTGGTCACCTAGGACAGGGGCCAGGGTGTCCCCACTCCGGGGTACTCTCTCTGCACTGGGCACTTCTCTGACCCACTGACCATTATATACAATTTAAAGCAAATGCAAGTTATTTAATCAACAACTAATTTTAAAAAGAATAAGGGAAAATGGGAAAGGTGAAAGGAAACACATCACCCCGCTCTGTGGCAGGGAACATCACAAACAGTGTCTCTGGAACGTCAGGGCAGTTCACAGTCTGCTCCTTGTAAGTCCCAGGCCCCTTCTCCGGCCCTGGCTGTGCTGTAGGGATGCTGTGGGTTGGACACTCGCTCTGGTGGTGGCCTCACGCTCTCAGGCTCTAGGTGGTAGGACCCTTCTTCCCGGTGTCGCCCCCGCCCTGTCGGGGTTACAGTCCAAGCCTGGCCCAGCCTCTTGGCTGAGGCGTCTCCCTGGGCTGGGCCTGCTGCCCAGGGTCCCCTCGCTCCCCCCAGCTGCTCACCGCACCCAGCTCCGGACTGCTCCAGCCCCAGCTCCACCACTCTGTCTCTGCACTGCTGCTGCTCTGCCCCCAGCCCCCTGGGCTGCTTCTCTGGCCCCTCTGGCTCCGGTTGCTGCAGCTCTGCTCCCAGGACAGGTCTGCTCTGCAGGCTGCTTCTGTGACTCTGCTCCCAGCACAGACCTGCTTCCTGGGCTGCTTTTCTGGCCCCTCTGGCTCTGATTGCTGCAGCTTTCTCCCCATGGCAAGTCTGCTCTCTCTGGGCTGTGCCTCTGGCTTTGGGGCTGCAGCTCTGCTCCCAGGACAGGGGCTGCTCTCTCTGGATCTGGCCCAGCTCTGCTCCCCTCCTCAGCTTGGGCCCCTGCTTTCTCCTTAGCTCGGCCCCACTCGGTCTGACCCAGGCAATTCCAGCTCACACCAAGGATGGGACCTCCCTGGCCTCCTGACTCCCTAATTAGCGTGCCCGCCCTGTCATTCAGGCTGACCTGGAGCATTGGCCTCTCCCCATTGTTCCTGGGAGCTGTCAGCCTCAGGGTCCTGATTCCCCATCGACCCTTCCCCCTTTTTAGTACTGGGAGCTAGAAACTAAAACACCCCCACTGAATGTGAGTAAGGGGGCAACAGCCCCCTTACACTTGGCAGCAACTAGCCAGAGATTTGTTTTTCTGTAAAGGACAAACATATGTAATTGTAGTTGATTATTTCTCCAGATATATTGACTTGGCTATACTTACACAGACCTCATTGGCACAGGTCATCCAGAAACTCAAGTCAATGTTTGCAAGACATGGAGTTTCTGAAGTCCTTATATCTGATAACAGGCCTCAGTTTATCTCTGAAACATTCCTAGAATTTGCAGAGAACTTGGATTCTGAACTTCACACTAGTAGTGCATATTACCCCCAGAGCAATGGGGAGGTGGAGAGAGCAGGACAGACTTTAAAAGGATGTTTGCAAAAATCAGTGGAGCTGTATAAAGCACTCCTGGTATATCAGCCAACACCTCTTGCGTCTGAACTATCTCCAGCAGAACTTCTAATGGGAAGATGAGTAAGGGCATCTTCACCTGTGGCATCACTACAACTTAGCCCTAAGTGGCCCGATCTGAAGGAATTTTGAAAACTGGGGGCGGAAATAAAAATGTGTCAATCACAAAACTTCAGTGTTCCACACAGAACAAAAGCGCTGCTTGAACTGAGAGCAGGCCACAAAGTTTGGCTGAAAAGCTCTCAGACATTTGGAGCTGTTTAGAACTTGGCAGACGCTCCCAGTTCCTACCTAGTGGAGACTCCAAAAGAACTTCGGATTCTTCAATATTTCCCAACACAACAAAGAAGGGATCTGGGACCTACACTGTCCGGAAGTGAGCCCTGTCCACTGGGAACTTTATGCACAATCTCAATACAAGTGAGTAAATGCTCTGGAAGACTGATCAGAGCCCCCAAAGACTTGATCTTTAGAATACTGCTCCGGACCAAGTAAATGCCATTGACAAGGGGACATGGTAGTGTAAATAGTTTAAAGGAATCTAATGTTTACTTTGGACTCTTGTGTGCATATACTTTGGTGTATAATTTAAGTTTCAATCGTTTATTATTAAGCACGGGAGGTGTGAAGTGGTTATAGAGTTCCTGGTCTTGTACAGTTACCGGAGACGATCAGGATGTGTTGCAGCGGGGAGCTTAAACATAGGAACTTCCTGATTAGGGAGTTCTCTCCTTGCTGCTTGCATGGCTCTTTGTGCCTCACATTACAGAGCCATAGTAGATCACAGGATGTGGGAAGCCTAAGAGAGGAGCACCCAAATCAGAGCATCATTTAGACCGGGAAGGATCAAGTGTAAAGCAATGTCGGTGCAGAAATGCTCGTTATCTGCCCTGTATCCTTTCATTTCCTCCATGCGCATCAGGGGAGCCTGACACTTATTACTGGTCAGTGCAGAGGGGACTATCACCAGCTCTCAGTCTTATCTGCCTTCACGTGTAGACTCTTATCCACACTGGTGCGGGCGCACGCACAGGGACTGGCAGAATCAAGGTAGCACACTGCTTTAAACATCCCTGTCTTCATTTCTTTTTAAAACCACCGAGCTCTCTGCTCTCCAGCTGTGCCACAGGCTTTCAACATAAGCCTGCATCTGTGAGCAGGGACCATTAGCAAAGCAAAAGCGACATGATTCAGGAGTGACCCGGGTCGACTGTGGTTTCTGGCTGCTTTCTCACAGAAGATTCTTGAAAGTCTGACTCCTTCTCTGATGGGAATCAGGCTACTCACTCCTGTTTCCTTGGGAAAACCTCCTGCATCTATCTTCTGTTGCACAGCAGCACAAACCCCCTTTTATTTCAATCTGTACCAACAATTACCCATAGAGCACTGAAGGCTGCCTTATGGATCCCTGGTCTAAGCTACCGTGCTAACTTGGAATTAAATTGTGTGCCCATACGAGCATCTGTGCTTACCTGAAAAACTGTCCTTGTCCATGGCGATCAGATCCCGAGCTTGGTATATGTAGCAACGCAGGTGGTATCTGCTTCCATCTTTATTGAGAAACAGGGGGAGAAAAAAGCATTCAGTTCTGCACCGCTGAAGTGCTGGAAAATCTGTGATAACTACACACGGGGCTTGAATGTTTCCTTGGATCCAGGGTGTCATGTCTTGGGCCTAAGGAAGCCAATCAAGAGTAGCACCATCCACAGCAATGGAGTTACTCCAGATTTACACCAGAGCAGAATCTGGCCTGCCTATTGTATATCACCTGGTGAATGGTCTAGTCTAGCCTTTGAGTTGTGAAAACCATTTTTTTGGTCCTACTACAATCGCATGGGAAATGCACCAGCTCCCTGCACTGTCCCAGTGGACCATACACTTACTGGGGCAAAACTTGCCTTAGGAGCTGGGCGGGGTACCTGCAGGGAGCAGAAGGAGGTGCTCCATAGAGGGATCCTCTACCCTAAGGCCTCACAGTTAGCTACACATCGCACATATCTTGAGAGTCGGTGCATCCACCTAGCTGTGGATGTAATGGCATAGGTTGCACCCCGATCCGCATTCCCTTTGCTGTTCTCAGCTTTTTCACCGAACAAAAACGTCCTTCCAGGCACAGGACCCCTGTGTGGCAGAGGATCTGTCGTGAACTTCCAGTAGGGGGCACCATAGCAGCACTTCACTGAACAACTCGGCAGATGTTCATAGATTCATAGACTCAAAGGCCTCTTGGTAAGCTGTTCCAACTTGTTTATTTCCCTCAATGTTATAAATTTACATCTTATTTCCAGTCTGAAATTTGTCTAGCTTCAACTTCCAGCCATTGGACCATGTTAGACCTTTGTCTGCTAGACTTGAAGAGCCCACTGTTAAATATTTGC
This sequence comes from Lepidochelys kempii, assembly GCF_965140285.1. NCBI lineage: Eukaryota > Metazoa > Chordata > Testudines > Cheloniidae > Lepidochelys > Lepidochelys kempii. The sequence continues at coordinate 139,207,012 of NC_136383.1, forward strand.
TACCCATGCAGGAACTTATAGAGTGTGATCAAGTCACCCCGTAACCTTCTCTTTATTAAGCTAAATAGTTTGAGCTCTTTGAGTCTATCACCATAAGGCATGTTTCTAATCCTTTAATCATTTGCGTGACTCTTCTCTGAACTCTTTCCAGTTCATCGACACCCTTTAGTTGTGGGCACCAGAGCTGGACACAGGATGCCAGCAGCAGTTGCCAAATACAGAGGTAATATAATCACTCTACTTCTACACAAGATTCCCTGTTTACACACCCAAGGATTGCGTTGGCCCTTTGGTCACAGCGTTGCACTAGGAGCTCACGTTCAGCTGACAGGAAACTTTTTTGAAATCTCAAAATTTTTCCCAGTTTCCCACCTAGATCCACTTTCAGCATCTTCACAGCAAGCTTTAGGATCACAGAAGCATAGAAATGTCGGGCTGGAAGGAACCTCAAGGAGTCATCTAGCCCAGCCTCCTGTGCTGAGGCAGGACCAAGTAAACCTAAACCATGCCTGACAGCTGTTTGTCTAATCTGTTCTTTAAAACCTTCGATGATGGGGATTCAACAACCTCCCTTGGAAGTCTTGCTGTCATGATGAATATCTAGCCTCATCTATACTACAAATGCTAACAGCTACACCAGCAGAGCCCCCTAGTGCACACACAGTGTATGCTGACAGAAAGAGTTTTTCTGCCAGCAGAATACCCCCACCACACTGAGGGACATTATCTGCGCTGACAGAAGCACTCTTCTGTTGACATAATTGGGGTTGAGATTTCCTGGAATCTATGTCACCAGAGTGTGAGTGGGGTTTTTAACACCCCTGACTGACATAGCTGTGCCAGTGTAGTGTAGACCTGGCCCTAGGCACCTTTTTAAAATGCGGATCCTGGTCTTATTAGCCCTTATATAAACAAATCTACATTCAATCCCAGCCTCTTCCTTTTGGTCTGCTTTCTCTGGTGCCTCGACTCATCCCGACAGCGGGTGAGCCCCCAGGGAGCAGATATTACAAGGCTTTCGTCAGTGGCAAAAAAAACCACAAAAACAAAAATTGCCATCCGCACCTCAATATTGTACACCATGGAAAGAGGGTCTCGTTTAGACAAACGTGATACACCAGCATGTTGAGCACACCTATGTCAAGGCCCAGTCGAGACTGCTGCGTTGCTCTGCTCAGGATGGAAATGAGCTGAACCTTCAGGTACTGGGGAATGGACGTGAGGTAAACTGGGGTATTTACACCTAGGGTGAAATTCACCCCTGTGCAGAGAGACAAGCACAAACCCCAGGCACCTTCTGGGCTTCACTGGATCTCAGGTGGTGCCTGGGCCTTGGGAATTTCACCCCTACATCCTAGATGACTTACAGTCAAATATGCAGGAGATGGTGGGTCTGTTTACACCGAAGCTCAAGGTCGAAACCGATTTTCCATCATCGCTCTTGTCGTCTGTCACGCCCCCCTGAAGGAGAAATAGACGTAACATGAGTCCCACAGAGCCCAGCTTTTGAATAACCCTCTTTTGGACGCAGGGCCATCCCAAGGGGGGTGCAGGGCCTGGAACATAGGCACTGAGTTTCTAATCTGCCGGGGGGTGGGGGGGGCTCCCCACTGGCTCAGCCCAGGCCCCACCCCCACTCCACCACTTCCCCCAAGGCCCCACCCCTACCCTGCTTTTTCCCACATGGACTCTGCCCCACCCCTTCCCGCTCTTGCCCCACCCTGCCTCTTACCTCCCCCCGCAGTTCCACCCCCTCCCCTGAGCATGCTTGGCCCTCGCTCCTCTCCGCTCCCCAGCACCTCCTGACACCACGAAACATCTGATCCACGGCAGGCGGTAGGCGCTGAGAGGGAAGCAGAGGTGCTGATCAGTGGGGCCCGCTGGCGGGCAGAAGGTGCTGGGAGAGGGGGAGGTTTTGGTGGGGGGCTCCTCCTCGTCCCCCCCTCGCCCACCTGCCGCTAGCCGCTCACCTCCCCATTCGCCTCCTCACCTGCCTGCCTCCCCGCCTACCTCCTCACAACTTTATAGAAGTGCGAGGCCCCCCAGAGCACAGGGCAGTCTCCCCAATTCGCCACACCCAAGGGATGGCTCCAGTTGGACGTGACGGTCCGTGACATAAAACAAGGACAGCCGCTGCCCAGAAGACCTTACAGTCTAAATGGGCCATGTGCTGAGAAATGAGCAGTCTAGCCTAGATCCCATCTATCTCAGGTACCGCCCCTCCTTAAGGCAGTATCTTAGTGCTTCATTATTTTTAAGGTATTTAACCTCTCCATGAGGTAAGGCAGTGCTCTTAATCTCATTTTACTGTCACACAGAGAAGCTAAGCAACTTGCACCGAGAAAGACTGAGGAGAAACAAGGACTTAAACCCAGGTCTCCCAACTGCTAGGCTACTGCTCTATGCACCAGACCATCTAATAGAGCAATTGACATAGGACTTGATTAATGAAGAACTAAAGGAAGGTAATATAATTCATGCTAATCAACACGGCTGTATGGAAAACAGATCCTGTCAAACTAACTTGCTATGTTTTTCTGATGAAATTACAAAGTTTGGTTGATAACGGTAACAGCATTGACACAATAGATTTAGACTCAAAATGAATTGTAAACGGGGAATCATCATCAAGGAGGTGTGTTTCTAATGGCGTCCCCCAGGGATTCGTTCTTGTCCCTACACCATTTAACATGTTTAGCAATGATCTGGAAGAGAACATGAAATCATCACTGATAGAGTTTGCAGAGGACACAAAAATTGGGGAAGTGGTAAATAGTGGGAAGGGCATGTTAGTGATACAGAGTGATCTGATCACTTGGTAAGCTGGGTGCAAGGAAACAATATTTGTTTTAATATAGCTAAGTATAAATATAGACATCTAAGAAGTAGGGTTGCCAATTTTCTAATTGCACAAAACCAAACACCCTTACCCTATCCCGCCCCGACTCACTCCATCCCCCCTCCCCTCCATCGCTTGCTGTCCCCCACCCTCACTCACTTTCACTGGGCTGCGGCAGGGGTTGGTGTGCAGGAAGGGGTAAAGGCTCTGGCTGGGGGTGCAGGCTCTGCGGTGGGGCCAGAAATGAGGAGTTCAGAGTGCAGGAGGGGGGGTCCGGGCTGGGGCAGGGAGTTGGGGTGTGGGAGGAGGTGCAGGCTCCAGGAGGGAGTTTGGATGTGGGAGGGGTCTCAGGGCTGGGGCAGGGGGTTGGGGTGTGGGAGAAGGTGCAGGCTCTGGGAGGGGGTTCAGGGCTGGGGCAGGGGGTTGAGGTGCAGGCTCTGGGAGGGAGTTAGGGTACGGGAGGGGGTTACAACCTGGGGCTGGGGGTTGGGGTGCAGGAGTAGGTTTGGGGGGCGGGCTCCAGATGGGTGGTGCTGACCAAAGTCTGTCTGCTTATTTGACTCTACCCAGAAACTTCTTTACTCTAGAAATCAGGCTGGAATCTCTCTCACCCAAATAAGTTTTCTCATCAGGTTTCTGGTGCTTTGTGGCTTAGATTGGGGTTGGTGAACCAAGAGAATAGCATTTCTCCAAGGATTTCTGCTTCCCGCCTCATCGGAGACAATGAAACATGAAGATGTATGAAAATGAGAAAATATAATGAACAGAATTGAGTCAAACCTCCAAACAACCTTGTTGTTGGTTCAAATCTCACCCAAACCAGCTGACCCAAAGTTAACATTTGTAACCAGCTGGTGACATACCTACGGCTTCGTTGCTATAATTTAGGGTAGCACTGCTTAGGGGCCTCACCTCAGGTCAGGACCTCACTCTGCTAGACACTACATAGGCGCATAGTAAGAAAGTGTCATTGCCCCAACAGCTTACAACCTAAATAGACCAGAGGTAGGAAGGAAAATGACTTGCTCAGGGTCCCAGAGCAAGCCAGCGTCAGAGCCAGGAACAGATCCCAGGTCTATTGAGATGCAATCCAACACCTTAGCCCCTGGACCATGCTGCCTCTCTGACTTCCTGCATGTCACTATCCTGCACACTGCGATCACGTCGAACTTGACAGCTAAAGCAGGGATAGAACCCAGATTCTCTTATTTCTGGAGCACCGGCCCCAACCCTTGAGCAAACAGAAAATCGCAGATGGCAGTATAAGGCCTCTGACACACAGATGAGCAGTTCTGACCCCATCCATCAGAGCCCGGTGCATCACAATGTTATTGTACAACCCAGAAAAAAAGCAATGCACGTAAGCGGCCCTTCAGTCGCATTGTTCTGTTTGAACGATCTCACAGCACGGGTAGTTAAAGTGTTGCACTAAGTCCCCTTGTGAGTAAAATTAATGGAGTATGAATTTTGTTAATGGTGATACAGATGGTGTCAAATGCAGTGAAATACTCCACTCGCTGCTTGAAAGGATCCTTGCCTAACCTGGGCCAATGCTTTTTCCTCTTCTTGTTTTTGCATGCGCGCACCAGCCCTTTATCACCTCCTAATTGCCATATGTGACTTGAAATATTTAGTTGCAGGAAAAGGTGCATAAAGATAACTTCCTGGCTAGCATCAATCAGATCCTTAAATATTTCCAATTATCAAATGTTTGGGAAAGACGGGAGGGAGATATTTGAAAATAGGGCTGAGATGGATTTTCCAGAGCCATGGGGCGCCCGGGCCCAAAAATGCGTCAAAGAACTTAGGTGGTCTGCAGAGCCCTTTCTTCTTTCCCAAAAGCTCCAGGGCAGGAATAGTCATTACCAGGGCATTGTCTGCAGATCAAGCGCTGGGGTTTGCGGTGCAACTTATTTACAACAATTAAGTCATGCAGAGTTTTTAAAAGCTTACCTCCTTTTCTTTCCCTTTTACCCCCCACCCCCATCTCTCTCAACCCCTCCTCCCCAGCCTCCCAGCTAGGTTTCCTTAGCGTGGAGAAAAACGCAAAGCCCCAGCCTGTGTCTAAGGAATTTGCTGGGAGCTGAATAGTTGCACAGCTATTTTTATGACCTTTTCACCAAACATGCAGGATGGCCTGGCACGTGTCCTGCTGTTCGAAAGCTAGACGCTGCAAAAGTTCCCAATCCACACAGCGCTGTTGCGCGGTCACGCCGGGGAACAGAATCTGCCCCCGGCCCTACTCTGTTCCAGGGACGTAGCAGGCAAGGTCTGCACCAGGGCAGGGGGGACTGGGGAGCCCACGCAGGAAGGGCAAGCTCTGTGCAAATGGCAAAAGAGGACCCCTGTATCCCAACACAGGGAGGAGGGTTTGGTGTGGCTCAGAGAAGGGACACATCCATGGGCCTGATCCAATGGCAAGACACCCTTGAGAATGAATGTGCTTGCTTAGAAAGAGCGGTGTGGTAACTTAACTGTGGGTAACTAGGTTATTATTACCCTCTGAGGAAGGACGGCAAACCCGAGCAGCTGAGGCAGTCTGTGTTGCTGGGAAATTCGTAGTGTAGGCAGGGAACTGTGCAGCCTGAAAAAACCCTGGTTAGGAGGGAGAAAGACACGTGTCTCCACCCAGGAAAGGTGATGGCTGAGGAACCAGAAGCCTGAAAATGGATCCCCTGGCTGGACGACAGAGGGGGAATACAGGTGCTGCTGCTCTGAACCATGACACACCAAACTTGTAATCTAATCAAAAAAAGGTATCAAGGTCGTTTGACAGGATCTATTTTATATAAACCCATGTTGATTGGCATTAATTATATTACCCTCCTTTAATTCATTATTAATCATGCCCATTATCAGCCACTCCATTATCTGGTCTGAGATTGAGGTCAGACTGACAGGCCTATAACTACCCGGGTCACTCTGTTTACCCTCTTTAAATATTGGCACAACATTAACTTTCTTCCAGTCTTCTGGAACTTCCCTCGTGCTCCAAGACTTATTGAAAATCAGCATTAACAGTCCAGTGAGTACCTACGCCAGCTCTTCTAAAACTCTTGGGAACAAATTAAACAGATCTGCGGATTTTAAAATGTCTAACATTAGTAGCTGCTGTTTAACACCCTCCAAGAGATACTAGTGGAATGGAAAGTGTGTTATCATATGATATGACAACATCATAACAGAAACACTGAAGAATATACTGTAGTTCTGTATGGAACAATGCTATACTGGCCTGAGGCAGGGAACAGCATTGGGTAGGACCCACCAGGCCTTTTCCATCACTAAATTCAAGGGCCTGACCCTCCAGCTTTATTGCAGGTCACACTCCTGTCAACCCTGAAGCCCCATTGCTTCAGACCTTTATAACTCGATTGGAGAGTGGTTCAGGAGAATGCCCTGTAGGGAACAATCCTGCATTGGCTAGGGAGAGAAGGACTGGAATTAGCCCGTTGGCCTTTTCCATCTCTGAATTCCCGGACCCTTGCTGGAGCTCGCAATGGGAGCTGGTTCAGGGCAGTTAGCGGGAAATGATCCTGTATCAGCAGCTATCAGTTGCCCAGTAAAGTGCTGCTGAAAGCGTGTCATCCTCTCTGAATTTCCTTTAAGGCTTAGGCGTGGACGATGCACAGAAAAACAGGTAAAGAGGCAAATGGTCCCCAGTCCCCCGACTGTCCATCATCCCCGCAGACAACAACAAGCCCAAGTGAACGGCATGTATCATTACTCGTATAACACACTGGTGAGTCGGCCAAGATGGCCAATTGAGGGCCTTGGCCACTCTGGGCAAGTGTTCTCTTAGCAGAAGAAGCTTATGGGGCAGCTGCCCTCTTTCCCACCCCACCAGAGATTGAAGCAGGCACCTCCCCGTGTCACAGCTGGAGGTACTGGATTAATGAGTAATATATGGGCCAGGAGGTCTCATAAGGGATTGTCCCAGCGAGCAGAGTGGCCCAAAGGAGGGAAAGTTTTGCCTCTTAAGGAAACAGCTGGCTCTGCCTGCGCTGTGCGAATGTATTTGTCTAAGGCCTTGGCAGAACGTCCTGTTCCTGAGGTGGTTGAGGGGACCTCGTCCCAAGACACGGGTGGCTGTAGGGAGGGCTCCTGAGAACTGCTGGGAAAGCAGGCCAGGCCCCCCAGAAAAGAGCCCCTTGTGGAGTGGAAAGCAGAGGGGCGAGTGAAGGGTTAATGTTTAGCTATTCCACCTGGAAGCAGGCGGGGCACACCCTGACTGTTTCCTAGAAGCAATGCACACATTGCTCTATCCAAGGACAAGGGCTAGATATGAACCATGAGAACTTGATTGTTTGGACAGCAACTGTGGGAGGCTTTTTTAGCCTGGGCTCAAGGCCTGAGAACCAGGATTGTAGTAGATAGAGGATGGTAACTAAGCATATGAATCAACGTCATACATTCCTTTGTGTAGCAGTGTGTAATGCTTAGGGGGAGAAATATAATAAAAGGAGAAGGTGGAAGGCGGGGGGGCGGAACAGCCCATCTCCGCTGACCAGCCTGTTTGCTTGCATAAAGCTGTGTTCTGTCTCATCACTGAACCGCCACAGGCGAGTCCATCGGCGGGAAGATGGATCAGTGCTTTGCGAGAGTGGGAGGCAGCATCGGAGGCAGCCGTGTGACAGGCCCAACGGGAGCCCTCCGTCTGTCAGCCAACTGGCGGCAGGCGAGTGCCAGGGCAGCCAGAAGCCAGCACCACGTGATGAAATAGTCCCTACAGCGGGTGCATGCGGCCCGGCTCTGGCCAACAGCACCCTGTGTGTGGCCGGGGCCGCTAGCCCCAGCACGAGTCTGAGCGGGCGCAGAGGCAGAGCGGCCTGCACCTCTCGTTAATGGCCATCGGAAGTGGTTTGGATGGGTGTGTAGGTGTGAAATCGGAGGCTGTGCATAGAAACGTGTGTGTGTGTGTTACACAGAGAGAGAGAGGATCCAAGGAAAGCACATTAGTGAGGATACAATCTGGCTCTCCCTACCTTCTAGCGTAATGAGGCATGTTTCCCTCCTCAGCATGAGGCGGAGGGAGATGGAGTTGCCGTGGCTACTCCCGGGCTCAGCAACGGCTGCCTGGCCTTTCACAGGCCTCAGGCTCTCGAGCCATGGCCCGGCAGCCAGTAGTGGCCAGGGCACCGCTGCCAGGTCACCCATGGAGCTGCTTTCATCCCGAAGGCAGAGCAGCTGCCGTCTACAAGCAGAGGCACTTCCTGCAGGCAGTCACCCAGTGTGGGTCTGGATTAGGCTACCTGGGGCAAAGGCCCTGGGCGCTATTCAGTGCCCTGCGTGGCAGCTTCTTGCCTTTCACCGAGGGGTCGTTCTGCAGAGTAAATTAACCGGGCACCAAGGCTGGAGCAGGAGGCAAAACAGAAGCTGCACAGTGACCTGGAGAGAGCAGAGCGGTGTGGGCTCTGTCTTACTGCGCATGCCTCCTGTGCCCATCATCCGTCTGTCTCATGTACTAATGTGGTTTCACCAACAAGCGAGCCGCACCCCAAGCAGACAGTGCAGGCCCAGGGGGCTGTGTGGGGAGAAGCACAGTAGCATTAAAATCCTGAGACTGGTTTGGTTTCTATCAATCACTGGCAATTTCTGTTATGCAGATGCCACTTTCCTCCTGCTGATGCCCCCTCTTCCACCCTGAGATCTGCCTGGAACTCATGGGTTTGGCAGGCTATGGGGACCACACACACTCCCCAAACCTGCCCCACCCACTGAAAGAATAAGCTAGAAACTCCCAAGGATGAAACCAGCTGGGCCCCCCTTCCCGCCTTTGCTCACTGCCTCCTGACTTCAGTGGCGAACTTGTCTGATCGGAATATCAGGATTAGGATCACTGCCCACAGCTGAGAGCCATGTACAGGGCCAGTCCTGTTCCCAGTGAGCTCAAATGCACAGATCCCATTAACTCCCAGGCTCTATATGAACTGAGAACTCAGCATAATTTCCAGTTGGCCGGGTAACCTATGGACACAGATCTCTAGAAGCAGACTGGAGAAGTAGGAAGGAGCTAACCAGCCCGGCTGATTGACCCTCTACCATCACACACAGGGGTTGCTCCCTTGACACATCCTGCCTGGCTCCGTGCTAAGAACCTGGTCCACTAACCGCACCATTGCCTGTTCACACCATTAGTGTCTGGATCGAAGGGGAATTCTTTTTTTCTTTTCTCCCAGAGATGGAACTGCCATGAAACAGCAGGAAACGGCATGGCTGGTTTGTCAAAGCAGCCTTGAAACATGCATTCGCTGGCAAACATGTAGGGAAGGCAGCTTGTTCAGAGTTGTTCCCTGAGCTCTTTTGCACACAGTACAATTAATGGCCTTTCTGAAAGCAGGATTCTCAGCCCTGGAGACCTCTCGCTGGTGCGTTTTCCTCACTGTCCCGGCCAGCATGGCTCTACCATATGCCCTGCCATGGGAAGACAGCTCGTGCGTCTCGGAGGCCCATTCAAAGCATGTGCTTTTGGCTAAGTCAGCCAGTTATTACCAGCTGCAGCTGAGGGGTTTTGGAGGCAGAAGCTGCTAGGAAATGGAGTGAGGTCACCTGGTAGCTACTTGTGGCTTTGGGTCACCACAAAGCAGGCAGGGATTAAAACCAGTGACCTGGAGGTGAACATCTCCAGGACCAAGGACCGGGTTGCTCCTGATCCTCCAACATGCTGAGTATGGCCAGTGTGGTGCCATGAGGCTGAGGAATTCAGCACCCACCATTGTGTTAGAATTTCCCACAGGAGCCTAAGGAAGACAGCTGCCAGCTCCGATTGAATTCCAACACCAATTGGGAACCAATCTCTCTTAGTCCCCTTTGCGGTCCCAGCCCTGGTGTTTAATGTGGTTTCAATGATGATGCAGATGATTATACAGTTCACCAAGGCAGACATGGTGGTAACGGGCCAAAGTGACGCACAAATCAGCTAGAGCAGTGAAGACTGTGGCCCAGAAACCCCAAAGTAGCATACACACATTCTTGTATCAAAGACAAATTCCTTCTGGTCATGTTTGGTATGATCTTCCTGTTGGAAAACAACCCTTGTAAATAGTTCAGTAAATCTGTGCCGGGTGCTGGCTTGTTTCGTTCCCCTTTGCACTTCAGTGCTCACTGGGCTTCAGTTTCCCTGCAACAACATGACGCTCCATAATTTGACCGTCTCGGGGAAGCTACACCACAACCACAGCAGGGCACAGAAGCATGGCGCAAAGAACCCAGCAGGTAGCGGGAATTTGATGGAACAGGCAGAAGGGCCTTCGAGAGGCACTATAGTCAAGTGCCTTCCCAGCTCCAACACTGGCAGGCAGCCAGGGTAAACCCAAAGTTAGCAGATGCATCTCCACTGCTGGCCCAGCAGCTATAGCCTCTTGGCTCCAATGGGCTTTGGACCATCCTAACACTTGGCAGTGCCCTGTAGAGGAGCCAAGTTCAGTTCCCCGTTCTGGCTTCCTCCTCCTGTTGTATTTTTGCCTTTCGTTTTACAACAGGGACCCCTCTGACCAGGTGAAGAAACCACAGAAATCAGAGCGGGAAAAGATCTACAAGGTCATCCAGCCCTGCGCATTGTGGATGCTTTCCACGGTGCATTTACTAATGTTCTGTCCAGGGTGGTTTAAAAAAATGAAGCTTCCAAAATTTCTCTTGGGGAGACTGTTCCAAAGCCTACAACATCTCACCGCCTTCAGAGTCTTCCTAATATTCCACCTAAGCTTTCCCTTTCTTCCTTTAAATTTACCCCATTACTCTTATTTATTCTCTGCTGTATTATGCTAAATCCCTCTTTCTACTCGCGGTCTTTCCCCTTCAAACATATGCAGACTTGTTTCCTCAGTTTGGCACAGAAAAGCTACAGCAGGAATTCTGTCTGGTTGATTTTGGTCCAGAAGTTGATCCTCCTGGAGTAGGGCTGTCTACATTTGACTTTTTGCTGTAGGAGGCAATTACTACAACCCCACTTCATGGTGATGACACTGATGCCTCCTGGCATGACATCATCCGTATTCCTCCCCAGAGATAGCTGCATTTGAGAGGCAGGGGAATGAACCCTAAAGCACCCAGGGGCTCTGAGCTTTCCGGATGGAAGACACTTTATAAATATAAGGTATTATTGTGGCACAGAGCATCCTGGAAAACACATAAGTCATGCAGGAATGAGACCCAGTTAGTGAGGAGTGCTGGAAAAGGCATGAATCTGCAAAACCATAAAGTATGGCAAGATCATTTATAAAGCAATCTGCAAAAAAACCCAAGTAACCACAGAAAATGTGGCCACTAACCCCAAACTATGAGGGCATAAAGGCAAACCAGAATGACCTACTGCAGATGGGAATTCAGAGAGCTGAGCCCAAAGACTTTGAGAGTTTGCTTTGAGCTATTAGGCCTGTCTCTGAGCCAGACCCATAGCTGGGGTATAATTCACCTGCTGGGCTCTTCACAGCATTCGCAGAATAGTTCAGATCCGACAGTGTGACCGTGCCCACTCTTCTCGCCCTCAAGGGGGTCCCAGCCAAATACACACAACCCAGCCGCACAAGGAGCTGGTGCTTCCCCGCTGCAAACAGGAACTCTGGAGGAATGAGATTGCCTCTAGATCATGACGGAGTCTAGGAGGCAACCCTGGAATGGCTTACATAGAGACGTGATGTTTGTCCATCACTTGGAGCCCAAGTCAAGACTGGATGTCTTTCTAAGAGATGTCCTGTAGCTCAGCCAGAAGGTAGGGGCTTGATGCAGGAATCACGGGGCATGGGTCCCTGTTCTAACTTTGGGCACCTTGGTCTCCGGAAGCCCAACTTTGAGGCCTGATTTGAAGACTTTCCCACCACCCACCATCCCAGCCGCAGTCAGGGGGAGCTGAGGGCGCGCATCGGCTTTGAGACTCAGACCTTACGTGCCTCCAGCTGGGCCTGCTTGACCCAAGCTGAGCAGCGGTGGTGGGGCAGGGGGGTTGCGTCTACGACACAGTACCGTCACCCCAGAGCAGCCCTCTCTGTTGATTCCCGCACCCCCAGCACAGTAGCCGGCATTTAGGCAGACCCATTTTATTTACAGGCTAATGAATCTGAAACCAGGACCTTCGTGCGGCTGGTAAAGCCCTCATAAAACTTCAGCACTCAGGCAGGGAGGGCTGCTGGGGGTTGAAATGAGACCGAAAGAAACGCAGCTAGATGTCTAAGCCCTGCCTCCCGCTGGGGAAAGGGGAAACAGGAGAAGGTTGATTGGGGAGCAGCAAGGTGCAGTTACAACACCATGTGAACCCCCTGCCCGCAAACTCAGTGACAATGGTGAGCATACTCACGCTCCAACTGCACACTGGCATTGGCACCCCCCCAAAATGCAGTCACAACAGCTGCGCCCACACGCACCCCAAACGCACAATTACCATGGCTTCGCACACACCCCCCACACCGTTACAATGGCAGTGCACACATATACACACGCCCAGTCACAATGGCAGCGGACGGACACACTCCAACCGCACCACACGTAGCACTGAAGACTCAGTTACATTGGCGCGCATGCACAAACACATCCAACACACAATTACAACGGCAGCACAGACACACACACGCATATACCCCAACGCACAGCACCGTGGCAGCACACACACACACAGAGACACTGCAGCACAGTTATACTGGGGCACGCGCACACACACTCCCCACGGCACAGTTACAATGGCAGTGCGCACGCGCACACACACACACACACACTCCCCACGGCACAGTTACAATGGCAGTGCGCACACACACACACACTCTCACACACACTCCCCACGGCACAGTTACAATGGCAGTGCGCACACACACACACACACACACGCACACACACTCCACGGCACAGTTACAATGGCAGTGCGCACACACACACACACACACTCCACGGCACAGTTACAATGGCAGTGCGCACACACACACACACACACACCCCACGGCACAGTTACAATGGCAGTGCGCGCACACACGCACACACACACACACACACACACTCCACGGCACAGTTACAATGGCAGTGCGCGCACACGCACACACACTCACACACACTCCCCACGGCACAGTTACAATGGCAGTGCGCGCACACGCACACCCCACGGCACAGTTACAATGGCAGTGCGCACACACACACACACACACACTCCACGACACAGTTACAATGGCAGTGTGCACACACACACACACACACACTCCCCATGGCACAGTTACAATGGCAGTGCGTGCACACACACACACTCCACGGCACAGTTACAATGGCAGTGTGCACACACACACACACACACACACACACTCCCCATGGCACAGTTACAATGGCAGTGCGCACACACACACACACTCCACGGCACAGTTACAATGGCAGTGCGCACACACACACACACACACACACACACTCCACGGCACAGTTACAATGGCAGTGCGCGCACACACACACACACACACACTCCACGGCACAGTTACAATGGCAGTGCGCGCACACACACACACACACACACTCCACGGCACAGTTACAATGGCAGTGCGCACACACACACACACTCCCCATGGCACAGTTACAATGGCAGTGCGCACACACACGCACACACACACACACTCCACGGCACAGTTACAACGGCAGTGCGCACACACACACACACACACTCCCCACGGCACAGTTACAATGGCAGTGCGCACACACACACACACGCACACACACACACTCCATGGCACAGTTACAATGGCAGTGCGCACACACACACACACGCACACACACACACTCCATGGCACAGTTACAATGGCAGTGCGCACACACACACACACGCACACACACACACTCCACGGCACAGTTACAATGGCAGTGCGCGCGCACACACACTCACACACACTCCCCACGGCACAGTTACAATGGCAGTGCGCGCACACACACACACACACACACGCACACACACTCCCCACGGCACAATTACAATGGCAGTGCGCGCACACGCACACCCCACGGCACAGTTACAATGGCAGTGTGCACACACGCACACACACACACACTCCCCACGGCACAGTTACAATGGCAGTGCGCGCACACACACACACACACACACTCCACGGCACAGTTACAACGGCAGTGCGCACACACACACACACTCCCCATGGCACAGTTACAATGGCAGTGCGCACACACACGCACACACACACACACTCCACGGCACAGTTACAACGGCAGTGTGCGCACACACACACACACACACTCCCCACGGCACAGTTACAATGGCAGTGCGCACACACACACACACTCACTCCACGGCACAGTTACAATGGCAGTGCGCGCGCACACACACACACACACACTCCCCACGGCACAGTTACAATGGCAGTGCGCACACACACACACACTCCCCATGGCACAGTTACAATGGCAGTGCGCACACACACGCACACACACACACACTCCACGGCACAGTTACAATGGCAGTGCGCACACACACACACACACACACACTCCCCACGGCACAGTTACAATGGCAGTGCGCACACACACGCACACACACACACACTCCACGGCACAGTTACAATGGCAGTGCGCACACACACACACACACACACACTCCACGGCACAGTTACAATGGCAGTGCGCACACACACACACACACACACACTCCACGGCACAGTTACAATGGCAGTGCGCACACACACGCACACACACACACACTCCCCATGGCACAGTTACAATGGCAGTGCACACACACACACACACGCACTCACTCCACGGCACAGTTACAATGGCAGTGCACACACACACACACACACACACACAGAGGACCCTCTTTTGCCATGCTGCTTACAGTGAACTGAGCTGACCTAGAGTCATGCTACCCACTGTTGCTCTCCTTCGCCTCCTCTCGGCTCCCTGTCTATCTGTGGATTGCGAGGCTCTACGAGGCAAGGGCTTCCCCTGCCCAGAAGTTTAGCAAGCACCCAGAACCAGGGCCGGCTCCAGGCACCCGCTTTGCAAGCGGGTGCTTGGGGCGGCATTCAGAATGGGGCGGCCGTCCCTGTCCCACAGCGGCGATTCGGCTGCAGCTCCACTGCTGATGCAGCGGCGGCAATTCGGCGGCAACTGCTTGGGGCAGCAAAATTGGTAGAGCCGCCCCTGCCCAGAACATCAAAGACGGGGCTGTAAAATCCATCCATAATAAAATGCACTGAAACTAGTTCTGTTTTCTTGCTTTAATTTTAATCCACAGCTATCCAGGGAGATCACTGCTGTCTCTTTGCTGTACCCCTCATTTTTCAGTGCAACAATGGGGCTAGAACTGCTGCTTCAAAAGTTCAGGATCCTGCCAATGACGCTAAAGGAGAATCTTTATCAAACTGCAAGCAGTATAGAGCCTATGACACAAAATTGAGCAGCTCCGATTCTATCCAGAAAAGGGCAGTGATGCACACTTCCACAATAGTTAAGGCAGGGAGAATACAGCCTACAAGAAGGGGATTCTCCCAGCTCGTGTAGGCCCTGTGTGGAGGGTCCCTTAGGGAGGCAGGAGAACTGGATTCTAGCCACCAATCTGCCATTAACTCAGTGCGTGATTTAGGAGAAAAGTATCAGAGGGGTAGCCATGTTAGTCTGTATCCACAAAAACAATGAGGAGTCTGGTGGCACCTTAAAGACTAACAGATTTATTTGGGCATAAGCTTTTGTGGGTAAAAACCCCACTTCTTCAGATGCATGGAGTGAAAATTACAGATGCAGGCATAAATATACTGACACATGAAGAGAAGGGAGAACCAGTGTTAACAAGGCCAATTCAGTCAGGATGGATGTGGTCCACTCCCAATAACTGATGAGGAGGTGTTAATACCAAGAGAGGGGAAATTGCTATACCCTCCTGGCGCCACGAATCTGCTGCTTCCCTGTTATCGGAACGGGGACAGACTACCAAGAACTTGGCCAGGAGGGGTCACTCCTTCACAAGGACTTGACAAATGCAGAGTTGGGTGTGGCCAAATAGTGGGGGACGGAGCAAGACTGGTGAGCTAACAAATCGAGACCACCCCATGTGAGACTCTCAGTTCTGGATGGGAAAATTTGGAAATCACAAAATCTTTCCGGACAGAGAACCTGTTTCCCAACCCGCCCTACTATGGTCTTCAAAGTGAGCACAAAAATGGGGCATTCTTCCCCCGCCACCAAACCTAAACTGGATCCAAATTCTGCAGCTTGGGTCGATCTCTAAGGAAACCCTCCTGAACACAACAAAGGAATGTCCATATCTGTATCCCCATTGCGCTGAAGGGGACACTGAGGCACAGAGAGGGGAAAGGAGCTGACCAAGGTCACAAAGCAATTTAATGGCAGACCATCATGCTTTACTGCCCCTGTGCGTGTGTGACACCACTGCCCTCTACGGCAGTGTTTTTCAAACTGTGGGTCGCAACCCACTACTGGGTTACGGCATGGAAGGCACTGGGTCGCACTGCTGACCGGGACATTAAAAGTCCCGTCGGCGGTGCTGCCCAGCGAAGGCAGGCTAGTACCTACCTTTTCCGACACCGCGCTGTGCCCCAGAAGCAGCCCGCAGTGGGCCCGGCTTCTAGGCAGGGCGGGGACAGGGCTCCATGCGCTGCCCCCACCCCGAGCACCAGGTCCACACTCCCATTGACCAGCAACCGGCCAATGGGAATTGTGGGGGGTGCCTACGGGCGAGAGTTGTGCAGAGCCGCTAGTGCGCCTCTGCCTAGGAGCCAGACCTGCTGCTGGTCACTTTTGGGGCGCAGCGTGGTCCGTAGTGCTCCCTGGCTGTGCTGCTGACTGGGAGCCACCGGAGGTAAGTCCGAGCCCCAATCCCCTGCCCCAGCCCTGAGCCCCCCCAAACCTGGAACCCCTTCCTGCACCCCAAACCCCTCATCCCCAGCCCAGAGCCCTGACCCACCCGCCCCCCAACTCCCTGCCCAAGCCCTGAGTCCCCCCAAACCCTGAGCCCCTCCCACACCCCAAACCCCTCATCCCCAGCGCAGAGCCCTGACCTCCTCTCGCACCCCAACCCTCTGCCCCAGCCCTGAGCCCCTCCCACACCTCAAACCCCTCGTCCCCAGCCCTGAGCCCTTCCCACACCTCAAACCCCTTGTCCCCTGCTCCACTGGGTCACGGGCATCAACAATTTTCTTCAGCTGGGTCCCCAGGAAAAAAGTTTGAAAACCAGTGCTATAAGTGGAGAAACCAAGACTCAGAGGGATTAAGTGAGTGGCCCCAAGTCAGAGAGCATGAGCAGCGGCACTAGGAATAGAACCCAGGAGTCCTAACTCCTGAGCCTGCATGCAGAGCGTGCATCTCTTCAGGGCATGCAACAGTTAAGATTACTCTCTGGAAAAACCTGGAGAGCTCGCAGGGTCGATGTGAACATAAAAAACCTGACATGATTAAATTCCATGTAGTAAGTTGTTTAGAACTTACCACCGAGTTCAACTGTCAGACAAAAGGAAGGACAAAATGTAGCATGAAAAAGAAAAATCCAAAGGGGAAAAAAACAACCCTATAATAGGGGCTTTGTACTGCAGTGGTTGTTTCCCATTTAGCTATTGAAAAAGCCAACCGATTATGAAATACAAGATATAAAGAAAGCCAGCATATTAGTTAAACAAATAATAGAAGGGCCCAGAGAGCAGATAACAAGGCTGTTTGCAAGCCTGAGCTCCGAGGTGGGACTCACAGCTATTCAAAATGGACTGGGCCACCTGTGCCGGCTCCTCTGATGGAGATGTGTCTCTGAGCCTAGGGGGATGGGTCTGATATTACAGTGGTTTATTGAATTTCTCCTTCTGTATGGGCCTGTGTTGCATTAGAGACTGGGCCCACACCACCACCCCTGCCCAACTCTGGGGAAGTTCAGGTTTGAATCCAAGTATCCTGGCTGAACCCTGTATCAATAATAAAGGGCTGAGATGCACCCTGAGGTCTAAGTACCAAGGCAGGTTGGAGGCGCAGTTTATAATTCTGGAGAATATCTGGGTTTCCTTGTTGCCTTTGGCGAGATTCTACAGTAGACTCAACTAGCTGAGAGGGATTCCTGCCCTGGACGATGGCCAGATTCACTGCCCATGCAGCTGGGACTTGAACCTTACAGTCCTTAAGCAGCAGCTCTGCTGGGATAGCCTCTCCCAAGCCATGGTGATAAGAGCTGTACTGCCTTCATCCCAGCTGGAGAGCCCTCTTCAGCTCCCTTTCTCACTATCCCGTACAGGTGCATTGAGCAAGTCCGCTGAGCAGTCCCCCTGTGCCTGGCAACCAGACTCACCAGGCTAAATCCAGCCCTGCCTGGTGTAACTCCACAGAGAGACAAGGATGACTCTGACCCACCTGTGTGTTCATCGTGCATGTTGCAGCAGCAAAGGCCTGAATCGGGAAGCACATGTTCCCACGACACCAGGAGGAGCCAAAAGAAGAGTGGCACCTTGGTTGAGCCAACTGGAGTTGGGCTGGTACAGACAGAGCTAACCCCACACCCTGCAGCTGCCTTTAATCTAGCAGCCAAAGGCAGACCAAGATCCAGTGGCTGAGAAGTGGAAATATTCTTACTGGAAATAAGGAACAGGGTGGGTGATTAACCACTGGAACCGCTGCCAAGGGCCAGGGTTCTCCATCGCTTGGAGTCATCACATCAAAACTAGATGTTCTTCTGAAAGATCTGCTCTAGCTCAGCCAGGCGTTATTGGCTTGCTTTAGGAATCACTGAGCAAAATTCTCTGGCCTGTGGTTTGCGGGAGGTCAGACCGGATGACCCTAACGGTCCCATCCGGCCTCACAATCTATCAAATAATTTGGATCTGGATCTGAATTTCCTGGCTCAAGCCCGTTTCTACCCACCGCCTTCCGAAACCCCAGGACTTGGCAATAAAACCTGCCCTGGTACCTACCAAAGTGCCCTCCAGGGCAAAGACAGCAGCCGCTCCAGTGCGCTCCAGCGGCTCCATGCGGCGCCTCCAGCGACGGCGGCGGAAGGTGTCCGTCTTGCGGTAGTTGAGGTGGAACTTCCAGCCAAAGAGAGAGGCGTATTCCCAGCCCTCACCTTCCAACTCCTCCTGCTTGTGCTGCATGGGGGCAGAGAGCAGGGGAATCACAGCGCTGCAAGGAAGGACCATCTGCAGGGGGACAGATCCGCTCCCCAGCCCCCTTCTGGTTAACGCTGATGCCAAGAGCTGGATTGACCTCTGGAGAGTGGTGCCAAGTATCCACAGAGCAGGCCCAGGACACGCAGCCACAGGGCAAGCTTCCCCCATACTGCCACTGAGCTGCCCCATCCCCCAAGACCCATTCATCACTGGTAGTTAGAATGGGTACCCCACTGGTCCAGTTGCTGGTGGTTCTTTGGCATCAATCAAGAACCATGCTGAGAGCCCCAAATTAACCTGACGGCACTGCAGAGCCATCCAGGGTACAGCCTTTCATTCACTACCATCTCCTTTGCACCCCAAATAGGGATAATTTACTCACTACTGATGTGCAGCCACCTGTGGGGTGAAACAAGACCCCTGTTTACTTAGGCCCAGATCTTCAGAGGTATTTAGGAGCCTAACTCCCATTGATTTAAATGGCAGTTAAGTGCCTAAATACCTTTGAGGAGCTGGGTCTTGGCCTGTAAACTCTGGATGGCAAGGGCTGTCTCTTCATTGTATGTGTGTACAGCACCTAGCGCAATGGGTCCCCAGCCCTGGACTGAGGTCTTTAGACCTGGCCCCGCTATAAAGAATAAATACGACCAGTAAGTGTTTAACACCACTTGTAGGCGTAGTGGGGAAGAGATAAAGAAGATCATCTGCACTTGACACTGCAGGGGAACGGAGCTAGGTCGGCAGTAATTGACCCCATGCTAATGTTGCCAGGCTGCTAAAGTCAGCTAACACCTTGATTCTTACCACAGACCGGCCAAGCGCTTTGCATTACACCTCATCTGATGCAGAGCATGAGCTCAGCGATGACTCGAGGGGAAGGACACCGCCTACCGGGTCACCCGCAGCACCCTGTTTTCCTTGGAGGTCTCCCCTCCAAGCTCTGGACTAGCTCAAAGCTGGGGAGCTGCTACAGTTGTCGGCTGAGGCACTTTAGAGACTTTGCCATTGTAAAGGAGAAAAGCATCAGATCAGTTTCTCTCCTCGCTGCCCTCATCCCCCATGTTTCTCTGCCTGCATCTGATACTTCAGAGCTTAACAGTATGTTTCCTCCCCTGCCCACCTTTGGTTATTCACCAGTGAGCAGGGGGCTTCTGACGGGTTTCCTCGCTGGTAAACCCTGTCGATACTTTCCCCCTGGACCCTCTGCACTGGATTTACACTGAGATGGAAAGCGGGGCAGACTTGAGGCTCTCAGTTCGAGGTCACTGTTTCACACGTGGCTGGGGATCTGAAAGTCCTTCCCACATGACAGGCCTGTAAAATGAGTCAGTCCCCTGCCCAGCGAGTCTGAGCTCCTTGGAGGATCGATTGGACCCTGGAGACAAGTCCCCCTCTCTTTGGATCACAGCTAAGGCCTGGGGCAGGGATGGAAGCTCTGCCTGTCTTCTGGATAAGGAGAAGACATCAGCATCCGTTGTGATATTATCACTCATGTATTTGTACGGTGGTAGGAGCCGGCTGAGATCAGGCCCCATTGTGCTGGGAGCTGGACAAACATATGGTTATAGACAGTCCCTGCCCCCAGTGAGTTTACAATCTAACCAGACAAAGGCAGGATTCCTATCCCAATTTGCCAGAGGGGGAACAAGGGGTGTAGAGAGCCTAAGTGACTTGCCCAAGGTCCCCCAGGAGGTGTGTGACAGAACTGGGACCTTTCACCAGCACCGAGTTCTCTTCATCAAATAATACTAAAGGGGCAGGCGTGCTGGCTGGCAGAGCTTAGGTGCCCTGGTATGATTTCAGAGGCTGCCGTGCCATGTCGCTAGCCTATCGCAGCCTCTGGAAAGCCACGGGGGCCCGATCGACCGCTGTGCAGTGGTTTGGTAGTCGGGTCTCCCTGCATTTTCTAGTGAAAGAGCAAAAGAGAAAATCTCGCGGGCATTTGACTGTCGCAAGCCTCCAGGCTGCAGCCATTTCAACGGCATTCCTGGGCCAACGGGGACACCTAGTGGGGAGCAGCGAGACAGCGGGATGCTGGGAATATTTCAGAAATTAGGCAGGGAGGCTGAAACCGAGCCCTGGGCAGAGCTTCCGGCACAAAGCCTAGATCCCCCCGTCCATAGGGTCTGATCTCCGGCCGTGAATGTACGGGCTAAATGGGTTATCGCCCCTCGGGGCTCCAGTGGTGTTTAAGTCCTTGTGCTAGCCTCTCTGCACGGGAGCGGTTCTCACCCTCGCCGAACAGCCTGCTGTGCATATTTCACCATAGCCAGGAAAGCTTGGGCGGGCATGCACGTGAGGTGGGGAGGAGGGGGAACCACGTGTGAGAAGGATTGGGACTTGGTGAAAAGTGCGAGCTCTGGAAACGGGGTCCTCTGCTTCTCCACATCAGCTATGCCCACTGCCCTGCCGACACGCCCTCACCCAACGGGCCTCGGGAGTCAGAGACAAGGTCACCTTCCAAGCCTCAGTCAACCCTTGGCTTCTTTCCTGAGCCTGCTGGCAAAAGTTGCCCTTCCCCACTGGGGCCTGAGCCACGCCTCTCAGCCACTCCCAGCCTGCAATGGGTTAAAGCTACAGCCTGAGGGGAAAGGCTCCCTGTGCCATTCGCAGCAGGAACGCCTGCAGGAATCCTTGCTGAGGGGCGTTCTGGTTTTTAATTTGGTTTAAAACACAATTCCGTTCCAGCAGACGTCATGGGAAGCAGCAGGCACTCAGTCAAAGCGTCTCAAGCTGCTCATCCAAAAACGGAGGCACATCGACATGGCAGCTATTCATGAAAATCTGATCCTAGACCTCTCCTCTGCAATTGCCCCATCTGTGCAGTGGGGGACAACAACCCTTACTCACCTCACCAGGGCCTGGAATAACTGGTCTTTGTCAACTGCTCGGAGACAATGGGCCAGCTCCTCAGCTGGAGTGAATTGGAGGAGCTCCATCATCTTCAACTGAGCAACACCGACTGACACCAGCTGGGGACCTGCCCCATTGACTCCAATGGAGCTACGGCCGACGGACACCAGCAGGGGACCTGCCCCGTTGACTCCAATGGAGCTACGGCCGACGGACACCAGCAGGGGACCTGCCCCGTTGACTCCAATGGAGCTACGGCCGACGGACACCAGCAGGGGACCTGCCCCGTTGACTCCAATGGAGCTACGGCCGACGGACACCAGCAGGGGACCTGCCCCGTTGACTCCAATGGAGCTACGGCCGACGGACACCAGCAGGGGACCTGCCCCGTTGACTCCAATGGAGCTACGGCCGACGGACACCAGCAGGGGACCTGCCCCGTTGACTCCAATGGAGCTACGGCCGACGGACACCAGCAGGGGACGTGCCCCGTTGACTCCAATGGAGCTACGGCCGACGGACACCAGCAGGGGACCTGCCCCGTTGACTCCAATGGAGCTACGGCCGACGGACACCAGCAGGGGACCTGCCCCGTTGACTCCAATGGAGCTACGGCCGACGGACACCAGCAGGGGACCTGCCCCGTTGACTCCAATGGAGCTACGGCCGACGGACACCAGCAGGGGACCTGCCCCGTTGACTCCAATGGAGCTACGGCCGACGGACACCAGCAGGGGACCTGCCCCGTTGACTCCAATGGAGCTACGGCCGACGGACACCAGCAGGGGACCTGCCCCGTTGACTCCAATGGAGCTACGGCCGACGGACACCAGCTGGGGTCCTGCCCCATTGACTTATTAATAAAACAACAGCAATAACCTCACAATTATTCCTATTGTGTCAGTGTCCCAGGTGCTTCTGAGGCCGAGGGGAAGCCAAGGTCCTTGCCCAGAAAAGCATACCATTGAAGGGACAAATTTTCTCCCCCTACGCAGGTAGAGTCATACGCCACCCCAGAAGTCATACTATGTAGCTCTCAAACAGGGCTTTCCGTCAGATCTCAAAGTGCTTTGGAAAGGAGGTCAGTAGCATCACCCCCATTTTACGACTGTGAATCAGAGACAAAGTGACTTGACCAAGATCACCTGGCAGCCCAATGGCAGAGCTAGGAACAGAGCAACACCAATGGACCCCATTTGGGGATCTGGCCCTAGGTATTATTCTCCTCTGGGATCGCCATACCTTTTTCACAGCCTCCATCTGCTTAAGGTCCCTCCTGCGGAGCCGCACCCACCGCCGCCGGCGGCTAGTGTGGTACATCTTCTCGGCCGGCACCCAGGCCTTGGGCTTACGGTCTGGCGGGATAGCGATGCCGTACTCCCAGCCTCAGAGTAAAGGAGATACCAGGGTGAATGCGGGGATAGGGCAGCTGCCTTTGCATCTAACCATTAAGTCATTGCAGATGCTTTCAAAATCAATTTCAGTTGGGGTTTTCCTAAATAACAAAACTTGCTTTCCAGAACCTGCCTGCAACATGCTTTTAAAGTGTGTGTCACTTCCCCGCTCCGAGTGGCTGGCCACACAGACAATAGCAGCCTACTACTGCTGCCAGATGTCAGAGTTACCCCTTTAGCTCACGTGCCCAAGGCTCCATGCTTTGGACCAGATGACCCTGGTTATGCATGCCCTACTGCTGATTCATGCAGGGGGCTGCTCTGTGGACATTCAACTCTTGGGTGTGACCTTAGAACAAATCCTTCTAGGTCATCCAGATGGTTCCCAGCATTTCTAGTCATTTGTCCAGGCTGGTCTGCAGTCCCTCTTCGTCCATCTGGGATGGCTGAGAGGTTAACATGCTGGTCTTGAACTCCAGTGGGGTGTCCCGTGCTGCCTCCCACTCCAGCAACTCTGGTTGGTTTGGCTGCCAGGTTAAGTAATCTGCTGGTCCCTTCAATAAGTAAGTATGTGATGGGTGCCTACCCCGTCCTGTGGGAGCACACTACCCAGCTGACTGCTTCGCACTATCAGGAGGCTCAGATCCAGCCCAGTTGCATCTCGCCCTCCTCCTAGTAACCCCTTGTGTCCTCCTCGGCACTCACACCTTTCCAAGGCTCAGCAGCCAATGTTCCCCCTTTTAGCTTGGCTCTGTCAAAGCAGGGGCAGTCCCTCTAGGGGACTTTTGTTGCTCTCTCGCCCGTCTGTCGGTATCTTTCTGGTGAGGAATCCTGGCTGTGGCTGCGCTAGGGATCTGCTGGCCTCTTCTACGCTGGCCCTTTCCCCATCGCTGGTCCAGCACGAACAGAGGGGTAAAAACGCTTTCACCCTGCTGGCACGAGCGCTTCCATCCCTGCTAACTTCAGCCGAGCTGTCCTCGTGCTAGACTGATGGGGGAGAGAACTCTCAGCACAGACGCATCCCAGGATCCATCAGCTCCCACTGACGTGAATGGAAGCACTGCAGTGGGGCACCAGAGTAGACCCAGGTAGAAATGGAGGGAATGTTTTTGTAGCTGTAGTGGACAAAGGGGGACAGGTAGGCTGGGATGGGGAAGCTGTGTGCAGGGCTCCTCCCTGGAGAGGCAATGGCCACAGTGGGCAGAGTAAAGGGGGATGGGGAGGGAAGCTGAAATATACGTAAGGTTCTGGCATACCTCTCTCATCAACCGCTCGGTTGAGATCTGTGTCCCATTCCACGTCTTCCCATTTCCATCCTGGGGGACACTCGATCTCCTCCTTAGGAAGCACTTTCTCCCCATTCTGGAAGACATGGGGTGCGTTTACTGAGCAATATTCGGCCTATGAGCGCACCCACAGCCCACACAGACTTCCAAGGTGGCTAGCAACAAAGCCGGCCTTGTATCAGTTCCCCTTTTAGCCTGTGAGCCCTCTGGAGCATAGAGCACCCAGTGCCAGGCTCCACCCTGATGCTTGGTAAATAGTATCTATGGATGGAAATGTTGCAATAGCTCCGTTGTTCGGGTTATGCTGAGACTCCCCGCAGGGACTCACTTGCTGTGCTAGAGATGGACCAATGAGACAGGGAGCCCTCCCCAAACTGACAGCACTTGGCCGGATGGTGCAGAATGGATTCCCTGAGAATGCACAAGGGGATCTGCTGATCCGTGGATGAGCTGCAGTCATTTCCCGATAACCCCTCTGTGAAATGGTCAGTGAATCTAAACCTTTTTTTTTTTTGATCCCTCGGTGCAAATACATTCCTGAAGTCTGAAATGTGACAACTGACTCATTTGTAGGGGATTCCACAATCTACGACACGGGCTACCTTTTCAGTCGGTTAATGCGGGCGTGGTTTGATTGACACTATGAATAAATAACCTAACTGTTTTCACCAATAGATCTCAAAACACTCTACAAAGCAAGCCAGGATCATTATCCTCATTTGGCAGACGGGGAAACTGAGGCACAGAGTGGGGAAGTGGCTTGCCCAAGGTCACCCAGCTGGCCAGTCCTAGGACAATCAGGGGGTTTGCCATCTAAAGGAATACAACAGCAGTCTACAGGGGTGGGGGGGAGTTCTTACCACATCTGTGTAGGCCTCAGCCATGTGGATCCACTGGCCTCCAGGAAGCCGGACTTGATTCTCAAACACTTCGTCTACAAAGCTCATGTGACCAGCATCTGTGTCATAAAGTAACCTGCATCCAGGGAGGATGGGAGGGAAAGAAAAGCAACTAAGAGCTCCCCTGCATCATCTCCACAAACACTCGTCCTTTCAGCCAGCTGCTGCCTCCTAGATCCCAACCCGTTACCCACAGAACGGAAAATGCTCACCAATGCCACTGAGCAGATGCCTAGAAAATACAGCTGGATTGTGGACACTCCAGTTATAGGCTCTTCCAAAGCAGATATAAGCCTGAACTGCAGCATCCGCACTGCTGTTTCAGCCGGACATGCTATTCCAGCTGGATTTGCTTCTTATAGAATCATAGAATCATAGAATATCAGGGTTGGAAGGGACCCCAGAAGGTCATCTAGTCCAACCCCCTGCTCAAAGCAGGACCAATTCCCAGTTAAATCATCAAATCATCATAAATCATCAGGTTCATTGTGTGAACCTGCATTGCACTGCACATTCAACAGCTGCCATGTCCCACCCCAGAGGTGGCTGCATTTCCATGGTGGGTGAAGTAACACCTGCTTATACAGGGCCACTGCCTCCTAGCAGTTCAAGAGCTATGGGAGGCCAGCAATACCATGGATCGTGCCTGGAGGCCCCAGGCAGTGGGAAGGCGGTGCAAATGGATCTCCCAGCCCTGTGCAGTATACAGCTGAGCTCTGCAATGGCACTGTCTGTGAAAGTTGGAGTTCACAGATTCCCAGATTCCAAGGCCAGAAGGGACCACTGTGATCATCCAGTCTGACCTAAAGACATGGGCAAAGTAGGTCAGGATCAAAGGCCACGGCTTATCCCCTTGAGCCCTATCCAGCTGCCGACCAGGGGAATGGACAGGCTGGTGGGTACCAGGACCAGATCTGTGGATATGTGCAGTGAGTGGATCCACTGGCCACCAAGCCAGCATGGGCCGCTCTTGCACTGCAGAAATTCCCTGCAACCTGCTTCCAGGTCCAGTCCCCCAAATCCCTCAGGTAGGTCCCATACCCAAATCTCTTGTACTTAGGCTCTGCACTGGGGACCAGCAGCTTGTTAGCTTGGACGCTCCTTTCAGCGGACCATCTTTTTTGTCTGTATTTGTACAGCACCTAGCGTAAAAGGTGCTTGGTTCACACCTGGGGCTGCTAGATGCTACTGCAATACATATCATCTTAATTTAATAGTTTAGGAAGTGCACTGAATTCTCAACAGCTGTCAGGGGAAGAGCTGAGCCCCAGACCCACATCCCTCTAGGCTGCCGGATGGTTTGCTATCAGGTCGCTACATGTCCTTAGGGTGTTTATGGACCCTTAGATGAAACGTCTTGTAATTGACAAATGCTATTTAAACAGGGAGCTCCCATGCCCCTTGCTGAGGGACAGATTCATAGATTCGAAGGCCAGAAGAGTCCATTGTGATCATCTAGTCCAGGGGTCCTCAAACTGGGGGTCGGGACCCCTCAGGGCATCGCAAGATTATTACATGGGGGGTTGCGACCTGTCAGCCTCCACCCCAAACCCCGCTTTGCCGCCATCATTTATAATGGTGTTAAATATACAAATATATATTTGTTCCCATGCAAGTACTTATAAACTGTGATCAAATCACCCCATATCTGCTTTTTGTTAGGCTAAGCAGACTGAGCTCCTTGAGTCTACTGCTACAAGGCAGTGCAGCGGGGTGGTCACGCAGTTCCCAGGCCGATTGGGGAAGCAGGCTCAGCTGTGGCCACGTGCCAATCAGGGCTCAGCTGGCCTTTATGAGAGAGCAGTGGGCCAGAAGCAGACAGAGTCTCCTCTAGCTGTGGAGGGAGCTGGGTCTGGCTGCTGGGGAGCTTGAGAAGGTACCTGGAGTGGAGCATGGCTGGGGAGCTCTAGCCTGGAAACCCCCCTCCTGGGCTGTAGCCTAGTATAAGGCCAAATAGGTACTGGGGTTGTGGGGGATAGCCTGAGGGGTAGGCAGAGGCAGCAGGTCCAAACCCCTCCTTGCCTGTGATGAGTGGCAATTAGACTGCAGTCTACCCCAGTGAGCTGGGGCTAGATGGTAGCTGGTAGTAGCCATGTACTGAGGCAAGGTGGGGATTGTGGGTAGGGGTTCCCCTGGGTGGGGAGACCCAGAGAGTGGGTGTACTGCCTGGGGCAGCATCCAAAGAAAGGGGTACCGGGGTCCAGGAGGGATGTGGGCCTGCAGAGGGTGCTCCGGAGCTGGAAACTGAGCTAATTCCCAGGAACCAGCAGGAGGTGCCACAGGGGTGAATCCCACCCCGTTACAGGCAGGTTTTCTTTAATCATTCTCGTGGCTCTTCTCTGAACCCTCTGCAATTGACCAACATCCTTCTTGAGTTGTGGGCACCAGAACTGTTATCTTACTGTATCCATCAAGCGATCTACTCACGTCTTTTCTGGGCTGATGAACCAGTCCCCGGCCCACGTCCAGCCGACAGAGGGACGGAAGCTATCCTTAGGCAGTTTGATTTTGCCGGTCACGTCGCTGTATTTGGGGTAGGTCAGACCAGTCGTCCCCCAGTTCCCAACCAGTGCCAGCTTCACCTGGTTCTCATACTTAGACATCAAAATGAGAGACACTTTCAGGATAACAGTTGGGTATATGGGAACAGCGAGAGCATGGAAAGAGACCCACAGAGAGCAGCTACTTGGGAGTAAATTCACTACACAGGGAAGAGCACTCCATCATAGAGGCAGTTTGAGGGATACCGTCAAAGGAGTGGCCTGAGAAGCCAACTCCATGCAGGCCACCAAAGAGCGTGGCCATGATCTTCAGGGGCTGTTAGCATGAGTGAAATCTGACTTAGTGACCCAGAGGTGAAGGACCCAACCCCCGGCTCAGGGTCTGCTTGGAATGAGTGTGTTTACAGCTGGACTGTGGCTGCCCGTCCTGCCATGAATAACTGCACCAACTCGCAGCAGAGCCCTGAATTCACTTCCTTCCAGGGCAGGATGCTTACCTGCCACATTAGCGCCCCTAGAGGGAAGAAGCGGGAGGACTCAAGGATCCAAAACTCAGTGTCAACCTAAGTTCCTTGTAAACTGCATGGCCACACAACTGCGCCACAGCCTATTAAGTGCCAGGCAGGCGCTCAGGGAACCCAGACCTGCCGTGGCCAGGGGACAGGTGCCCCTCCCCCAGCCCGAACCCAGGCCCGTCCTGGACCTGCTGCGGCCAGGGGTGAGGCGCCCTGGTCCGACCGGGGAGAGAGGGGGGGGAGAGAGAGCTGGGTGGAATCCTCTCTCCCTGCCGTAGCCCTGGGGCAGCCTGCACCCCCATCCAGAGCCTTCATTCCCCCCCCCATACCCCAACCCTCTGCCCCTCCCACACGCCAAACCCCTGGGCCCCACCCCACCACATGAATTTTGCTACGTGCACCAACTGATGTGACACATCACCTCCATATTGGTGCATACAACAAAATTCATTACGCACATGGGTGGGGAAAATTTAGAGGGAACACCGGTGTCCACTCACGGTTTCGGCAAAGACGGAGAGCTTCCCCTCTGCGTACTTGTTAAACTCCTTCTCGTCTACAGCCAGCCCAAACCAGAGCTGAACCCGCAACTGAGCCGGGATCCTGGGGCCCATCGCCTCTTCCTGTGGGTACTGCCAAAGAAAGGGAACCCAATTAATATCCGCAGGGCAGCGGCTGCCTGTTAAGGGTAAGGGCTGCTCTGGGCTAACGCCTGTCCAATAAGGATGAGAGAAGGTGGAAGCAGAGCCCTACTCACTCCTGTGCACCCAGTGACATAGAATCATAGAATATCAGGGTTGGAAGGGACCTCGGGAGATCATCTAGTCCAACCCCCTGCTCAAAGCAGGACCAGTCCCCAATTTTTGCCCCAGATCCCAAATGGCCCCCTCAAGGATTGAACTCACAACCCTGGGTTTAGCAGGCCAATGCTCAAACCATGGCCACCCAGGCATGCAAACGAGTGTGTGGTGTGCCCTATAGTGGCTGCACTGCCTAGAACCTGCTCTTGGACAACAGAACCCCACGCCACCCCTGACCCGCTGTGCCCTGTTAGGGATCAGAGCCTGTGGCAAGTGCAGCTGGCTTGTAGTCAGTTGCCTGATTGGCTCCACCTGTCAGCAGATCGGGTCTTAACCCCAGCAGCAGTTCAGTGGGTGCTCAAAGTACTTGCCTGCTGCCACACCTGCTTTACTCCAGGTAACCCAGTCCTGCCCTTCAGCTCTGATTCCTGACTTCGGCTCTGCCCTGGGCTCCTATTTCTGCCCCAACCACTGGGCACAACTGCCCCACATCCCGGTCTTTGCCATGCCCTGTGGGCACAACCAGGTCCCTACTCTCCAGACAGCAGTGGCAGCCTGCTCCTGAAAAACAGGCTGGTGCTTCAGCTTTTTGTGCCTGGGATCCTCAGCTCCCTCCGTCCTTCAGCTGGGATAGTGCCCACACTGAGCAGGGGGCTGCATGCACGGGGCGGAAGCTGCCTCCCCATGGCCCAAAGAGCTACTGGTAAAGGGGGCAGGCAAAGGGAAACTGAGGCAGAGAAAGGGGTGGGGGAGAGTGAGGCTGAGCAGCTGAAGAGTGACCATGGCAGGCAAGGGGCAGGATGAAGGGGGGGTCCAAGAGCCATTGACAGTGCAGCAAATGCTGAGCGACAGGATGACGTCAAGAGGCCATGAAGTCCTTTCCGGCAGGCCCTGACTTCCCCGCTGCACCCTCTGGCCAGTGCTGGTTGCTCTGGGGATGGAGCCCCGAGGGTCTAGGGAGTCTGCCCCCTAAGAGCTCTCTGTGGCTGCAGCTCCCCTGTGGAGGGTCACTCTGGATTAGGGGGTAGGTAAGGTGAGCTGGAAGGCCCTGATTTTCCACCAGTGCCCACAGTCACACGATGAGCACATGTGATGGGTCCTAAAGTACCACCAGTGCCCCCTGCTCCCGTCTGCATGCCCTGGAGCTGGTCTGTGCCAAACGCCAGCCTCCCAGCAGACAGGGCTGTGGAGCAGCCCCGGTTCCATACCAGCTCAGAGCCCACAGGAATGGGAAGCAGCAGGCACAGGCTGCTACAGCCAAAGCGTGAGTCTGACACACGGGTACAGCTGCCTGAGAAGGCCCTGAGCCACTGCCAATGGGCCTGGAACCCTCTGCAACATCCCCAACATGCAAAGGGGACTGATGGACACAAGGGGGTGATGGCCCGAAGCACATTAACCGCTACATGCATTGCCATGCTGGGAGGGCACAGATGCTGGCATCAAAGATTACAAGCTCCCCCCATGTGCCCAGCAGTCTGGACCAGCTAACACTGCCTTGGCTAATGATACAGCATGTGGACATGTGCTGAGGCCAAATTCTGTCCAGTGATGCTGGTGTAAATCCAAAGTGGTCCCACGGGAGCCAGGGACACCTCCAGAGGGACACCTGAGTAAATGAGAGCAAAATCTGGTCCCTTCTCTTTAAAAAGCTTCTAAACTGTGTAAGTAACTGCATAAGCTGGTACCTCTCACAGATAAATGGATCTGCTCTGTGCTCTTTATGTAGACAGGGAAATACACAATAACGCTCATCACTTGTATCGCAGCTGACAACATCAACTGGCCAACCTTGTTGCGTGCCCTGCCACTAGAGGGTAACAGACTACTACTGCAGCTAAGTAGTGGAGTTACTCCATCAGCACAAATGGTGGAGGTCTGTGCTTCAGGGCTCAAACCCTAATGAAGACTGGTTCTTTTGGGCGGGGGGGGAGTTGTTACTATAGCCAGGTGGGAAACAATTTCCTGTCCCATGAGCATTTTCAAGATTTCAAAATCTTGCCTGTTTTGCATCGGGATGAAACCAAGACCTTTTGAATATTTTGGTGAAAAGCCAGAGACACACCCTCTGCAGAATAGTCAATACTATGGCCCCCACTGTGACTCAGGCAAAGCAAGGACTTGAACCCAGGTCTCCCATGTAAGCATTCTATCCACTAGACAACTGGCTACACTGAAGTGGAAAGTGCTCACTAGCTCGCTCGCTCTCTCGTTTTCACTGACCCTTTTCTGTGAAAAGTTTTGGTGAATCGAGATACTTCCAACAAAAAACTATTCTGAAAAGCTCCAGACCAGATCTAGCTGTTCCATAGCATTCCTCACAACACCCCTGTAAGCGAGGTAGGCAGGGGAAACTGAGGCAGAGCACAGTTAAGTGACTTGCCCCAGGTCCTGCAGCAAGCTAGGGATAGAACCCAGGTGTCCTGGCTTGCAGGTAAACCATGAGACAGGAGTCTTCTGGGCTGGTGACCTATTTTCACCCAGCAAAGAGCAGGAGAGAGGATGTGACTCTCTGCAGAGTGGTTGGTGCTGTTTATCTACTGGTAAGATGACCTTCAAGACTAAGACACTGAAAGCGGCCAACATATTTGAACAAAAATAGAAAAAATAAACAGTGAAATGTCTCGTTTGGTTTTTTTGCTCTCACTTGCTTTTTTTTTTTTTTAAGTGATGCTAGTTTTCCATCCGTAGCTGAAGTTGAGAAAAAAACTAAATATTTTGGTTCTTCCTTTCCTGCCAGCTGTTTTTTAGAGCTGCAGCTCCCAAATGGGGAGGACTGGAGAGAAGACATTTCATTCGAGACACAAGAAGCTTTCTTTGGCAAGGGGATCATAACTTCAGTTCATTTGGGTAGCTGCGGGTTGGGAATTTAAAACTCCCTCAGCCAAATTCTGTCCTCGTTTACAACTGGGTAATCCCGCTGACTGCAGTGGGGTGGTGAAACAATCCCAAAATGCTGGCCCTTGGTGGAAATCGGACCCAGAAGCTTCTGTGCTAAAAAGGACAGGCTTCTAGGACAGGAGCTACAAGAATGGTGTACTGGTAGCACTAGTCGGCGCTCATCCACTTTGTGAGCCAGCAGCTACAGGGGAACCTAACCCAGGCTGAACCAGGAGGTTATGCTTGAACAGAAGTAACCAAGGACAGATATTGTGAGGAAGGGACTCTGGGTACATCTACACTGCAATAAAAGTACCCGTGGCTGCGAGTCTCAGGAAACAGACTAGCTGAGGCCTAGGGAAAGTTACAATTCTTCCCCCCTTACAGATGAGCTGAGGCAGAGAGAGACTAAGTATGTCCCTGTATCCCAGCAGGATCGAGGGACACCACAGTGCTGAGGAAGACAGATAGTCAGCTGGAGAATGTCTGTGCTTTGACCTAGTTGTTTGATCACCTCCTGTGTTACTCATAGACTTCAAAGCCAGAAGGGACCATCGGGATCATCCAGTCTGACCTCCTGCACGTCGCAGGCCACAGAACCTCACCCACTCACTCCGGTACTAGACCTCTAACCTCTGGCTGAGTCACTGACATCCTCCAATCAGGATCTAAAAGACTTCAAGTGGCAGAGAATCCACCACTGACTCTACTTCAAACTAGCGAGTGACATCAAACCAGGTCCGGCTCACCGTGTCCAGTAGGTGTCGCACTCCCACTCAAAGTAGCACCACGCTCACAAAGTTCTATGGCTGACTCCGCCCCCTGGGGAAAAGCCTTTGCAGGGAAAGAGGGAGACAGTGAAAACGTTGGTGTTGGGCACACAGATCACTGCCAACGGGCATTCTGGAGTGGGTTCTTCATGACAGCTCCCAGTACCTGCTGGGAGTGTGGAAGCAGGTTCGATTCCTGATGACAGCCAGTCCCCGGGAATCCTTACGCTGTCACTATGGCAGCTAGCCCTATGGCTGCAGTGGAGGAGCACTGCACCAGGAGACATTTTCCCCTTGCGAGTATGAGCAGGAGCAGCTCCCCAGTGAACAGCAGATTCTTGCCAGCAAGTTTAAAAAGTATGGATTGGATGAATGGACTATAAGGTGGAGAGAAAGCTGGCTAGACTGTCGGGCTCAACGGGTAGTGATCAACATCTCGATGTCTAGTTGGCAGCCGGTATCAAGTGGAGTGCCCCAAGGGTCGGTCCTGGGGCCGGTTTTGTTCAACTTCTTTATTAATGATCTGGACGATGGGATGGATTGCACCTTCAGAAAGTTTGCAGATGACACTAAGCTGGGGGGAGAGGTAGATATGCTGGAGGGTAGGGACAGGGTCCAGAGTGACCTAGACAAATTGGAGGATTGGGCCAAAAGAAATCGGATGAAGTTCAACAAGGACAAGTGCAGAGTCCTGCACTTAAGAAGGAAGAATCCCATGCACCGCTACAGGCTGGGGACCGAGTGGCTAGGCAGCAGTTCTGCAGAAAAGGACCTAGGGGTTACTGTGGACAAGAAGCTGGATATGAGTCAACAGTGTGCCCTTGTTGCCAAGAAGGCTAAGGGCATATTCATAGGAGCATTGCCAGCAGATCAAGGGAAGTGATTATTCCCCTCTATTCAGCACTGGTGAGGCCACATCTGGAGTACTGCGTCCAGTTTTGAGCCCCCCACTACAGAAAGTATGTGGACAAATTGGAGAGAATCCAGCGGAGGGCAACGAAAATGATCAGGGGGCTGGGGCACATGACTTACGAGGAGAGGCTGAGGGAACTGGGCTTATTTAGTCTGCAGAAGAGAAGAGCGAGGGGGGATTTGATAGCTGCTTTCCACTACCTGAAAGGGGGTTCCAAAGAGGATGGAGCTCGGCTGTTCTCAGTGGTGGCAGATGACAGAACAAGGAGCAATGGTCTCAAGTTGCAGTGGGGGAGGTCTAGGTTGGATATTAGGAAAAACGATTTCACTAGGAGGGTGGTGAAGCACTGGACTGGGTTCCCTAGGGAGGTGGTGGAATCTCCATCCTTAGAGGTTTCTAAGGCCCGGCTTGACAAAGCCCTGGCTGGGAGGATTTAGTTGGGATTGGTCCTGCTTTGAGCAGGATTAGATACCTCCTGAGGTCTCTTCCACCCGTAATCCTCTAGGATTCTACCCCCATGAAGCGGGTGTACCGCTGGCTGCAGTTGACGCTAACACCTCTACGTGCCTTTGGGAGGGGTGTGGAATCTGCCTCCTCCAGAAAGCTAATCATTTTTAGGATATTGCGTTCCGACATCAGAGGCCAAGTTCCATGTTCCCCATTTACAGATGGGGAAACTGAGTCACAGAGGGGCGACGCAACTTATCCAAGCACACCCAGCAAGCCAGGATTAGACCCAGATCTCTTGACTCCCAGGTGACTACTGGGGGGCAAACACCACAATCGGGGGGGGGGGTTCCTCTGCACAGTTGGGGAGCAAAGACAAACACCAGAGCGTTCTCCCCTCCCCCTCACCTTGCAATCCCAAATAGGAGTGGAATCCAAACCCTAAACATCTACTGTTTTTACAGGCACTGCTGGCTTTATTTTTTCCCTGTTTACAGATTTCCCTGCTGGGTTTTGTTGGTTATTTTTTAAGGGGAGAAAAATGTTATTAAAAACAAATATACTTTCAAAAAGAAAAACCCAACCTACTTTCAAAAATATCGTCTGAAGTTTCCCACAGTTCTTGCCACAGTAGTTGGCGCCGGTCCTGGAGAAAAGAACTTCATGGGCTGGCACCCGGGCGTAAGCCACGCGCTTGTCTCCTCGAAGCATCCAGATCACTATGTCTGGCAGGCTGTTCTGGGGCTGGAAAACACGGTGGCAGACAAATCGCATCTATTCAACCTCCCCAAATCAATACCATGAGTCAACAAAAATCCAGGCTGAAAAGTGAGACACTGAGGGGGATTAGTGGAATCTCAGCAGGTCTCACCACAGAGCAGGCAGCTCCGAGACAGCTGGCAGGGTCGCAGAAAGCAGAGACGGGAAAGACCCATCATTATTAATGTATTACAGTAATGCTTACGTGCCCCAGTGGAGAACAGGGCCCCGTTATGCTAGGCATTATGTAAACACAGAGTCAGACAGTCTTCGCCCCAAAGAGCTTACTGTCAAAATAGACCAGATGGACAAAGGGTGGGAGGGGAAACTAAGGCACCAAACAGGGATGGGACTTGTCCAAGATCACACAGCAAGTTAAAGTCAGGAACCCAACCCAAGTCTGAACGCAGGGCCCTACCCACTGGACCACCCTGCCCCAATGTTACGCAGCTAGACCCATTCCTGCCTTCTGTAGTTGCAGACCCTCAGAATCAGTTGCTGGTTTGTTGGGGGTGTTTTCCTGTGCTTGAATTTCCCTGTCCATGAAAGGGGTCAGGCTACTTGACCTCAGCAGGAAGGAGGGAGGAAGCCCCCTAGTCTCCAAAAGCCCTCACCCACAAGAGCATCAGGTGTGGTGTCAGCATGTTTACATGTGGGGATAGTAGGTGGAACTCACAATACCAACAAAAGGAGGAGGACACAGACCCAAAATTTAACAAAGGGATAGGGGTGCAGGTCCCAGGGTCCAAACAAGGGATCCAGAAGGGGACACCACACAGAGGACCCCAGATAGTGCCCACTGCCCCGAGGAGGAGTCCAAGGAGCCAGTGGATGTCGCCCAGAAAAACTCTGCCCCAGAGTCGCAGAGACACCAGACAAACCCCTTGCAGCTTCCTCCTCCTGGCCTGTGCCGAGGACGACGGCCCTGGAGGCTGAAGGCCGCTGGCTGTGACCACAGCAAAGACAGCCTGGCAAGGCAAGTGCATCCTGTGACGGGCTTCATCTCGGCAGTTTAGTCTCCATGGTTTAGTTGGCCTCTGCTGGTGGCACCAACAAGGACACCATCTGCTGCCAAGTGCTGTGGGCACCTACCCATGGGAAAAATAGTGGGTGCTTAGCACCCACCAGCCACAGCTGTTTGGGTAGCTGCCACCGATCAGCTGTTTGGCAGCTGGGGGAGGCACTTGGGTGAGGGTGGAGAGCAGGGAGCAGCAGGTGGGCGGGGCCTGGGGGGGTGGAGTGGAGAGGCCTTGGGGCACAGCAGGGGTGGAGCACTCCCGGGGGTGTCACTCCTTTAGCTCAAGTGGTAGAGATGTGAGCTTTCAGTGCAAAGGTCCTGGATTCACCCGCCGATGAAGACACATGGTGGGAAGGGTCATTACACTAGGATTCAGCGCATCATTAAATGCTCAGCACATGCGCTACGTGTAGCTCCCAAGCAGGGGCTGGATATCTCACATA
Source organism: Lepidochelys kempii (assembly GCF_965140285.1). NCBI lineage: Eukaryota > Metazoa > Chordata > Testudines > Cheloniidae > Lepidochelys > Lepidochelys kempii. The sequence continues at coordinate 139,243,393 of NC_136383.1, forward strand.
TGGAGCCTTCTGCCTGGCAGTCAAAGGTGAGGACCCAGCACAAGGTCAGAACTGATCACAAGCTGTTAGTTTCTCGTGGTTATTTGGTGGCCTTCTCCCAAGAACCACCATTGTGCCTGGCCCCCTTGCCGACAGACACAGCAGAGAAGGAAAGGACTGACTGGGACATGAACACGGAACCCCCCTGCACCCTGCAAGCATAAGCAAGGCCCACTAGCCTGGTTTGCATAGCAAGCCTGCGTGATGTGTGTCACAACCTTCTCTAGTGGCTGCTCCAGAAAGAGGATAACAGCCTACTGCTGCAGGCAGCCAATGGACTGTCTCCTTTGGCTTGGGCGGTAGCACGCTGTGCTTCGGTGCTGCCGGGCCAGGCCCCGCTGATGCCATGGGGGAGCAGTTACACGGGCACCGGTGTCAGTGCCGTGTAGTTTCTGTGCATCACTAGAGGCCGTTCTGCGGGGCTGCCGTTTTGGCACCTTTCGTCAGCTCGACAATTTCAAGATAGAAGTAGCGCCTGTCCCATGGCCAGTCCTAACTCAGGAGTGCAGAAACCATGCTACCCCGCTATTCCCTTTCGGCCACTTGCCCATTCCCCGGCGAGCCCCAGCCTGCAGGACGATGCTAGAGAGTGTAACTCTCAAGGCTCGGGGGCAAATTTCAAGCCCACCCAAACACGGTGCATTTGAAATTGTAGCTTAGACGCTGAAGTTATCGGGTTCTGCTTAGGGGAAGGGAGAGGGGGACGGAGTGGGGATGAAGGGTGAATGCAGAGACACAGAGGCTGGGAATGAGGAAGCAAAGAGAAATCCAGTGCAGGAAACAGCAGCAGAACAGCCTGGACTATTATCCTCAGCACCAAGCGTCCTATTTGCTTCAGCAGACGCTCCCCCAGCGTCAGGGCATTTCTCCCTCCTGTCCGGCCGGTGGCTCCTCTGCAGCACGGCCCCTCCAGCCAAGAGGGGAAAGCCACAGCAGCCAGTGGGATGCCCGGCCCCAGCCAGCAGGAGGTAGGCAAGCAAGGGCAGCCGACTCCCTTCACTAATCTGGACTTCAGGACCAAATGTTCTATTTCAAAGCTGGGGCTGGCAGAGTCGCAAACCAGAAACCACTGCAGCTGCTGGCCCACATTCTGAAATGTGCCTCCCTCTTCCCTGAGAGAGAGTCTCTGACTCCACAATCACAGCAGCTGGCAAGGGCGCCAGGTACCTCCTGCACTGACCTCAGTGCTAAAGCTCTGTTGGGGGATGAAAATAGCCTGTCCCCAAAGGGTAGCGAGGGACTTTAGATCCCATTAAAGGAGGGACACCACAAAACCCTTCCTGTGGCTCCAGTCCCAAGGCAGAGAGGCCAGCTCCTTCTCTTCTGTGTTTTCACTGCGGGTGGCTTTAAAGATCACAGAAACAGTCACTGGGCTGCAACATCACCCCCCCCACCCCCCTGCAACTGCCTGACCAGGATCTTGGAACAACCAAAGAAGAGATGGATCTCCCTCCGCCAGAGAATCCAGCCCCGGGTTTTACATCGTGCTGCTGGCTGGGCGTAGACTCTGGGGGCCAGCAGCACCCCATCTGGTACAAATCAACATTGCCACTAACTTCAGCGGAGCTATTTCCAGCCGCTGAGGTTCTAGCCCTGGGCATTTAAACCCAAATCACTCTCCCACTGAAATCAGTGGTAAAACTGCCTTGGCCATGGCTGTGGGGGGGTCTCACACCCTACAGGGATAAGCGCAGCCTAGGTTGAATGTGGAGGGAATTAATAAAGCTCCAACTATGGCACTTTGCTACCAAATGTCATGGCTTTGTTTTAAGGAGCGCCCCATAACCCAGGACACCATCCCAGGAACCGCCAGGCCCAGTTTTCAAACACAGGCATTTTAAGGGGGCTTCCAAACTCCTGCCTTTGATGTCGGAGTTGGCAGTTGGGCCAGCAAATTCCCCTCGGTTTGAAAATCAGGCCTTAGAAAGCTTTGATGGCTTGGAAACCAGAGGCTGCACCCCAAATTAACAGGCTAGACTCTGGATGTTCTAAATCCTGCCATTTAAGGTATAAAGCCAAGACTGACCGCCAGCCTAGATCCAAACACCGCCCAGATTTCAGGGAGTCAGGGTTCAAACAGGGGGGCTGGGCCCTACCTTGGATAATGGGCTGAACCCAAACCTCCAGATTCCCCAGCACCCCTGAACTTTAGGAACATTTGGATCCAGATCTGCATGCCCCTCACTCACCCCAACCCCCCTCTAGAACAGAGTGTGGCAGACAGGAGCCAAACCAATTGCTCCCGAAGCTGATGGATAAAATTCACCCCTGTGCAGCAGGTCAGTCGAAGGCCTATGGACTCCATATATCAAGAGCTTAGGTGGGATGCACAGGCCCTTGCACTGATGTTCTGCACAGCAGCAACCTTCACCCTATGGGAAGCCAGCAGGCTTAAAAGCAAACCTGACCGGGGTGACATCGTCTGTATTGTGTATTTCTTCTGAGGTTAGAAACCCAGCCAGCCAGTGCCTTTAATGAAACCCCCAAGAAAACTGTTGTGGAGATCAGAGAGTGCCGATGTAAGTTTTCAGTATAGACCAGCTCTTACTCTGGCATAGCTATAGCATTTTAAATTCACTCCCTACCTTATTCCAGAATACCTTCCATGGACAGACAAGTCCTTAGCCCTCCAGAGCCAGCTCAGGTATGGGAGGGTGAGCTAGACATCTCCTCTGGCTTGTGCATCAGCAACAGAATTGCTTACTAGGATCCCCCCAGGCCTTCTCTGCGCTTAAAAGTTTGTCCCTTTAATTCTTTAATGGCATAATTAAAGCAGAACTGCAAGGCTAGCATGGATGCAGTTATACCAGCATGACAGGCAGTTACATCAACATACCATATGCCAATTCAGTGAAGTGAAATAAGTTATACAGGTATAAAGCACCTTATACCGGCATAAGTGTATCTACACCAGGCAGGCTTGGCTGGCATAACCACACAGGCAAAAATCACCCCCCTTACTGTCACAGTTATACCGGTAAACATTTTAAAATGTAGTGACAGCTCTGCAAACCCTCTGAAGGAAGTGAACTGCACAGGGGTTACCGAAGGAAGAATCTGTCCTGGAGCGCCCTTGCTACTCGAGATGATGAGGTGTGGAATGGAAAGGACCCAGTTTGGTCCTCAGATCCAAGGGAGAGTCTGCATGGATGAGTGAAGGGTTACCCCATCCTGGAGCAACCACTTGAATGGGCACAGGTGCCCAATGCAGTTTTGATCTGCTTTTAGTTAAGGACCAGCTGCTAATAGGTGGCTGCTTTTCACTGGTCCGGAATGAGCGCTTAGGCAGGTTTTGCTGTACAGGATAATGCCCAGATACTGAAAGGAATTTAAGTGCTTAACGCCCTTAGGCACCTAACGGGCTTTGATAATCTGTGCCAATATCAACATTCGCTTCAACTAGAGAAGAGTTTATTGTACCTGGAAGCTCCTGGCAATAGTTGAGCAGTCACAAAGTCCTAAACTATCTCATTTCTAATGAAGCAAACAGCCTACTGCTTGAAGGTTTGGGTGGGGATTATTAATTTCTAGATCATCGTCTGTTCCCCTGGTGGGTCGGTAACCTGCTGAGTCTCAAAGAGTACAATTCCTAGCGTGCATCAGTTTGGGAAAGTTCTAATGGTAAATTTGCAAACACTCTGGAAAATTAATCCAAATTAACTAAAGGTGTCGATGTAAAGTGGATTACATAAACCACATTAAACTCTGATGCGGATGTTCATTCAGAATGAATGTGGCCTTAATTAGATTTAACTTCATTTGCTTCCAAAGTGAATATAACTAAAGCGAGTTAAGGCCATGTTAATTCTCAATGAGAGCATCCACACAGGGTTTTAATGGGGTTTAACTAATCCACTTCAACCATTCATTTAAATTAAGGCCTGAGCTATGCTAGAAAATTAGGTCAGCATAACTACGTTGCTCAGAGGTGTTAAAAAACCCTAAGTCCCTTTGTAGGTGTGAGGTCGATGGAAGAATTCTTCCATCAACCTCGCTACCACCTCTCAGGGGGTGGGCAGTGTCTACTCTGAAACATTGCCCTGGTGTAGTGGCTCAGCTGTAATGTTTTAAGTGTAGACACCCCCACCGGTCCCTATGTAGGCAAATCCTAAGGAGTTGCTCCCGGTTAGGATGGCTTACCTCAAACAAGCCTGTAATAGCACCAAGATGGGCTGGGTGGGAAAGATAAAGAGCCATCAGGGCAAAAGCAATTCACCCCCACTTTTACCTCCTCTGCCATGGCTTTTAGTCTCAAGAGCCAGTCCTCAGCCTGGTCCAGCACTGTCTGGAGGTCAGAATCCTCATGCTTCAGGTTCAGAGCTGCCTGAACAATCTGGTTCAGGTTGGTGCTGCGGAATTTGTACATGTACTGATCCAGATGGGTGCTGGCTGTCTTGTTGCTGACATCAACGAGCGGCTGGCTGCAGATGGGGGGTGGGAGAAAGGAGCACAGAGAAACAGGCCAATGTTAGCTGTGCATTGCAAAGCAACGGCTTTACTGGGGACTTTCTTTTTATGAGCAAGTTTATGCAAAAATAACAAGCCACCAAAGAGATATTTGGTGACTGAACAAGCGCCAGGAGCAAGGAAGGTTCAAACCACACTTACAGCCCTCAGACACTATTGCAATGGGTTCCAAAAAGGAGTTGTAACTGAGCTTCGTGCATCACTACACACACACACAAGTTGGCTCAACCTGCAATATAAATATTTCAGAAGCTCAACAGCATCTTCATCGTGCTAAGCTGTTTAAGAGTTTTCATGTTAAAACTCAATGATTTATGAGCTACCCTTATAGACATATTAAAGAACAAAAGTCCAACTGAAACAGAATGAGATCTGGGTTCAATTCCCAGCCCTTCCAGAGTGACGCTGAGCAAATCCCTTAACCTTGCTGTACTTTTTCTTCCCCATCTATAAAATGAGAGGGCAGACAGACAGACTGACTGATAGTCTATTATCTCTCTCACAGTCTTCTCAGGCTTAGTAAATCTTGCAGCAAGATGTTGTTTAAAAATAATTCCCATAATATGTGCAAATTGTGGGGCTGATAATGTCTCCGTCTAGTGGCTCTGCCACATATAGGCTAACTGCCTCCTTCCACTACAAATTACAAGTTCGTTTTTCCAGTTCAAATGGTAGAGGTCTATGATTCTGGCATTGAAAGTCATGGGTTCTATTCCCACTGACAAACTGTCCTGGATGTGGAGACTGGGAAAATGTCTGATTTATTTTTACAAAAGGATATGTGTGACTCACTTTCCCCTCTCACCTTGCTGGGCATGAAGGGGTTACCTTCTTTCTTGAAACATGAGAAGCAATGCAGTGACTGCAGAGAAGTCACTAAGCATGAATGACAGGTTTCAGAGTAACAGCCGTGTTAGTCTGTATTCGCAAAAAGAAAAGGAGTACTTGTGGCACCTGGTTAGTCTCTAAGGTGCCACAAGTACTCCTTTTCTTTAAGCATGAATGAACCATCAGAAAGTAAATGTCACTAAGAGGTAATTACTGCAAATCCCTACACCCATGTTTTCAACCTTTTTTCTTTTCTGTAAAATTTGAATGAAGGTGTGGACCTCTTTGGAAATCTTAGACATAGTCTGCAGACACCCAGGGGTCCACGGTCCACAGGTTGAAAATCACTGCCCTAGACAGATAAGCAGGTTTGCGGAAGTACCACTCCCTGGGGCGGAATGGCATAGACTGTTTTTGACAACATTCAAGCGGCCCAGCAGACAAGGAACAGAGAAATACATAAAGTGGGAGGACAGCTATAGAGGAAGGGTCACTCACACTGGATCTAAGAACTCACACGAGATGGTAACCAACAGGAACAAAGTTGCTAGAAGGGTCTGAAGGGCTTTGAGACCTACCAGCTCTTGTGCACCATGGGTGACACCTGGGGAGCTGGGCATACATATAAGCGGTTTGTTGTTGTCAAGATCGGCTTCCTCTGTAATGCTTTTGGTTCTGAATAAATACTTTGCTTTATGAAGGCTGGCTGGTCTCCGGTAAATCCTGCCCATTGCCGCAAGATCACAGGACGGCAATTGCTGAGCTAAACTCGGACTTACTAAGGTGATCACAGTGAATGGAAGGAGAAATTGCAGCCTAAATCCCTGGTCTGGAGGGAAAGGAACAAATTCCCACCCCAAAAAAGATGACAGCTTGAGGCTTGAGATCTAAGGGCGTGCCATGAAAGAGACCATGAAGATGGCAGAGGGATAGTTAAGCCTGAAACCATGACAACAGGGCCATCAGAACTGTATCCCTAACTAAAGTCATGGCCCCAATAAATTCATTGCTTGCGCCAGAATTTCCGCTTTCATTGTAAAAATATAATTCCAGTGCTTGCCCAGATGGTTGCAGAGATAACCTCACAGAGGTGAGCCAAGGTTCAGCCAATGCAGGGCTTCCTGCCTGAGTCCACACAGTCTGAAACATCTCTGAGAGGTGTGAACTGCCCCAGTAATCTCAACCGGGGCCGTGTGGACTCCATGATTCTGCAGCCATAGTGTTTAAGATCTCATCTGAAAAAACACCAACACTGCAAACTGCATAGGATTCAATCATCTGCCCAAGATAGACAAGTGGGGAAGGAGTAACCACTTGAGAGTAAGCAGTTGAAGTCTGCCATACATTTTGTTAAGAGAGCCTTCACCCTGTACCTAGTCCTGGGTGGTTGCTGTATGAACTATCCTTGAGAAATTGTTCCAATGGCTAATTTCCCTCACTGTTAAAAATGTACAACTTCTTTCCCATCTCAATTTGTCTCCCTTCAACTTCCAGTTATTGGATCATGTTATACCTTTCTCTGCCAGACTGAAGTGCCTATTATCAAATTTCTGGTCCCTATGTAGATACTTATAGGCTGTGATCAAGTGACCCCCTTAAACTTCTCTATAGCTCCTTGAGTCAATCGCTATAAGGCAGGTGTTCTAATTCTTTAATCATTTTCGTGGCTCTTCTCTGAACCCTCTCCAATTTATCAACATCCTTCTTGAATTGTGGAAAACAGCAGAGGTTACAGCAGAGCCAAATACAGAGGTAAAGTAACCTCCCAAGGGATAGACATACAGCTAATCCAGAAGCACTGGGCTCCTCACAGGGATGCTCAATACCTCTTACCAACCATGGTGGATGCTGATGGTAGAACCATTAGCAATCACTTTAGGAGAGACTGTGAACTAAAATAAATGGCTTTCTGCAAGTAGACAACAGATAGCCTGAAAGACAGTGTAGTGCAGTGGCTGGGGAACTAGGCTAACATTCAGGAAACTGAGGCACAGAGCGGGGAAGGGACTTGACCATTGACTTGCTGGGTGAACTTGGACAAGTCATTTCCTCTCCCACCTTTTGTCTGATTAAAGTGTAAGCTCTTTGGGGCAGGGACTGTCTCTCACTATGGTTGTATAGTACCTATTGCAATGGGGGCTCGATCTCACTGCTACCATAGTACAGATAATAAAGGCATTTGACAAACATCCCTCCCAGCCAATGTTCTTGTCAGATAGGAATTATAATCACCATTTTACAGATGGGAAAACTATGTCCCAGGCCGGTGCAATTCGTTGCTCAGTCTCATACAGAAAGCGGCCGAGCCACGAACAGAACCCAGGAGCCCTGCTAGCTTCCCCCACCACTCTCTCTATAATGGAATATAATAGCTTTGAGACATGAAAGAATGGCAATAACACAGATCAGTGGTTCTCAATCAGGGGTAAGCGTACCCCTGGGGGCAGGCAGAGCTCTTCCAGGGGGTACATCAGCTCATCTAGATATTTTCCTAATTTTACAACAGGCTACATAAAAAGGGATTAGCAAAGTCAGAACAAACTAAAATTTCTTACGACTTGTTTTATAGTGCTCTATATACTATATGCTGAAAGGTAAGTACAATATTTATATTCCAATCATTTTATTTTATAATTATATGGTAAAACTGACAACGTCAGCAATTTTTCAGTAATAGTGTGCAGCCACTCCCATTTGACACCATCAAACTAGGCCTGAATAAAGACTGGAAGTGGCTGGGTCACTACAAAAAATAATTTTCCCTCTGTTCATATTCACCCCTTCTTGTCAACTGTTGGGAATGGGCCATACATCCACCCTAATTGAAGTGGCCTCATTAGCACTGACCCCCCACTCAGTAACACAACTCCCATCTTTTCATGTGCTGTGTATTTATACCTGCCTACTGTGTATTCCACTCCATGCATCTGATGAAGTGGGTTCTAGCCCACAAAAGCTTATGCCCAAATAAATGTGTTAGTCTCTAAGGTGCCACAAGGACTCCCCTTTGTTTTTGCTCATACAGATTAACACGGCTACCCCTCTCAAAGCTGAAGCAAAAAAGGAATTAACTTCAGCCATGGCTGTGTTTTCTGTCATTGTCTTTCCCTCCTCATTGAATAATAGGCTTGCCCTGTCTGTGGTCTTCCTCTTCCATCTCATGTATTTGTAAAATGTTTTCTTTTTACCGTTTATATCCCTAATTTGTTTAAACTTGTTTTGCCTTCACCTTACTAATTTTGTCTCTACAGGCTTCTGTTGTTCTTTTTTAAATCTTCATCCTTCATAATTTGTTTCCAATTTTTATAGGACTCTTTTTTGAGTTTCAGGTCATTGAAGATCTCCTGGTTAACCGGGGTGGTCTCTTACCATACTCCTCTCATAGAATATAGAATATCAGGGTTGGAAGGGACCTCAGGAGGTCATCTAGTCCAACCCCCTGCTCAAAGCAGGACCAATCCCCAACTAAATCTTCTCAGCCAGGGCTTTGTCAAGCCTGACCTTAAAAACCTCAAAGGAAAGAGATTCCACTACCTCCCTAGGTAACCCATTCCAGTGCTTCACCACCCTCCTACTGAAAAAGATTTTCCTAATATCCAATCTAAACCTCCCCCACTGCAACTTGAGACCTTTGCTCCTTGTTCTGTCACCTGCTACCACGAGAACAGTCTAGAGCCATCCTCTTTGGAACCCCCTTTCAGGCAGTTGAAAGCAGCTATCAAATCCCCCCTCACTCTTCTCTTCTGAAGACTAAAAAATCCCAGTTCCTTCAGCCTCTCCTCATAAGTCATGTGTTCCAGTCCCCTAACCATTTTTGTTGCCCTCCGCTGGACGCTTTCCAATTTTTTCACATCCTTCTTGTAGTGTGGGGCCCCAAACTGGACACAGTACTCCAGATGAGGCCTCACCAATGTCAAATAGAGGAGAACGATCACATCCCTTGATCTGCTGGCAATGCCCCTACTTATACAGCCCAAAATGCCATTGGCCTTCTTGGCAACAAGGGCACACTGCTGACTCATATCCAGCTTCTCGTCCACTGTAATCCCTAGGTCCTTTTCTGCAGAATGGCTGCCGAGCCATTCGGTCCCTAGTCTGTAGCGGTGCGTGGGATTCTTCCGTCCTTAGTGCAGGACTCTGCACTTGTCCTTGTTGAACCTCATCCAATTTCTTTTGGCCCAATCCTCTAATTTGTCTAGGTCCCTCTGTATCCTATCCCTACCCTCCAGCGTATCTACCTCTCCTCCCCTATCACAGTGGGATAGTTTGTTCTTGTGCCCTTAATAATGTCTCTGTCAAAAACTGCCAACAAGTCTGAACTCTTTTTTTCCCCCAGGACTTACTTCTCATTGGGGGAAATCTTACCTACCAGCTCCCCCTCTGATTGGCTGCCTTTCCCATGGCCCCGCCTCCTAGGGAAGAGAAGCTAATCCGAAATGCTGCAGAAGCAGGCAGAGCTCTCCCTGCTCCTCTTGGAGGGGGCGGGGGGAGCAGAGACCCCAGCAGCTGAAAGACCCTCCTTTCCCTTCCTCCCTGTGAGCAATAGGACACCCCTTGCTTCTCCTCCTCCCACTGCAGCACCTGGCTGGGGGCCAGGAGGAATGGGGACCTGCCCCAGCAGGCCTGGAAAAGGGAGGGGACCCACTGCAGCCCCCCAGATCTGGGAGAGGGCGATGAAGAACTATGAGCTGCAGGAGGCCAGGGTGCAGGTTGAGGGCAGGGGAATGGGCAGAGCACCTGCAAGCAGAGGCCAGAAACACCGATACATACATTTGGGAGTGCTAGTAACAGTAATTGACTCACACACATGTGCGGGGGAGAGGACAGGGAGTGAAAAGTTCAAACATCAAAAGACTGAACAAAACTACAATATCGTCTTTTTAAAAAACAAATCTCATGATTTTGGTCCAATCTCCTGGTTTGGGGTCTGTCTCAGGGTGTTTGAACCATCGGGGTTGGCCAGGCTGCTACAGGGAGATTCTGTCTCTTTAACATGCAGGAGGCTATGAGTCCCCCAGTGGCCACTGGGTATAGGGTATATGATGGGACTGGTGGCCACTGGAGGTGGGGGGGCAGAGCACTGGGGCTGCAGTGAATGGGGAAGGTCCCATTTCTCCCTCTTTTGCCCAGCTGCAGCTCATAAGCCCCTTTTTTTCCTGGCCCAGTGGGTGGCTGGCCCTGTTTTATCTCCAATTAGCCACCTGGTCAATCCCAGTTCCAACCGGCCACCAGGTCAACCCAGGGAATGAGGCAGAAATTTTCTAAGTCCCCACCCAGCCACCAGGTCAACCCCAGCTCCGACCAGCCACCAGGTCAACCCCAGGGAAAAAGTCTGGAAAGTTTCTCATCCCAAACCGGCCACCAGGTCAACCCCCCCAGAGGATAAGAGCTGTCGGACCCCACCTCCCTGGCGGTGGGGAGCAGCAGTTTTCGCTCAGGTCCGTTGCCCAGGGCGGACCAGGCCCGAGAGTAGAGCGAAGGAGGGAGTTCCCCTAACTGGCTCCAGCGAAATCTGGGGGCACCCTCCGCTGGCAGCACAGTTGAGGCCCGTCACGTTACAACTGCTGGTCATGATACTCCGGCGGGTGGACCGACGGCTCCACCATGGCCATGAGTCACCCCTCTAAGGCCCTGACGGGCGCAGTAGTGAGGATTACACCGCAGGGACCGGAATGTCAGCACGTGGGCTCTGCACTCGAACACATGTGAACGCGCCGTGTGCTACCCTCGAGAGCCAACACGCAGGCCGCCGGGAGCCTACGTGCCATTGACTGAGTCTGACCCCACGAGACCGAGGCCCCGCACGACAGGCCCAGCAACCCCACACTGCATCCATGGTGGAGAAACCCCGGAGGTGTTTCCCCGACCACCTGTCCCTGCGGGAGGTTCCAGGTGGCCCTGAGCTGGTCAGCTCGGTACAGGAGTGAGGAAGGGGGGGGAAGGGGAGGTGGACGAGGAGCACTCTCGGGCCCAGAAGTAGCTCCATCCCCTTCCTCACACCAAGCTCAGCATGCCCGGGACGCCGAGCCTGTCCCTGCACTGACCAGCTCGACAGCATCATGACAAGAACCCGCAGGAACCCGCACAAATGAGCCAGGGGAAAAAGGGCAGCCGCCGCTGGCCCCGGGAGAAGCGGCTTGTGAGCCCCGCCCTGTGGATGCTGTAGCTGGGTAAGAGAGGCAGGATCGAGCCCTTCGGGAGAACCACCTTCCCCGTTCACCGCAGCCCGGGTACTCTGCCCCCCGACCCCCAGTGGCCACCAGTCTGTATGGGGGCACAGGCTGGCAGGGGGGTGGCGCGGGAAGGTTCGGAAGGAGTGGGGTGCTGTCTGTATGGGGGCACAGGCTGGCAGGGGGGTGGCGGGGGAAGGTTCGGAAGGAGCGGGGCGCTGTCTGTATGGGGGCACAGGCTGGCAGTTAGGGAGGGGGTGGGGGAAGGTTTGGGAGGAGCGGGGCGCTGTCTGTATGGGGGCACAGGCTGGCAGTTAGGGAGGGGGTGGGGGAAGGTTTGGGAGGAGTGGGGCGCTGTCTGTATGGGGGCACAGGCTGGCAGTTAGGGAGGGGGCGGAGGAAGGTTCGGGAGGAGCGGGGTGCTGTCTGTATGGGGGCACAGGCTGGCAGTTAGGGAGGGGGCGGGGGAAGGTTTGGGAGGAGCGGGGCGCTGTCTGTATGGGGGCACAGGCTGGCAGTTAGGGAGGGGGCGGGGGAAGGTTCGGGAGGAGCGGGGCGCTGTCTGTATGGGGGCACAGGCTGGAAGTTAGGGAGGGGGCGGGGGAAGGTTTGGGAGGAGCGGGGCGCTGTCTGTATGGGGGCACAGGCTGGCAGTTAGGGAGGTACCGGGGGAAGGTTCGGGAGGAGCGGGGCACTGTCTGTATGGGGGCACAGGCTGGCAGTTAGGTGGCGGGGGAAGGTTCGGGAGGAGCGGGGCGCTGTCTGTATGGGGGCACAGGCTGGCAGTTAGGGAGGGGGCGGGGGAAGGTTTGGGAGGAGCGGGGCGCTGTCTGTATGGGGGCACAGGCTGGCAGTTAGGGAGGTGGCGGGGGAAGGTTCGGGAGGAGCGGGGCGCTGTCTGTATGGGGGCACAGGCTGGCAGTTAGGGAGGTGGCGGGGGAAGGTTCGGGAGGAGCGGGGCGCTGTCTGTATGGGGGCACAGGATGGCAGTTAGGGAGGGGGCGGGGGAAGGTTTGGGAGGAGCGGGGTGCTGTCTGTATGGGGGCACAGGATGGCAGTTAGGGAGGGGGCGGGGGAAGGTTTGGGAGGAGCGGGGCGCTGTCTGTATGGGGGCACAGGCTGGCAGTTAGGGAGGGGGTGGGGGAAGGTTTGGGAGGAGTGGGGCGCTGTCTGTATGGGGGCACAGGATGGCAGTTAGGGAGGGGGCGGGGGAAGGTTCGGGAGGAGCGGGGCGCTGTCTGTATGGGGGCACAGGATGGCAGTTAGGGAGGTACCGGGGGAAGGTTCGGGAGCAGAGGGGCGCTGTCTGTGTGGGGGCACAGGCTGGCAGGGAGGTACTGGCGGAAGGTTCTGGAAGAGTGGGGCGCTGTCTGTATGGGGGCAGAGTCTGGAAGTTAGGGAGGTCGGGGGGAGGTTCTGGAAGAGTGGGCCGCTGCCTGTATGGTGGCACAAGCTGGCAGTTAGGGAGATACCGGGGGAAGGTTCGGGAGGAGCGGGGTGCTGTTTGTATAGGGGCACAGGCTGGCAGTTAGGGACGTGGGGGGGAGGTTCTGCAGGAGGGGGGCGCTGTCTGTATGGGGGCACAGGCTGGCAGTTAGGGAGGTACCGGGGCAAGGTTCAGGAGGAGCAGGGCACTGTCTGTATGGGGGCACAGGCTGGCAATTAGGGAGGTACTGGGGGAAGGTTCGGGAGGAGCGGGGCGCTGTCTGTATGGGGGCACAGGCTGGCAGTTAGGGAGGTACTGGCAGAAGGTTCTGAAAGAGTGGGGCGCTCTCTGTTTGGGGGAACAGGCTGGCACTTAGGGATGTGGGGGGGAGGTTCTGGAAGAGTGGGGTGCTGTCTGTATGGGGGCACCGGCTGGCACTTAGGGAGGTGGGGGGAAGGTTCTGGAGGAGGGGGGTGCTGTTTTATGGGGGCACAGGCTGGCAGTTAGGGAGGTGGCGGGGGAAGGTTCAGGAGGAGCGGGGTGCTGTCTGTATGGGGGCACAGGCTGGCAGTTAGGGATTTTGGGGGGTCCTGGAAGAGTGGGGCGCTGTCTGTATGGGGGCACAGGCTGGCATTAGGGAGGTGGCGGGGGAAGGATTGGGAGGAGCGGGGCGCAGTCTGTATGGGGTCACAGGCTGGCAGTTAGGGAGGTGGGGCGGTCCTGGAAGAGTGGGGCACTGTCTGTGTCGGGGCACAGGCTGGCAGTTAGGGAGGTACTGGCGGTAGGTTCTGGAACAGTGGGGCGCTGTATGTATGGGGGCACAGGCTGGCAGTTAGGGAGGGGGCGGGGGAAGGGTTGGGAGGAGCAGGGCGCTGTCTGTATGGGGGCACAGGCTGGCAGTTAGGGAGGTGGGAGGGAGGTTCTGAAAGAGTGGGGCGCTGTCCGTAAGGGGGCACAGGCTGCCAGTTAGGGAGGTGGTGGGGGAAGGTTCGGGAGGAGCGGGGCGCTGTCTGTATGGGGGCACAGGCTGGTAGTTAGGGAGGTACTGGCAGAAGGTTCTGGAAGAGTGGGGCGCTGTCTGTATGGGGGCAGAGTCTGGAAGTTAGGGAGATACCGGGAGAAGGTTCGGGAGGAGCGGGGTGCTGTTTGTATGGGGGCACAGGCTGGCAGTTGGGGAGGTGGGGGGAGGTTCGGCAGGAGGGGGGCGCTATCTGTATGGGGGCACAGGCTGCCAGTTAGAGGGGTGGGGGTAAGGTTCGAGAGGAGCGGGGCGCTGTTTGTATGGGGGCACAGGCTGGCAGTTAGGGAGGTGGGGAGAAGGTTCTGGAAGAGTGGGGTGCTCTTTTATGGGGGCACAGGCTGGCAGGGAGGTACAGACAGAAGGTTCTGGAAGAGTGAGGTGCTGTGTATATGGGGGCACAGGCTGGAAGTTAGGGATCTGGGGGGAAGGTTCTGGAAGAGTGGGGCGCTGTCTGCATGGGGGCAGAGGCTGGCAGTAAGGGAGGTACCGGGGTAAGGTTTGGGAGGAGCGGGTGCTGTCTGTTTGGGGGCACAGGCTGGAAGTTAGGGAGGTGGGGGGAGGTTCTGGAAGAGTGGGGCGCTGTGTGGGGGCACAGGCTGGCAGGGAGGTACTGGAGAAAGGTTCTGGAAGAGTGGGGCGCTGTCTGTATGGGGGCACAGGCTGGCAGTTAGGGAGGTACTGGCAGAAGGTTCTGGAAAAGTGGGGCGCTGTCTGTATGGGGGCACACGCTGGCAGTTAGGGAGGTGGGGAGAAGGTTCTGGAAGAGTGGGGTGCTCTTTTATGGGGGCACAGGCTGGCAGGGAGGTACAGACAGAAGGTTCTGGAAGAGTGGGGCACTGTGTATATGGGGGCACAGGCTGGAAGTTAGGGAACTGGGGGGAAGGTTCTGGAAGAGCTGGGTGCTGTCTGCATGGGGGCAGAGGCTGGCAGCTAGGGAGGTGGGGGGAGGTTCTGGAAGTGTGGGGCGCTGTCTGTATGCGGGCACAGGCTGGCAGTTAGGGAGGTGGGGGGAAGGTTCTGGATGAGGGGGGTGCTGTTTTATGGGGGCGCTGTTTTATGGGGGCACAGGCTGGCAGGGAGGTACAGACGGAAGGTTCTGGAAGAGTGGGGCGCTGTCTATATGGGGACACAGGCTGGAAGTTAGGGGTCTGGGGGGAAGGGTCTGGAAGAGTGGGGTGCTGTCTGCATGGTGGCAGAGGCTGGCAGTAAGGGAGGTGGGGGGAGGCTCTGGAAGAGTGGGGCGCTGTCTGTATGCGGGCATAGGCTGGCAGTTAGGGAGATACCGGGGGAAGGTTCGGGAGGAGCGGGGTGCTGTTTGTTTGGGGGCACAGGCTGGCAGTTAGGGAGGTGGGGGGGAAGGTTCTGGAAGAGTAGGGCGCTGTCTGTATAGGGGCACATGCCGGCAGTTAGGCAGGTACCAGGGGAAGGTTCTGGAGGAATAGGGCATTATTTTTCAAGTGGCACAGGCTGGCAGTTAAGGAGGGGGTGGGGGAAGGATCTGGAAGAGCCATTGAGGCGTAAGCGTTGCAGTAAGAGGCCGTGAGTGTGTGTTGTTATTGTGTGTGCTGGTTGTATTGATTTGTGAATAGGGGGTTATGGGTGGGTTGCGCTGGCAACTTTGTGTTGGGTTGTACAGGTGGTGAATCAATCTTTGAAGAACTGTGGCAGCTGGACTAAGTAATCCCCACTCTGAGCAGTCCCCTTCATCGCACTGACTCCTTAGAACCGCTGAAACTGGTGCATGCAGATTCGGTGTAATGTCAGTGTGGTGGTTGGTTGAGATCCCTCTGTTAGCAGAATGGTTGAGGACTCTTGGCATGGCATAGATACAGGTCTTTACTTTTTTATTATACGGAGATTCTGTTATCAATTCAGGGAAGTCCTAGACTCTGTTATACTGGATGTCAGACACTATGATCACATTAGTTCCTTCTGGCCTTGGACTCTATAACGTATTTATACTGGGACTGTCAGTTTCTTGGGACAAGAAACCTCTTCTTGTTCTGTGTTTGTGCAGCACCTAGAACAAGGGGCCCTGATCCATGATCGGGATTCCTAGGCACTACCACAGTATAAATCACAGCTTGTATTTACAAGGCTAAATATCTCCATTTCTAAAGCGTCTCCCTCCAGTATACTTCGGTACCCCCTGGAGTTTAAAATAAAGTAGCAAGAACACCACTCCATTCCAGGCACTGGTAACTTTCCTGTTACCCCAAGAATGGCTAGAGTCAATACCAACTGCTATAGAGGTCTTGAAAACATGCCTCACTGTGATAGACTATTATCCAAGAGAAGGTCAACAGGTGACTTGATCACAGTCTCCAAGAACTTACATGTAGAAGACATTTCTGACAGCAGATGGCTCTATATTCTAGCTGCAAAAGGCAGAATGAGATCCAATGGCTGGAAGGTGAAGCTAGACGCATTCAGACTAGAAATAAGGTACTCATTGTGAACAGTGAAGGTAATCAATCATCACAACACCTTACCTAGGGAAGTGATGGATTCTTCACCACTTGGAGTCTTTAAATCAAAACTAGATGTCTCTTTAAAAGATATGCTCTAGCTCAAACAGAAGCTATGGGCTTGAAGCCAAAATTATTGGGCAAGATTCTCCAGCGTGTGCTGCGCAGAAGGTCAAACTAGATGATCGTATCGGGTCCTTCTGGCCTTAAATTGAAAAGGATCCCAAAGAGTGTTCAATTCTCCAATGACTGGCTCAGTCAGATTTCTAATGAAACAAGCAACTCAGTGGTCCAATTTTAGAGCTTAACCAGTCCCTCTTAGGTTAGGCCTCCTGGCAGACATTGCTGCAATGCACAAGACTCCCCAGAAGGCACACATGGTAGGTATCGGCAAGCCCATCAATTTGGATATTATCCTGATTAGTTTAGCAAATTCTGCTCTCTTTTCAGAACATGTGCTAGTGCTCCTCGCTGATTTATTTAGGCCAATTTCTCTCAACTATGCAGAAGCAATTTACCACAGGAGCTTAGCACCGAGGAGGAAACAGCCAGAACGAACCACTGGCTTGGCAGCTCCCTCAGTGACATTTTTTCCTCATTTAATTGAATTTGTTTTGGAGGGAGCAGCATCTCTGGAAAACCTAAATCCTGGGATTATCCTCGGGTCACGTATGGCACACACAGGAGCAATGGAATATTTACAGCCCTTACAATAGCTCTGACCTTTTCCAAGGAGCTGGGCGGGGGGGCGAACATCTCCCTGGTGAGGCTTAAAATCAAATAAATAGGTTTTGAAAAGAGCATCCTTAAAGCTGCCATCCTCGTTGGTTTATGGAGCATTTCCCAAGCAGCAGACTTGGCTCATCTGCATGCCACACGCGGAGCATGTTATTCCATTCCATCGCCTGCCCCTGAAAGAACAAGCTACTGGCCAGTGAACAAACCCCACAGGATGTGAGTGAATGCCGTAGGCTTCCAAACACCTTTGCTAGTGACCTACGTGCATCTTAGCAAAGAGCAGTGAGGACCAGGTGGCTCAAAGGCCCATTAATAGGCTCCATGCTGTCTTTTGCCATTAGGTTACTGGTTCAAATCCAACATAGGTTGGTAGAGTGAGTCAGTGGCATCGCGGGGGTGAGCCCTGTGTAGAATGAGTTAATGGGTCTTGGTCCTTTTCCCAGTGAACTAGCATCTGCAACTGAACACGTTTGTCTCAACGAAGGCTGGGGATAGACACAGAGGCCAAACTCCCCTTTTCTCCCTAGAAATGGTGCCTCTGAGTTGAGGACTGAGATATGTGAGTGGAGCAGTGCTGTAGCTGTTCAGTCACTGGGAGGCATCACTTTCCAAAGCTGTCAATTGGCGCCTTTCTCCAACACTTTTCAATATGAAGAGTGACTATTTCTGTACCCCTGGGTATTTTATACTGGGCAAGCTTTATGAAAAGCAGCAGTGGTTGTTTAATAGCTGCCACCTTCTTCAGAATAGGCCACAAGCTGTTAACAATTCCCTTTGGCGAAGGCTTATCATCACACCCTACTCAACAACTAAAACCATATTAAAGATTTCCCTGTGAGCAATTGCTGGAGTTGGGACGATATGAGGGGAGGTAAATTGAGATATGGTGATAAAGCCTGGGAACTCCAGTTTCAGACCCCACGGCCCCAAGATATCACAGCAACGTGGGCCACGGAAAAACCTAGACAGAGAGTCAAATCATATTGGAAAATAAAATTCAACAAAAGTTTGTGCCAGACATTCAATGCTCTTCCAACAGACCTTTCTGCTACTGGTGCCTACCTGCAATAGGTCCAGGTCACAGGACCTAGGACACATCGTTAAGGGAAAACATACTGGACTCTTTGCCTTTCCTGATTATGATATAAATCAGATGCTTCAATGGGAAAGGTTAGGGTTTTTCAAATGCGTGCATAACGTTGGATTCCCTCCCTTTGAGGGGGAGATTAAGAGCCGGTTAGGCCCCAGTTTCAGACTCTGTTTAAAAACAGAATGTGAATTGATCTCTTTCCATTATTATTTGTATTTCAGTAGCATCTCCAAGCGTAACTGAGGTCCCGGCCCGATTGTGCTAGGTGCTGTACAAACACAGAGACAGTTCCTGATCCAAAGAGCTTACGGTCTGAAGAGACAAGACAGAGGAAGGGTGAAAGAGATGCACAGAGTGTCTTGCCCAAGGTCCCACAGCAAGTCAGTGGAAGATCTGGGGATAGAACGCCAGTTTTTTGCTTGGCTGTAGCATCAGTAATGAAACAGCCTGCAAGTGCCAGGGAACCAGAAACTGACCTTGCAGTGACGTGCTGTTAATATTTAACCTGGGCTGTGTGAGCTATGCAGAAGGACAATAAGGGACTGGAAAAATCTATTCATTTTCTTTACTCACTTAAGCAAAAACCTCTTTTTTGTGACCACTGCCAAGGGAAGAGCCAGCACCTCTGGGACAAGGTGATTCCATTAACGCAACTTCCTCTGGCAATATTTCGACTTTGTCCTTGAAAAAGTATAGAAAGACCAAGATTTTCAAAAGTAGGAACCTACACTTAGACTCCTCAATCCACATGAAGTGGCCTCATTTTCAAATATATGAAGCACCAGCATCCCCCACCAGAGTCAATGGGGGCTGTTGGGTGCTTAGCACTTATTTAGGCACCTAAATACAGAGTAAGGAGCCAAACTCTGGGCCCGTATTTGAGAAAATCTTGACCTATTTTTATTGATAGCATAACAGCGTGTAAGATTTGGCGTCACCTGAAACAGGACGGAGTTAAGGGGCTGGAAACTAAGTGTATCCTCCCCTGGCAGAATTTTGTGAAAAATACAGATTACTTTTTCATTCCAGCTGTAAATTAATCTGTGGAACTCCTTGCTACAGGATGTTGTTGAGAATTTAGGAAGAGTCAAAGAGGAACTGGATGTTCATATGGATAATAAGAATATCCAAGATTATAATACATAATGCTTAAAAAAAAAGAGTATTGAAAGGGAGATAAACCTTTTTCAGGGCTTTAAACCCATCTCCTATTATTAGAGATCAAGACAAGACCTTCATGGTGGCAGATTCACCCAGCAGGGGAGGTTTAGGTTGGATATTAGGAAAAACTTTTTCACTAGAAGGGTGGTGAAGCACTGGAATGGGTTACCTAGGGAGGTGGTGGAATCTCCTTCTTTAGAGGTTTTTAAGGTCAGGCTTGACAAAACCCCGGCTGGGATGATTTAGTTGGGGATTAGGTCCTGCTTTGAGCAGGGGGTTGGACTAGATGACCTCCTGAGATCCCTTCCAACCCTGATAT
Organism: Lepidochelys kempii; assembly: GCF_965140285.1. Taxonomy (NCBI): domain Eukaryota; kingdom Metazoa; phylum Chordata; order Testudines; family Cheloniidae; genus Lepidochelys; species Lepidochelys kempii. Next base: position 139,263,120 of record NC_136383.1, read on the forward strand.
TCTATGATTCTCCCATATCTGCCTAGTGATGGGGTCCTTACACCTTCCTCTGAAGCACCTAGTGTTGATCCCTGTCGAAGGACAGATACTGGGCTAGAGGGACACTTGTCAGATCCAGTCTGGCTGTTCCCATGTTCCTGTGAGTCAAGAATCTCTCTCTCACACACAATACATCCAGAGGAGAAGTCACTGCTTCATAAAAGTTCATTCCTACCGCAACAGTATCTGCAAATGTAAATTCTAGGCTGCTCTTTTTTTCTAGCCCTAGAGTCCAGCTGGAAGCATATCTATTGCAATGGCTCAAGCTGCGCTACAATGGGGCTTATTCAGGTATGCTGGGTGGCAGCCCTTGCATAAAGAGTGGAAATTTACGATCTGCTTTAAATGTCACCTTTTCAACTCCGTGCCTTGGCTCAACAACCTTTGAAGTAAACATTAGCAAATGACCAGGATTTTTCAGCACAAGGCCCCTTCCAACATAAATAAATGTTCTTGTAATAAGCGCATGAAAAGGCTCACAGTTGAATTTGGCAGAAATACCTGCAGTCTGCGATGATGTCATCAATCAACTGGGCAACCAATGAATCCAAGTCATTTGATGAGCATTTGGCCTTGAGCGCAAGGTGGACCAGCTCCAAGCCTGCTTCCTACACAACACACAGAGCAGAGAACTCATGCACTGATTATGGCACCTCCCAGCCTTCCCCTCACCCGCACCCTACAGACCAGCACTGCACAAAAGTGCAATGTCATTTGAAGGCCCAACATAGCCCAAAGGCCTCCCATCCTGCAGCCAATGGGAGGCCCCAATTTTCATAGCCTCCTCTGGGTGCTTGTGAATATGGGTGTCACACCCCCCTCTAGCTGCTGGTCCACACAGAGGATTAGAGTCTACTACCACTGCCAGTTAACGAAGCTACTCTTTTAGTTTGTGCTCTTCATGTTGAAGCACCAGAGTTCCATTCCTGCTGGAGACCCAGCTGGGGGAGACAGAGAGCAAGAGAGAAACATTGGTGTCCTACAGATGGCTTTGTCTTTTTTCAATCTGGGGGACATCTCCCTAAAAACAAACAGATTTTTAACGAAGGCCCTTCAAGCTTTCATCCTACAGTAACTCCTTGCTTAACATTGTAGTTATGTTCCTGAAAAATGCGACTTTAAGCGAAATGATGTTAAGCGAATCCAATTTCACCATAAGAATGAATGTAAAAGGGGGGGTTAGGTTCCAGGGAAATTTTTTTTGCCAGACAAAAGACTATTTTATAGATATACAAACACATATACACAGTATAAGTTTTAAACAAACAATTTAATACTGTACACAGCAATGATGATTGGGAAGCTTGGTTGAAGTAGTAAAGTCAGAGGGTGGAAGAGGGTGGGATATTTCCCAGGGAATGCCTTACTGCTAAATGATGAACTAGCACTCGGCTGAGCCCGCAAGGGTTAACACATTGTTGTTAATGTAGCCTCACACTCTACAAGGCAGCACAAATGGAGGGAGGGGGACAGCATGGCAGACAGAGACAGAGAGACACACCCTGTGTGTGTGTGAGAGAGAGAGAGAGAAAGAGAGATGCGCATTGCCCCTTTAAGTACGCTAACACCACTCTAAGTACATTGCCTTTTTAATTAGATCAGAAAGTTGAGACAGCAGCTGCTGCCAGCAAGCTCCCTCTGTCCTGAGCCCTGTCCTGTCCGTCTCCCGTCCCCACACGGCTTTATGGAGATGGCGTAAGTGGGGGGCAGGAGCAGGGGGGAGGGGGACACCCTGACATTAGCCCCCATCATTCCTGCACAGCAAGCAGGAGGCTCCCGGGAGCAGCTCCAGAGCAGAGGGCAGGAGCAGCACACGGCCGTGGGGGGAGGGACAGCTGAACTGCTGCCGCACAGGGAACTTAGGGGAGCGGAGAGCTGATAGGGGGGCTGCCGGCCCACCCTGGCTCCAAGATACCCCTCCCCCCCAGGCTAGCTCCACCGGGCTGCTCTTCCTGCAAGCAGTGGACAAAGCAGGTGGCTGCCAAACAACCTTATAAAGGAGCACTGTGCAACTTAAACAAGCATGTTCCTAATGGATCAGCAACGTAACAACGAAACAACATTAACCAGGATGACTTTAAATGAGGAGTTATTGTACTGGAGCATTTCCTGAGCGGCAGGCTTGGTTATTTTAAATTTCACACACACAGGGTTCATATTATGCCACTCCAACCATGAAAGGATGCTCCACAAACAGAACGTTTCGCACAAGTAAGTTCTGGGTTCAAACCCTGCTGTCAACCTAGATGGAGGCGGAGGGAAGGTTTCAGAGTGGAAATAAGGCATATGTTTTTAATGGGGAGTGTAATTAACCATTGGAACAATGTACCAAGGGTCATGGTGGATTCTCCAAAAAGAAAAGGCGGACTTGTAGCACCTTAGAGACTAACAAATTGAGCATAAGCTTTCGTGAGCTACAGCTCACTTAATCGGATGCATTCAGTGGAAAATACAGTGGGGAGATTTATATACATAGAGAACATGAAACAATGGGTGTTACCATACACACTGTCACAAGAGTGATCACTTAAAGTGAGCTATTACCAGCAGGAGAGCGGGGGGTCGGGGGGGAACCCTTTGTAGTGATAATCAAGGTGGGCCATGAAGGAGTCCAGGAAAGCTGGCTGTATTTTCCACTGAATGCATCTGATGAAGTGAGCTCATGAAAGCTTATGCTCAGATAAATTTGTGAGTGTCTAAGGTGCCACAAGTACTCCTTTTCTTTTTGTGAATATCGACTAACACGGCTGCTACTCTGAAACTGGTGGATTCTCCATCACTGACAATTTTTAAATCAAGATTGGCTGTTTTTCTAAAAGATCTGCTCTGGGAATTATTTCGGGGCAGGTCTCTGGCCTGTGCTATGCAGGAGGTCAGACTAGAGGATCACAATGGTCCCTTTTGGCCTTTGAATCTAGGAATCTATGCTGTAAAAGCACTCTCTGTACGTTACATGTTGTGGCCAACCTAAGAAGCAGTTAGACATGTTAGTAAAAGTGAGTTGTTATGAGCAGGGTCTGAGAAACAGGAGAATATTGATCTGGCCCCCTGATCACCTTGATGCCCCTACTGAGATCAGGGCTCTGTTGTGCTAAGCACTGTGTATGTTAAAAGTGAGGCTCCATCCCAAAGCGTTGATTGTTCCATTGTGCAATTTCAGAGGGGGAGAGCCCAGGCCCGATGCGACTCCCTCAGGGTGACACAGGGAGTCCCTGGGCAGCGTGTAGATAGCGCTGCAGGCCCCAGGTTGTGCAATGGGCTCATGGAGCACGGGGGCACCATGCTGTGACCCTGTGAGGCAGCATGCGCATAGGTGCTGTGTCTGCCCAGAGCAGCACAGCTTGCTGAGTAGAGTGTGCACGTGTGTAGCTTGTGCAGCTGAGTGAGTGCAATGGGCGTGCGTGTGGTGCGGTACTTGGAGTTGCTCAGCCCGGCGTGCGCATGTGTGGTGCAGCACTTGCTGCTGCTGAACGCAGCGTCTGCGCCTGGGGTGAGCAGCGGCTGAACTGCAGCGTGTGTGTGTGGCGTGATATTCGCAGTCGCTGAGCGCAGTCGCGGACGTGGGGCGGTATTTGCAGTCGCTGAGCGCAGTAGCGGACGTGGGGCGGCATTTGCAGTCGCTCAGCACAGCTTGTGTGTGTGTGGGGCAGCATTTGCGGTCGCTCAGCGCAGTCGCGGACGTGGGGCGGCATTTGCGGTCGCTGAGCGCAGTCGCGGACGTGAGGCGGCATTTGCAGTCGCTCAGCACAGCTTGTGTGTGTGTGGGGCGGCATTTGCGGTCGCTCAGCGCAGTCGCGGACGTGGGGCGGCATTTGCGGTCGCTCAGCGCAGGGGGGGGGTGCGGTATTCGCGGTCGCTCAGCGCAGTGGGGGGGTGCGGTATTTGCAGTCGCTCAGCGCAGTGGGGGGGGTGCGGTATTTGCAGTCGCTCAGCGCAGTGGGGGGGTGCGGTATTCGCAGTCGCTCAGCGCAGTGGAGGGTGCGGTATTTGCAGTCGCTCAGCGCAGTGGAGGGGGCGGTATTTGCAGTCGCTCAGCGCAGTGGGGGGGGTGCGGTATTTGCAGTCGCTCAGCGCAGGGAGGGGTGCGGTATTCGCAGTCGCTCAGCGCAGTGGAGGGGGTGCGGTATTTGCAGTCGCTCAGCGCAGTGGGGGGGGTGCGGTATTTGCAGTCGCTCAGCGCAGTGGGGGGGGTGCGGTATTTGCAGTCGCTCAGCGCAGTGGAGGGGGGGCGGTATTTGCAGTCGCTCAGCGCAGTGGGGGGGGCGGTATTTGAAGTCGCTCAGCGCAGGGGGGGTGCGGTATTTGCAGTCGCTTAGCGCAGGGGTGGGTGCGGTATTCGCACTCGCTCAGCGCAGGGGGGGGTGCGGTATTCGCAGTCGCTCAGCGCAGTGGGGGGTGCGGTATTTGCAGTCGCTCAGCGCAGGGAGGGGTGCGGTATTTGCAGTCGCTCAGCGCAGTGGAGGGGGTGCGGTATTTGCAGTCGCTCAGCGCAGTGGGGGGGGTGCGGTATTTGCAGTCGCTCAGCGCAGTGGAGGGGGGGCGGTATTTGCAGTCGCTCAGCGCAGGGGGGGGCGCATTATTCGCAGTCACTCAGCGCAGTGGAGGGGGCGGTATTTGCAGTCGCTCAGCGCAGTGGAGGGGGCGGTATTTGCAGTCGCTCAGCGCAGGGAGGGGGCGGTATTCGCAGTCGCTCAGCGCAGGGGGGGGTGCGGTATTCGCAGTCGCTCAGCGCAGTGGGGGGGTGCGGTATTTGCAGTCGCTCAGCGCAGAGGGGGGGTGCGGTATTCGCAGTCGCTCAGCGCAGAGGGGGGGTGCGGTATTCGCAGTCGCTCAGCGCAGTGGGGGGGGCGGTATTTGCAGTCGCTCAGCGCAGTGGGGGGGGCGGTATTTGAAGTCGCTCAGCGCAGGGGGGGTGCGGTATTTGCAGTCGCTTAGCGCAGGGGTGGGTGCGGTATTCGCACTCGCTCAGCGCAGGGGGGGGTGCGGTATTCGCAGTCGCTCAGCGCAGTTTAGGGGGGGCGGTATTTGCAGTCGCTCAGCGCAGTGGAGGGGGCGGTATTCGCAGTCGCTCAGCGCAGTGGAGGGGGCGGTATTTGCAGTCGCTCAGCGCAGTGGGGGGGCGGTATTTGAAGTCGCTCAGCGCAGGGGGGGTGCGGTATTTGCAGTCGCTCAGCGCAGGGGGGGGGCGGTATTTGAAGTCGCTCAGCGCAGGGGGGGGGGGCGGTATTCGAAGTCGCTCAGCGCAGGGGGGGTGCGGTATTCGCAGTCGCTCAGCGCAGTGGGGGGGCGGTATTCGCAGTCGCTCAGCGCAGTGGGGGGGCGGTATTCGCAGTCGCTCAGCGCAGAGGGGGGGTGCGGTATTCGCAGTCGCTCAGCGCAGTGGAGGGGGCGGTATTCGCAGTCGCTCAGCGCAGAGGGGGGGTGCGGTATTCGCAGTCGCTCAGCGCAGAGGGGGGGTGCGGTATTCGCAGTCGCTCAGCGCAGTGGGGGGGGCGGTATTTGCAGTCGCTCAGCGCAGTGGGGGGGGCGGTATTTGCAGTCGCTCAGCGCAGTGGAGGGGGCGGTATTTGCAGTCGCTCAGCGCAGGGAGGGGGCGGTATTCGCAGTCGCTCAGCGCAGGGGGGGGTGCGGTATTCGCAGTCGCTCAGCGCAGTGGGGGGGTGCGGTATTCGCAGTCGCTCAGCGCAGAGGGGGGGTGCGGTATTCGCAGTCGCTCAGCGCAGTGGGGGGGGCGGTATTTGCAGTCGCTCAGCGCAGTGGGGGGGGCGGTATTTGAAGTCGCTCAGTGCAGGGGGGGTGCGGTATTTGCAGTCGCTTAGCGCAGGGGTGGGTGCGGTATTCGCACTCGCTCAGCGCAGGGGTGGGTGCGGTATTCGCACTCGCTCAGCGCAGTGGAGGGGGCGGTATTTGCAGTCGCTCAGCGCAGTGGAGGGGGCGGTATTTGCAGTCGCTCAGCGCAGTGGAGGGGGCGGTATTCGCAGTCGCTCAGCGCAGTGGAGGGGGCGGTATTTGCAGTCGCTCAGCGCAGGGGGGGGGGCGGTATTTGAAGTCGCTCAGCGCAGGGGGGGTGCGGTATTTGAAGTCGCTCAGCGCAGGGGGGGGTGCGGTATTCGCAGTCGCTCAGCGCAGTGGGGGGGCGGTATTCGCAGTCGCTCAGCGCAGGGAGGGGGCGGTATTCGCAGTCGCTCAGCGCAGGGGGGGGTGCGGTATTCGCAGTCGCTCAGCGCAGTGGGGGGGTGCGGTATTTGCAGTCGCTCAGCGCAGAGGGGGGGGTGCGGTATTCGCAGTCGCTCAGCGCAGAGGGGGGGTGCGGTATTCGCAGTCGCTCAGCGCAGTGGGTGGGGCGGTATTTGCAGTCGCTCAGCGCAGTGGGGGGGGGCGGTATTTGAAGTCGCTCAGCGCAGGGGGGGTGCGGTATTTGCAGTCGCTTAGCGCAGGGGTGGGTGCGGTATTCGCACTCGCTCAGCGCAGGGGGGGGTGCGGTATTCGCAGTCGCTCAGCGCAGTTTAGGGGGGGCGGTATTTGCAGTCGCTCAGCGCAGTGGAGGGGGCGGTATTCGCAGTCGCTCAGCGCAGTGGAGGGGGCGGTATTTGCAGTCGCTCAGCGCAGTGGGGGGGCGGTATTTGCAGTCGCTCAGCGCAGTGGGGGGGCGGTATTTGAAGTCGCTCAGCGCAGGGGGGGGGGCGGTATTTGAAGTCGCTCAGCGCAGGGGGGGTGCGGTATTTGAAGTCGCTCAGCGCAGGGGGGGTGCGGTATTTGCAGTCGCTCAGCGCAGTGGGGGGGCGGTATTCGCAGTCGCTCAGCGCAGTGGGGGGGCGGTATTCGCAGTCGCTCAGCGCAGAGGGGGGGTGCGGTATTCGCAGTCGCTCAGCGCAGTGGAGGGGGCGGTATTCGCAGTCGCTCAGCGCAGGGGGGGGGGGTGGTATTCGCTGTCGCTCAGCGCAGAGGGGGGGTGCGGTATTCGCAGTCGCTCAGCGCAGAGGGGGGGTGCGGTATTCGCAGTCGCTCAGCGCAGAGGGGGGGTGCGGTATTCGCAGTCGCTCAGCGCAGTGGGGGGGGCGGTATTTGCAGTCGCTCAGCGCAGTGGGGGGGGCGGTATTTGCAGTCGCTCAGCGCAGTGGAGGGGGCGGTATTTGCAGTCGCTCAGCGCAGGGAGGGGGCGGTATTCGCAGTCGCTCAGCGCAGGGGGGGGTGCGGTATTCGCAGTCGCTCAGCGCAGTGGGGGGGTGCGGTATTTGCAGTCGCTCAGCGCAGAGGGGGGGTGCGGTATTCGCAGTCGCTCAGCGCAGAGGGGGGGTGCGGTATTCGCAGTCGCTCAGCGCAGTGGGGGGGGCGGTATTTGCAGTCGCTCAGCGCAGTGGGGGGGGCGGTATTTGAAGTCGCTCAGCGCAGGGGGGGTGCGGTATTTGCAGTCGCTTAGCGCAGGGGTGGGTGCGGTATTCGCACTCGCTCAGCGCAGGGGGGGGTGCGGTATTCGCAGTCGCTCAGCGCAGTTTAGGGGGGGCGGTATTTGCAGTCGCTCAGCGCAGTGGAGGGGGCGGTATTCGCAGTCGCTCAGCGCAGTGGAGGGGGCGGTATTTGCAGTCGCTCAGCGCAGGGGGGGGGCGGTATTTGAAGTCGCTCAGCGCAGGGGGGGTGCGGTATTCGAAGTCGCTCAGCGCAGGGGGGGGTGCGGTATTCGCAGTCGCTCAGCGCAGTGGGGGGGCGGTATTCGCAGTCGCTCAGCGCAGTGGGGGGGCGGTATTCGCAGTCGCTCAGCGCAGTGGAGGGGGCGGTATTCGCAGTCGCTCAGCGCAGAGGGGGGGTGCGGTATTCGCAGTCGCTCAGCGCAGAGGGGGGGTGCGGTATTCGCAGTCGCTCAGCGCAGTGGGGGGGGCGGTATTTGAAGTCGCTCAGCGCAGGGGGGGTGCGGTATTTGCAGTCGCTTAGCGCGGGGGGGGTGCGGTATTCGCAGTCGGTCAGCGCAGTGGGGGGGCGGTATTTGCAGTTGCTCAGCGCAGTGGGGGGGGCGGTATTTGAAGTCGCTCAGCGCAGGGGGGGTGCGGTATTCGCAGTCGCTCAGCGCAGGGGGGGTGCGGTATTCGCAGTCGCTCAGCGCAGGGGGGGGGTGCGGTATTCGCAGTCGCTCAGCGCAGAGGGGGGGTGCGGTATTCGCAGTCGCTCAGCGCAGTGGGGGGGGCGGTATTCGCAGTCGCTCAGCGCAGTGGGGGGGGCGGTATTCGCAGTCGCTCAGCGCAGGGAGGGGGCGGTATTCGCAGTCGCTCAGCGCAGGGGGGGGTGCGGTATTCGCAGTCGCTCAGCGCAGTGGGGGGGTGCGGTATTTGCAGTCGCTCAGCGCAGAGGGGGGGTGCGGTATTCGCTGTCGCTCAGCGCAGAGGGGGGGTGCGGTATTCGCAGTCGCTCAGCGCAGAGGGGGGGTGCGGTATTCGCAGTCGCTCAGCGCAGAGGGGGGGTGCGGTATTCGCAGTCGCTCAGCGCAGTGGGGGGGGCGGTATTTGCAGTCGCTCAGCGCAGTGGGGGGGGCGGTATTTGCAGTCGCTCAGCGCAGTGGAGGGGGCGGTATTTGCAGTCGCTCAGCGCAGGGAGGGGGCGGTATTCGCAGTCGCTCAGCGCAGGGGGGGGTGCGGTATTCGCAGTCGCTCAGCGCAGTGGGGGGGTGCGGTATTTGCAGTCGCTCAGCGCAGAGGGGGGGTGCGGTATTCGCAGTCGCTCAGCGCAGAGGGGGGGTGCGGTATTCGCAGTCGCTCAGCGCAGTGGGGGGGGCGGTATTTGCAGTCGCTCAGCGCAGTGGGGGGGGCGGTATTTGAAGTCGCTCAGCGCAGGGGGGGTGCGGTATTTGCAGTCGCTTAGCGCAGGGGTGGGTGCGGTATTCGCACTCGCTCAGCGCAGGGGGGGGTGCGGTATTCGCAGTCGCTCAGCGCAGTTTAGGGGGGGCGGTATTTGCAGTCGCTCAGCGCAGTGGAGGGGGCGGTATTCGCAGTCGCTCAGCGCAGTGGAGGGGGCGGTATTTGCAGTCGCTCAGCGCAGGGGGGGGGGCGGTATTTGAAGTCGCTCAGCGCAGGGGGGGTGCGGTATTCGAAGTCGCTCAGCGCAGGGGGGGGTGCGGTATTCGCAGTCGCTCAGCGCAGTGGGGGGGCGGTATTCGCAGTCGCTCAGCGCAGTGGGGGGGCGGTATTCGCAGTCGCTCAGCGCAGTGGAGGGGGCGGTATTCGCAGTCGCTCAGCGCAGAGGGGGGGTGCGGTATTCGCAGTCGCTCAGCGCAGAGGGGGGGTGCGGTATTCGCAGTCGCTCAGCGCAGTGGGGGGGGCGGTATTTGAAGTCGCTCAGCGCAGGGGGGGTGCGGTATTTGCAGTCGCTTAGCGCGGGGGGGGTGCGGTATTCGCAGTCGGTCAGCGCAGTGGGGGGGCGGTATTTGCAGTTGCTCAGCGCAGTGGGGGGGGGCGGTATTTGAAGTCGCTCAGCGCAGGGGGGGTGCGGTATTCGCAGTCGCTCAGCGCAGGGGGGGTGCGGTATTCGCAGTCGCTCAGCGCAGGGGGGGGGTGCGGTATTCGCAGTCGCTCAGCGCAGAGGGGGGGTGCGGTATTCGCAGTCGCTCAGCGCAGTGGGGGGGGCGGTATTTGCAGTCGCTCAGCGCAGTGGGGGGGGCGGTATTTGCAGTCGCTCAGCGCAGGGAGGGGGCGGTATTCGCAGTCGCTCAGCGCAGGGGGGGGTGCGGTATTCGCAGTCGCTCAGCGCAGTGGGGGGGTGCGGTATTTGCAGTCGCTCAGCGCAGAGGGGGGGTGCGGTATTCGCAGTCGCTCAGCGCAGAGGGGGGGTGCGGTATTCGCAGTCGCTCAGCGCAGTGGGGGGGGCGGTATTTGCAGTCGCTCAGCGCAGTGGGGGGGGGCGGTATTTGAAGTCGCTCAGCGCAGGGGGGGTGCGGTATTTGCAGTCGCTTAGCGCAGGGGTGGGTGCGGTATTCGCACTCGCTCAGCGCAGGGGGGGGTGCGGTATTCGCAGTCGCTCAGCGCAGTTTAGGGGGGGCGGTATTTGCAGTCGCTCAGCGCAGTGGAGGGGGCGGTATTCGCAGTCGCTCAGCGCAGTGGAGGGGGCGGTATTTGCAGTCGCTCAGCGCAGGGGGGGGGCGGTATTTGAAGTCGCTCAGCGCAGGGGGGGTGCGGTATTCGAAGTCGCTCAGCGCAGGGGGGGGTGCGGTATTCGCAGTCGCTCAGCGCAGTGGGGGGGCGGTATTCGCAGTCGCTCAGCGCAGTGGGGGGGCGGTATTCGCAGTCGCTCAGCGCAGTGGAGGGGGCGGTATTCGCAGTCGCTCAGCGCAGAGGGGGGGTGCGGTATTCGCAGTCGCTCAGCGCAGAGGGGGGGTGCGGTATTCGCAGTCGCTCAGCGCAGTGGGGGGGCGGTATTTGAAGTCGCTCAGCGCAGGGGGGGTGCGGTATTTGCAGTCGCTTAGCGCGGGGGGTGTGCGGTATTCGCAGTCGGTCAGCGCAGTGGGGGGGCGGTATTTGCAGTTGCTCAGCGCAGTGGGGGGGGCGGTATTTGAAGTCGCTCAGCGCAGGGGGGGTGCGGTATTTGCAGTCGCTTAGCGCAGGGGGGGTGCGGTATTCGCAGTCGCTCAGCGCAGGGGGGGTGCGGTATTCGCAGTCGCTCAGCGCAGGGGGGGGCGGTATTCGCAGTCGCTCAGCGCAGAGGGGGGGGTGCGGTATTCGCAGTCGCTCAGCGCAGAGGGGGGGTGCGGTATTCGCAGTCGCTCAGCGCAGTGGGGGGGGCGGTATTTGAAGTCGCTCAGCGCAGGGGGGGTGCCGTATTTGCAGTCGCTTAGCGCGGGGGGGTGCGGTATTCGCAGTCGCTCAGCGCAGTGGGGGGGCGGTATTTGCAGTCGCTCAGCGCAGTGGGGGGGGCGGTATTTGAAGTCGCTCAGCGCAGGGGGGGTGCGGTATTTGCAGTCGCTCAGCGCAGGGGGGGTGCGGTATTCGCAGTCGCTCAGCGCAGGGGGGGGTGCGGTATTCGCAGTCGCTCAGCGCAGGGGGGGGTGCGGTATTCGCAGTCGCTCAGCGCAGAGGGGGGGTGCGGTATTCGCAGTCGCTTAGCGCAGGGGGGGGGGTGCGGTATTTGAAGTCGCTCAGCGCAGGGGGGGTGCGGTATTTGCAGTCGCTTAGCGTGGGGGGGTGCGGTATTCGCAGTCGCTCAGCGCAGTGGAGGGGGCGGTATTCGCAGTCGCTCAGCGCAGTTTAGGGGGGGCGGTATTTGCAGTCGCTCAGCGCAGTGGAGGGGGCGGTATTCGCAGTCGCTCAGCGCAGGGGGGGGTGCGGTATTCGCAGTCGCTTAGCGCAGGGGGGGGGGTGCGGTATTCGCGGTCGCTCAGCGCAGGGGGGGGGGCGCAGTATTCGCAGTCGCTCAGCACAGCATGTGCACGAGCTGCAGTTGATGTACGGAACATCGTATTTTTGAATAGCGCAAACATTCCTGCTTTGGCAGCGCAGCTCCCTTCCAAGCACCATCGAATTACGGGAAAGTACGAAGTGGAGAGCACGCCAGCCTGGGAGCAAGTCAAGCAGATTCCCTGGGTTCCGAGCAGCCCATTTCGGTTAGTCCTTTGCAGACTGTACAGTCACCTCACCTATTTTTAGACGTGTTCCCTCCTGTGTCCCCTCAGTGTGTCTTTCCTGTTTGCCATCGTATGTGGCTATTTATCGACGCCAGATGTTTGCAAGCGAGAGCCCCTCCCTGACTCACTCTCCCCCTGCTCAGGTCAGAGTCCCTTGGATGTGACATTAAATCCACGTCCGTCGGACGCCTTTTCTGCCACTTTCTGGGTGGATCACCGTCAATCCTCCTATGTTTTCTGCCATTCTTAGTTCCTCACACCCACCATCACACCCTGTATTCCTGGAGATCACCATTTACCAACCCCTCCACCTGTCTGAGTGCAGCCTCCTATGGGGAGGAACACTGAGGCTGTTTTAAGAACAGTGCCACACAACTGTTTAAAGCCCAGATGTGAAGGATGCTATTGGCTAAATGGGGACTTAGAGAGGCTGCATGTAACTATGATAATTATTTGGCCTCCTAGACACTGTCATTAACTCCCCTATTCATTTCCCAGCAGCTTTAGTGATCCCAAGGTTTGAGGAGCTTGGTTTTCTATGTCTGAAAGATGCCGCCCCCTGCAATACCATGCCCCCAGAGTCACTAATTAACTCAATACAGATTCCTCCTTGGGGTACATGATAAGGCTCAGCACAAACGCCAGCAGACCTGACAGCCCTGGGCTCTCCCACGGAGATGCAAAGGCAACGCTCCACTCACCAGCCTGTCTGCAGTGCGTTGGAGGAGGTTCTGCACGTCCGTTCTGTGGCTGATATCCTCCCAGTAGGACGAGAGCACCACCACGGGCTTCACGTTGCCCCACGGGAGGTAGTAATACTGGCAACCTGAGGGACAGAACACATTCGTATCTGGCTGTGTGTGCGGGATGACACCTGCAACCGACTGGCCCATGGACAGAGAAAGGGGCAGAGGCCTGCTGCATTGTGCTCTTTGACCTGAAGGGCAAAGGTTTTAGCCTTGGTTCCCTCCGTGTGTGAAGCAATGAGATGAATTATAATCCAATCACCCTTGGTATGAAACAAGATGTCGAGTGCAACTCGAACTGTTGTAAGAAACCCACAGCTATGTAGGTGCCACTATGCTGGGGCCAGCTGGGACCTCCTGAGATCAGAAAAAGGTTCTGCTACAAAAGCGCAGGCCCCGGCATCTAAAGGGGAGTCTCCATTATGTGTCATTATTGGGCCTATGACTCATACTTGAACAGTTCTGATTTCCTGCAGAGGAGGGCAGCAGTACACGCACACACAATCAGTTCATTGCAGTCACAGTAACAGCTTACACATCTGTCACACCATTTATACCCCCGAACCCTACACGCACCGAAACCACTCCACCCACCACAGCAATGCAGCCACTGCTGGGGTGCACCAGAGGGCAGCTGAGTCCCCTGCAACACCACTCAACAGTTTCGGCTGGGGAGTGAAGAGGAATACCACATCCAACTAAAACAAAATTAGTTGGAAATTTTAGGCAGGCAGAATGCAATTGCCCAAGATGGAACGTGGCCGGGACAGCAACCCTAAACACTGCAAAAATGGCCATGGCATCCTGGATGGCCCTGAGCACCCAAGGAGTTCTGCACAGCTAGAGGAGATGGAAGGGGGAGGTACATTTTACTCAGGGGTGCGGGCTTTTGAAGGTATCCCAAAAAAGGAACATCCAATAGTGGTAGGGTGGCCAGGTGTCCGGATTTCAACTGGAATGCCCAGTCGAAAAGGGACCCTGGTGGCGGTGCTGATCAGACCATTAAAAGTCCAGTCGGTGACACAATGGAGCCAAGGCAGGCTCCTGGAAGCGGCAGCATGTCACCCCTCTCTCTGGCTCCTATGCATAGGAGGCCTCCGCAAGCTGCTCCCGTCCCAAGCACCAGCTCTGCAGCTGCCATTGGCCAGGAACCATGGCCAATGGGAGCTGTGGGGGTGGTGCCTGTGGATGGGACAGCGTGTAGAGCCGCCTGGCCACGCCTCCACCTAGGAGCCAAAGCGGGGACATGCCGCTGCTTCCGGGAGCTGCTTGAGGTAAGCACCACCCGGAGCCTGCACCCCTGTCCCCCTCCTGTGCCCCAACCCCCTGCCCCAGCCCTGATCCCCCTCTGGTCCTCTGAACCCCTCGATCCCAGCCCCACTCCAGAGTCCACACCCCCAGCCAGAGCCTTCACACACACCCCAATGCCCCAATCCCCTACCCTGATCCCCCTCCTGCACTCCAAATCCCTCGATCCCAGCCCGGAGCACCCTCCTGCACCCCAAGCCTTCATCCCCAGCCCCACTCTAGAGCCCACACCCACAGCTGAAACCCTCACCCACCCCCCATGTCCCAACCCCCTGCCCCAGCCCTGATCCCCCTCCTGCCCATCCAAACCCCTCAGTCCCAGCCCAGAGCACCCTCCTACACCCCAAGCCCCTCATCCCCAGCCCCACCCCAGAGTCTGCACCGTCAGCCAGAGCCCTCATCCCCCCCAGCACCCCAAACCCCTGCCCCAGCTGAGCCCCCTCCTGCACTCCGAACCCCTCAGCCCCAGCCCGGAGCCCCCTCCTGCACCCTAAATCCCTCATCCTGGACCTACACCAGAGCCCGCCCCCCAACCCGGAGCCCTCACCCCACCCCCAATTCCCTGAGCCAGCCCGGTGAAAATGAGCGAGTGAGTGAGGGTGGGAAGAGTGGGGGGGGGGGCTGGAGTGAGCAGAGGCGGGGCCTCTGAGAGGGGCGGGGCAGGGGGTGTGGAAAGGGTGTTCGGTTTTGTGCAAGTAGCAAGTTGGCAACTCTAAATAGCGGAACACGGGGCGTGTGTATTAGAGATAAGCAAGCTCCATGATCTCAGGTCAATCGGCGTCAGAGGGTGAGCTGGGCCTGTGACGGGGCAGGGCTCTGGCCTTCACCTGAGCCAGGCCACCCTGGTTCCCACGGTACAGCAGCGCAGAGGTGCTGTGACAGGCTTGCAGGGAGCAGGAAGGCCAGGAAACCTGCCAGGATTCAGGCGGTTTCCTCGGCCCGTCGTATCGGGGGCATTGCCTCTGGGGGGCTGTAGTCACAGGGTCCCCTTGGGCTCGACCCGGTTTGAGGAGCGGCCTCCTTGCCACGCCCCTTTCCCCGTGCCCGCGCCTCACCGTCAAACACGGCCCCGCTGTACTGCGTGGCGGAGGCCAGCGGCAGGCACGTGTTGTCGAACTTGTTGCCGTAGTTGCCGATGCTGACTTCGAACTGGACGGCGGCGTCGACGTCCTGCAGCATGCTGGCCGCGTAGAAGGCGGCGAAGAGGCAGTACTTACGCCGTCGCAGGTGCTTCTGCAACACACAGAGCCGGCCCCGTGGGAGGAGCCGCGGCCCGGGGCCTCTCCCAGCCAAACCCTCGCCCACTCCCGCATGCGCCGGGTCCCGGGATGGCGTGGAAAGGGCAGGGAGGAGCAGCTGAAGGCCAGCATGCAAGAGAGCTGCCCCTCTCTCCCCACACGAAGGGGGAGACAGGAGGGGACAGGGAGGGATGAGGGGTTTGGACCCTACTCCACCCCTCACCCAGGAAGTGGGCAAGGAGAGTCACCCAACAGATCTTCTGATGTAAGTGAAACCCACTGCTGCACATGGCTGGAATGCCCTCCGGCTGGAGAGCATGGGGCTAAGCCCACCCTGGCTGCATGATTAGCCCCACCTGAGAGAAATTAGGTGACCCCAGGGTAAAAGGCAGCCAGAAGAGGCAGACAGCTCCAGAGACTGCAGGGAGCAAGACGGTTCTGCAGGGCCCTGAGTCAGCAGGGGAAAAGCGCAAGCAGGAGAAAGCTTTCCTGACAGGGAGACCCAGGAGAGACCCTGCCGAAGGAGCTGGGCAGAAACCGGGCTGCAGGCTGCACCAGTTTGCATTTCACTCATTGTGTTGGTGTACTGTGGGGCGGGACACTGACCTAGGGCTGGAGCCCAGAGAGCCGGTAGGCACCTGAGGACTAAGTGGGATCCCTTCTGGAGACCATTTGAACTGGCAGTTCACAAAGGGCCCTGGAAGAGACAGGACGGCCCCAGGCACAGGGCCCCAGAGGGCGACCTCTCTCCATATGAGGGGTGGCCAAGAGGCAGCAGACGACCACATACCCTCAATGCCCGAGTCAGCAAGGAGATGAGTCTGCGACAGCAGCTGGCTAGCAGGGAGAGCCTTTTGGCTCCAACTGTGCAGCAACAGGCTTTAGTTCAGGAGGCTGCAGGTTCAGTGCCCAGCTCTGCCAATTACCAACCCTGTGATTTATAGCCAGCATGATGCTTGGGTCCTCGGAAGTGCTTCAGCAAGGATGCCCACATACCTCTACCCGTAGAATATCGTCAGGCGGGATGTCCTCCAACTTCTGCTCAATATGTTCCACCAGTTTTGTCTCCAGCTCCATCAGCAACCTGCCCCGAAAGGCCACGCCCTCTCCCTTAGAGTTAGATAAGAAGAAAGTGCTGTTACCAAGATGGCCGCATCACAGATAGGCTCCCACTGGAGTCTATGGGAGCTTTGCCGTTGATTTAGTTCAGTTCAAGAGGAGCAGGATCGGGCAACCTATTTATGCAGCCCCTTACAGATGTAAAGCAGACAATGTTATTTTTTGCCCCTCAGCTTATGCTCAAATGCCAAAATGTACTTGCCAAGAGGGGTGGTAATTTCCTGTAGGTGCAACGGATCCTGTTTAGATCTGGGAGAAGAGCAGCTTTTTCAATTCAGTAGCAGTTGTGAAAAAATCAAAAGAGTTTCCATCTGGGTCAAACCGACTGAAAATTTTGGGAATTTTTTGTGAAACGAAAACGTCCTTTTGGGAGCTTTCCCACAACCGGGGTAAGTGTCCTAAGCACTCAGCTAAAGACTATTTGGGGAAACTGGGCCAGCAACAGCAGCAGCATCTCCTCCTCCTCCGCCACCGCCTGCTTTGTGAGTGGCTGAACCGATTTGCAACCAGATCGTGAATAGTTTTACGTCGACCAAAGCTGCATTTTTTGGCAAACTATTCTTCCAAAAAATATAACCCAGCTCCAATCCTAGTACCGATTAATGAAAGTTTGGGATAATGAGAGTGTTTCACTTTGCAAAGAAGAATTTTGGAAAACTGAACCACCACAGCTTCACCTTTCCCATGTTGAGTTCCTCGTAGGGATCTGGAAACCCGGTAAATTCCCTCGGGCTGCCGTAAAGGTTTACGTAACAGGGTCCAAATGTCGGCAGGAATCCCAGCCCGTCGTCCACTAGGAGACCACAGGGAGCAATTGGTTACTGAACCACTACAACAGCACTTCTAATTAATGCATAAAAAGAGAACGAGCACTGAGAAAACTATAGCATATCCCTCTAACTACAGAGTTACGGGTCCAATGGGTGCTAAGGGCAGGAACACGATCCCTTGTGGACTAGACTCTGTTATTATCCTAGAATCACAGAATCATAGGACTGGAAGGGACCTCGAGAGGGCATCTAGTCCAGTCCCCTGCACTCAAGGCAGGACTAAGGATTATCTAGACCCTCCCTGACAGGGGTTTGCCAAACCTGGTCTTAAAAACCTCCAATGATGGAGATTCCACCACCTCCCTGGGCAATTTATTCCCGTGCTTCACCACCCTGACAGTTCGGAAGTTTTTCCTAATGTCCACCTAAACCTCCCTTGCTGCAATTTAAGCCCCTTGCTTCTTGTCCTGTCCTCAGAGGTTAAGGAGAACAATTTTTCTCCCTCCTCCTCCTCCTAACAACCTTTTATGTACTTGAAAACTGTTATCATGTCCCCCTTCAGTCCCCCCACATTGCACAACACACACACTGGCAATTTAACCGGCTCATGGAACCCGCGAGTGGCTGGAACCTCTCCACTGCCACCCACTATAGGGCTTGTAGCTGAGGTAAAGGAGGCATGGCTGGTTTGTCAATACCACAGCACAGCCAGAGGCAGCCAGCCCTTAAGACAGCCTTGGGGCAGATCTAACTTACACCAAGGATCTAATCGCTCCTGACTGGCGATTTAAAGCCAACTTTGCATTCCCTAGCCTCCCTGGCTGCACCAAACACAGACGTGGTCTGGGACTGGGGCCATCGACGTCAATGGGGTGACACCAGCGTGAGTGAGGTCAGAATCAGGCCCTGGTTAGGTGACAGCTCCGTACGGTGTTTACTCTGTACAACTACTCCAGCGTTACACCGGCAGAACTGAGAGCCCTTTTTGTGCTGCGCTAAGACCAGTCCCGTTCCCAATAAAGCCAGTCACAAAGCGCCCACGATTCCAGTGGGAGGCAGACGGACCACCCAGCACTTCCTCTATCCACACAGCAGTGGACACAACTATACAATTCAACAGAAGGAGACCCTGCCAGTGAGAGCCTGGTCTCAGGGACTCTGGTCCAGCTAATCTGCAGTAATCGCACTGAATTCAAAGGAGCTACTTCCGATTTATACTGGGGAGCCGTGGCAGTGCTAGGCCATGTCCACACCAGAAAGGGGTCCAAGCCACAACATTCAGATCAGGATCCAGATTTTAGCCCCATTCCCTCTTTCGGAGTGTTTGGAATTTAGAGAACGGAATTTATTCTGGGACGATGAAGGCTCTCCTCTTCCTATAGTCCGATATTTGGGGTTCTAAAGGAGTGGGCCAGATTCCCGGCAGGCGTCAATCAGCGTCACTCCGCTGACCACAGTGAACTGGGAATCTATCCCACTGACTGCCATGGAGTGTGTGCCGGTTTACACCAGATGACGATCTGGCTCAGTGCCCTCTTTCTTAGGACACCTAATGATCCACCAGGTGACCCTCAGACCATTGCTTGAGAGATTGGCATCAGATGCTAAGTGAGCAGGAATAAATTGGTGTCCCCCTTGTACTTTGAAACCAGCCAGGCCCAATGCACCAGGTCTTGGCCCAGTGAGCAGCGCAACACATCCTGGGTCCTGCTTACCCCACGAAATACCATCAGCGTTCAACAGAAAGATGACTAACAGAGAGCAGTGCCTCGTGCTTGGCATACCAACCCCACCAGAGGCCAAAGGACGGTGGAGACTCCGACCATGGCCCATCCCACCCCACTGATGATCCAAGGGGGCTGGAGGACGTCTGGGGCCATATCTCAGTGGCTTGCTCCCTTTGACAAGCCACATTTCAGACACTGAGACTTTTGCTGATCCTGGTTCTGTCCAGTTTCCCAGTGTGTCTAAACACAGCTGAAACAGCCAAATTACCAAACCATGATTGCAATCAATAGGCTAGAGGGACGTACTGGCTGTAGCTTTCAGGGGCTTCGCGAGAACAGGAAACTCATCTGAGGCACAAAGAAATGAAGAGAAGGTTAGAGTGGGAACAACAGAGAAGGGGTGGAAGGAGCATGACATGAGACCAATGCATTATGGGACATGCAAGCTGCTGCTGCAAGGGGGCTTTTTGTGCCAGACTCTAGAGAGAGACCAAGACAGGACCTATAACAGCTACAGTCTCCTAGATCACTCTGGCGAGAAGCTACTCATGCTGCACCATGCCACATGAGGCCCTGAGAGTGGATTGGGAGCCTTTCCTACAGAGCCCAGGCCTAGCGTCCTTACTCAAATCAGCCGGCCAAGCCGCCTCACAGGAGCCCAGCGGAGGTCCAAATCTACCTCCCTGCTGTGTGTCCCACAACGCATTGCACCAATCTAGCTGTGGCTCAGGCCCGTCTCTGACAATGGCTACACCCAACCCCTTCACCCAAAGGTCCCCGGGGCTGCAACGGGCATCCCAAAGCACACCGGAACAACTAGGGGCTTCTGTTCTGCTCCTCTATAAACGCTGTCTCCCCAGAGCTGGCCTTTGGTTCTGTGAGGCCCAGCGCAAGGCAAGACATATGGGGCCTCAGACAGACAGTTGGTCATTAGGGGGATATGGAAGAGGGGGATGGGTCCCTTGATGGCTACTGAATCCAGGCTAGGACATGGGGAGACCCTGTGTGGTGACTGTAGGCCAGAGAGACCCACAAGGTGTGTCTGTGTCCAGCAGCCTCTGTATGCATCACAGCCAAGCCGCAGGATTTCTCTACCACATGGGACACTGCACATGTTGTATCTGGGGGACCGGACAGAAAGGGAACAAGGAGCATCTGGGATGGGGTGGGGAGGAAAGGGTGTATCCCAGTGCTTTGTCCTTCGAAGAGTGTGGTTGCAATGGGCTGTCGAGTGGGGATCTCCTGGGTACATGGCAGATGCGAGTGTAGGTCCCTGTGCGGCCTCCCACGATGCCCACGTGACCTGCTCCTGTGGCCGGCAGAGAAGTTAACTGTGAGGGGGTCCCTCTGTATCCACGTACCTGCATGGCCCCGCAGAGCCATTGCTCGGGACTAAAACCCTTCGCAGCTGCCAGTCTCAGCTCCCAATGCGCTTTGCAGTGCAACAGCCCCTAAGAGCAGAGGGCTGGGACTGGCCTAAGGGAAATGCTTCCAAACACCTCTGATGTACCCCTCTTTCCTGTCACCCGTCCCCTCGCTCTCTCTCTAGGGCTCTGCAGCTGCCCCATAAGTTAGGTTTCCTCCCAGGAAAGGGAGGATGAATAGACAAAGCCCGTGTCAGTGGGCGCATGGCATTGCAGTCTGAACTCCATACTCCGCATGCACTGGCAGGGTAGTTTGTGTTGTAAGAACAGGTTAGCTGCCCCCTAAGGCCCCAACTGCATTACAGACCTTGACCGAGTTTGTCACCAGGCTGACACCCTGTGTTTTAGGCCTAGGCATTCTTTTCTTAAGCACTGTGAGGGCACCATGTTTCAACCCGGCTTGTAAGCAGAGCTGCGGCTGGACTCTCACCTGGAAGTTCTGCTGCGTATGTGTGTTTGAGCCGGGGGTCATTGAACTGTGCACGGGTAATAGGGTTAGCTTGTCCCTCTACCTCCTTGGTCCATGAGCAAGATCCCAAAATGCATTGCACCACATGAGAAAATACCCACAATCCTCTGCCACTCTGCACCAGCGGCAGAGACAGGAGGTTGCAGCTGCCCCAAATTTCCCAGAGTGCATCAATGGGAACACGGCGGTGCTATACAATAAGTATGGGAAGGCCAAAACCATTGACATGTGATTGGCCTGGGAGAAATGCTACAGCGTGGATACGCCAAACCGTGCAAGCTGCAATTGTGTCAGCATCTGGCGCCCACTCACAAGGGTTCTGTCTGGAGTGCAGCCAAACCAACGGGAGCACGGCGGTGAGGACAGTCGGAACAGAGCAGCAAAGGGAGTTAGCTGCAGGAGTTATTCAGTAACAGATGGGGTTAGGGCAGGTACAGGCCACAGTCCCTACCACAGCTCCGAGCAGCTGCAAAGACCCGGGTTATTCAGAAACCCCAAGACAACAAAGTGAACCATGAGTCCCTGCACTTCCTCCCGCCTGACACGAATACCATGACACGAAGGGTGTGATTGAGGTCTGGCCGCTGATTGCCACACCCCTCCCAGCCCCCACTCGGGACATCTTCAGGACTTGAACCCAAGAACCCCCAGCACTAAAAGCACGAGCTGCTACCGCTGGAGCTAGGAGACCAAGCCTCGCTGCTGCAGCAAACAACAGGCTCACAAACCTCTTACGTGAGCCAACCACTGAGGGTTCGTCTAAGTCCAGCCTCTGATTTAGGTTTGATCTCCAGTCCCCTTTTGGGACCTGGGTCCTAGGACTCTGCTGGGGGCGGGGCAGGGGGGAGGGTCACAACCCAAATCCCACTGCGACTCGGATCTAAGCCTGTCATTTTGCAATGTGGACACTGCTCAAGCCACAGACCTGAGTAGTGCAGTGTGGATGCGTTAGCATGCCTGAGAGACCTGGGTCCAGCAAGTGTAAACACAGGTTTACACCTGGCCTTGGCCACCATCGGAAGACAGGATACTGGGCTAGATGGGCCTATGGTCTGACCCCACTATGGCCGTTCTTATGTCGGTTTACAATGCGGTGTGGATGCTCCAGCACATAGCTAGAAACGCAGAATCCACAAGCCCAGGCCCAGCAGATCCGGGTTTACAATGCAGTGTAGACATACCCTGGAGGGAAGACACTGAGTCAGGACTTAGCAGAGTCCCAGATCCCTGAAACCACACAGTCTTTCCCCACTACGCACTGAGAACAGGCAGGAGGGGACTCTTCCTGGCTCCTAGATTACAATGTGAAGGTTCAAACTAAGGCAAAATGAGCTCCATGCTCCCTAACGCTTCTTTCGTGAGCAGCCGGGGCATGCTCAGACAGAGCAATTCTCCACCCCTGCCCTACGGAGCTTGCACTTCAAAGCGGACACACATGCAGAAGTTCAAAGGGCCACCACCGGCATGTCACCAGGACATTCCCAATGCCCAAGCAACCCCGGGCCCAGCGGGAGGTTAGCAGGGCTTGCACCAGTCAAGAAGCAAGGGAAGAGTTTGGCCCAGAGAATCCAAAGATACCCCATGGATATAGGCCCCGATCCATCATGTGCTTACCCTTTGGACTGGAGCAGGCCCAGTGAAGCCAAGGGGATAATCCACCTGCTTCAAGTTACACACCTGCTTAAGTGCTTTGCTGGACCAGGCCATAGCCAATAACTGGAAGACACGCTGGGGTCGTGCAGCGAGGATTTGGGGTCAAATTGTGCCCCCCATTCGGAGCTTTGCCACTGGCATCAATAGAGGCAAGATTTAGCCCTGGATGCCCTAGTGCCAAGTGATGACTGCCCCTTCCACAGGTGCCCATGGGACAGGGAGGGCACAGGATGCCTCCCCGCCTTTGTACCCCACACTGTGCAGGAGCCAGCCACACCTCTCCTGGCTGTCTCCTCAGCAGCCGGCAGAGCCGTCCGAGAGCACAAGAGAGCGTATGCTCCCCTCCTGTCCACAGGCAGGAGGCAGCATCCCACTGCATGCCCAGGGCTCATCCCCCTGATTTCTAGTGCCCCTGCTGGGGTGGAGCTGGGCTGCAGCCAAAACCCACCCAGAGCTTCAGCGCAGACGACATTCACGACATGCCTTAAAGAGTCACCCACTTCTGTCGCGACGCAACTTCAGTCAGAGTCACTTGAGATTCCCCCATGCTCGCCCGTCGGAGGAGAAGGCACCAGCCCCCAAGGTTTCATAGAGAGGATCCCAGTCAGTATTTCTCCTTCACCAAAGCCAAGACCAGCCTCCGAGCCACAAGCATGCATTCCCCATAGCGCCCAGTGCAAACTCCAGGGATGGACCTCTCCTTACCTTCCAGCTCTCCTCCCGGGGCAGAGATTTGAGACATGCACAGGTGTGTCGTGCCAATGACATCGTTGTGAGTGACACGGTCCCTGAAATAAGGGGTTCAGTTTAATTGTAGTAAGCGTTTGGTTGATCATGCTTTGCCCATAAAGAGCCTTCCTTGGGAGATCTCCATGTTCTTTACAAACGTTAACTCTCCAAGTCATCCCTATTAAGACAGGTCAATATTATTGGACTAGATCCCCATCTGGTGTAAATCCACATTGCTTCATTGGAGTCAGTGAGCCAGATCCCCAGCGGAAGTCAATGAAGCTGTGCTGATTTTTACCAGCTGTAGATCTGTCCCTGAGGCCCATAGCAAAGTGAAGTGACTTGCTCACTATCACAAAGGGAGACAGTGGCAGACTGCACAATAGAAGCCAGGAATCCCAATTCCCTGTCCACTGCTCTAGCCACTTAGGGTCCAAGCCTGAACATCCACCCTGCAATTTGATAGCCCCACAGCCCAGGCGTCACAAGCCCACATCAGCTGTCATGGGCCACCCAGGGATGTTTAATTGCAGTGTAGACATTCCCTTAGCCTGCTCCCTCCTGTGTGTAAGATTATTAGCCTAGCACCCATCACCTTATTGCCTACAGCTACTACCAACCTGTATGTTCTTGGATGTTTACAAGGGTGAGAAATAATTTCCTATATGTTTTAGAGCCACTTGGTTGCAGGTAAAGGAAGTTACTGCCCTGGGGAGTGCTCCTTACAGCCAGTTATCACCTGACCCACCCCGGCCTTAACGTGCCTGGGAGACCTCGCTTGGCCCTTGCGCAGTGGAGGCGTTGGTTCTGAGAATGCATCTGGCTTGGGATGCTCGCTGCGTTTCAGATCTGGGTTGCACTAGTACAAGACCATTGAGACTGGGGGTGCCTAAATTGGTCCTTAGAACAACCTCCCCACTGTGTAGACACGGCTCATCTCCTCTTGGACATTGTCTCCTTCTATCTCCATTTCAAACTCACCAGTCCATGACCCGGATCCTCATTTTCTCACACATGGAAGGAAACTAGGAAAACAGGCACAAAAGGGGAATGGTCAGTGCAAACGGCTGAGGGAACAGTGCTCGGAGCGAAGCGACCCACGGGGCAGAGATCTGCCGTTGCTCACCATGGCCGGCACGGTGATGCGCTGGTTCCACTGTGGGTTGGCGTTCTTCTCCAGGATCTTAGAGCTGATCTGGCGAGAGAAGGCAACAATAAAAGGCAGCGTCAGAACAGCATTGGCTCACCCTTCTTTATGAGCCACAGACGCATTTGGTTGTTTCCGTTACGTTTCCCTGCCCCAGGTGGGTTTTTCGTGGCTTCCAATTCTTAGGAAACCTTCCAGGGTGCAACAACATGCACCTGAGGGAGTAAATCCTGAGCCATGACGGGCTAGGGTGTCCAAAAACCACGCCTTCCCGCTGCTGTCTGGCTTTGTGGGTGGTGTCAGGGCAGGGGCACCAGAGCATGGGGAACCAGAGGGCCATAGCTCCACCGCTTTTAAAAAAGGGAGGGCTATGCCCTCCCACTTTTTTACTGGCTGTAAGGGAGAGCAACAGGGGGAGGGGCCTCAGGGAAAGAGGCAATGTGGGGGCAGGGCCTCGGAAGAAGAGGCGGGGCAAGGGCGTGGCCTCGGTGAGAAGAGGCGGCACGGGGGCGGGGCCACAGATCAGGCATCAGTTACACACACGCACATGCTTTTAGGGCACTTCTGTCACTCCTGTGTCAGGGTCCTCAGACTGTCTCTCTCAAGCCAAATGTTCTTCAGGGTCCTATGTGATGCCAGGAGAAACACCTACTGTGTGGGGGAAAGGAAGGCTTGGAGCTCCTTCCAATGCCCGGGAGGAGCAAGCCATGGCTACGGGAGGAGGGGGAGCAGTGGGACATACGGTAACACCCGGGTACAAAATATACAGAAATAACAGAGTAGGTCACACTGGTGGGGGACTGGCACTATATGTGAAAGAAAGCATAGAGTCAAATACAGTAAATATCTTGAATGAAACAAACTGCACCATAGAATCTCTATGGATAGAAATCCCATGCATGAACAAGGAAAGTGTAGTAGTAGGGATATCCTACCGACTACCTGACCAAGACGGTGACAGTGGTTGTGAAACGTTCAGGGAGATTAGAGAGACTACAAACACAGAAAATGCAATAATAATGGGGGATTTCAGCTATCCTCATATTGACTGGGAACATGTCACTTCAGGACAGAATGCAGAGATAAAATTTCTAAACACCTTGAATGCCTGCTTCTTGGAGTAGTTAGTCCTGGAACCCACCAGAGAAAAGGCAATTCTTGATTAAGTTCTAAGTGGAGCACAGGATCTGGTCCAAGAGGTGAATATAGCTGAACCACTCAATAATAGCAACTATAATGTAATGTAATTTAACATCCTTGTAAGGGGGAAAGTGCCAAAGAAACCCACCACAGTAGCATTTACCTTCAAAAGAGGGAACTACAGAAAAATGAGGAAGCTAATTAAATGGAAATTAAAATGAATCGTCATGTGTGAAATGCCTCCAAACTGCATGAAGACTATTTAAAACACCATAGAAGAAGTCAAATTGAATGCATGCACCAAATAAAAAAAAATAAAAAAGTAAGGGGACCAAAAAACACCACCATGGCTAAATAGCAGAGGTGGTTAGAGACAAAAGGGCATCCTTTAAAAATCAGAAGTCAAATCCTAGTGAAGAAAATAGAAAAGACCATAAACTCTGGCAAGTCAAATGTAAAAGTACAATAAGCAGGTCAAGAAAGAATCTGAAGAGCAATTAGGTAAGGACACACCAAAAAAGCAACAAAAAAATTAAGTATATCAGAAACAGGAAGCCTGCCAAACAGTCAGCGGGCCACTGGATGATCGAGGTGCTAAAGAAATACTCAAGGAAGACAAGGCTGTTGTGGAGAAGCTAAATGAATTCTTTGCCTGGGTTTTCACTGCAGAGGATATAGGGGAGATCCCACATTCAAGCCATTCTTTTTTAGGTGACAAATCTGAGGGACTGTCCCACATTGAGGCATCAATAGCTGAGATTTTTTAACAAATTGATCAACTAAACAGTAATAAGTCACCAGATGGTATCACCCAAGAGCTCTGAAGGAACTTAGACATGAAACTGCAAAACTACTAAATGTGGTATATAACCGATCACTTAAATCGGCCACTATAGCAGATGACTAGAGGGTAGCTAATATAATGCCAATTTTTCAGAAAAGGCAATCCTGGCAATTATAGGCCAATAAGCCTAATGTCAGTATCAGACAAACTGTTGAAACTAGTAAAGAAGAGAATTATCAGACAAATAGAATCTATAGATGAATATGATGTGTTGGGGAAGAGCCAACAAGGCTTTTGTGATGGGAAATCATGCCTCACCAATCTATTAGAATTCTTTGAGGGAGTCAACAAGCACGTGAACAAGGGTGATCCAGTAGATATAGTGTACTTGGACTTTCAGAAAGCCTTGACAAGGTCCCGCATCAAAGGTTGTTAACCAAAGTAAGCAGTCACGGGATAAGAGGGAAGGTCCCCGCATAGATCAGTAACAGGTTAAAAGACAGGAAACAAAGGGTAGGATAAATGGTCAGTTTTCACAAGGGCAAGAGGTAAATAGTGGGGACCCCTAAGGATCTGTGCTGGGACCTGTGCTGTTCAAAATATTCATAAATGATCTGGAAAAGGGGGTAAACAGTGAGGTGGCAAAATGTGCAGACAATACAAAATTATTCAAGATAGTTAGGGACTACAAAGAGTTACAAAGGGATTTCACTAAACTAGGTGACTGGGCTAAAAAGTGGCAGATGAAATTCAATGTTGATAAATGCAAAGTAATGCACATTGGAAAACTTAATCCAAACTACATATACAAAATGATGGGGTCTAAATTAGCTGTTACCACTCCAGAAAGAGACCTTGGAGTCATTGTGGAGAGTTCTCTGGAAACATCTGCTCACTGAGCTGTGGCAGTCAAAAAGGCGAACAATGTTAGGAACCATTAGGAAAGGGATAGATAATAAAATAAAAAATAACATAATGCCACTATATACATTCATGGTACGCCCACACCTTGAATACTGTGTGTGATTCTAGTTGCCCCATCTCAAAAAAAGATACATTAGAATTGGAAAAGATTCAAAGAAGGGCAACAAAAACGATGAGGGGTATGGAACAGCTTCCATATGAGGAGAGATTCAAAAGACTGGGACTGATCAACTTAGAAAAAAGACGACTGGGGAGGGAGAGGGGGGGATATGATCGAGGTCTATAAAATCATGACTGGTGTGGAGAAAGTAAATAAGGAAGTTTCAGAGTAACAGCCGTGTTAGTCTGTATTCACAAAAAGAAAAGGAGGACTTGTGGCACCTTAGAGACTAACCCATTTATTTGAGCATAAGCTTTCGTGAGCTACAGCTCTCTTCATCAGATGCATACTGTGGAAAATACAGAAGATGTTTTTATACACACAAACCATGAAAAAATGGGTGTTTATCACTACAAAAGGTTTTCTGTCCCCCCACCCTACTCTCCTGCTGGTAATAGCTTATCTAAAGTGATCACCCTCCTTAGGTCCACCTTGATTATCATACACATTGTAAGGAGAGTGATCACTTTAGATAAGCTATTACCAGCAGGAGGAGTAGAGTGGGGGGAGAGAAAACCTTTTGTAGTGATAAACACCCATTTTTTCATGGTTTGTGTGTATAAATACATCTTCTGTATTTTCCACAGTATGCATCCGATGAAGTGAGCTGTAGCTCACGAAAGCTTATGCTCAAATAAATGGGTTAGTCTCTAAGGTGCCACAAGTACTCCTTTTCTTTTTGTAAATAAGGAAGTGTTATTTACTCCTTCTCATAACACAAGAACAAGTGGTTATCTGATGAAATGAATAGGCAGCAGGTTTAAAACAAACATAAGGAAGTACTTCTTCACACAACGCACAGTCAACCTGTGGAACTCATTGCCAGGGGATGCTGTGAAGGCCAAAAATATAACAGGGTTCAAAACAGAACTAGATACGTTCATGAAGGCTAGGTCCATCAATGGCTATTAGCCAGGATAATCAGGGATACATCCCCATGCTCTGGGTGTCCCTAAACCTCCAACTGCCAGAATCTGGGAGTGGACGACTGGAGATGGATCACTCAATATTGCCCTGTTCTGTTCATTCATTCTGAAGAATCTGGCCACTGCTGGAAGACAGGATACTGGGCTTGATGAACCATTGGTCTGACCCAGTATGGCCATTCTTATGTTCTTACGTAGCTGCAGAAAGAGGGATGTCCCGAGTGCCTCTTTCTGCCCATCCAAGAAGCAGATGTCTCCTGAAGAAGGAGCTCCCCTGCATTGCAGTCACTGGTCAGTGTGTGTGTGGTACTTGCCAGCAGGGGGCAGATCTGAGCATGCACAGTTTAGAGGGAACTTTGGCACGGGCCAGATTAAAGCCACCTGAATCCAGTTCAAGGTCTTGGTCCTTATCTTCAAGGTGCTCAATTGCTTGGGCCCAGGATAGCTAAAAAAGCCTATTGCTCCAAGATGAGGACTATGGTCAGCAACTCTCCACCACAAGGACAAAGCTCGTGTGGGCAGGAAACAACTTTCTTGGGTGCAACCTGAGACTATGGAATGAACTCCCCCAAGAACTAAGAACCATCCCAAACTTCCCCGCTTTCCTGTCCAAGCGCCCTCTGCCATCCTGCCTCCTCTGATGCAAACACAGAGCAGCGTGAACATTTAAAATGCAGAACCCTGCCACAACAAAACCTTCCACTGCCCCCACAATTCACCCTGGGGCCAGGATAAGAGGAAGTACAAACCACACAGGACAGATGTTAGGGACCAACGTCTGCACTAACTTATTGCACCAATGGAAGCACGCAGATACTATGGTGAGGAGGGCTATACGAGAAACTATTCAGAATGGACTATGCCACATTTTAACAGAGAGATTGTTTTGTGGGCCCTTCCCACCTCCCCTTTCTGAACACCCAGCCCCATTCCCATTTACGATCCCATAACATCCCCATCACAACTACAGCCCATTGTCAACCTGGAAGAGGAAGGTTAGGAAAATGTTTAATGTATCATAATGGAATTTATCAGATGGAAATTAAGGGAGGAGGTGTCAGATCCATGGGACCAGACAGATCCTCGTGGACCAGCAATGATTCATGGATCACAGCTTGGGAACTGAGAACATTTAAGAGACAATGAAACAATGATCATCCTTCAATTTAAGCCTGTTCCAAAACTGTAGCCGAGCCCCGAGCTAGGAAATTATTTCTTGGTTATTTCCCCACCCCTCCCCGCAAACACACAAGGATCTAAATATTTGCATTGTCATTTTTAATACAACAGCACCACTAAGAGCGTGGAGCAGAAATTACTCATATGCAGCAAAGAACAGAAGACACCATCCATGCTTTCTCCAGAGAGATGCATCCCATGGCTAATCTGTTGCTACTCAGAACCTAGCTTTGCCATCCTGTCTGTGTCCTACCCTGCAAATAGTCCTGTGAGCAAAGGCAGCCAAGACTGGCTCCTTAGTTATGGGTTTTTATTTATTTTTGCATTGACAGGGATCAGAGATTTTAATTAAAAAAATGTTTTGCCATTTTAATTTTGTGACACTGACAAAGGGGTAGTGGCTATAGGCACAAGTACGAAGTAGGAAAATCTGTCCATCTATCTCGATATTCTTAGTGCACCCTTCTTCGTGGTATTTCAGCACAAGGGCAGAAAAGACAGATCAAAGGGGGCATAACTAAGGCTGATGAGATGAAACTGCGCAAAGGGAAACTTGGACTGGGCATCAGGAACCATTTCCTAAGAGTGAGGATGGTTAGAACATGACACCAGACTGGACAAAGGTGTTCTAGGGGTCTGGGCAGCACTGACCAGGCTGGATGGAGGAGTTGACCTAACCCCGTAGATATTCCGGCACTACGGAAATGAGCAGAGTATGAGCAATCAGACCGACAGATCTTCCCCATCTCTAGCTTTTGGGAGTAAGATACAGATGTGAGCGATGCCACTGCATGCCCACCGGGGAGCTGTGTCAGTCCAACAGGTCAAACTGCTGCAGGCATCACCCTGCAATAAAACTCTGCCCAGGCCTCATTCCTCTTTGTTTTTCTCCAAAGCAACAAACAAAGGCACCAGAGATGCCCTAGACCACCTATTCCCCCGTCTCCTGACCTCCTTTACTTTCATCTTCTAGAAAACGGTGCCACCCATCTCCCACATTTCCATGCTCCAATTGACCCCTAGGTGACAGCTGGCTCACAACCAAACACTGTCCCATGGAACGAGGCTGGTGGCCCATTGATGGGATTGCTAAGGGAAGAGGAGTCCAGGAAACAGAGGCAGATTTCCTGCTCAGCCAGAGGATGGCCCATCAGTTTCCACCACTCACCGTTCTGCCAGCAAAGCTGACTTCCACAAATGGATCAACCAGGTTCTTCTTGTTGCTCTCAAAGCCGAAGATCTGCTTGACATTGTCCATGATGGCATCATCCACTGGAACAGAAGAGAACCCTCAACAATCAGCGCTCATAAGGCTGGAGCGCATAAGGCGTCAGCTGACTGTGATGCCAGTGGCCAGCCCAGAATGGCCCCGGGCTGGTAGGCCCTCGGCTTCAGAGCACATGGAGGAGTCTGAACTCTCTGCTTAGAATCTGACTCTGAACTTTTCCATCTCTGTGGCCCAGTCTTTACCGATCAGCCCTTCAGATAGTACCAGTTATGAGGTAGTGACAGATGTGACCACTGTGGCACTGAGACCACTATGGGATTTTACATCCATTGAAAGGCAATGAGCTCCAGTCCCCGGTGGAATAAGAGGTGGAAGCCTCTTTAACCAGCCCCCAAGCCTTGTCCCGGTAACAATCCTGGCCCTGTACTAATTACTTTTACAGCCCTGAAGCCGTCAAAGTATATCTGCCCTGCAGGGCGCATGCCTCTGAGTGACACCAAGTAGAATCTCAAAGGACAGCTCCTCAGCTGGTGTAAATCAGCATAACTCCACTGACTCAAGTGGCGCTGCACCAATCTACACCAGCTGGGGGTTTGGCCTATTGTCTACCGTGGCGCTCTGATGATTCACATGCACGGGAGAGCTGGTCTAAGGCGTTAAAGAGTCCAGTGTCAGAGTGAGATGCACGGAATGGAAATACAGAACACAGGTGGACTATTTCCCTTCACCCTTGGGCTGTAACATGTTACTGCTGCTGTGCCATTTCCAAGGTGATGAGCATGGATCAGTTGCAATTAGACCCCACAGCAGAAACACATACTCTGGGGCAAGTCTTCAGCTCTGTAAATTTTCAGGCAGAAGTGAGCCCCTCTCAGCGTGACCCCAGTTGGGCGCAGAAGATTCCCCTCAATATCTTCCTTCTCTTCAACCACTTCTTTCTTCTCCAGCTGTGAGACAAATAAACAAGCTGTTACAAAAGGAGAGAAACAGGGCTGAACCTTTCCGCAAAGCAGAGAAACAGAGTCCACTAAGCAGAAACTAATGCATCCCACCCCCATGGTGAGACCTCCTTTACCATAAACCAGCAACGGGCCCCACCTGGGACCCTCAGACCCAAACCAGTCATGAAAGTTTGGATTCAGAGCCAAACTCCAGGGATCAGGCCCATCTCTGCTGTAAAGCCACAGACACATAGAGAGTGCAGGATCTGAGCTAGAGGGTGGGACCTTTAAAGGGTTCAGCGTTGGCCTAACTCCACTCTCATGAGGTCCATGAGCATTTTACCTCTGACTTCCCTGTGTTGCATTTTGAGTTTGGTTCTGCTGGTAGTAAGAGGTCAAATAATCAGGTTCAATCTGTATTTATCAATCATAGATTGTAATCAAAGATTAATACAGCGCAATACAGAATACAGAAAGGAAGGTCATGTTACCAAACTGATCTGAAGAATGGAAAAGTGACTGCAGCTTGATTCATTCCCAGAAACTGTCCCCCTTTTATATTTTGCTTTGGACAAAGACACTTCCTTTCTCAAAGAAAATTCCTAACTGATATACATGTAGAATCCCTTTCATGGTATCTCAGCTTATCTATTCAATATGCCAGAGAAATCTGTGATTAAGTCATTATTATAGAAAACACCTGTAGCAATAAGTAATTCCTAATAAGCTAAAAGCATCTCTCGCTGGCTCAAATTATCTCATCGATCACCGAAGATATTTGCAATAACAAGTATCCCTCATCAATTACAAATGGTCCCTTCCTGGACATCTGGACACATTCTCCGTGGGTCAAGAGGCTTCAGGTACTAATATTACACACATTCCACCATTTGGTCATACACTAAATTCAGCCGAAGTACATCGTCCCTAGAATCTTAGCCTCAAAAATTAGTATGGTAGATACGAAATGCTTTGGTTCATGCACAAAGGATCATGGGGTTGCATATACAAAGAATAATGGGAAGTTTGGTTCACTTGCTAACAAGTAGAAGCAGGCTAATTCTAAGCGTTTTAGGACCCCACCCCCCTTTCATACGCTCTGTAAGCTGATCACCTGCAAGGTCAGGTAGAACTCTTCCTTGCTGGCATGTAACAGCACT
This sequence comes from Lepidochelys kempii, assembly GCF_965140285.1. NCBI lineage: Eukaryota > Metazoa > Chordata > Testudines > Cheloniidae > Lepidochelys > Lepidochelys kempii. Next base: position 139,295,533 of record NC_136383.1, read on the forward strand.
GGACAGGACTATTATAGGTGACCTGCAAGGGGTAAAATGGGATTTTGTTCCTTCATGATATATAAAGGTGACCTGAATATTTTTCCCCTGATTTGAGATTCAGGTCATCTCTACCCTGGAAGACTCTAAGACAGTTAAAGAACTAGCTTCGTAGATTCCAAGGACAGGAGGGACCACTGTGATCATCTAGTCTGACATCCTGTGCAACACAGGTCATAGGACTTCCCCCAAAATAATTTCTGCTTGAATTACAGAGAAATGTCCAATCTTGATTTTAAAAGTGCAAGCGATGGAAAAGCCACCATGACTCTTGGTAAATTGTTGCAATCGTTCATTACCATCATTGTTAAACTAGTGAATTTATGGCATCAGAAAAGCGAAGGAAGTGAATCTCTGTTAAATGGGAGGGAGTGGCATTTTCATTCACACTGTTTATAACTCTTGGGGTTTGGTTGCTTGCTTTGTTAATCCTATTAGCTCAACCACTAAGGAGAAAAGCTTTCTGTGTGTATTACCACCACCATGACCACCACCTCAGCCCCTACCTTCACTAAGGACTGAGAAATTTCCCAAGCTACATTTGAGTCACCCAAGAAGTTTTCCAAAAAAAGTAGGGATGTCTTAACTTGAAATTCCTAATACATCTAAGGTACAAAACAAGCAGAAAGAAACACTTTCAGGCTCTCTTTACAGAATCATAAAATCGTAGGACTGGAAGGGACCTCAAGAGGTCTTCCAGTCCAGTCCCCTGCACTCATGGCAGGACTGAGTATTATCTAGACTATCCCTGAGAAGGTGTTTGTCTAACCTGTTCTTAAAAATCTCCAACTATGGAGATTCCACAATCTCCATAGGCAATTTATTACAGTGCTTAACTACCATGATATTAGGAAGTTTTTCCTAATGCCCAACCTAAACCGCCCTTGCTGCAATTTAAGCTCATTGCCTCTTGTCCTATCCTCAGAGGTTAACGAGAACAATTTTTCTCCCTCCTCTTTATAACAACCTTTTAAGTACTTGAACACTGTTATCATGTCCCTCTTCAGTCTTCTCCTCCACACTACACAAATCCAATTTTTTCAATCTTCCCACATAGGTCAAGTTTTCTAAACATTTAATCATTTTTGTTGCTCTTCTCTGAACTTTCTCCAATTTGTCCACATCCTTCCTGATGTTTGGTGCCCAGAACTGGACACAGTACTCCAGTTGAGACTTAATCAGCATGGGGTAGAGCGGAAGAATTACTTCTCGTGTCTTGCTTACAACATTCCTTCATCCAGAATGATGTGTTACACTATTGACTCATATTTAGCTTGTGATCCATTATGACCCCCAGACTCCTTTCCTTCCCAGGCAGTCATTTCTCATTGTGTATGTGTGCAACTGATTGTTCCTTCCTAAGTGGAATACTTTGCAATTGTCCTTATTGAATTTCATCCTATTTACTTCAGACCATTTCTTCAGTTTGTCCAGATCATTTTGAATTTTAAGCCTATCCTCCAAAGCACTTGCAACCTTTCCCAGCTTGGTATCATCTGCAGACTTTTTAAGCGTACTCTCTATGTCATTATCTAAATCATTGATGAAGATATTGAACAGAACTGGACCCAGAACTGATCCCTGCGGGACCCCACTCCATATGCCCTTCCAGCTTAATTGTGAACCACTGATGATTACTCTCTGGGAATAGTTTTCCAACCAGTTATGCACCCTCCTTATAGCAGCTCCATCTAGGTTGTATTTCCCTAGTTTGTTTATAATAAGGTCATGCAGGACACTATCAAAAGCCATACTAAAGTCAAGATATACCACATTTACCACTTTCCCCCCATCCACAAGGCTTGTTACCCTGTCAAAGAACGCTGTTAGGTTGGTCTGACATAATTTGTTCTAGGCAAATCCATGCTGACTGTTACTTATCACCTTATTATCTTCTAAGTGTCTGCAAACTGATTACTTAATTATTTGCTCCATTATCTTTCCGGGTACAAAGTTAAGCTGACTGGTCTGTAATTCCCCAGGTTGTCTTTATTCCCCTTTTTATAGATTGGCACTATGTTTGCCCTTTTCCAGTCATCTCTCCCTTTTCCATGACTTTTCAAAGATAGTCAGTCATGGCTCAGATATGTCCTCAGTCAGCTCCTTGAGTATTATACATCCTGAAGAAGCAATAACAGGCTCAAAACCATCATTTTCCTTTGTAGGGCACCATTAAGGAGAGCGTTCGCCTTCCTCTGAAGCGTCATTTATAGGTCATTGCCACAGGCAGGTGATTGCTTTAAGTGGACCAATGATCTGTTGGAGTTCCTATGACACAATCATTGTCAGCACATCCCCTCAGATTGCTTCCCATCATTGGTCTAGCACAATCTCATTCAAGCCAACCCTTCATGTCTTCTTCAGGCAGCAAGACAAGAGAGCGGGCCCTCAAGTAGCTCTCTTTCTCCAGTGACAGGAAAATGGTACTTACAGGAGCTTCATCGCCAGGTCCCAGCACAAACAGGCTGACTTTCACGTAACCTTTGGCCCCAGCAGAGAAGTCTTCAGAGTCAGAAAGAAGCAGCCACTTCCTGAGCAAGGCATGCTCTAAAAGAGAGAAACCAGGTTTCTGGCTTATTACTGTCTGCCTCACAGGATGGAAAGATTTTGTAGCATCAGAATAAGGGATGTGGGAAAGCATTTCACAGTATTGTCAACCCGAAGCATTTAATAATCATGAGCCAGCTCTAAAAATATCATGAAATTGGCTCTAAGGTCATGAGAGTTTTAAAAATAATAAATGTTGAGTTCTTTTTATTTGCCTGCTGGTTTTTGAGCCTATAGGGTTTGTGTCATCAAGCTTTTCTTCGCAACTGTAAGGGCAAGAAACTTACTTATTTTTGTAGTGAAAGGTGAGATGCTCACATAATCACATGACTCCAGTAGCTGGGGCTTTAAGAAAACCACCAAACAGCACGAGACGTGTGATAAAATTGCACGAGTTGAGGTCACTGAGTTCACCTAAACTAAGAACAAGACTTGAACCTTCCTCCAACACATCTGAACTTTTGCATCTGGAAAAAGTTGGGTTGGAGGTTTTGTTTGTTTCTCACCCCTTCCGGTTTCAAATGGACAGCAATGGAAAGGGTTAAATAGATGTAAAAAAGGCTGGCTTCTCATTGCATTTCCTACACAGATAAAGCAAGCTGCAATGTAAGTCATTCTAGCGGCTTTCGCCATATCTAGGCACTCTGTCAGTCTTCCTTTCTCTCTCTGCAGGGACAGCTTCTGGCTGTAGTACAGCCCCACTCTTTGCAGCAGGAACCCCCACCCCCCGCAGCCTCTCTGCTAGGAGACCATCCTCACCAGCAGAGTATCCCTCACTCCCCATGGCCCTCTCACTGCTCCCCTGGGTCCAGCTCTCCAGTGTGGAGACGTCAGTGGGGTAAGCCCCACGGCTCCTCTATCTTCAGCTCTCTCTGACCCTCAGCTTCAGCAGTCAGCAGGCAATGCTCTCTACTGGCCCTCCTGCCTTCAGGCCTCTCCAGCCCTGAATCTCCAGCTCTGGGAGGTCAACAGGCAAACCCCACTTGACTTGTTCTTCTCCTGCCTTCAGCCTTCCCCCAGGAACCACCTACAGCTTCCTTTAGGGACCTTGCACAGTCTCTTGGTCTCTGGCATCTCTCAACTCCCCCTTTTCCTGACTGTGTCAGGCAGCCCTGATTCACAGCGTCTGCTACATCTAGGGCCCAGGTGCCCTCTTTCAAACCCAACTGGGGTCAGCGGACAAGTCACAGGTGCATGGGTCTCTTCCCTCTTAAAGGGACAGCGTCACCCTGTGATGTGTATATAAAACTGTGTGCGTTTGTGTGCTTACATTTAAATATACATGTGTAAATACATCTGTGCGCACATGTAGACCTCTGCATTTGGCCCATAGAAAGTTGTAGCGAAGAAATGTCCCTAAATTGTACAAATTTGATTTCTAATTTAAAATCTCTAATGGTTCCAAAAATCTCTAACTGTAATTGTTTAACTCACTTGGTTCTGCATAAACTGTCCCGACATCCAGCTATAAAATAAAATGAAAAACAAAATCAAATGTTTAGCCACAGGCTGCACAGAAAAGAGGCCAAAATGATTAAAAATATGTAGAGAGAGAGAGATGAAATCACAAATCGTTACCCGAAATTCCCCAATCACAGAGTCTGTCCGGAGAGACCGGGAATCAACAACCTGGAGGGGGGGGAAAGATGCAAAAATGTAAATCTAGCATGTAAGGAAAAAACTCTCAACCATCCATGTTAAATCATTAGCATTCTCAGCGCACTCAGCTTGGTGGTTTGGAAAGCAGGTCAAAACTTGTCAGATTTCATCGCAATTCTTTTCTCATTTCAAGTTTAACAAGAAATCAGGGAAATACATTTTGCAAAAATATCATAATCATTCCCCCCACTTCTTTGACACACTCTAGCAGTTTGTGTTTAACCTCACTAGGGGCCTGACACGAAGCCCCTTGAAGTGAAGGAGAGAGTACTGTTGAGTTCAGGGTGTTTCGGGTCAGTGTGATGTTGGCAGACCAGGTACCAGGTTACGCCGAGGTCCCTAGGTCTCTCTGAAAACTGACAAATGCATGGCTGGGAACCAGTCTAACTCACCTGTGTGATAGTGTTGTTAAACAGGTATTAGATTTCCAGAGACGTGTTTAGCGTTTGGACTTTATGAAATGCTGGTAAATCGCTGCCTGCATTAAACTCACTATTAACACCTGCATCCTGTTTTCTAAGGTAATATTGAAGTATTTGCTCGGTAACTATAAAAGTGTTCGCTGTGACTAAGGCTAAGATTTTGTCACGGTTATTTTTAGTAAAAGTCAGGGACAGGTCACGGGCAATAAACAAAAATTCAGGGAAGCCACGACCTGTCCCTGACCTTTACTAAAAATACCCTGGGGAGGGAGGGGAGGGACAAACAGAGCACTTCTGGGGCTTGCAGCTGCTGCTCCAGCCCCAGGGGGGCCGACCCAACCCCAGCTGCTGCTCCCGTGGGCAGGGGTCTGCTGCTTTGGTGGCCCCGGGGCTGGCCACCACTCAGATCTTCCAGCGGCCCTGGGGCTGACAACTCTTCCAGCCCTGGCCAAGAAGAAATCTCAAAGGTCCCGGAAAGTCACCTGTGACCTCCATGACAGAATCATAGCCTTAGTTATGACACTGGAAAACACCCCAGTCAGTAAAGAAGCATTACCAAGGGTGACAAATCTCGGAGGGGTGTTAGTCTGTATCCACAAAAACGAGGAGTCTGGTGGCACCTTAAAGACTAACAGATTTATTTGGGCATAATCTTTCATGGATAAAAACCCTCTTCTTCAGATGCATGGAGTGAAAATTACAGATACAGGCATAGCTATACATTGGCATATGAAGAGAAGGGAGTTGCCTTACAAGTGAAGAACCAGTGCTGAAGGCCAATGCAGCCAGGGTGGATGTGGTCCACTCCCAGTAATTGATGAGGAGGTGTCAATACCAAGAGAGGAAAAATTGCTTTTGTAGTGAGCCAGCCACCCCCAGGCCCTATTCAAGCCCAAATTGATTACCAAGGGTGAAATACTGGTTTACCACAAGTGGCATCATCTCCTGCCCAACAAAAGACGACCCATGGACACCAGACAAGCCACTGCAGAACATCAGTGGACAAAAGACTTTGCTGATTGCTCCGCCCACACCCATGAAGAGGAGACCTGCACAAATGCTCGTCCCATCAGTTTGAACTCTGGGGGAAGGGAATAAAAACAACTGAGCAGAAGGAACTTTGTCACTATGCTGCTTGAACTGTGAGGGGGAAAGACTTTTGAGCATTAGCAAGAGATCCCCAGTTGGTTAGCCCGGGTTAGCCCTAAAGAAAATACAGAGCTTGCTTATTATAGCAGGTTCTAAAAAGCAACAGAAGCTAAGACTGTAACTGATTTGTGTGTGTGTTCACCTACTTTAACCTTGTAAATAACTCTCATTTCTTTTCTTAGTTAATAAATCTTTAGTTAGTTTATTATAGGACTGGCTACAAGCCTTCTCTATGGTGTAGGATCGAAGGTGCAGTTGGGTAAGTAACTGGCCCTTTGTGACTGGGAGTAACCTGAATAGTGTTTGGATTTTTGATGCAAGGGACCATCTACCACCAAAGCAAGTTTGCCTGGCTGGCAAGATAGACTGTGATGCCTAAGGGGACTGTCTGTGACTCCATGGGTTAGGCTGCTATGGTGCTTGAGAGCTTGTTACTTGGTTGGTGAAATTTAATTGTAGAACACATATCCAGTTCGGGGTTTGTGCCCTGGTTTGTGACAGTCCGCCCTGAAGTTGGCACTCACAGTCATGAGCAACTCCAGGCAGCTTGACGGCAGGGTCGGGTACTTTTGATGCCAAAGGCCCCAGGTCTGATCCCTGCCCATGCCCATGGTGTCTGTGTACGCATGGGCCACCACAGCAAATGAGTGCAGAGCTGGGACGAGTGGATTGTTGCCTATGAGACAACCCTGGCTTTAGTGGCTTTGCATCCCTCACATCAGGGGTGGTCAGAATGTGGCTAAACATAGCCCAGCAGAGACTTCATCTCCAATACAGAGATGCTACCCTGAAGGACAATAGAACCCAGCATCCAATGCTCCATTTGGATCAGAACTGACAGCCAGCCCCTGCAGCCTACCCAATCATACCAGTGGTAAGGCCGGCTGCAAACTGTTTAGCATTCTACCAGCTAGATACAACTCCCAAGCTAGTAGCAAGTGGCCACATATGGTCCTTACCTGGGTCAAAGTTTGGGGGTCCAGCCCATCATTATTCCAAGGAACCATAGGGCTACTGTGAAGAATGGAAGAGGAGTTTGGCCGTTTTGTCTCGAGAACTTACCGTGATGAATATGGGCTCATCAAACAGCTCGGCCGGAGATTCAAAGACATTGAAGAAAAAGATCTGTTAAAAAATACAGATGAGACAAAGATCTGAAACGTGTCCGAAATATGTACAAGGGGCCAGAAAAAACCAGTAGCCTGGCAAAGGTTGGCCTTGACATAAGTTGATTAAATCACAGTGCAATCCTTAGAGATGCTTTCCACTAGCTGCTGGAATTCAATATTTCTCCACTTCTCATCTGAGGATCTCAGAGCACTGGATCAGGACTTGAGGGACCCAGCTCTGCTACTCACCTGCAGGGCAAATCACTTCTCTGAGACCCTCTTTCCCCTCCTAGGCTTTGTCTTTCTTTTATATTTAGACCCTAAGCTCTTTGGGGTAGCGTCAGAGCCACAAGGCAGCCAGCTGAGGCAGGAGACGATGCAGGCTGCAGCCGGGGCTGACTACTGTGGGAACAGGCCCAGGCTGGAGCAGGGACAGGGACAGGGACAGTCTGTTCAAACTACTGGCAGTGAAAATCCCCGTGGCCAGCTAGTGAGGTTGAGCAGACTGGAGAGACTGTGTCCCATAGAACCCTGGGTGGGGCCTCGCCTGTAGATTGGCTGAACCCTGCTTGAATGGCATGGGCCCGAACACAAGACCTGCAGGTAATTGCCTCTGATGACCCATCCCACCCTGGCTCAGGGATGATCCTCAGGCTGACGCAGGCTCAGGTTCAGAGCGGTCACAGGCAGGGACCATCACACTGTGTGGGTGCCCAGTGCTTAGCACAGTGGGGCCCTGATCTCGGCTGGTACCTCTAGATGCTACTGTAATAAGAAGGTGAGAATCATTTCCTGGCTCTCTCCGGGCACTAGCTGTACCTGGAGGAGCGCGTGGGCGTGTGTCTATGCACCTGTCTGCCACGCAAACTGCAAGTGACTAACGTGCTAGGAGAACGTTCTCAGGTGCCCTGTCACATGATCCCTTTCGGGGGCCCTACAGGATCAAAGCAAGCCTAGAGTGAGGCTAGACTGCTAACGCCACAGGGCCGAGTGTTGGCCCTTGCACTGCGCAGTGCCGGGCTCTCAAACAATCAATCCCCCCATCGGACAAGCGCCGGAATAACGAACCCCATCTCACCAGCTGCTAAAACAACTGCCTGCGTGGGTTACATCGTAACGAGGGGGTTATGACTGTCTAAGAGCAACTGAGGCATTTCCCACAGCACCTTCCTAAATCCTAGATCGTGAGCTGCCAGGGGATGGGGGTGGTCTATGTGTTACTTATGTACACAGCGCCTAGCAGGATGTGACCCTGCTCCCAGGCGCTACCCCAGTGGAGACACTGAACAATAGCCGGACTCACCTCATCGAAAAACGGGCCGTTCCCCTTGCGGATCCTAGTTCTTTTCGTCTGTCCGGCAACCGTCACTTTCACCACTGATTTGATGTTGACACCGGGAAGCTGCCTGCCCTCTATGACTCGCACCCTGATCTAAAGGCAAGTGGAGGAGAAAAGGGCAACAGCCCGTCAGACGCTGGGGAATGCTCAGCTCTCAGCTACGCCAGCCCAGCCCACTGGACTCAATGGGGTTGCACCCACAGTGGCAGACGGGAGTCTGGCCTACAGGGAGAAGACGCAGCCCTGAGCTGCAGCACTGGGCTCCCACTCCCAGCTCCCACAGGATTCCCAGGTGCTTGGATCAGTTTAACGCATTGCGGGGCAATGAAGACCCCAGGATGGTCACGCACCAGAGAAGGTTTCACTCCTGAGGTGGCGCAGTCAGTGGGACGGTAAAGGAAGAGCAGCTCGGAGAGGCAAACGTCACACACACATTGCTGCTGCTCACCTGGAAGTCCTGAGGTTTGTTGGACAGCAGCTTTTTCGGGGCGCTTTTCCTCCTCTTAATCCCATGGACGTGGTGAGAAGGAGGCTTCCGGGGGAGTGTGGGCTGCTCCGACCCAGAGGGCCCTGTGGAAGGCTCCGTCTCATCCCCTGTCGCTATCTGGTCTTCAGTGTCTTCCTCCCCAGCTGTATCTGCAAGGCATGGGGGTGATAGCTCGGTCAGGGAGGACATGGAGAATTGGGAACTGAGCCAAGAGATCAGAGCTGAATCCACAGAAACAGGCCGGGGCAGTTCGCCAGCATTAGCTTTGCACAGGAGAAGGGCCCATGCGGCAAGGGTCAAGCTGTCCAGATCTGGCCAGGGCTGTCCCCAGTATCCAGACCTCAGGTTGGGTTCACACCACACGACCCCCCTGTCCCGGGCTGGGACCCAGAATCAGTCCCAGCTCAACAGGATGAGCACCGCTTCCCGAGCAGCCATCACCACGTCCTAGGGCAGGGGTTCTCACAACACATGTTTTGGTGGCCACCAATTCTTGCTGGTGGCCGCTCTGACAAACCTGTCTCTCTGTCCCTGCCGCCCATAGCCCGGGGAAGGTGGGTTGGGAACTCACCGGCCGCCTGCAGAGTCCCAGGCTCCCGGTGCCCCGGCCGGGCGGGTGAGCAACCGAACACCACAGCCGCCTCCAGCACCACGCACACCGGCCCCACGTGTCCCCAGAGGCGCTGCCCGGAACCCCCAAAGAGGCTGCCCAGTGCAGGGTGCTGACCCCTGCTGGTGATGCCAGTGCAAACACCAAGGTGGCACGCATCTCACTGCCCTTGGGCAGAGCTATTCAGGGGCAAGAGGAGGGAGGGGCTGCTGATTCCCCCCCCCATCTCCGCCCATGCTTTGGAGGCTGTCACAGCCGCAAAAACATCCACTGGCAGCCCCATGTGAGGAATGCTGTCCTAGGGGCATAGGGTGGAAATACTCCACAACTTCTGCTACTCCTCACTAAGCCTGGCATCTGGGAGCATGGGCACCCCTAGGCACTGACTTTCATTTTTCCGGGCGTTTGCTCCACCCCCATCCGCCCTGAGGTCCTGCCCCTACTCACCCCCTCCCCCAAGGCCCCACCCTCACTCTGCCTCTTCCCACCCCCACTCTGCCCCCTCTCCCAAGGTCCCACCCTCACTCTGCCTCTTCCCACCCCCACTCTGCCCCCTCTCCTAAGGTCCCACTCTTGCTCTGCCTCTTTCTGCCCCCACTCCGCGCCCTCCCCCCTGCGCCTCCCGCCCGCTGACAAACAGCTGATCAGTGGGGGGCCGGTGGGTGCTGAGCACCCATTATTTTTCCCCGTGGGTGCCCCAGCAGGGATGTTTCTTTTACTTACTAGACGGGGGGAGAGGTGAGGGGGAAGCAGTCCCTGGGATCCGTCTTAAAACAAAAGACAATTTCTCGAAGCAACTACAGCTTTAGCTCCCAAGCTCAAGGTGCACGAAGTGCACACTCAAATCTCTGCAAGAGCTGACACCCAGCACAGCAGCATCTGTTGGTTATGATGCACGTGACCCACACTAGAGAACCGCACCGATTTTTGTCCTCCCCTTGGGGCTAATCTCTTAAAGGGCTTGGCAGCCTGCTGTAGAGATGGGTGAAACTTTTTAGCCACAGCTGCTTTTGGGGTGGGGGGGGATGCAGATTTGGTGACAGCAAAACATTTTGCTCATTCGCGTCAATTTTGCTGAATTGTTCGGTCTGGGCGGGAGACGGGGAGGAATCTGGAAAAACCAAAGTTGATTTTTTTTGGTGTGGTTTGAAGTGACTTTTAGTTTCACAATTTCCTTGATTTTTAACAAATCCAAAAACATTTTTTAATGGTCAAAATCGAAACAAAGCAGTTCAATTTTGTCAACACAAAATGGTTCATTTGACCCCAAATGAAATTTTTTCCACCATTTGATTCGTTCAAAATTTAAAGAGGCTTCCACTTTGGTCCCAACCAAAAGGAATTTTTTTTTCAGCTTTTCAAAATTGCCAACGAATTAAAACATCCCTTATTCACCCAGCTCTAGTCTGCTGCTGCTTCAGGCTAACAGAGGAAGTCCCACGCTAGAGGCTGATGCATTTCATAGAATCATAGAATAGAATCATAGAATATCAGGGTTGGAAGAGACCTCAGGAGGTCATCTGGTCCAACCCCCTGCTCAAAGCAGGACCGATCCCCGACTAAATCATCCCAGCCAGGGTTCCGTCAAGCCTGACCTTAAAATCTTCTAAGGAAGGAGATTCCACCACCTCCCGAGGTAACGCATTCCAGTGTTTTACCACCCTCCTACGGAAAAAGTTTTTCCTAATATCCAACCTAAACCTCCCCCACTGCAACTTGAGACCATTACTCCTTGTCCTGCTACCACTGAGAACAGTCTAGATCCATCCTCTTTGGAACCCCCTTTCAGGTAGTTGAAAGCAGCTATCAAATCCCCCCTCATTCTTCTCTTCTGCAGGCTAAACAATCCCAGCTCCCTCAGCCTCTCCTCATAACTCATGTGTTCCAGACCCCTAATCATTTTTGTTGCCCTTCGCTGGACTCTCTCCAATTTATCCACATCCTTCTTGAAGTGTGGGGCCCAAAACTGGACACAGTACTCCAGATGAGGCCTCACCAATGTTGAATAGAGGGGAACGATCATGTTTAGCGCAGGAAGTCCCAGGTTCAAACCCCCTCTGCAGGGTTGGTTATAAACATGGCATCGGGGTGCCGGAACGGGGAGATCCATAGCCCCATCACTTTTTACCGGTTGGAGGGCGCAGAGAGGCGTGAGTGGGGGCGGAGCCTCAGGGAAAGAGGCGGCACGGGGGAGGGACCTCAGGGAGAAGAGATGCCAGTGGCCGCCCTGCACTTTTAGGGAGCTTCCATCACCCCCATGTGGCACCAGCTAAGTCCCATTAGCTGGGGGCAGTGGCATGTTCATCAACCTCTTGAAAGTGACAGAAACACACACACCCCTGCTGTGGGTCTCCCCCCGTCTCTCACAAACACACAAAACAGGCAAAGCTGGAGAGGCTAGAAACCACATTTTGGATGAAGCTGCTGCCATGCAAAGTTCAACTCCCCAGCCAGCCTGCGATGGGGAATGATTCTGGATGGGCGATTCAATCTCATTTTGGTTTTTCATCATCACCACCACGATGAAGGGTGGGGAAGTCACTGTCCCTGGGCTGAGAACTTTCCCTGACGACTTTGCAGGAACAGGGCAAGAAGGGTGTCCTCAATTACCAAGTGCCCTGGGGAAAACACAGATAAGAAGTGGCCAGAGGGGTGCCGGCAGGGCCGGATCAACACCCATGAATCAATGCAGATTTGCATGGCAATAGAAAGAAGCTCGCTCGCTTGAGCTAGTGGCCTTGGGACCTGGCGCATGGAGCTATAGCACCATTCGGGGCGGCCCAGCCCGCCCGCTGCCACGCTGGAGACGCGGCTGGCCTAAATTTCAGTGAATGGCGCTGCACACTGGCCCACGGAGTCACAGCGCCACTCAGGTTTGGCCCGGCCCCTCTCCCTCACAAGGAGCTGCAGGATGTGTCACTGGTCCCAGCAGCCCCGCAGCATGGCCAGTCCGGCTGCAGTGAGTGTACAGTGTGGCTCTTTGTTGTGATTCCTCTTACAATGCCGGAGCCCAGAAGTACATCGGTGCATCAGTCCAGCTGTGCTGTGATAAGCTGGCTAGTGCAGGCCTGGCCTCAGATTGTCACAGCTAAACGCAGGGTGAAACAGACTGTTTAGCATAAGTAGTTAGCACATTTGAAGGGACCACTGGAGGTGAAGTGGCCCTTTAACACCCCTCCCACCATAGGGAGGAAAGGAGCGGGGCAGCAGTGGGAGGAAGGGTTTGTTAGTGGGTTACAGGTTCAACAAGGAAAAGTGAGGGGTCCTGCACTTAGGACAGAAGAATCCCATGCACCGCTACAGACTAGGGACCGAATGGCTAGGCAGCAGTTCTGCAGAAAAGGACCGAGGGGTTACAGTGGACGAGAAGCTGGATATGAGTCAACAGTGTGCGCTTGTTGCCAAGAAGGCCAATGGCATTTTGGGCTGTATAAGTAGGGGCATTGCCAGCAGATCGAGGGACGTGATCATTCCCCTCTATTTGACATTGGTGAGGCCTCATCTGGAGTACTGTGTCCAGTTTGGGGCCCCACACTACAAGAAGGATGTGGAAAAATTGGAAAATGTCCAGAGGAGGGCAACAAAAATGATTAGGGGATTGGAGCACATGACTTATGAGGAGAGGCTGAGGGAACTGGGATTGTTTAGTCTGCAGAAGAGAAGAATGAGGGGGGATTTGATAGCTGCTTTCAACTACCTGAAAGGGGGTTCCAAAGAGGATGGCTCTAGACTCTTCTCAGTGGTAGCAGATGACAGAACAAGGAGTAATGGTCTCAAGTTGCAGTGGGGGAGGTTTAGGTTGGATATTAGGAAAAACTTTTTCACTAGGAGGGTGGTGAAACACTGGAATGCGTTACCTAGGGAGGTGGTGGAATCTCCTTCCTTAGAAGTTTTTAAGGTCAGGCTTGACAAAGCCCTGGCTGGGATGATTTAGTTGGGGCTTGGTCCTGCTTTGAGCAGGGGGTTGGACTAGATGACCTCCTGAGGTCCCTTCCAACCCTGATAGTCTATGATTCTATGATTCTAGGTTGTTGTAATAAGCCATAAATCCAGTGTCTCTGGTCAGTCTGTGATTTCTAGTGTCTAGCACAGTAATGAATTTAAGCTCCCAGGCTCGTCTTTTGAAAGGGGGCAGGTTTCTTTTGAGGGTGAAGACTGAGAGGTCAGATACGGAGTGATCGCTTTGTGAAAAGTGTTTGCCCACACATGACAGGGTGTTTTATCATTTTCCTGTGTGAGTTCATTCGAGGGCGCAGTGATTGTCTGGTTTCACCCACCTAGTAGTTATTGGGGCATTTTGTGCACTGGATGAGATACAGCATGTGTTGTGATGGGCATGTGTAGGACCCGTGGATCTTGAAAGCTGTGTTTTGGGGGGGTGTTGATCACTGTAGCAATGGAAATACTTTGGCAGGTTTGCAAGGGTTGTTCTGGCAGAGTCTGGTGCCGCTTTTAGCTGATGCGTCTGGAGCTAATATCATCCTGGGGGGTATTAACAGGAGTGTCGTATATAAAACGCAGGCGATTACTGTCCTGCTCTACTCGACACTGGTGAGACCTCAACTGGAGTATTGTGTCCTGTTCTGGGGGCCACACTTTAGAAAAGATGAGGATAAATTAGAGAGAGTCCAGAGGAGAGCAACAAAAATGAGAAAAGGTTTCGAAAACCTCACCGATGATGAAAAGTTAAAAAACTGGCCATGTTCAGTCTTGAGAAAAAAGATCTGGAGGAAGGTAGAACAAGAAGTCATGGGCTTCATCTGCAGCAAATGAGATGTAGATTAGATATTAGGGAAAGCTTTCTAACTCTAAGGGTAGATGAAGCTCTGGAACAGGCATCCGAGGGAGGTTGTGGAAGTTTTTAAGAACAGGTTGCACAAACCCCTGTCAGAGATGATCTAGATTTACTGACTTCTTCAGGTCCCTTCTAGCCTGACATGTCTATGATTCTATACAACTTTTGCAGAGTCTAAAGAGGTTCAGATCCAGGCCCGTCTCTCTGCTAAAAACTTCTGGAAATCCAAAGGATCATTCACCACATCATTTTCACCGCCATTGCTCAGCTCCCTATCACTGTGAAAAGTAATGCACATTGGAAAACATAATCCCAACTATACATATACAACGATGGGGGTCTGAATTAGCTGTTACAACTCAAGAAAGAGATCTTGGATCATTGTGGATAGTTCACTGAAAACATTCATTCAATGTGCAGCGGCTGTCAAAAAAGCTAACAATGTTGGGAATCATCAAGAAAGGGATAGATAATAAGACAGAAAATATCATGTTGCCTCTCTATAAATCCATGGTACGCCCACATCTTGAATACTGTGTGCAGACGTGGTCGCCCCATCTTAAAATAGATATATTGGAATTGGAAAAGGTTCAGAAAAGTGCAACAAAAATTATTAGGGGTATGGAAGGCTGCCATATGAGGAGAGATTAAGAAGACTGGGACTTTTCAGTTTGGAAAAGAGATGACTAAGGTGGATATGATCAAGGTCTATAAAATCATGAGTGGTGTGGAGAAAGTAAATAAGGAAGTGTTATTTACTCCTTCTCATAACACAAGAGCTAGGGGCCACCGAATGAAATGAATAGGCAGCAGGTTTAAAACAAACAAAAGGCAGTATTTTTTCACACAACGCACAGTCAACCTGTGGAACTCTTTGCCAGAAGATGTTGTGAAGGCCAAGACTATAACAGAGTTCAAAAAAGAACTAGATAAGTTCATGAAGAATAGGTCCATCAATGACTATTAGCCAGGATGGGCAGCGATGATGTCCCCTAGTCTCTGTCTGCCAGAAGCTGGGAATGGGTGACAGGGGGTGGATCACTTGATGATTCCCTGTTCTGTTCATTCCCTCTGGGCCACCTGGCCTTGGCCACTGTCAGTAGACAGGATACTGGGCTAGATGGACCTTTGGTCTGACCCAGTTTGGCAGTTCTTATGCCTGCAGCAGACTGTAGTGTAATGCTATTGTTAAAGTCCAGGATAATGGGTTCACTGTGCAGGCCAGATAGCACAAACAACACACGTAGCAGAATGCAGCCTAGAAATGCGACAAATACACATGCAAGAGTGTCTCTTTACCGGTGATTGTGTCGAGCTCAGCTGTGGATGGTGTTGGCTCCGGAGGCGTAGGCGGTGGGAACAGAGGAGCGGCCCCGGGTGGAGGAATGTAGGAAACCTGCAGGTTGAGGAAGGCCTGGAGAACAGAGAAGGATCATTATAAAAGGCTCATATGCAACATGACTGAGTAGGTCATTACAGAACAAGTCTCAGTGGTTTCAAGTGCATTGTCCCCTCCTCACGTTTGCCAGGGATCATTCCAGCCTGAAAGAAATTGCAGAGTTAAATACGTCACTGTCGTACCAGGTATTGTGCATGCAATGCACCTACCCTGCTGTCCATTATCTCAAGAGCATACCTGCTAGGCTGCCCAGTGTCCCAGGTACATCCCAACAGGATGCACTTGCTGCGCAAATAAACATACCAGGATGCTGAGCCTGCAAATAATACCTTTATCTAGCACTCTTCATCAGTAGCTCTCGAAGCACTTTACACGGGGGTCAGTTTAATCATCCCCATTTTACAGAGGGGAAACTGAGGCGAGAGGAGATGTGACTTGCCCACCATCACCCACTAGGCCATGAACAGAAGCCACGTCTCTGGCATCCCAAGCCAGTACATTATCCAAAGAGAGGACTCAAAAGTGAAAGGTTTAAAATGCTCCTACTGGCCTTCTTTTCTGAACTCATTATGGTGCGGCGGGGGAAAGCAACAGCTCTGTACTTGAAAGGGTTTCTGCCTTCTGGGCTCCCGCAAAATAATCATTTTTATGGGACAGAAAATTCCCAGTTCCGTCCTAGCTAAATGGATACATCCCCACCCCATCCAGCTTCCCCCAGCCGTTCAAGAAATAACAGAGCACTGATGATGGCTGCTTTTTAGAAAATTTAAAGATGAGCTTGTGATTAAATAATCGGCCAGTAGAGGGCAGCTCTAGACTGTTTAGTGTCTCTAAAGCCAAAGAATTGAGAAACTTCCTCGGAAATGGAAAAGGAAGCAGGGGTGGAGGGACACAGCTGGGCAAGGGGCAGGACTGGGAGCAAGTGGTGCATAGTGTCGAGGGACCAGAGACATGGGTTCTATTCCCGGTGCTGCCAGTGACTGCTATGGTACGTTGGGCGGCTCCGCATCTCTGTACCGTCGTCTCCACATCTGTAAAACAGGGATAAGGTTGCCAACCGTCAAGAATTTTCGAGAAGGCTTCTTAAAGTGCTCAGGCCTCCTTCAATGAGAAAGGCAAAGGCACTATCCCTGGATCTGAACACACGTCGTGGACAAGGTTAGCTGTCAAAAAGGAACCACTGTTATTAATTATTCACAGATTTTTTTCATAGATTCCAAGGTCAGAAGGGACCTCCTGCATCACACAGACCCTACGACTGTCCCAAAATAACTCCTAGTGCAGAAACACATCCACTCTTGATTTAAAAATTGTCTGCGCTGGAGAATCCATCATGACCCTGGGGAAACCATTCCACTAGTTAATTACTCTCACTGTTAAAAAGTGACACCTCATTTCCTGGCTGAATTTGTCTAGCTTCAACTTCCAGCCATTGGATCATCTTATACCTTTCTGAAGAGCCCATGATTAAATGTCTGTTCCCCAGGCAGGTACTTATAGTCTGTAATCAAGTCACCCCTTAGCCTTCTCTTTGTTAAGCTAAATAGATTGAGCTCCTTGAGTCTCTTGCTATAAGGCAGGTTTTCTAACCCTCTAATCATTCTCCTGGCTCTTCTCTGAAATTTCTCCAATTTATCAACAACGTTCTTGAACCGTGGGCACCAGGACTGGACACAGTACTCCAGAAGTGGTCACACCACTGATAAATACAGAGGTAAAATAACCTCTCTCCTCCTCCTGGAGAGTCCCATTTATGCATCTAAAGATCACATTAGCCCTTCTGGCCACAGCGTCACACTGGGAGCTCACGTTCAGCTGATTATCCACCAGGACCCCCAAATCTTTTTCAGAGTCCCTGCTTCCCAAGATAGAGTCCCCCGTCCTGTAAGTGAGGCCTACATCCTTTGTTCCCAGATGTAGATATTTATATTCAGCTATATTCAAACATGTATTGTTTGCTTGTATCCAGGTTATCAAGCAATCCAGATCACTGTGTATCAGTGACCTGTCTTCTTCATTATTTCCCACTCATTGATAAAATTGTCAAATAACATAGGGCTCAGAACCGATCCCTGCTGGTCCCCACTAGAAACACACTCCCTTCATGAGGATTCCCCATTTACAGTTACATTTTGAGACTGATCAGTTAGACTCAGACTTTAAGGCCAGAAGGGACCATTGTGATCATCTAGTCTGACCTCCTGCACATTGCAGGCCACAGAACCTCACCCACCCACTCCTGTAATAGACCCCTAACCTCTGGCTGAGTCAGGGACGCCGGAATGGGGGGCAGGGGGGTTCAGGGGGCCATGGCCCTCACACTTTTCACCACGGGCCCTGCCCCTCCTCTTTCCCCCAAGACCCCACCCCCTGGCCAGGCCGGCAGCTGGAACTCGGCCAGCTCTGGAAAGCCACGGATCCTTCACCTGCCTGGGGTGGGGGGCCCTGGGAGCAGCCCCCGGCCCGTGTCCCCACCCCACAGGGACCCCCATCCAGGGCAGCTGGAGGGTCTGCAGCACTTCACAGCTGCCCACACAGCTCTTACCCCGGACAGGGGGCAGGGCCTCGGCGCTGAGAGCAGCCCAGCCATAGTAAGAGCCGTGCGGGCAGCTGTGGAGAGCTGCGGACCCTCCACCTGCACTTGGCTGGGACCCCGGGGGGCAGGACACAGGCTGGGGGCTGCTCTCAGGCTCTCCCACCCCAGGCAGGCAGAGGATCCGCAGCTATCCAGAGCTGCCTTGGCTCCCCGGCCAGGCTCCAGCTGCCGGCCTGGCCAGGGGGCGGGGCCACAGGGGGAAGAGGAGGGGCGGGGCCACAGAGGAGGCAGCGGCCCCTCCCCCCGCCCACTTTTGGGAAGGCTCAGCACCCCTGGGCTGAGTTACTGAAGTCCCAGATCATGATTTACAGACTTCAGGTTAAGAGTCCACCATTTACACTAGTTTAAACCTGTAAGTGACCCATGCCCCATGTTCCAGAGGGAGACAAAAAGTCTGTGACAATCTGACCTGGGGGAAAATTCCTTCTTGACCTTGAGCATTTTGGCAAGATCCAGCAGCCAGACACCTGGGAAAGAATCCTCTGCAGTAACTCAGAGCCCTCCCCATCAAGTATCCCATCACCAGCCCTTGGGGATATTTGCTACTGGCCGTCGCATATCGGCTTGTAGTCAGCCTCCTCAGACCATCCCTTCTGTAGCTCAGTCTTGAAACCATTTAGGTTTTTTGCCCCCACTGCTCCCCTTGGGAGCCTGTTCCAGAACTTCACTCTTCTGGTGGTTAGAAACTTTCGCCTAATTTCAAGCCTAAACTGTTGATGGCCAGTTTATAGCCATTGGTTCGTATGTCCACATTGACACTTAACTTAAATAACTCCTCTCCCTCCCTGGTATTTATCCCTCTGATGTATTTATACAGAGAAATCATATCTCCCCTCAGTCTTTGTTTGGTTAGGCTCAATAAGCCAAGCTCTCTGAGTCTCTTCACATACAGTAGGTTTTCCATTCCTCAGATCACCCTAGTAGCCCTTCTTTGCACCTGTTCCAGTTTGAATTCATCCTTCTTACATGTGGCAGACCAGAACTGCACACAGTGTTCCAGATGAGGTCTCACCACTGCCTTGTATAACGGTACTAACACTTCTCTCTCTCTCTCTCTACTGGAAATACCTTGTCTGATGCATCCTAGGATCACATTAGTCTTTCTCACAGCTGCATCACATTGGCAGCTCATAGTCATCCTGTAGTCAACCAGTACACCCACATCTTTCTTCTCCTCTGTTGCTTCCAACTCATAAGTCCCCGGTTTATAGCTAGCCAGCTTTTAATCCATTTAATGTGTGCCGTTTTAATTTTACGTCGTTCTAGTTTTTTAATCAAAATGTCATGTGGGAGCAAGTGAATCCCTTTACAGAAATCTATGTGTATTATTACCACAGCATCTAGAAGCTCCATTCATGGCCCAGGACCTCACTATGCAAGGCGCTGTACAATCACAGAACAAAAAGCCGGTTCCTGCCCCAAAGAGCTAACAATCTAAGCACATTCCTCAGTAACTCAAACCAATGCCCAGATTGACTTGCAACCTGACAGAACATTGAATCTTCACTTGGAGAGCCAGTGGGGCAAGTCTGGGGAGGATTCGTTCTGTTTTTCAGAATTAAAACAAGACTGAATCCCTGTTTTACATGCAAATCGCAATGTGCTGTCCATGCCTTCAAGGCAGATCAAATAGATACCCAGTCAGCTGCAGCCCTGCCTCTTTCTGGAAATGGAATCTATCTTGGTGGAGGGGGAGGTGGTTGCCCCATCCATATGAATAGCAGATTGCAACACCCTAAAATCTGGTGTATGCTAGATGGAGGATTTTGTGTCAGTAACAATTCAGTCCCAAGATGAAACCTCAACAGCCAAAAAGAGATTCACAGCCTCTCTACTGTCCATCTGCAAATGCACTAACAAACTGCACCAGGGAAACGGGAACTTTCTACTGTAAATCCTCAGCTGTTGACACATTTTCCTCAACTGGGATCTTATCAGATATAACAAGGTGAGCAAGGCTCGAGACTTCCATGGAAAAGAACA